>NC_081407.1:311431635-312166635 GCF_030272615.1 Cryptomeria japonica
GGGAAAGCATTCTGAATTAGTCCAATGACTAGATGGTTTTATAAGGACTTGAGATAAGTTAATCAACCAAATTGATTCAAGGTTCTATAGTAACATAGAAAATGAATCAGCGTATTATGTAGGAAAAAAGACCACTAATTAAAACAAAGTGGATTTCTAATGTGGCTTTGTAGTTATTTTAACACTTTGGGATACATTAAAATGTTAGGAAATCTCACTACAAAGTGGGGTTTTTTATTTCTTTGGCAATTTAATAGTCTTCTATTAAGAAAATAAAAGTAATCACCTTGTATAGAGGTGGGGGTTCATAATTAAATTTTAGTCTTGAACATTGCCTAGAGGATATCCCTAAAAGTCCAATGGACTCACTATGAAATGATACCAAATTTCAATTGTAATCAAGTAGGTGTTATGTGAATGAAATCAAAGTATTCTATAAAAGAACATGTTGGATCAAAGAGGTAGAGTTTAGAAAGGATTTATGCAACTATTTAGGTCTTAACTCTATAAATAAGGATTGCATCTCCATTAAGCTAACACACTAAAGGATTTCAAATGTAGACGCATTTAGTATTTTTTTCTTCATATGAAGGTAAATCCTATAGGGTCATAATATCTTAGGGATTTCGTGGAGGTTTGGAACTAGATGCATAATTTACTTAGGGTTTTAACCATTCTTAGGGTTACATGATAATTTAGATTAGGAATATATAATATAGCATATACATTTAAGGAAAAGTAAATGAAGCGTACATTGAACACATGTAATTGCCTGAATGAAATCAAATATTAATTTAACTAATTTTAAGAAAAGGTACAGTAGTATTAAACATCTTATGAATTCCAACTGTCCCAGCAAAATAATTTAAGTAAATTTATGCATAGTTGAGAGTAATTTTTAAATGAAAAAAGCACTTGAAATTGATAAAAACATAAAAAATAAACTCTAGAATCATATTATTTTACTAGATCTAATTATTTTTATATCTAGTGGGTTATTATTATAGGAAACCCACAAAATATTATACCTAGATCAGATTTTAAAATAAAAATAGAAGTTTATTATTGGAAACCCTTGTTAAAAACATACCCAAACTACACTATTGAAATCCAACACCACCAAAATGAATTGATTCTTATCTATTTGAGAATGGTATATCTCTTCATCCCTGTCCCCCTATATATCTCTTTATCTTTACCTCTCTCCTCTTCTCTCTTCTCATATATTTCTACATCTCTCTATCTCTCTTCTCAAATATTTCTATAACTATATCTTTCTCTTTTTCTCTCTCTATCTCTTCCTATTTCTCTTTAGATCACTCCATCTCCACTTGTCTCTACTTGTTTGTCTCTTTGTCTTTCCTCCCTCTGTCCCTCTCTATTTTATTATATCTCCATCTTTCTCACTCTATCTCAGCTTAGCATGGAACCGAGAATGCAGTTCATATCCCTCGATACTGTAATAGCAATATAGTGGATACCCGGGCCAGAAACCCCCTATGGATAGAAGCGTTAGTAGTGGCCGAACCCTAAGTGATAGAAGTTAGGTAAGTTCTCCTCCCTAAGCTGGTAGTCGTATTTACCGGTACTGCCCAAGAGGTTAGAGTTAAATTTGCCCTGTGAGAATCAATAGTCGTACCCACAGATAATCCAAAGCTAGCTGTCCCATTCAAGTAGCTCTATTCCAGATAAAGTAACCTAGTGGGGAGTTGCTTAGCCAATTTAGATGTTCTCTTCATTCTTCTGAGGATTATGAGTAGAGGATAAGGCCAGTCAATATAAATTGGTCTAGTTTTGGGCTCATTTGTCTATCTCTTGTAGTTATCAGTACATGGAGGTTTGGTTTCCATTCGGTGTTGCTACTTCGATCAATTAGATTCGTGCTTGCTTTGACCGACCTTATCTACAGTTGGTATTCGATTTGAACCCAACCTTTTCGCATTTCTCGTTGGTTCCCTGCTCGGATAGGGCCTTCAGTGGTGCCTTTCGAGCCTAAAGGCCTTTAGATTATGCATGTTGGACTCACCCTCAAACGGTGCTAAGAGCCTGGGCCAAATGTCAAGGGTACGGGGTAAAATCTCGGGGTACAGGCTAAACACAGGTACGACTCAAATCTCAGGGGTACGGGCCTGCACGAGGTGCAATATGATATTTATCACGGGGTCCAACATGATATTTCTTTCCCTAAGAATTCCCTAAGCATGAATTTCTTTTGCTTAGTGAAATCATTGCAGTGCGAGTGATCAGTAGGTGGGTGTATCGTATTATGATAGCAAGTGTGAACAATAGAATAGAGGGTCAGACCAACAAAATGATCGATTGAAGATTGTGACTTATGATCGAATCATGAAGTGTTGGTCCTTCTTATAGTATATCCAAAATCAAGGTGTAGCGTATTTACATCTCTCTAGGTCAATAGCAGAAGTCGAGTTACGAAGGTATGTCCTGATTTGGCAGCCTGTGCTTGAACGAAGCTCCATAACTTCATATGATTGCACAGTTTCGCCTTTCCATGTTACTGAAACTTGCATGTAGCGATTAAATTGAATATGATTGGGGACTCCTTGTTATGGTGGTTCCGTTAGTATGAGATATGTATCGGTTTGTAAACCATCAGAATGAAAAAATGGCAAGTAAAGGTCCATAGTAAAGCATAGTAAAGGCCCATAAAAGCACGTTCAAGATGCCCGAATCTAGTTTTATATCCATATATAGTATAAGGGGCAAAGGAAAGTTACCCCACAGTGAAAGAAGAAGCAAGGGCAGCTTCAGGACCCGGTGGTGAAGATCCAGTAAGTGATTCGGTTGATTGGGTTGTTTAAGCAAGTGATTAAACAATTTATTCTTCAGCAGTCGATAGAGCACTTCAACAATAGAAATACACATATAAATACAAGATCAATTTCTATGAGATGCATTCTTCTGATTTTGACAATGACCACATCAATGTAGCATACTATAGCTCACTATAGCTGACATCTAATTAATCTAGAGGTCGTCATTCTGATTCTGTAATCTACACGCACCTCCCACACGATCTCTTTGGGCCTGAACCTCATGGAGACTGGAATAGCGAGATCGAGAAGCCAAAAGATTAATCAAGTTTGGGACATATTTCTACTATCCACCCCAAACAGGGACATTCCTTACCCTCACGTAGCTCAGTTAAGTATCTGGGATTCCTTATTTGGAAGTAAGGAGCTAGACAAAATTCCGGAAGGACTGCGGTCGCTAACGTGTCTCGTCTGGCTTATGGAGGTAAGCTCGGACTAGGCCGGACTTTTAAAAAACTATGAGTCAATCTAACAGTGCAGACAATGAGAAGTTAAACCTCTCTCATTCAGGAAGAGGTAGTGCAATAGTGCAACTGCACAAAGTAGCTCAAATTACACAGCTCATAGGAGGAATCAGCATCACACAACCCAAAGACACATCAGGAAGGGTAGGGAGATGGAAAAAAAGGGATGTCTAGATTCTTTAAAGGCTGACAAGAGAACAAGGCGGTTTATAGTCCGATACAAACCATCACTCACATTCATCACATATACTTTTCATTTGACTGGCGCATAATTATCCGGTGAGCAGATTCATTGATTCCTTGATATGCTTACGGTGGGTTTACATTTACTTGAATTGAGGTTTCGAATTCTCTCATATGAATGATTTTTATAGTATTTGGGATGATTTTGATAAGAATATTGGAATTTATATAATATTTTTTATAAAAGCTGTTGATAGTATATATATATATAAGCGCCAAAAACTATCCTTATTCTAGCAAAACTAATAGCATCAGTAACCAAAAAAAAAAAGCATAAGTAGTAAACCCTATTATTTTGAGATCCTCTCTCTTGGTACGGATTGAAGTGCAAAGGTATCATCATATCAATATCGAAGAGCAGCTACAGGTGAAAATGTAGCAGTAGTTTAGCCAGCATCCCTACCAAGTTGAGCTTAACAAGTAAAAGAACTTGTTGATCGAGAGTGAACCAATTCCTACTATTTGTGATAGGGATTATGACCTCAGTAATCTAGACCTTATATATCTTGACCTTTGTGGTAAGTGAGAACTGACCCTTTCTATAGATACATATATGCAGCATCCATCATTAGTAGTTGTAGCACTAAAAAAACAAAAAAGGAATATCTAGTATAATAAACAAATGCAACAAAGAAAGCAACACCAGTTTTAGTAGCTATTGATCTTGTTGAACCAATATCGTCACCAATTACAAACCCTGTTGAAACAGCCTTAGAATCTATATATGTAGTAGATTTAGTTGCACTTTATTTGATTGTTTTTTACTCAGGTAAAGCATCAGAATAAGCAATTGAAGTGGACCAATTGACTGATTAAGTTGATCCCGCTCCGGTTCCAGTTGAAGTTGATTCTGGACCGCTACATCATGAACATCATCATAGATATAAGAATTCTTTCTAAAGCAGTCACCAGTTAGGAGGGACCTCAAAGAGATCAATCTGGACCGGTCAGCAAGAGCAAACACAATAGAAATACAAGGGCATGATGGAGGCAATGTAGAACAGATTGAATTATAACATGAAAACTGATTACAACCAACCGGTAATAACTGGGTTACAGAAACCGGCTCACAGGCCTGCTAAAACATGCTCAAAATACAAAACAGGTCACAACTGGGACCTTAAATCTTAAGATCTATCATCTATGATCAGTCTAACTTATTGATTACATTATAATGCTCTATTAAATTGATTTATATGATCAAAGGGGATTCGGTTGGCACAAAAGGAATCAAAACCTGAAGAACAAGACCTAACGTGCAAAGCCAGCAAGGTCGGCCTCCTTCAAAGAAATTCCTCCAGAAAATCCAAAGGATGAGGAGTAGATCACGGGAAAAGGTCGACCACACCCCAAGGAACATCAAAATAAACACTCTGGGCTCCGCAAGCTATGAAGGGGATCTGATAGATGACCAATGCAAATAGGCCCAAGCAACCAGTAACATGGAACTATCAACGGTTAACAGGAAACTATCTCGGAAACCGATAGCGATAACTTGCAAGAAAACAATTAAAATGCTTCATGGTTTTGGAATAAGGAAGATGTTTACTCTTGAAGTAAAATCCAACTCCACAGGATCCAGTGAGCAAAATCTAGGACACACAGAAAGAAATGTTGAAACTGCAAACATAAAGCAAAACGGAAAGGAAATATTTTTGGTTGATGCAAGATTGCTATGAACCGGGGGTGCTCCTACATCAGACATCTGGGGTTGTTGAAAAAGTGAGTCTCTCACTTTGTCGAGGTCAGAGGAAAACCAAGATGGTCTACCCCTTCCTAAGAAATCCAAGATGAATCTTCAACTGGTCTATCCTTCCACTTCACAAGATACTCCTTATTCTAACTATTCTGGGTACTACGCCCAATCCTACTGTCCAAAATGTCTTCAATCTGATCTGGTTCCTTCCGGGGTAACTATTTCTCCAAGTCTGCAATACTATCCTCACTGAATTCTAGTTCATGATACTAATGAAGATCTACAATGTTAAACACAGGTGAAATACTCAGACTATCCGATAACTCCACTTCATATGCATTTCCAGAACTGAACTTCTCAAAATCCTGCAAGGTCCAAAGTTTCTCATTTGCAATTTGTTATAAGTTCCAACCCAGAATCTTTCTTTTCTCAAATACACCATCACTACATTGCCAACTTCAAATTCCTTATGTCTCCTCTTCTCATATGCCTTCTCCTTATACTTGTAGTTCATGTCCTCCAAATGTTGCTTAACTTGAATATGTAAGTCCTTCATGTGATTTGCAAATTCTTCTTCTTCTGAACTTCTCCGGTCTTCACTCCTAATATCTCTTAATTCTGATATACCTCTAGGATGCACTCCGGTAACAATATGAAAAGGTGTTCTTTTGGTACTCCTATTTACTGAATTATTGTAGGCAAACTTTGCTTGTGCAAGAATCAAATCCCAACTTCTATTTTTATCTCCAACTAAACATCTCAGCAAATTTCCCAAGCTCCGGTTAACTACTTTCGTCTGTCAATTAGTCTGTGGATGAAAAGTAGAACTGAACTTCAAATCTTTCTTCATCTTATTCCAAAGTGTTCTCCAAAAATAGCCAACAAACTTAGTGTCTCTATCTAAAACTATGCTCTTAGGTAATCCATGCAATCTCACTAGTTCCTTAAAAAAATGGTCTACTACAAGTAATGCATCTGATGTCTTCTTACAAGGTATGAAATGAGACATCTTTGAGAATCTATCCACTACCACAAATATAGAATCATTCCCTCTTAGTGTTTTAGGCAATCCAAGTATGAAATCCATGCTTATATCCTCCCAAGGTCTTACCGGTACTATTAAAGGTTTATACAATCCCACATTCTGACTACTACCCTTTGCAACTTGAAAAACTCTACAAATTTACACATGTTTCCTAACATCCTTATGAATCTGGGGCCAAAAGTAATAATCACTCACCAATGCTACTATTTTGTCAATACCAAAATGTCCGGCTAATCGTCCACAACATTTCTCCTTTATTAGATTCTCCCTCATAGAACTCTTAGGTATGCACAACTATATTCCTCTAAATAACATCCCATCCTAAATGAAGTAATCCAACCAATTGTTTCTATCTATTGTAACCGGTTCTCTACATGCTCTCTAAGGTTCTGCAAAGTCCAGGTCATCATCATACAAGGTCTTTAATTCCTCAAATATTAATACTATGAGTCTCATCTATGTCAGTAAATTCCTTCTCTTACTCAGTGCATCAACAAATTCGTTAGATTTCCCACTTCTATGCTTCAACACAAAGGTATAACTCTGTAAAAAATTTACCCATCTCATATGTTTCTGATTCAACTTACTCTGACTATTCAAATACTGCAAAGCTTGATGATCTGTATATAACACACATTCCCTATGCAACAGGTAATGTCTCCACTTCTTCAAGGCTTGAACTATGACATAAAACTCCTGATCATAAACTGAATACCTCCTCTGGGCATCATCCAATTTCTCACTAAAATAAGCTACTGCTCTCCCTTCCTGACTCCAGATGTTGCTATTGTTGTTCCACTTGCATCACAATCCAATTGAAATACTTTATTGAAATCCAGTAAAGTTAACAGAGGATGCTCAGTCACTTTCTGTTTCAACAACTCAAAACTTTTGTTTGCTCCAGTGGTCCACTTGAATTCCTTCCGATCTCCCCTCATGGTCTCAGTCATAGGGTTACAAACTGAATTGAAATTTCTGGTGAACTTCCCGTAGAAACTAGCCAATCCATGAAATGATCTTACCTCTCCAATGCTTTCTGGTGTAGGTCACTCAACAATTGCTTTTACTTTCTCAGGGTCCATATTCAAACCATCCTCAGCTATCACAAATCCCAAACAGACTAACTCATCTTTCATGAAAGTACACTTCTTAAGATTTATCAGCAACTTTTCTTCTCTCAAGTTGTGCAAAACTTGTCTCAACTGCAACAAATGCACCTCTTTTGTCTTACTAAAAATCAGAATGTCATCCAAATATACAATAAAAAAATAACCCAAGAATTTCTTCAATATCTCTTTCATCAACCTCATTTAAGTACTCAGTATATTAGTTAACCCAAAAGGCATCGCCAACCATTCATACAGTCTTTCATTTGTCTTAAATGTTGTCTTCCATTCATCTCCTTCTCTAATCCTAATCTGATGGTATCCACTCTTCAAATCTATCTTTGTAAAGTATTTTTCTCCACTCAAACAGTCCATTATATCATCCATCCTAGGCAAAGGAAACTAGTATTTCACTATGATGTTGTTTATTGCTTTGGAATTAGTACAGATTCTCCACTCTTCATTCTTCTTAGGTGCTAATACTGCTGGTACTGCACAAGGGCTCATACTTTCCCTAATCAAACCTTTCTTCAACAACTCCTCAACTTGTCTATTCAGTTCTTCATTCTCTGTCGGTGTCATCCAATGTGTAACTTTGTTAGGCAAACAAGCTCCACAAACCAGGTCCATACAATGACTGATACTTCTCATAGGTGGGAATCCATTAGGCACATTATCTGAAACGATGTCTTTATATTCTGTCAATAAATCTTTTATCTCTTCTGGTTGTTCCTCTTCATGCTTTAGATTCTCAGTCTTCCTAGGAACTAAATCAAAACACACATTCTCATGTCTCAATCCATCCAGGAATTTCCTTGCATCTACAAAATAGATTCTAGCATTCATACAAACTTCACTCTTCAGAGGTTCCTCTAAGGGCAACAAGGTTTGCTTCATCCCATTGGCGACAATAGTGTATGTATTCTTCCTCCCATCATGTATTATTTGTCTATCAAACTACCAAGGTCTACCCAACAAGAGTTGACAAATATCCATAGGCATAATATCACACAAGACTTCATCATGATAATTCCCAATTTTAATTTCACCAAACATTGTTGACTTACTAATAACTTATGTTCATCTTGAATCCATGTTATCTGATAATGCTTAGGGTTTTTCAATCATTCCAAATTCAACTTATTCACCATCTCTTTTGAAACAAGACTATCTAAACTACCACTATCAATAACAAATTTACAACACTTACAAGATACCTTACATCTGGTCTTGAACAAATTCTTCCTCTGCAAGGGCTCTTCACCTCTCCCGGTATGACACAAAGCTCTCCTCATCATCAACAGTTCTCCATCTTTCGATTGATTATGTGATCTGGTGGGGTTTTCTTCCACCACTGCTTCTCTTCTAGTATTCTCTATCTTCTTACACTCGAAAGAATGATGTCCTTCTCCATAGTTATATAAAGTTACTCTAAATGTTATATTGTCTTGTCTTCCAAAATTCTCATTCCAGTAGCCATCTGGTTCTCTCCTCCTGTAGAAATTTCTATCATCTTTCTGGTATGAATTACCTTCTTTGTCCTTGTTCTGATCTCTACATGTTCCTCTAACTCTGGTATATCCTCTTCCTCTTTGTTATCTTCCTCTAGAAAACCTTCCACCTCTGCCTCTCTACCTCTTCTCATGTATTTTGTTTAGTTTATCTTCTACCTTCAGGGCATACTGGTAAGCCTCTTCAATACTCTGTAATTTGATCAAACTGAGTTCATCTTGTATAGACACCCGCAATCCATTCAAATATCTTTCAACTTATTCAACTTCATCATCAACATGTTTGGATCTAATATTCAAGTTGTAAAATGCTTTGGTGTATTCCTTCACACTAGATTCCTTTTGTCTCAAATTCTGCAACTTCTGGAACAAATTCACTGGATAATTGACTTGCATAAATTTTGATTTCAACTTAGCAATCATCCTATCCCATGTCTTGATCTTCTCTTTACCTCTTCTTTGTCTATCAACCTGCAAATGCCCCCACCAAAGAGATGAATGACCTTTCAACTAGGTACAAACATATTTCACCTTCCTTTCTTCTTCAGTGTTTTCAAAATCAAAATATTTCTCCATCTCCGAGATCCAATCCATCAATTCATATGAATCCAACTTTCTATCATATTCTGGTGGGGTAAAATGAGGTTTAGTATTGCCCTACTCAAAACCCTCAAAAACCTTTCCTCATCTGGATCAACCGCCGGTGGACCTAGTTTTTTTGCTAGGGCTTCTTCTCTGTCATCTTCACTTACATCTTCAATGTTTTGGCCTCTTCTCTAGGCTGTCTACATGGCTTCCAATCAGGCTTCTATTCTTTGCAACATTTCCATCATAGTAGGCTCTACAATCACACTCACTCCACCATTCCTAGTTCCTCTTCGTGCCATCTTTACGCTAGTCCTCTGCAGCTGCAGGTCGGATCCACAGTCTGCCACCCTGCAATAAAATTCTCAGGATAACGCAATCTCTGAAATGAAAACTTGCTTTGATACCACTTGAAGCAGTCACCAGTTAGGAGGGACCTCAAAGAGATCAATCCGGAAAAGTCAACAAGAGTAAACACAATAGAAAAACAAGGACATGATGGATGCAATGTAGAAAAGATTGAATTATAACATGAAAACTGATTACAACCAACCGGTAACAATCGGGTTGCAGAAACGGACTCATAGGCCTTCTAAAACATTCTCAAAATATAGAATAGGTCACAACCGAGACCTCAAATCTTAAGATATATCTTCTATGATCAGTCTAACTTCTTTCAATTACATTCTAATTTTGTATTAAAATAATTTATACAATCCAAGGGGATCTGGTCATCCCAAAAGGAATCAAAACCCGAAGAACAAGACCTAACATGCAAAACCAACAAGGTCGGCCTCCACCAAAGAAATTCCTCTGGAAAATCCAAAGGATGAGGAGTAGAAAATGGGAAAAGGTCGGCCACATGCCAAGGAACATCGGAATCTGATGGTATGATGAAAGAATAAGTATCCGGTCAACTACTAAGAGGGGGGGTGAATCAGTAGATAGAAAAACTAATACAAACTTCACCAATATCAAAAATCAATCTCTCAAAGTAAACTTAGAACTATCAATGTAATACCACTGTCAAGATGAAAACTCATAAGATAAACTGGTTGACTATTACAAAAAATTAACAGTAAACAACTTCAAACTTATAAACATCCAAATGCTTTTTCATATGTCAACAAACTTCATTTCTCAATGCTTCTGGTTATCATAACTTATCAAAGTAGTTAAGTAAATCAATCATAAGAACATAACCACAAAAACATTCACCACTTGACACAAATATTTTTGACGTGGAAACCCAAATGGGAAAAGCCACAATGAGATGAGATACAAAAGATAACTATATAAACTCTTCTGAACTTCACCTTGTTAAGAGCCTAGCTTGTTAAATCTTTACAAAAGTCCTATTAAGAACTGATCATGTTAGGAACCACCTGGTTAAGGGATTGACTACAATGCCTTGTTAGAAGCAATACCCTATAAGGAGTAACCTCAGTAGAGGATTTGAAAATCCAAGATAATGGATCACCTTGTTAGAGGATTTGAATAGTACCAAGCTTGTTAGAGCTTACCCGGCTAGGGGATTTCAATTTGGAGTAATTGTTAGAAACTAACAGGAGTTTGATGATCTGTCTGAATAGCACTACACTTGCTTCATCAGATCCTTTTCATGCTCCTATCTGTCTTTACTCAAACTGTAGATACATCATTCGGTTCGGCAACCACACACTCAACTGATCTTTGCCAACACTTTGCCAACTCTTAAACTAAACAAATTCATCAACCTTATAAACAAATCAATTAGGTCGGTAACACAACAAAAACCTAATTCTCATAGAGATTACAAACAAGTCGGTTTGAGTATGTCCATTAGATTACATAGCAATCTCTGCACATCAATCAAAAAAACCTCAATCGCTCATTGATCCGCTTCATCGAACTTAGTAACTCATCACGCACTTTGCATTATATGCAATATACTTTCTCATTCCCTAGACAAAAATTGTTACAATAGTTCGCCAAAATCACTTGAAATTGTCTTTATACAATAATAATGTGTCATAATCATTGTCGATCATCATCAAATCATAAGCCAATATAACCAATTCACCAAACTTAATCGGTTAGGGTTTATCGGTTACCAGTTCAACTCTCCAATATATAGCAATACCGGTTCACTCCACAAATTCCTCCTACCGGTTACAAAACAATATTACAACAATATAAACAATATCATTACCGGTTAATTGACATCAATGACAATATAACTTATCATCAATGCAATCTTCATGCAAATGGCAACAAAATCAATGCTTAGGGATCCGCAAGCTATGGAAGGGATCTGGTAGATCACTAATGCAAAAAGGTCCAAGCAACTGGTAATAGGGAACTATCGTCTGGTAATAAGAAACTATCTCAGAAACCAGTAGCGATAACTTGCCAGAAAATGATCCAAATGCTCCACGGTTTCAGAATAAGGAAGATGATCAAGTCTTCAAGTAAAATCCAACTCCATGGTATTCAGTGAGCCAAGTCCGGGACGCACAGAAAGAAATACTGAAACTGCAAATAGAAACCAAAACAAAAAGGAAATATTTTTGGTTGATGCAATATTGCTATGAACCAAGGATGCTCCTGCATCACCTTCCAAATCGATAGCTTGTGCCAGCACCTCCTTACTCAGTTTCGATTGATCAAGATCGAGGTGCCCAAGAAATATATATATTCTCTCTATCTCGTCACATACCTTTTTCTCTACATTGCTCTATAGAAGTCTCTTCCTTGCTATCTCTCCCTTTTTGTCTCTCTATCTCTCTATCTTTATCCCTTGCTCTACCTCTTTCTATTGCTTTATCTATTTGTCTCCCTCTTTCTCTCTCACTCTATCTTTATCTCCACCTCTATCTTCATCTCTCCCTATCTATCCCTAAACATGTCTCCCTCTCCCTCTATCCATCCATCTCTCCTACTCCACTCTCCCTCTTGTCATCTATTTTCCTACACCCCTAAGTTTATATTTCTATCTTTCGATATTTATTCTCTCTCTCTCTCTCTCTCTCTCTCTTTGTGCGTGTCTTTCCTTCTCACCATATCTCTCTTCTCCATCTCCACCTCCATCTCTATCTTCCTCTTTATCTCCTTACTCCCCTCTCTCTCTACCCCCCTCTTTCTATCACTATAACTCCCCCTCTCTCTTCCCACATATTGCAAACATAACATGAGCTTATTAAAAATGGAGCTTGATTATCTTCCTAGTTTAGAGGTTGTGTTTCAGTCACGATCAAATGCCTCCAACTGGATACATAGTTGTTTTGAAGTTGTCACTTCTCCATATAGACCTCTGATGTATTAATAATATCATTTTCAGAATGGTCCACCAATTGACCTCATGTACTACAAAAATGCATGCAAGAGGCAAACTAACTAATGGCAAAATGAAAAAAAAAATCACCAATCAAGTGAATACACAAAATTCAATCCTCATTACACTTCTGAGATGTATTAACAATGTGAATGCATGGCATGCCAAATAAGTAGCAAAGAGAATGAATTTGTTCAACATGTTGTCAAACATTTTGTTAGATAAGCAGAGTTGTGATTAAACATTTAAATAATATTAATTTTGAAATACAATTAAAAAAAAGTTAAACAAATTTTAAAAATTGGAAAAAAAATATTCAAAGATTTTAAATACTAAATAATATTAAATTCATAATAATATATGTTAACACGTAAAAAAATATTTTTGAATTAAAAATTGAAAGAGTTGTGAATACAACCTCACTGAACCCAATGAATCCTTGTATGCAAATAACCTATCACGGCAATGGAAGATTCACAAAGCACAAAGATTGCTTTGAAAACCTAGAGCAAAAGAATGCAATAATGACAATCATATTGGTTAAGGACTACAAAGGGTTCAATCCATATAAAAGGAGATCAAAACCTAAAAACATAAACCCTAAAAGTAATTAATAATTAATAATAAATTAATTATTAATATTCCTAAGTTTAGCTTCCTAAATTTAGCGTAAGTCAAATAGAGAAAAGGTGACTTAATTATTAAATCAATATGATTTAATTAATTATGTAAACTAATACCTTTACCCTAACAAAAATAAATAAATAAAGTTACACAAACAAATTTTAAAAATAGAAAATAAAAAACATCAAAGATATAATATTTAAACAGCATAAAGTTTCATAATAATATATGGAAAATGTAAATAATTATAAAAGCAAACCATTTACCATTTTTAGATCTGATTAATTTTAGAAAGTTACATACATAAATTTTAAAATAGACTCACAAAAATAGATTACATGACAAAATTAGATTGCTTTTGCACGAGTTTTTCTTAGAAAGTAATGTATAAATAGAAGATAATTTTGTCTATTTTGTATGCTAAGCATTTCATTTTAAGCCAAGAGGGATATTTAATATGTCTTTAATAGGTACATCAAGATGGCTCACATAAAGGTAAAGGTGATGACATATGCTCGTAGGTGAATCAAAGTTATTTTAAAGGGCCAAGTATTGTTGTGCCAGTCACAATCGACCTCAAACTCCCACGTCCTACCCAACTAGAAAATGGAGATGTACAAGTTAGCATCCACAACCAATCACATCCCAACCCATCCGGACCTGGGGCTTTATCTGAGGAAAGGGAAAATACCACTTTGTGGACTTCCTCCATAGTGAAGGGGGCTAGAAGGGTGTTGTTATCCTGGTCGGAGATCAGAGGTGAGATAGATTGCAGTAGAAGCTCAACATTATCCTTCCAAGAAGGATCTAAATTAGAGGGTGGGGGAGCTAGAATATTTAAAAAAAACTTAACTCCATGTTCTTGAATATCTGCTAAATTTTTAATCAATACCCCTGATTCCTCATGCTTGATTGAGAATATAACACCAGACGCTTTTCTTTGTTTTGTGGAAGAATGAAATAATTTTGTATTCTTATCTCCCTGCTTCATCCAGAGCTCTCTTGATTTCCGTCTCCAATAATCTTCTTCTCTCTTACAGACTTCTTCCCACTCACTTTGAAGACCCTTCTATGTAGAGTGCAGGAACTGATTCAAGCCCTTGGAAATTATTTGTTGGTTAACTTCTTCCAGTTTTTGGGAAATGATTTGTTTTTGAGAAAAAAACATTCTTAAAGATCTTTCTATTCCATTCCTTAGCCTGGACCTCAATAAACTGAAGTTTCTTAAAAAAATTGAACATCTTTGTTCCACTACATGTAGGGGTGGATGCCCACCATTGTCTTAATAAAGCTTGAAAATGTGGATGTCTAAACCACATACGCTCAAATTTGAAGGAGGAACCAAAAACTAGCATGGGGTTTTGTTTTTGCCATTCAAGGACAAGTTGGATTGGGAAGTGATTTGATTTAGCAATAGGGAGAATGTCTGAGTAATAACTGACCTGATTGAGGCACCATTCCAAGGGAATGAAAAACCTATCGAGTCTCTCTGCAATCTGAAGGAAGCCCGATCTCCTGCTAGTCCAAGTGAAGAGACCATTGTTAGGGATCACATCCAATAAGTTGTTTTATGTGGTGAAACTTAGAAAATCCTGCATAGATTGTGGAGGTAGGCAGATTCCTCCCTGTTTCTCCATATGAGACAAGATTGCATTAAAGTCTCCTCCAATGATGAAATTATGTGCTTCTTCTTGTTGGAGCAACAGGGTCAGTTTGTCCCATAGGTCTTTCTTTTCCTGAGTGGGGATGGGGCCATAAACATTGAATACCGTAAAGGTCATGTCATAGCATACTGCTTTCAACATTTGCCAGTTATGATCTTGTTCTAGTAAGAAAACTTGAACTTTTTTAGGATCCATAATGTAAGCAATCCTCCCAAGGCCCCAACACCTTGCATGTGGGCCGATCCAAATTGTGTCCATTTAGCCACTGTTTTGTGATACATTTCTTGTGATAGCTTCGTTTCTTGGAGTAAAAAAATGTCAGCCTTTGAAGAATCAAGGTGAGATTTGATTCTCCCTTTTTTGTTAGGGGCATTGGCATTTCAAGAAATCATTTTCATTGTGAACAGGGAGTGCCTTTTGCAGTCCTTGTAATTCTTTTTGATACTTTAAATTTTTCATCTAGAGTACTCTACACACCAGCCTCTATTTCTTCTTGGATCTTCATAGAGTTTGGTTTTCTACCTCTCTTTTTAGGGGTTCTGAAGCCATCTGATTTCAAACTAGGAATCTTCTCAACTAATAAATATTGTGCATAATAAAAAATAAATCTTTTTTTCTCACCATCTTGTGGAAGGCTTTCCGTTTCTTCCTGCCTAATTTCCAAGGGGAGATCCCTTTTATCCGAGATGTCAGAAGTTGAACAACGACATCTTGTTTTCCATAAGGGACACGTTACATTTTTCATACTAACACCTTCCTCCTCTGCAATTTCCTCAATCATAGTGGCAGCAAGAGTGGACAGGATGTCATCCGCTACTTCCTGGATATGACCCTCCTTATTTGAGGCAGTTATCCCTAAAACTGATAAATTTTGCATTAAATTTTGGATATCAATTGGGGATTCGTTGAACATTAGGTCCTGAACTATAGTTTCTCTTTCATCAGATGTTTTGTCACATAATTGGAGAACCAGTGTGGGCGTGGGGGCGACTTTATAGCTATAAAGAATCCAGCTGTACATGATGAAAAAATGGGTTAACTAATTAATCCACTGAACGTATGATGGTTCAAAATTTAAGACATCCTGAGGTTCAGAGGGATCATTACATGATTGTACAGGATCAAAAGATAGAACTACCTCATGCTGATGGGCAGTACACTGAAGAGGGTCCGAGCAGTGATTTTTACAGGCTAAAAGCTCTGAGCGCTCATGACCACTACAGGAATTCGTGAAATGGCCTAATTGTTGTTGATATTTGTAGATGACCTATGCATTATCCAATACAATGTCTTGATACCACAAACCCCATTTTGATGAGATGGTTAGGTGCTTTGGAAAGGTCTTATTTGAGACAAGGAGAAGGCAGACCCTAGCATCTCTCTAGACTATTTCAAAGGGTATAAGATCATGAGCGACAAAAATGCCTATTTGATTGGCCATGGTCACCACAATATCCGGGTCTCTGTATTCCAAAGGAAAACCGGATAAAGAGATCCAGTAAGGGTAAAATCTACATAGATTAGCATCTGGTTTAAAATTTGGAATCCAGGATAGGGTAAAAAGACCAGCCCCTTGACAAAACTAGCCTTTATTTTTATGAAGTGCATCTCTATCTTCTAATGAAGAAAACAGAGCTATAAAAAACTCCGAGTGGCTATCGATGAAGAAAATATCACGAAGGCCCAACCAATGATTGTTTTCCCATGAAATCAGGGTTTGAAGAGGGATTGTAGAATTAAACTTACCAATGAGAGCCAATTTTTGGAGAAAGGAGACCGACTGGGAGAGAGCGTGGTCAGGAAAGGATATCTTGATATCGGAGGTGTTCTCAACTGGAGCCCGAATCAGAATGGGGAAAGAGGAATTTGTCTCTTTACTCTCCGCCAGTTTTCTTTTCCACACCAAGTGCGCTGGTTTTGACTTGGGGTTATCTCCATGATCTCCTTGTTCATCTGCTCAAATCTTCCCATCGGCAAAGCAAACCTTGAGAGAGGGATGGTGAGGGACGGATGGAAAAGTTTCACAAAAGTCAAAAATTGGTTGTTTCTATTGGTGTTTCAGTCAAAAAGCGTTCGGAAGTGGAAGCTTTTTTACAGGATTTTGAAAAACAATTTCCCGCCCAAATGAATTTTGAATTTGTTTTCCCTCCCGAAGGATTTTTGAAAAGGTGGACAGTGGATTGGGTGACCTTTGGGGGCCTTACGAGCCCCATGGTTAAGAGAATCTCCCTGAGCGAAGGTGTTGGAGTTCAAATGATTCTACAGGTTACCATTTTCTTTGTGAGGATGGGAATGAAATGAGCGGGCCAGATGGAGTTCAAATGGATCTACAGGTTCTTGTAGACATGTGAAACGATTCAGCCATCAGTTTCCTGAGGGTAAGTCTGAAATCAGTTTGATGAAAGGTTTATCCCTTAAGATTTTGACGAAGGGGTTAATGTCAAATTTTGAGTATTGGCTGAAATGAGGGATGTCCTTTGACTGTCCTTGCCGATCCTGATGGAGGACCCTGGAGCCTTGCCACAACCTGTCGTTCCCTATAGCCCTGTTTTGAGGCCTTGCCACACTTTTCCATCTTGCGTTGTCATCTTGTCGCCATCTTCTGATCCATGGAACCATGTTCTAAAAACCAAGAACGTTTGAACCTCCTCCCATGGCGAGATTAGAAATAATATTTTTCTATGAGTTTTCAAATGATTTTGAACGTTGAAAATGAATGATTGAATTGTTGTTCTTATTAGTTTATCAATATTATTGTGATTGTTTAATAGTTTTGATTCAAAAAAATAATGATAAGATGCATATTTATAGTTATTTGTTTGTTTATGAAATTTTGTTTACATATATATGTAATATGATTCTATTTAGGACAACCAATATCAACCATGGGAAAGAACAAGTGAGGAATGATGGAACAACAAGAGGCTGAAAAGGAAAGACAAAGGCAACGTATGAAGAAATTAAGTGACATAAGAACAATGGGAGACGAAGCTATGTCATCTTCAACATCTCAATTCGATTTACCAAATGAACAAAATGCATCTAATGCAATTGAAGAAGAGACATTTGATTTATCATATGAACCTAATGCAATTGAAGAAGATACCACATTGAATAATCAATAAAATGATGAACATACACCTACTCTATTTGATGAATTGAATGTACACAATGCACCAATATTAACACCTCCTAGAATCATTTGTAGGAAACCAAAGTATCTAATTGACATTGATGAGAATATATTGAAGCCAATGCCTGATAAAATGAATGAACGAACTTGTAGGAGAATGGTTAAAAGAATATGGAAAAACTATTTTGAAAACTTAAATCAAACTACAAGATGTCAATTAATTGTTCAAATGATTAAAAATTGAATTTTACAGAGACAAGAAAAATTCTAGGCCTAAGATCATCTGAAAGTAACATCGAAAGAATTATTGTGAGAAATCTATTTGATGCATATCAAGCTATTGGTTCAAAATCTTGTACTAAAGATTCTAATGCTACTCGACATGTCATTACATCAAGTGCTTTTGGATGCATGAGAAGAGCATGCCTAGCATAAAACTGCCCACCCGGACACACTCATGACGTTGGTTTGTGCACAGGATGAACTAAATCAATTCTAGCCTATCTTGCAACTTTTCATTGCATGCAACTGACATTTTTTTCAACAGGCAAAAAAAAGCTACCAATTGAAAATGGCTCCAAGTCATCAAAAAATAAGATAGGCCATTGTAGACGAGCCTCACACGGCCCCACTGGTTCAAATAGATCGATCATATGTGTCCTGAAATAGAAGAAATAGTTCATCAAAGTTTGACAATTTTTTAGACTTAGGACACTTGAGAGATCACGCTGGTAGGGTATGAATCTTGACATTCCAATGCTTTGGGATGCACAAGAGGAGCATTCCTAGTGTAAAATTTCCAACCTGACGGACACGCTCGTGATGTTGGTTTGTGCACACAATGAACCAAATCAATTCTAGCCTATCTTACAACTTTGCATTGCATGCAGCTGACGATTTTTATAGCAGGCAAAAAAAACACTACCAATTGAAAATGGCTTTGAGTCATCAAAAACTAAGATAGGCCATAGTAGCGGAGCCTCACGTGAGCCCACAAGTTCAAATGGATCGATCATATCTGTCCTAGATTGGAAGAAACAATCTATCATAGTTTTATAATTGTTTGGACTCGAGGCACTTGAGAGATCTCGCCCGTAGGGTATGACTCTCAACGTTACGATGCTTTGAGATGCACAAGAGGAGAATTCATAGCATAAACCTTCCCACCCAGATGTACTCATGGCGCCATTTTATGCACACAATGAACCGAATCAATTCTAGCCTATCTTGCAACTTTGCATTGCATGTAATTGACGATTTTTATAGCAGATGAAAAAATGCTACCAATTGAAAATGGCTCTGAGCCGTCGAAAACCAAGATAGGTTATTGTAGAGGAGCCTCACATGACCTCATAGGTTCAAATGGATCAATCATATGTGTCTTGGATTGGAAGAAACGGTCCATCAAAGTTTGATAATTTTTTGGACTCGGGGCACTTGAGAGATCGCATCAGTAGGGTATGACTCTCGATGTTCCAACACTTTGGGATGCACAAGAGGAGAATTCCTAGCATAAAGATTCCCACCTGGATGTTCTCGTGATGTCAGTTTCTGCACATGATGAATCAAATCAATTCTATCCTATACTGCAACTTTGCATTGCATGCATCTGACGGTTTTTGCAGTAGGCGAAAAAATGCTACCAATTGAATATGGCTATGAGTCATCAAAAAATGAGATAGGACATATTAGAGGATCCTCACACAACCCCATAAGTTCAAAAATATTGATCATTTGTGTCCTGGATTGGAAGAAACAGTTCATCAAAGTTTGACAATTTTTTGGACTCGGGGCACTTGAGAGATAGCACTTGTATGGTATGACTCTAGACGTTCCGACGCTTTGGGATGCATGAGAGAAGCATGCCTAGCATAAACCTTCCCATCCAAATGCGCTCGTGATGTTGGTTTGTGCACATGGCAAATCGAATCAATTCTAGCCTATCTTGCAGCTTTGAATTGCATGCAACTGACGGTTTTTGCAGCAAGCAAAAAAATGCTACCAATTGAAAATGGCTCCGAGTCGTCAAAACCCAAGATAGGCCATTTTAGAGGAGCCTCATGTGACCCTAGAGTTTCAAAAGGATCAATCATATGTGTCCTGGATTGGAACAAATAGTCCATCAAAGTTTGACAATTTTTTGGACTCATGGCACTTGAGAGATCGCACCGGTAGGGTATGACTCTCGACGTTCCAATGCTTTGGGATGCATGAGAGGAGCATGCCTAGTGTAAACCTTCCCACATGGATGCGCTTGTGACGTTGTTTTGTTCACATGAGAACCAAAATTTGACCATTGCGAGCATGAGGGTGCTCTCACACCACACACATATTGTTGTTTATATTCATTTTGTCGATTTTTGTTGTTTATATTCATATTGTTGATTAGATAGGAAAATATTCATTTTAAATTTATAAAAAGGCAGCCACTAAATACAACGAATACACAATAATTAACTGAATACAAGGAGTTTTGTTGGGTTTATTCGACATTTTAGAAATTTTATCAAATCATATTCCACGATTGCAATGTTTTATATCATAGATTTTTGTTGTTTATATTCATATTGTTGATTACATAGGAAAATGATCAATTAACTTTATAAAAGGACGGCCACGAAATACAACAAATACACAATAATGAACTCATTACACATTTATTGGATTGAATATCAACATTTATATATATCAAAAAAAGGCATGTCTGCCAAGTCAATATAAGTATTACAAAAATATGGCATATGCCATGTCCAAATATATATACAGCAAAAATGTAGAATATATTTACATGTATTGGTCATTCTATGACCACAACTAACACTATATGATCCTAAACTTGTGGTGGATCATCAAAATCAAGCCTCTTTGATGCAATACGTGGCTCTGTAGATGGCTGCAAAACCACAATTCAAAAGCCAAGTTAGAATTCTTTTGTAGAAAATAGTTCACAATTAACAACAAAACTATGAATTTAACTATAATTCCTTTGCAATTGAAATCTGGATTACCTCATCGGTTGATCTCAGAGCTAATGTCCTTGCTCTCCTCTCCTTGTCACTCTTAGGAGTTATCTTGAAGAAAAACTTAAAAGGATCCATGTTATGGTTTAACCGCGAAGGGGGCTATTGTAGATTAAATGTACAATTAATACAATGTACTAACATAAATACATCAAAAACACTTAAAAGCTATAATATAGAGAACAATGACATATCGGTGTTTGATATACTTCTCCAATGGACTGAGGATGGCTCACCATCGATGGAGAAACTGTCGCTATTACCTATACAAAAAATGATCAAATATTAAATACAATTAATATAATGATAAGTATTGTAGGTTAAAAACAATTAATGTAATATATCAAACAAAAGTGTACTGGATCTTGAGATGCTTCTCCAGTGCACAGAGGAGGGCTCGCCATTGATGAAGAAGCTATGGATATTTCATGTATGAAAAAATCATAAGATTATAATTTATCACAAGTTCACATGTATATGTGCATATAATCATTAAATCAAGAAAATAAAGTAGAGATACATACCTCCGCTCTCTCTTGATCCATGGGAGAATCAGGTGCATTCAACAAATCCACATAGCTCAATGGTCGTTGTACATGTAAAATAGACAAAAAACACTAATCAATCTACAAAGCCCAACTAAGACTTGATTTCAACATTTTCAAATAATTGTACAACTAAAAATGTGTTCAATTACCTTCTTCCCATGTTTTGGTATCTTCGAGGAATTCTTTTGCCTAGTACGAGGCCTAGACGCAGAGGGGGTACCCTAAAAAAATAATATTAACATGAGATATTAGTACAGATAATATATTAAACATAATTTTAAAAATCTAAAATGAAATGACTTGCATATTCCATCAAAATAATACATAAAAAAGGTTGTACAAATTTTGATACCATATAGCCTTGTAGGCCAAAATCGATCCCTGAGAGCGTGATGTCATGAATTTAGGACATTTGGTCCCCTGCCAACACCTACAAACCCAAAATTGGACTAAGCATTAAAGATAGTTTGTATATCTTGTATTTTTTTTGAATTCAAAGTGTACTATTCTATTTTAACATGTTACAAAATTTATACCTCAAGCATCGAAGTTGCAGCTGTAGTAACTGCAGGAGGAGTATGGGATACCGTTGTTGCATCCCTAAATGTATATTATTTGTATCAATTTAAATTGATGTATAAATAAAAAATCATTTATGTAATTATAAATTTAAAGTGGCTGATAAATAAAATGCTATAAATTCAAATCAACACACTTGTGTTTGTCGCTGATGGGGAAACAACATCTACATCAACTCCTTTGTCATCGCCACATCCTCAGTCGTGTGGGTCTCACATGTACTCCCACAAATCATGCACAAATTAGATGTGGATCCATCTGCGGTGGTCTTGTCATCCATCCTTGAGCATATCCCCGAGCAAATGACACGGAAATGCTGAATGGGCTCTTTGTCACCACCTGGAGCAACTAATGTCTCATCATCTAGTACAAGAGGGTGTGCTAACTGTGTCCCATGTTGGATGATGGAACTAGTCAATGTTGTGGCCGCGTGAAGAGTCTGTAGCTCAATCGACTCTTTCATCTCTTCTGGGACAACCTGATGCACCTTGGGTTTGGGTGATAGGGGGCGACGACTCTCCGGGGCTACTAGCCTATGGGCTCCAAGTCTATCCTGGGTAGAGCCACCACCTCTACCATGGAACTCTCTCATGTCAAAATAATTTGGCCACACATTGAGGACAAAGTCACAGTATAATTTTCTCAAAAAATACAATGGCACCTCATAATTATTACAAGGTGGATCATCAAAGACCATGCACCACCGCTACCAAAAAATATTCTTCATCTGCACATTGGTACACTAATGTATGAGAAACCTCTTTGCATTAAGAGGTAACGACTAACCAGTTTTAGGATCAACAAAAAGGGCACATATTCATTGTTTACTAATATTTTTGTTTTTCACTCCCTTGTATGATAACCCACCACCATAGTATTGATGACACATGTCCCTAAAGTTTCCCCATTTTGTAATTTGTGTGGAAACTGTTGTGGCACCACTAGCTAATGTTTCTAGGCTATTGGCGAGGGATTTATGATGCTCAAGCTCAGATGTTTTCATTTTATTAATTAGTCTATTTATATTAGACATGTTTTTCCCTAACTGATTAATCAATTTCTCCCATGTTTAAGGTGTACGGTCAAAAGGAGGAACTGGAGGTGTATCTTGTGGGTTTTGTTCAGGGTTTTTAGGAGGTGCATTTTTGTTGTTGTTGTGGATTATCACAATTTGGTTTTTGAAACAAAAACTAATCAAAATACATGAAATTAAAATCAAAACGTAAAACAAATTGAATAAACGAGAAAGAAAGACAAAAATTAAGAAAAACTAACCTTGATCCATAGTGTTTGGTGGAGAAATGAGGCAGCCCGTTGGCAGTTTCGTGGAGGAAATAGAGGAAAAACGTCATGGTCATGGGAAAATAAGACCAAATTTTTTTAAAAAAAACTTTTTCTGACAAGTTCCACATACGCAGTTCTTTAGGGCTTATGAGCAGGTACACACTCACTTTCCTAAAAGCGGCGCTTATGCACTCACTTTCCTAAAGATAGCGTGTACACTGTCACTTTCCTAATGATAACGCATACATGGTATCGTTTTTAAACTTGGGAACAATGGACCTAAGCGCGTACGGGGTGATTTCAAATTTTAGAATCGTGTATGCACTGCTTGTTTTTCATTTTTTTTTTGGATGGTGTCCACTATTCTGACCACCATCTTTGTGCACATACCCATACTTTACTTTAGATCATTTAATAGAATAAATTTATTTATTCAATTAAATAGAGGTCATTTTTGTATAGTTATTATAATGTCAATAATAAAGGATTACATTATTAGTTGTGTCTTATAGAAGAAAAAATAAACCAAGATTATCATGTACAATCATTGATGGAAAAGGCATTTAGGGGTGAATTCACAAAGCTGGTTCCCACTTTCGCCAACGAAGGAATTTGGCGAAAGTGTGAAGTTTAATTTTTGAGGGGTTCAAGCGAAATAGGTGTTTTCGCTCGAACTACCCCTCAGAGTTTGAGCGAACCTTGTTGCGGTCGTGGGTTCGCTCGAACTACGGGTGGTTTTTCGGTTCAAGCAAACCCACTATAATATTATTATTTTAAGAGGTTCGAGCGAACCCCCCCTTCGCTTGAACCCTTTTTCAGTTAGGTTTTTTTAAAACATTTATAAATAGCGAATGTGACAGTTAAAGGGTCATTGTCAAACTTGTCTTTTTCTGTCTAGTGGGGGTTGGATCGAACAAGTCGTCAGCATCATGTCACCGAGCTTTGTCTGCAACAACTAGCATCTTTCATATTTCAGTTTTTGACTTTTATTATATCAGGTGTACAAAATAACCCTTTGTTTGGTTTAATAATATCTTTTTTTATTAAATTAATAAATAATTTGTTTGTTAATTTATTTTTTTAATTAAACAATTGTATATAGTTATTATTTTTCAACATTTTAGAAAAATGTTTGATAATTTAATGTTTTAACTGAAATGTGTCAATTTATTTTTAAAATTACATAACTATATATATATATATATATATTTTTTTTTTTTTCAACATTTTAAAAAATTGGTATGAAAAACATAGAAAACTAAGGTAGTAAATCAGAACTTAGAAAAACATTAGCAAAAAAAGAAAATTAGAAAAATGTCACAAACATAAATATAATAAATTAAATGTTAGAAAAATTAATAAATTTTAATTTAAAAAAACATTAGAAGATTTAGATAACAAATTTAAACAAATTAGACAAAATAAATCCTCTACAATCTGACCCATTTTCACATCCTATTACATGCACAACATGACCCCTTAAGACCACATATGCCCTGATGACACTATATGTTCCCTTAGGACCATAGAGGATCACATATAACATACTAGTGTACATATGACATTCCATTTAGGATCACATAGTGTCCTAAGGGGTCATATGTGGTCCTAAGGGGTCACACGTGTTATAACACATGCGTGACACCTTAGAACTGCATATGACCCCTTATAAAATCCTAGTGTGAACCACATACCCCTTAGTCCATCACATAGTGTCTTAAGGGGTTGTATGTTGTCCTAAGGGGTCACGCATGCATTTAACAAATGTGTGACCCCTTAGTAGGTCACATATGACCCCTTTATAACATCCTACTGTATATATGACATTCCCCTTAGGATCACATAGTGTCCTAAGGGGTCATATGTGGTCCTGATGCGTGACCCATTAGAACCGCATATGACCCCTTATAAAGTCCTAGTGTGAGCAACATACCCCTTAGTCCATCACATAGTGTCTTAAGGGGTCGTATGTGATCCAAAGGGGTCATGCATGCATTAACACATGCGTGACCCCTTAGTAGGTCACATAGGACCCCTTATAACATCCTACTATACATATGACATTCCCCTTAGGATCACATAGTGTCCTAAGGGGTCATATGTGGTCCTGAGGGGTCACACATGTGTTATAACACATGCATGACCCCTTAGAACCACATATGATCCCTTATAAAATCCTAGTGTGAATGACATACCCCTTAGTCCATCACATAGTGTCTTAAGGGGTCGTATGTGGTCCTAAGGGGTCACACATGCATTAACACATGTGTGACCCCTTAGTAGGTCACATATGACCCCTTATAACATCCTACTGTACATATGACATTCCCTATGTGTCCTAAGGGGTCATATATGGTCCTGAGGGGTCACGCATGTGTTCTAACACATGTGTGACCCCTTAGCACCGCATATGACCCCTTATAAAATCCTAGTGTGAACGACATACCCCTTAGTCCATCACATAGTGTCTTAAGGGGTCGTATGTGGTCCTAAGGGGTCACGCATGCATTAACACATGTGTGACCCCTTATTAGGTCACATATGACCCCTTATAACATCCTACTATACATATGACATTCCCTATGTGTCCTAAGGGGTCATACCTTAGCACCGCATATGACCCCTTATAAAATCCTAGTGTGAACGACATACCCCTTAATACATCATAGAGGATCACATATAACATACTAGTGTACATATGACATTCCCTTTAGGATCACATAGTGTCCTAAGGGGCCATATGTGGGCCTGAGGGGTCATGCATGTGTTATAACACATGTGTGACCCATTAGAACTGCATATGACCCCTTATAAAATCCTAGTGTGAACGACATACCCCTTAGTCCATCACATAGTGTCTTAAGGAGTCCTATGTGGTCCTAAGGGGTCACGCATGCATTAACACATGCATGACCCCTTTGTAGGTCACATATGACCCCTTATAACATCCTACTATACATATGACATTCCCTTTAGGATCACATAGTGTCCTAAGGGGTCATATATGGTCCTAAGGGGTCACACATGTTATAACACATGTGTGACCCCTTAGAACCGCATATGACCCCTTATAAAATCCTAGTGTGAATGACATACCCCTTAGTCCATCACATAGTGTCTTAAGGGGTCGTATGTGGTCCTAAGGGGTCACGCATGCATTAACACATGTGTGACCTCTTAGCAGGTCACATATGACCCCTTATAACATCCTACTGTACATATGACATTGTCCTAAGGGGTCATATGTGGTCCTGAGGGGTCATGCATATGTTATAACACATGTGTGACCCCTTAGAACCACATATGACCCCTTATAAAATCCTAGTGTTAACGACATACCCCTTAGTCCATCACATAGTGTCTTAAGGGGTCGTATGTGAACGGAATACCCCTTAGTCCATCACATAGTGTCTTAAGAGGTCGTATGACATTCCCCTTAAGATCACATATTGCAGATTTAATACTTTTATAATCATATGGGCCCAAATTACAAAAATACAATGACCTCTTTTTTTTTTAGATATTTAGTTCAATTACAAAAAAATTGTCAAAAAATTTAGAGACTTGTTGCATTCCATGTTATATATCATGTTCTTGAATTTTTTATGTATTTCAAAGATTTAAATATACACGTGTTAGATCTCTCTATCTCACTGAAATATATGTTATCTCTGGATCTGAAATATATGTTATTTCTCTCTCTCTCTCAAATATTTAAATTTTTTATGTATTTTTTGAAAATGAAAATGATCTCTCTCTCTCATGAAGATTTATATGTATAATCTCTCTCTCTCTCTCTCTCTCTCTCTCTCTCTCTCTCTCTCTCTTTGCTTACATATGAAAATGATCTCTCTCTCTTTGCTTACGTATTTATTTTAACTTTATGACATGTACCTAGATAGATGGCATCCCAGGATATACCTTCGCAGGCTCCTGATTAGGATCCACCTGCGCAGGCTCCTGATCAGGATCCACCTACGCAGGCTCCTGATCAAGAGCCACACATTGATGATGTTGATCCTCCACAGCAGGATCCCCCATTTCCCGACATTGCTACTATTTTTCAGTACAGTGATCGTGAGTTGCATAGGTTGAGGGCCATATTAGATGACCCTCGTACTAATGGCATGTACAAGAGTGCATGCACGTCCATTTTTGATAGTTTGTGGACATTGAGGGACCACTTAGTTTCTCACACTTCATTCTCACCTGAGGTTATAGAGGATATATATAGACAGTTGAGGAGTGAGGTGAGGGGTCCTCATTCTTTTGCTGATGTGGTGGGGGTGGTCTCAAAGGAGACCATCAAGGAGAGATCCTTTTTACAATATCACGAGAAGAGTAAGGTTAGGGGATATTAGGTTACCAGATGTATCGAGCCACAGGTTGCATCATTGATTTACCCACACTTCTTAGCTGCCCATGGTCGTTATCCTAATAATAATCAGATACCATTATACTTTGCACATTAGGTATTTGTTGAGGTTCATTGTCAGATGAAACCAAACTACCTTGATATTCCAGGATATTATGGATAGGGGAGGGGCAGGATTGCTGATAGAGATGCATATCGTAGGCATGATAGAGCTCTGCCTAGACATAGGGACCTTGTTGGCCAGAGATTTCCTGCAGTAGTCCCAACCATGGCCCCCATAGCGGATCACGTTGTGATTGCTTCTTAGAGAGAAGAAATTGATATGATTGAATAGATTGCATCAGCAGCAACCATCATATCTTCTGGCAGGCTAGGCAGATATATGATGAGTCAACCACGTTCGCCATCATCCACAGATCATGCATCTTCTAGTCATGGGGGGCTTCAGATTCAGATGATCGGTATATTACTGCTAGCATCCCCTCCCCAGATGAGGTAGCAGCTATAGTTGGAGGTAGTAGACATGTACATATGTCACAGTATTTAGCCGAGGACCTACTACATGCTTATATTTTTATTTCATCTCAACTTGGGATACCATTGGCTATTGTTAAAGAGGAGATTCTCAGAGATGGCTAGGCTATAGCGGCATCAATGCATACCCCAAGGCAGTCACAACATTCTCATCACTCTATGCATGCTCTAGGCACTGACCCACCTACAGATCACTCTGTTGCTGCAGAGGAGGAGCTATGAGCTGATTAGGTCCATATCACAGATGAGGGCCGCTTGGATTCATTTGAGGAGGAGATATGAGTTGATCAGGTCCATATCACAGATGAGGGTTTAGAATCATTTGAGGAGCAACTAAGAAATTTGAGCCATACTGGGTTTATGGACATGCTACTATAGTCAGACACTTCATCCACAATGCCCACTCATCTAGTTAGCCCCTTGCACTCCTTAGTGATACGTACAGCTAGAGAGAGATATGTAGGCATGAGTGATGTTGTTGATATGATCATGGGATAGGATCAGACTATACAGCCTACTCCAGGTGATACACAGGTATGTACATGTACATGTGCATTTAAATTTTTAGAAGATATGTATACATGTTGTAAATTTGTAGGATAAATCTATATATATAGATCATGTTTAATAAATAATCTAGTTCTAAGTTTAAATTTGTAGATCATTTAAATTGATCGTGGACTAATCCTTAAATTGACAGTTAGCTCATGTCACTCCTTCCTTGAGCTTTGAGCGTGTGCGTAGGAGAGATTCTTTAGATGTTGTTAGTGGACAGGTTAGTTATGGTTTTTGGTACATATATGTACATGTATGTATACATGCATGTTACAATTTATATTTAAATTTTTATTTAACTCTAATTGGATTTGATGTACATGCACGTCTAGAGAGATAGATATATTATATTTAATATTTAAATAAATTCTACTTTTGCAGGACTCTCCCTCAGATGGTCGCTCAGTTCATAGCCGACATGATCCCTGTTGATTTTCTCCAGAGTTTATAGCTCATTTACATTTATCTTTTTATAGACTTTCATATTATATATATTCATGCACGTACATGAAGTTTAGACTAGATTATATTTTATACTTGGTTTGTGTTTGATCAGATTATATATATTTCATGCATGTACATGGAGTTTAGACTAGATTATATACTTTATACCTTGTTTGTGTTTGATCAGATTATATATATATATTTCATGCAGTATGCAGTTTAGAGTAGATTATACTTTATACCTAGTTTGTGTTTTATATGGATTATATATATTTCATGCATCATGTATGAAGTTTAGACTAGATTATATTCTTTAAATACCTCGGTTACATGTTTGATTAGATTGTATATTTCATGCATGTATGAAGTTTAGACTAGATTATACTTTATATCTCCGTTGTGTTTGATCGGATTATATATATTTGCTGCATCATGTGATATGAAGTTTAGACTAGAGATTATATATTTCATGTGCATGTACATGTGTAAGATTATATATTCCATGTGCACATGTACATACATTTTAGATCATATATGTACTTTATGTTCGATGGACTGGACTGGATTATATATATATCATGCGCACATGTTCAAACAAAAGAGTATGTGTCAAATGAACAAACTAAACTTAATAGGTCCTAATTACACATGTCCTAATTCCATATTATATCAATTGTACAAATGTACATATTACATTCTAATTTAAATATGCATTTTTTAATTAAATTATTTTAACTAGTGGTCCTTACAAATTACATGCATTTAGAATTAGATACAATACCTTATACATACAAATTAAAAATGCATTTAAACATGTACATGTACTTGAATTAACTTTAGATTACTAAATATATATAGTTCATACCACATCAAGTGGTTCAGAACGCTCTTCAATAACACTTAATATTTTGTCATGATCTTCACTATCTAGTCTCCACTTTTGAGACCGCCCTCGACGTGGAACTGTTTGAAGAATTAGGCCAACAGCAATGACCAAGTGGCTATACTGATATACCTTGTTGTCAATTTGGTATTCCGTGAAATGAATCCCATGTTGAACAATTTTAACTTGTTTGAAATATGTCCCTTGCACTACAACTGAGAATACATGTACATGTATATAAGAAATGTGAGAAATTAAAAATTTCCACGTAACCGATTTGTACATGTACATATTCAAATCAGAACTCAAACTTGTGAGAAATGACATTCCATCGCTCATCTCAGATTTCGATAACTTCTTTCTCTCTTCTATGCAACGCAATAAATAATAACTAACACCTTCTATATTTCCATCTTCTGCTATGACTGCAAAAATATCTCCTGCAATTTGACACAAGTTAAATAAATTCTAAGTTACATGTCATTTTTAATGAAATATTTACATGTGTACGCCATATGTACCTTTTTTAATCAATCCTGAAATATGATCGTAATCACCAGAAATCAAAGGAATGTCTTCAAAGTTTTCGTCCTCATTTGAATCCTCGTATGTGTCAGAAACATCTAGTGGCACCATTTTCCATTCACTAACATATCCAAGTTGTTGGTTCTTGCAATCAACATAGTTTTCAAAAATGCATTCAGAACAAAAACATGAATAATCCCTAGTGTATAATGTCCATGGGTGATTATCTGTACTCATGACACAATGCAAAGATCTTGTCCTCTCCACGTTCTTGCATCCATGCATTGATTTTCCATCCACATCTGAAAAATGTACATGTGTACAAGAATGTACATGTAGATCAAGTTGTTAAATTGAAACATTTGAACTAGGAACATGTATTTTTTAAAAGATTAAAAAAAATTAAATAAAACACTAAAAGAGAACACATACTAGTCATCTCCCAAAACACTCTATATGGAATGGGTCTGTATGTTCTCGATGATGATTCCCCAGGATAATTAGGTTGCTCAAAGTGTTTCTCACACCATTCAACAACATCATGTGCATCTTCTATATGATCTCCTGTGTACTTTATTTGATGCTTTCTTAGAGCATGTTTGATACAGGCTCCTGCACCATCATGTTCACCCTTTCCATGACCACTCTCAAAAAAACTCCAAAAATGTCGTATTTTGTCTTTTCGATGATATCTACATAGTGCATAAAATGGCCTCAAAGATTTTAATTGTGTCGCACATCCATCAGACCAAACAAAATGTTTAACTATTGTTATGCCTCTATCTTTCAAATATTCAAAAAAATTCTTAAAGCAATGTTGTACAAAAAGTGTGTCATGCTCCTTATCATCACTGATATAGAAGTGGTACTCTTTCTTAATGACACGATTTTCAAATTTACTATCAACACCATCCAAATTCATCTGTGCATGTCGATAACACACATGCACCAAAATAGTGATTTGCTTTGAAAAGTAATACTTTGATTGAATCTCTTTTTGATGTGCAAAAGAGTAATTCTCTGCGAAGTCAACTACAGATAGAATAGTTCCAAGTGGGAAAGTGGCTCTTAATCTTTTAAATTGTTCTTCTTCCCACTTGGCAAAAAAACCATGGCATATGTATGGTTTTATCAACTTACGAAAATTTTCCATAAATGTTCCAATAGGTATTTCCTCTTCTACATAATCTAGCCTTGTAGATTCCTTTCCAAATTTTGTTTCAAATTTTTTGTACTTGTAACTCTTGCAATTTACCATCTTCCTCGTGTCAGTATCTTCATCTCTCAAAGGCAATTTAGCCAAGTGCCCGCATGTTCCACAAATTCCTCTTATGCAATTTATTTGACCGGTTGCATTATCATCTGATTTATCACATAAGATGGATACTATGATTTGACTTGTTCATTTAGGAGGAGCATTTTCATAACCATCACTATCTTCTCTAATCTTTCAAAACACCTGATAGTACAAGTCAAATTTGATGTGATAACGACAACAACAAGTTTTGAAAACTTTGTTTAACTTCACATAATATGGCCTTAACCGTTCAAACATGGTTTGTCCAATCTTTATATGAGGGTTTGTTTTAGTAAACAACACATACAATTCATGTTTTGTTGTGTCTATCCAATGTTTTACATGGAGATCATAACGATCAGAACCAATCCTTTGCTTGATAACATCTCTACTATTTGATGAAGGACGAGTATTATCATTCCAAAAACTTGTCACAAAGTTCCTAACAACATCTTCAATTCTATCAGAATGAGGAGCTCTACACATAATTGCCCAATTCCCTTCTGAGGTAGTATCATCCAAAATCTTTCTCCTTTTAACATATTTAGATATTGTCTTTCTACTAAAACCAAACTTAGATGACAGTGAAGAGATTTGTCTTTTTTGAGGCAATCATTCATTTACTAAAGATGTCAACATCACTCTTCTTGAAATGGTCTTATCTAGTTTTTGAAATTTTTTACCAATGTTCACCAAACCTTTCTTAACATTATCAACAATAGATTTTTGTAGCTGAGAAGTTTTCCTCTTTTGACTTGTTGTATCTATACCCAACAATTTCATTGGATCTATTAAGTCTTTATGAGTAAGTACAATTGATAACAATTGAGCTTTTTCTAGTGTAGTATCAAGACTGTTGAAATGAGACATTATTTCTTTTCCACTTTTATTCATTGACCTCCTTTTAGTATGTCTAGGTTCTTCACTGAGATGTTTCAACTCATCCACATCCATTTCAAGTAAATGATCTAAATTTTTAGAAGAAATATTTCTCTTCACCTATTTAGCTAGATCCACAATATGCTCATCCATATCAGTGGTAGGAGGTAAGGAGCCTGACCCCTCTCCTTCAAAGGTCTCCATTGGTTCAACTTGGACAATCTCCTCCCTATGTTCATCAACTATATTGTGTTCTTCAACAAGTTCATTTGCCTCGACTCTCGCTTCAGAACTCGCTTCTTCTCGAGCCCGTTCTACACATAATTTAAGAGTTTGTGTGAGGTTCAAATTAATCTAGATTATTCAATTAGGTTTAAGAATAGGGGTGAATTTGTCTTAAAGCTTTGTGTTAAAATTATCTCATTCAATTTGGTTTATTAAATTTAATTACTTTCAGGACCTTACTGTTATAACTCTAATTAAATTACCTGTTTAGGTTTAAAGTTCAATTTGTTCTCAGGTTAGGATTAGGGCTCAAATTTAAATTTAACTTGTGCAAGTAGGTTTAGAGTTAGAGTTAAATTTTGTTCAGTAATTTTAATATTTCAAGAAGATGATAATTATTTTAATTTAATTTTTTTCTGATGTTTAATTCTAGATTTACACATGAAGAATTATAATTAGTTTATTATTATCGTTTAATTTATGTTATTCCTTACGTATAGTGTTAAGGTTAAATTTTGTTTTCTGCTAATATAACAAATAAACATAAACATATAAAGTGGAAATAAATATTGATGAGTTATTTTGAAAACCTCAATCTCTAATTTTGAGCACTAATTTAACACATAAAATAAAATTTTGATAAATTAGAAATTCCAATTTTGAAAATTAAAAGTACAAATATTTTGATGCATGCATATGATAAAGGTGACCTCATATTAATTTGTTATGGACCATAAAGTAGGTGGACTATAATTTGTCACATGTGCACATATATTTAAGACCTATTATTGCATAATAGACCTCCTAATCTGAAATATTTTTGCATACTTGAAGTCGTATAAATAGAACCTAAATTATTCAACATGTAATAGGTTATAAATTTATGTCACATTTAAGACCTATAATCAATGTAATAGTCCTAATAGGCCTTATTATTAAAGTCAATATGACCACGTATGCAAAAACATTTCACAATTAATATACTTAACTCCCCTTAAGACAGATATATTATGTGATATTAAAGGACCTATCACATGAAATTAAGTACATGTCTTAAATATTCAATATATATAATTTAGAACCTAAATTATGACATAATAGGTCTTATTAATTTTATGACTTAATAGGTCTTATCTATTATAAATGGACTTAATTATATAGGAGAAAAATGCATTTACACAACAAGCAAGTTGATGGAATTTGAAATTTGCAAATACACATGTATTATCTCAAATTAATCATTCTTTCCAATTAAAACAAGATTATTTTTAATCTTATTATTTCCAATTAATTTAATTAAGATTTTTTAAATTAATTTTCATTAAAAATATTAGATAAAAAATATTGAACTAATTAATACTAACAAATAAACACTACTTTTGGTACATAATACATATTAAATTAAATAGAAATAAAATTAAAAATACATACTTGCATCATGATATCTTTGTCTTCTTTGTTCTCAATATCTTTCTTCTATTTCGGGAGAATAATTCCTTGAAGTCTTATTTTGCCTCCTCTTCTTGTTCCCCATGCTTTAAAAAAAACCTTCAAATTATTGCCCTCAAAATAATTTTCAAATGTCTTCTCTCATCCAAAAATGCAAATTATTTTAATCATTTATGTGATAAAAAATGAAAAAAATATGGACATTTATACGACTCCACAAATGAATTTTTTTTTCCGTCGGCCAGAGTTCGAACGAAACCCGACAGTTAAAAATGGTCGGGTTCATTCGAACCTGGCCATTATGAAAAAGTACGGGCCAAAATCAAGCCCCTGGGTTCGAGCGAATGGTGGTTCGCTCGAACTCCTTATGGTTCGAGTGAACCCAATTCAATCGAAGTACTATTCATTCGAACCCTCTTGTTAGAGGTTTCTCCCAAAAAATTTCAGAGTTCTGAAGAATTTATGACTTCGGAGCTCTGGTTCAAAGAACGAATGAAATAATCTTGATAACCCAAAAATATTAGATGGTAGTACTCGGAGCAAGCTTTCCAACGAGTATAATTTTGTTATATTTTGAATTTATTATGTTCTTGTTTTCTTAATTTTATGGAAAATTGGTTTTTCACAGAACATGAACTTCTCTATCCAACGCATTGGGAAAAATAAGAAACTAATTCAAAAAAAATTGAAAAATATCTAAGCCCCTGGTATTGATGTCTTCTTTCTAAACAAAAAACAAAAAATTGAATTTCGATATATATAGAACAAGTTATGTGTTCAAACTTAAACCTATGTCTGAATTATGACTGGTCGGACTTCAAAACTTTATAAAATGAAAAATATTGAACATATCACTATCAAACCAAATGCAAGCCCTGCATATTGATGTTACAAACTAAAATTCGAAAGAATTGATTTTTTATCATTTATAGAAAAAAAAGTTATGCATTTCGGGAGGCACTTCACTCTTTAAAAATGTAGTTTGTTGTACAAAACTACTTTTCGAGGGAGATGGAAATTTTTTTTAAAAATCCTTCAAACAAATTTGAAAAAAATGTATATAGAATCTACAAACAAAATGCTAAAAATCACTAATTTACATCATCTTCAAATTTTTAATAGTTTAAAAGTTATAGTTCTCGGAAGTTGAAGATTATTTTAAAAATTTACATCTCAGTGTCAAAAGTAGCAAAAAAGTGGGAACCATTATTGTGAGTTCACCCTTAGCATAGTACACAGTTTCTTGTTGTTTCCTAAACATGGATTAGAAGGCATTAAATGAACAATTATAATTTTTGGTTGTTTGAGAACTTTGACACACATAAGAATATTCTCCATTATTCTAACCATGTCGCATCATAAATTTAGTTGTTCAAATATTAGGGTTAACCTCATACTAAGAATTTTTTGAAAATATGTGAATTTCACCACAATCAATATTTGACATTATAAAAGTGTAGAGTTGACTCACATGAATCATTATATTGTATTGGTATAGTAAGAAGGTTAAATATACCATTGTGGTTGATGCACTCTCACATAAATATGAAAAGGAATGTATGTTTTAGTGATAACTACCTATAATGAAGAGTTGATATAAGAAAACACAACTAATTAAGAATATTAGGAAATCAAATATACTAGTCTCACTTATGTTTCATGAAGAGATGAAAATCTTGAGTGAGATATTTTTTAAGATAATCTTAAGAAATATATAATGACCATTGTAGTTAAAATTGATATGTATTAGTGCAACAAATGGTAAATTGTTGAATTATTGTGGTCTCATTTTGAGGCACAACCCCTAGGATAGATATGTGTATTCCTAGAAGGACCATTCTTGTCATCATTCTAAGTCACTGATGTTTTAATTTCTATCATGTTGTTATGTACTTATAGGTATCTTAGTTGGACTAATGATATTTTATTTTGAGCATGGTACACTTGTTGATAGAATAGGAAATGCAATAATTTTATGTATACACATGTGGTTGATCATATTAATTATCTTGATTAATGGAAATATGTATTGCCAGTTTCATTTAATTTATGATACGTTCTATGACAATTATAAGGGCTAAAATAGGGTATATTATGTTGGAGGCAAGAATCATGTTGAAGGAACTATTATGACACACATAAAGAGTATGATGATCTCCTATCTTATAGGGATTTTATAGAAACCTATAAGAAGGTTTAAAATACATGTACAAGACTATGTTTGTGATACCACCCCCTACTGAAAGACCTTCTAATATATGGTTTGATAATTTTTGTAATGCCATTGAGACCCTTATATCATGATGCTACTATTTTGTTATGGATTATTGATATTTTGCTATCCAGTTAGTTATTGACACGTGTGCATGCTCATATAGGATCATAATCATTTTGTTGATGATATAAATCATGTACTTAGTTAGGGATTCTAATTTGGAATGTAGTGTATAACTTAGTATTATTTATGATGCATGTGTATAGATATGGGTTGTCATGAGTACTTACCTTATGCATATGTCAAATTACTAATGCAATTCAATCATGAATTAAAATATTTAGAGATATTGCTAGATATGATGTCTATGATTTATAGTATTAGCATTTAATTTAATTTGGCTATAGAAACATTCATAATAAGGCTAACATTTTAAATTGCATGTACACGTACCTACGGTGAATGGGAATGGGGAGGTAACATGGTGATATCTATGCTAACCAGTTAAGCCAATCTAGCCTAATTGGAGAGGCTAAGATCTTTTGTTATGTGCTAATTGTTGTGATGTGAGAATTTCTATGTGAAGTGAAATATGTTCTTGTGTTGTTTACATGTGATTATGTGTTTACATAATGTAAAATTGTCAAGTAGTTGTGAGGTATGAAGTTATGTTACAAGCTAATGTTAATGTGGTTTTTTTAGGTCAAACAGATGATGAAATGTAACACTGAGGTTTTTTTTTTTTGAGAAACTAACATTTATCCAGGGATTAAATGAGTTTTTAAGTTATTTACTATATTAGATGTTTCCTAATGTCCTAGGTTATGGGGTTATGGGTTGGGATTCATTTAGAAGCCTTAAAGCTAGTAAAATTTGAGTTTTGGTCCCTTTTATAATATCATTTTTAAGTGTGATGAGTTTAAAACAAATAGGAAAGTTGGCAAGTAAAGCATGAGGGAGCATGGAGATACATGGAACAATCTTGTGAAGTGAATCTCTCCCACTACCATGATCACACATTTGCATGAAGAACATGAGAAAAATGTGAAATCAAGGGAAAATTGCTCACACGTGTGAGCAAAGAAGATAGGGTCTTGTATATAGTCCCAAAAACGAGTGAAAATATGAGTCCTCTTGGAGGGAAAAAAAATGCCTAGTTTTACTGGTTTTAATGTTCATGTCTTGCAATTGAGAATAGAGGAAGGAAAGATGAAGGAAAAGTGGAAAAGAAGAGCTAAATGGAGGGAGATACTTGGATCTACACAAATATTTGTCAAGTGGAGGTGGAATTTGGTAGACCTCTTGTTTTCAACACTCTTGTGTTTGTATTTGTTATGGCTTCCACTATTTGTTTCTTTGATACATCGATGTAATGACTAAGTTGATTCAAATATGTTTGTAGAATCGTGTCTTATTTTTGGCTGGGAAGTTAGTTGGAGTAAGCCTTCTTTAATATGGAGAGAACTCCATGTGTTTGGGGTAGAGTGTGTATGAGGCATTGTGGAAAGGAATTTTATTGTTGTTGGTTATGAGTACCCATGTAGATTATTGGGAGAATGATGTGCAGGTTGGTGGAGTAAGTATATTTTTCTAGGTATGACTACCCTTAAGTTCTTAGAGAACTTGTGATTTCTATGGAGATGAAGTATTTGGGAGTTTTGATATTGTGGTAAAATGGGAACGGCTTAAACCACACACACTAAGTTTACACTTATAGGCTTAAAAGTGTTAAACACTCAGAGTTGACTGACATTTTTTTTTAGGCTTAATATGTTGCTTAATGTGTATGGCCACACTAAGAATACACTTCTAGGTTTAAAAGTGTTAAACACTCATAATTGACTAACATTCTCTAAGCTTAACATGTTGCTTAGTTTGTGTGGTTTAAGACTGACCGGTAAAATGAAGGTGTTATATTATTTTGATATTTGACTTCAGTTATTCAAGAATGTGATAAACCTTCCACGAATGTGTGTTCCACACTCTTCCCCTCTTGTGGTTCTAGGTAAGAACCTATGTGTAAAATTTCTCCTTGCGTTCATTTTTGCTGTATGTAATTAATTCTATGTGTTCTCTTTCCTGCATTGTGTAAAATTCTGTTCCCATGTACAATCACCATGTTCCTCCCCAAGCTCGGGGACGGACTGTTCTTCAGTCCCATGATTGTGAGATGAACAAACTCCTATCGGCCTTTTTATAATGTGCAGGTTGAAAGTTCATGAAGAAACATGATTGTGTCTTGTATCTACTCCTTTTGTCATCACAGAATGTATGAATGATGAGTTAGTAGCTCTTATGAAAGCCTGTTCAATAAAAATGAACTCGAGTATCATTTTCGCTGACTATGTATTTACATATGCAGAAGTAAATTCAGAAAGGATCATAGCAAATATATAATGTTCGTTTCAGATTGTCATCTCCATTTAGAATATTACTAGTGCTGGAATGTGTTACCAGAAAGTTTATTGACGTTACTTTTGTATATATATAATTCATGGTAGTTCTTTGGAAAAGAGTTGTTAATGTAAATCTTGATATATGGTCAACCCTGATAATAGAGGTGAACCCTTGTCAAGTATATGGCAGTAAATTTCATGAGATAGTTAATGTACATAACCTCGCCTTCTTGTGTTCTTTTCATCAGCTTACTTGTATACTACTGACTATTATCAAAAGGAGAAACTATATTATCTGGTTTTATTTCCTTTCTCGGCATGAAATCCTATGGGCTAATTATTTTTTTATATTCTATATATACAACAAATGAACATGAATTAAGAAACTTAATAGATATTTATTCTAATTCTAATCATACCTTATAGCGGGGTGAATTTAATTAGGTCTATGATTATAGTTGGATAACTATATTACATAAGAGTTTGTATAATGGTAATAAAAAAAATATTAATGTTCGTTTGGAATTAAGTTAATTAGCACACACACATTTATCGGATATAAACCAATGCCAAACAACACTAATATTAATGCCACACTGAGGAACAGGGTGAGCAAGATTAACGAGGTTGAATTCTAATAAAGGATATATTTGTAAGAGTAATGTCACTCATATTAGAAATCGGTTACTATTAAATAATAATAATTAAGATAATGTTCTTAGTGCACATGGAAATTGTAATAAATATATTATTATTAGTAATAAGAGATGAGGATGTGTGCAATGAGCAGTCACATGGTGATGCATCAAGTTGTTTCTTCTTCATGGTATTACTCCAGTATTGAATCTGACATGGTTTAAGAAGAGAAAATATTCAATTACAGATAAAATGTTGCAGACCCTGTCTTGCTATCAAATATTTAGACCAAAATATAAACCGGTAGGAGAGCCAAACTTGATAGTTAAGAAGTACATGACGAGAATATACTAACAATTTAAGCTCCCATTAACGAGCATAAATAGGAACAGTATCTAACATTTGCACTGCTGAAAGAGAAAATGAAAATACGTAGACAAATCCACTTCAGGAGAAAGAAGCAGTATTGTTTAGATAGGAATGAAATAAATAAAGTTGTATCTGGTTAATAGATTCTTTAGGAGATTGTCGTTTAAAACTGTACTGAGTGACAGCCATTGTAATCAGTAATAAAGGAACGACCTTAGAAAATCAGCACTCAGCCATCATCTCATATGTGTCAAGTACGGTATACCTTGTGCTGCGTAAGATAGGAAGGTATATGATAGATAGAAACAAAAACAAGGTGTACTCTGTGTGTTGAAGACAACTCCTACTATCTCGGCTACTTTTTGTGTCATTTCTGTGTCAATATGATGGGGCATTACACTCACTCCTATTATCTCGGCTACTTTCTATTTAGGCCATTTAATTCATCATTGACTGTTTTCACTATGAATGTTATTTTCTATTTGATTCCTTAACGCACCCTTCGGTTTCTTGTAGTAGACCAAGACTTATCGGATATAAATTCAAGCTATTAGTTATGCCCCACTTTATTGTTAGTGATTATGATCCAACTTTGACAAGTAATTTTGCTAATTGTTTAAGTTAAAATGTATTTAATTGAACACAAGACTAATGGCCATCTTTAGATTGTTAAAACATTTCCAAATACAGACTTATATTATTTTATGTTTGAACCACAAGAAAAATAGGATAAGTAGTTACCTCTCATTCTAAATAATAGTGTATCCAATATGAACCCACATTATAATCTTCCCTCACCTTTCTTTGCTTGTATTCTAGTTTCTTTAAGAGTTGAATTTATCAACAACTCCCTTGTTCACATGGATCAAACTCTCGGTGTCCTTAAAAAGATTGGCATAGGTATAGAATTATATAAAATGATTGGCAGACCAAAATATGATAACATACCTTTGAAATAGGTGATTGGATCTTTATATCTCTAGCATTACAAGAAGACGTGGGCTTATTTTACAAGGTGGGTCACAAGTTGGGTCCCTCCTTTATTATTCACTCAATATTTTAAACATATTGTTTTCTCCAAGAGAGTGATTGGGCATACTAGATTAGAGCCAACAAAATTACTTACATTGGATGGTGAGGGGTCCATCTTCTTAGAAATAGAGACTATATTGAACAAGTGAAACAAAAAAATTCAAACACATTATGTTGAGAAGGTTCTATTCCAATGTAAGGGTTTGTCCCTTGAATATACCTTATGGGTTCCAACCAACGCTCTTTCGAAGTTTTCTCAAACCAAGCTTTAAGGACAAAGAAGCTTCAATGGGGAAACATTGCTATGAAATTACATATTATTATGTATTCATTAGTTGTTAGTATTGGATAAATGGTGTGTATTTTGTGGAAGGCACCCCGATGGTAAATTAGAATAATGTTTATTGAGCACATGCATGAGATAATAGTAGGTTACTAAGTTAGCAAGAGAATCTATATTGTAATAACTCAATTGGTATTGATCTTGGAGCTATATACAAGCCACTAAATAGTAGTAACAATTATTCGTAGTGAGATATTTGACAACATGATCTAAGAAGATCCAACAAATTCAATATAAACATTTTATTGCTCTCATTTTTACATATGTTTGTTTGTACTATCTTTGTTTCTTTGGTAGATTTTGTGCATGCTTTATCTTGATCATGTCATTAATTTGACGCAATATGATAGCTTGACACAAACTTAAAGTAGGATTCTACTTTGTGCAAGCTATAAAATAGTACTAACTATTTTTTTAGTGGGAGATCCAGACAACATGATCTAACAAGTTATGAAAAGAACAATTAAAAGATTTACAAAAATCGAATTTCAAAAAACAAACAAACAATTTAATAGGTGTGATGATCTAAACTAAAAGCAATAAATTTGAAAGTGTACAATGATGAAACTTCATCCCCTCTACCATAATGTTTCAACAAAACACGAGAAGAGTTGAAGGTATTTTACATTACTCAATAGTCTTTTTAAGAAAATAAATATAACTAATGAAATGAATCTACAATACTAAACAGTCTGTTTTTGGATCTATATATTGCTCAAAAGTTATTCCATATTACTCAAGTCAGTAATCTTTGGAAAAGATCAGAATCGTGTTGTAAAGGTTGTTGATTATTGTAGCAAGAACTGTATTATTTCGTTCCATCTCTCCCAGCAGACTTTTTATCCTCGCATTCCCGTCTTGTTAAAACCTTGCGTCATGCATTTTCATGTATATTTTCTGTTTATTTCCATTTTAGTTTAATTGATGATGCTGATTTTGTTATTGAAGAATTTCTTGATAATCTTGATTCAACTGAAGAAGAGGATGTTGAAGAGGACGTTGAAGCAAGTGAGGATGAAGTTGAGGAAGTTGAGACCATGACTCAGGAGGATTATGAAAAAGAAAAATTTATGAAGTTGAAGGAAGAGAATCTCCTACTCGCAGACAAACTGGAAGTTGATGGTTTTGTGTCACATGATGAATATTGAAAAAGATAACTTTGAGAAAGAATGGGATTTTTCTGAAGAGCCCGTATTTCAGCAAGAGGAAAGTGGTGGGAAGCTCCTAACAAAGGACTCTTTCCTCACAAAAAGGAATGTCTTGTTGATAGGAAAGCCTTTCCTTGGTGCAAAGAATCCACAAGAGGATTCAGGGTGCCTGGCGACTAAAGATCCTAGGAGTGCAGGGATTATAGAGCTCAAGGAGGCGGGAGAGAGATATAGAAGACTTAAGAAAGGATGAGAATATGGTCTTTGAGAAAATTGGATTTCAAAACAAAAAAGAGAGTGATGATTTATTGTTGCAGATTGCAGAAATAGAGGCACAGTGGAATGCTTTGATTGCAGGTAGTGCACAAGCTGGGTATGGTTATCCTTACAGTCTTCCCGTCGCACATCTAGAATAGAAAACAAGGTGGACCTCTGGCAAGCGGAATGTCGACATAAGGTCGAGGAGCCAATGCAGAAGGTAGAGTCAAGGTGTGATTTGTACGCAAACACCTACGACAGGTTGGAAAAGTCTATGCCTGCGGAGGACGAAGAGGGCGAGGGGAATAAGAAAAACAGCTCGGCGACTACAGACTGCATCATTGCTGAGGAGAGTAATGAGGAGATCGCTACACAATGTGCATCATATGACTGGCATCCAGATGCTACACAGCGAGTAGCAAGGGCCTCGTACCAGAACAAAGGAGATGAAGAGTCGCTATTAAGGAAGGTGAGAAGTCAAGAAGATGAAAAGTCCCAGCCAGAATTGGATGTGGCAGTGTCGTCCAGTGAGGTTTATATTAAAATCGATGCTTTTGGCAAGACAAAAGGAAGAGGAATAAGAGGCAGAGTAACTGGCGTGAAAACTGAAGAAGGTGGAAATTTGGTATTTCGTGGAAGCTCTGTGGGAGAATTAGGATTAACTGAGATTCGAACTGGGACAAAGATGCTCGGGGTTCGTGGAGCTAAAGAATGTGATGTATACGATACTAGTGGCCTTCAGAGTGCGTGCCCTACAACAGAAGAAATACATAGTCCAACCATCCTACGGAATAATTTCACCTCTGGGAAAAGCCAGCATGGAAATAACAATGCAGCCACAGATGGAACTCCCGAAGTTCTTTCCGTATTCGGAAGACCAGTTCTTGGTCCAAAGCGTGGTGGTGCCTAGCGGGAAGGAGACAGAGGCAGTGGCGGAAGGGAAAGTTGGGGTGGTTCGACTCTTGGCAAGGCTTTGCCTACTCCAAGAGAAATTTGCAAGACCCTTGACAAGGTTGTTATTGGCCACGAGGATGCGGAAAAGGTTCTAACAGGTGCAGTACATAATCACTGCAAACAGATATATTACGAATTATTAAAGAAACACAACCATACGGTTGGTAGGTCCACTAGGTTTGTGGACGCCATGTTTGGCGTCATACCATTCGAGATTTCCCGTCACAAAATGGACATTGAGAAGAAATTTGTGATCTCTGTGTAGAAATTCTATTGCAGTCACTGATTATTAATCTCCTATCTCATAAAAATTATTTAACTGCTGAAAATAAATTTACAGCTGAATATCGAAAAATAACACAACTGCAACTTCACTAAAAATACGGAAAGAAATAAGCAACACAAGGACACAATATTTTTGGACAATCGTCCCTGGAAAAACCCCTAAGGGAAAACCAGTTCTACAGATGGAAAATATATTAATCTTCAGCAATATAAGAATTACAAAAGAATTCCTTGCCTCTTACTGGCAGAACTCCGACAAACTCTTAATATCTCCTGCTGATATCCTCCACTGCTATATCAACGCTATCACTGCGCCTCTTGCTAACACTGCAAGACTATTTGCTATCACTGCAAATTCTTCTCAAGACTTCTTATTTTCCAAATGACCCATGACCCCTTTTTATACTACTCTATTGGAAAACCAACGGCCGAGATTAATTCAAACCAACGGCTGAGATTAAGACAACTCAATAACCAATTACTAATTTTGGCTATGATGTGTCACCTAAAAAGAGCCACTATTAAATAACAATTGTTATTATCCTAACAACACTTGTTTGACAAAAACAACCATTTTCTAATTCTAGGTCAGGACGAACAGCTGTCCAAAACTACCCATAACTAATGCTGTTATTTCTGGGTAAGGACGAACAGCTGTCCAAGCTACCCATAATTAACACTCCCTCTTAGCGAGGAAGCTGTTCTGCACGACACCCATCTTATCTCTAAAGAAGATGAATTTTGCCTTCCCCAATGCCTTTGTTAGAATGTCTGCTACCTGCTCCTCTGTAGGTATGTACTGTAGCTGAACAATCCCCCTCTGTACACAATCCCTGATGAAGTGATACCTGATGTCTATATGTTTCGATCTATCATGAAACACTGGATTCTCAGTCAACTTGATGCAACTCTGATTGTCGCAGTGTATCACCGTAGTCTCAACCTTCTGACCAAACAAGGCTACTAGCAACTTCCGAAGCCATATAGCTTCACACGTCGCCATGCTGGCTGCTATGTATTCTGCTTCTGATGAACTCAAGGCCACAGATTTTTGCTTCCTGCTAAACCAAGAAACAACTCCTGATCCCAGGCTGAAACAACATCCTGAAGTACTCCTTTTGTCCGTTGTACTGCCTGCCCAATCTGCATCAGTATAGCCTATCAACTTGATACCTTCACCTCGAACATATCTGATCCCGTACTCAACTGTACCATGAAGATAACGCAACACATGCTTAGCCGCTGTCCAATGCACTCTCTTTGGCTCTACCATGAACTGACTAAGAGAGTTTACTGCAAAGGCTATATCTGGCCTGGTGTTGACCAAATACATGAGCGAACCAATCAGCTGCCTGTATAGGGTGGGATCAACATCCTTTTCCTTGGATGCATCTACCTTCCTCCAATTAGTGATCATGGGTGTAGACATGGCTTTGCAATCTTCCATCTCGAATCTCTTCAAGATTTCAATGCAATATTTCCCTTGACCAAGGAAAATCTCTCCATCAGTCTACCACACCTCCATGCCTAGAAAGTAGTGCATAAGTCCCAAATTCTTCATCTCAAACTCTTCTGCAAGGTCCCTCTTGCAATCCTCTATGAGTCCTAGCGCACCAGTAAGAAACAAGTCATCCACATATAGAACAAGAATGAGAACCTCACCCCCAACCACCAAGTAGTAGAGGTTCGCATCAGCCTCACTCTTCACAAAGCCCATTTCCTGCAAGTATGTATCAATGCGCTCATACCACGCTCTGGGAGCCTGCTTGAGTCCGTATAAGGCTTTCTTTAATCTGCACACGTGGTCTCTTTGCTGTGTGCTACAAAGCCTTCTGGTTGTTCTATGTATACCTCCTCCTTCAATTCTCCATTAAGGAATGCTGTCTTGACATCCATTTGATGGATCTGCCATCCCATCTGTGCTGCAAATGAGATTACAGCTCGTATAGAAGTATACCTGGCCACAGGAGCAAATGTCTCCTCATAGTCTATTCCCTCCTTCTGAGAGAACCCCTTGGCCACAAACCTCCCCTTATATTTCTCGATGCTACCATCTGCACCATGCTTTATCTTGAAGATCCAACGCGATCCAACTACTGCTCTATCAGTTGGTCTAGGCACTACCTCCCATACATCATTTTGCATTATTGAGTTATATTCCTCAACCATAGCATCTCGCCATACCTGATGCTTTGCAGCTTCCTGATAGCTGGAAGGTTCACTATCTACCAACTGGCTGACTAATGCCACATAGTCATTGAACTTGGTTGGTTGTCTCCTCTGTCTTGTACTCTTCCTAGGAGCTCCCACAGACTCCTGAGTATCCCTTTGTATGTCTTGAACCTCATGGTTCCTACTGCCAACTGTAGAGGATGAAATATCAACCTCTATATCATCTAGATGCATATCCTGTTGCACCAGTTGCTCCATACTCTGTGAATCTTCACTACCTGAGTCTATGCTTGTACTAGTAACTGTACTTGAGCTTTGCTGTCCTTGACTTGGACTTGGAGCTTTCGTTGGCTGCTCACTCCGATCATCTGCTGGCAAATCTCTGGATCTTCTAAACGCCTTGTCCTCCATGAACTTGACATCGCGTCTGACAATAATTCTTCTGGTCCCTGGAATGAACATCCTATATGCCTTTGAAGTTTCACTATACCCAACAAGGTACCCCTTCTCTGCAGTCTGATCTAACTTGGTACGAGTGTCTCCAGGAATAAGGCAATATGCCAAACTCCCAAATATCCTGAAGTGACCAACATCTGGCTTCTTCCCCGTGAAAGCCTCCTCTGGTGTCATTTTCCCTAGTACCTTGTGTGGAACCCTATTCTGAATGTAGACTACTGTACTACATGCTTCTGCCCATAAGTAGCAGGGCATGTCCTGGTCATGTAGCATAGCCCTTGCTGCCTCCGAAATAGAACGGTTCTTCCTCTCAGCAACTCCATTCTATTGTGGATTGTAAGGAACAGTCCACTCTCTCTTGATTCCTTCTCTAGTACAGAAATCCTGGAAGTCATTTCCTTTGTACTCGCCTCCATTGTCTGACCGAAGAACCTTTATCTTCCTTCCTGTTGAGTTCTCCACAAGAGCCTTGAACTCTTGGAAGCGACTGAAAACCTCATCCTTGGTCTTCAAGAAGTATATCCAGGTCTTCCTGGAGAAATCATCAATAAAGGTAACATAATACTCATATCCTCTGAGAGACTTTGTCGACATTGGTCCACATACATCTGAATGTACTAGATCAAGAACACCCGTAGATCTGGTGTCACTCCTTGGAAAAGATGCTTTTGCAAACTTTCCCAACACACATCCCTTACATACATCATCATGCTTTGTGCTCACCTCTGGAACACCTGTCACCGTCTCACGAAGCAATCTAAGTGCTCCATGATGAATATGGCCCATCCTCCTATGCCATAGCTCTCCAAGATCTCTAGGGTTACTGCTGCTCATGAGTGCCTTAGGAGTATCAAACTGCAACCTATAAAGGCGACCACTCCTAACTCCAATAGATACGGGTGATTTCCAATCTTTATGCTTAATCAAAACATGCATCCCTCTAAAGAGAACATTATACCCTTTATCCTGAAGGACAGATACAGAAACCAAATTCATACCTAAGCCTGGCACATGCAACACATCATGAAGAGGAATTACCTTTCCATTCTCCCTCTGAAGTTGAACAGTCCCTTTCCCAACTGAGTTGAGCTTGGACAAGTTCCCCATAGAGATCTGGATTCTGGTGTTTTCCTCCTTGTAGCTGGAGAAGTACTCTCGAACTCCTGTCATATGAAATGACGCCCCACTGTCTATATACCAGACACTCTGTGAGGTTGAGCTAATCATACAGGCTATGAGTGCAAACTCATCCTCCAATCTACTAGAGAGCTCCTCTGCACTTGCTGAAGCTGCCACTTGGTTCTTTCCCTTCTTATCTTTCTTCCTTTGTGGGCAATCGCTGACATAGTGGCCAAACTCGTGACAACCAAAGCACTTGACCTTAGATAGGTCCTTCTTCTTCTTTTCAATTTGTGAATTTGCTCCTTTGCTAGATCCCTTCTTTGTTTTCCCCTTTCCCGCTAGGGCAACATTTTCTTGTTCTACCTCACTTTTCTGACTCTTATTGTTGGCTCCATTGACAAGGCTTAGTCTAAGCTCCTCCTGAGTGAAATCACTCCAAAGTCGATCCCAACTTGGTAAGGTGTCTCGTCATTAATAACTTGAACAAAGACATCCCATTGCTTAGAAAACCCATTTAGGGCTATTCTTACTAGCTCGTCTTCATTTGGCTTATCTCCAACAGCTGCTAACTCGTCCTTGACAAGTCTAAGCCTGGTGAGGTAACTTGTAACATCTTCTCCCTTGTTCATCCGGGTATTCCTCAATTTTTCTCTGAGAATCAGCTTCCGGTTAGTGGTAGCATTCTGGTACAGATTTAGAATGGCGTCCCACATCTTCTTCGCTGTATCTAACTCTGCGATATGTGGAACAACATGGTCCTTGACACCATCAAGGATTATCCTCCTCACCTTGGCATCATCCTTCTTGTATGCTGCAAGTTGTACTGGATCTGTAGGTACAGCTACAGTACTGGTAACATATTCCTTGATACCATTCTCTTCCAGCAATAAAGAAATTCTGGCTTTCCAGACACCAAAATTTGAGGCACCATCCAATCTGTCCTGATCTCTCAAACCTGCTGAGGCCATCTCAAAGAAATAAAGGAAAACAATAACTCGAAAGAGGTCAAACTCAAATTTCTTTCCTTTGCTTAGGGTAAACCTTTTCTACCCTCAACAAAGCTCTGATACCATGTAGAAATTCTATTGCAGTCACTGATTATTAATCTCCTATCTCATAAAAATTATTTAACTGCTGAAAATAAATTTACAGCTGAATATCGAAAAATAACACAACTGCAACTTCACTAAAAATACGGAAAGAAATAAGCAACACAAGGACACAATATTTTTGGACAATCGTCCCTGGAAAAACCCCTAAGGGAAAACCAGTTCTACAGATGGAAAATATATTAATCTTCAGCAATATAAGAATTACAAAAGAATTCCTTGCCTCTTACTGGCAGAACTCCGACAAACTCTTAATATCTCCTGCTGATATCCTCCACTGCTATATCAACGCTATCACTGCGCCTCTTGCTAACACTGCAAGACTATTTGCTATCACTGCAAATTCTTCTCAAGACTTTTTATTTTCCAAATGACCCATGACCCCTTTTTATACTACTCTATTGGAAAACCAACGGCCAAGATTAATTCAAACCAACGGCTGAGATTAAGACAACTCAATAACCAATTACTAATTTTGGCTATGATGTGTCACCTAAAAAGAGCCACTATTAAATAACAATTGTTATTATCCTAACAACACTTGTTTGACAAAAACAACCATTTTCTAATTCTAGGTCAGGACGAACAGCTGTCCAAAACTACCCATAACTAATGCTGTTATTTCTGGGTAAGGACGAACAGCTATCCAAGCTACCCATAATTAACACTCTGATTATCTGATGATAAATGCCGGAGCAAATAAATCCAACAAGGGATTTATTGGGAAAACCCCTCTTCCTTGGTATGGTCTGGAAGTGGGCCTCACAAACTATGTCGTTGCATACTGTATTGGTCTTTCGTTGGCATGTCGGGTACTGAAGCAGATGGAGATCGATGATGACGAGTTATCTCTCAACAATAACCTGAAAGAAATGAAGATTCAGATGGAGGAATCCGGTCTTCTTGTCTTTGAGGATGCGAACGAAATAAATTTGCCAACTTGGAAGGCGGCAAGAATGAAGGGGTTTTAACAGATTCAATGGAGAAACCCACAATGACTCTAATAAACCAAATTGTGGTGATTTTGGTGGATTTGAATGAGCCTATTTTGTATGCAACTGCCAGAGAGAAAGAAAAGCCTGATAAAGATGAATTCGTGACACCGCATAATGATGATGGTGTGGTAGCAGAAGAAGACACTGCTAGGGCAACAAAAAGAGGTAGTTATAACTCAAACATAAAGGGCCATCAACAAGAACTTTCACAATTTGATATAGACATGCATTTGGGATTTGATAGTCTTGAGCATGCTTTGTCTGTGTTGTGCCATTCAAATGAGGAGCGCAGGAAGGCAGACAAACAAGTGTTGTTGGTGTATGTGGTGGCTGATAGAATAAAGGTGATCATTAAATTTCTGAAGTTTTGGGCACGAAAACCAGATTGATGAAACCTCCGATGACATCGAGTGCTTTGAAAGGGTGTTCCGTATTTTGACCAAGGATTGGCTTGTTGTTCCCTTTGAGCGCTTAGATGGACAGGAAGAGGTCATTAATAGCTACGGATCTGGGTTTTTCTGTTTGGCCTTAGTAGGATCCAATTGCAAGTTGCATACTATGGATGGTTTAAAAATGCCTAGAGAAGATGATGCATTTGATGCGAGGTTTTTCAACTCCGATTTGCCTTGGAGGAGGCTAATCTACAGTATTTGTGAACAAGAGTTCGCGAAGTTAAAATCTTGCAGGCTGAATGCAATATGAGTTTTGAAATGGAAGTAGGGATGTCAGAGTGCATGACTGTACCAGTTGGCCTTCACGGGGGTGATTGTTGAGAATGTGAAGCCCAACAATTAGATGACCTTTCGCTTTCTCCTAGCTATTTGTTTCATAGTTGAATACATTTGTATAAATGGCTGTGTGCAGCCCATGTATATTTAGTATTGGATATTTGGTTAATATTAATTATCCCTGCTTTCTAGTGGACGTAGCCACTTAGTGATGAACCACGTTTAAACCTTGCGTCATGCATTGTCATGTATATTTTATATTTATTTTCGTTTTAATTTAATTGTTGAATGTTATCTCTGTTCGTTTTAATCTTCACAATTATATCCCCTGCACTTCTTCCAAGCACAGTATTTGGGCCATTCATTACTAAAATTGGGAATACTGCAATCTCAAAGAGTAAATAGCCTATTGTCTACTTCTTCGCGTATGAGTTTCTCCTTTCATTTGTTAACAATGAATATTACCGCAAACACCCACATATTATATATCCACTGCACAATTGTTATCAATGGCAAACGGTTGTGCAGAATCAGATATTGTGCATTCAATGCCTATTTCTCCTCATCTTTTAAAACATGACAGTTATAATATTACAAATAGTGTAACTGTTATATCTCGAATCAGATGAGTGTTGTACAAAAATATTTGTCGCTATCTTAAGTAGGGAGATTCTATGATAAAAACGATAAATTTTTAGTATCTTAGTTAGAGAATACCCTCTCCCAAAATCCTATAACAATACTATATATGTTATAAAATCCTAACTAGATCCTAAACTATTATATCTCGAATTGTAAATATTTGCTTTGATCTTGACTAGAGAAGATTCTATGATAAAAACAATAAATTTTCTATATCTTAATTAGATAATATCCTCTCCCAAAAATCAATGGCAATATTGTATATATATTAGAGAAGCCTATTCAGATCATAAACTAGGTAGATTTTTAGAAATTCCAAACGATAGGGCATAAAATAGAGGGCCTATAGAGAAAAAAGATACAAAATCTAAAGCTTTACCTACACTTATGATGCAAAGTTAGGACTTGTTTGGTTTATCGAATCAAATAGCAAAAGGATTCTTCAACTAAAACATAAGTTTGACTCATGGCTTCCCTCTAGACCCCTTGTCTTGAAACTCACTTTAGAACATTCAGACCCTATTTTACTTTCGCCATTTTAGTGTCACTGGATAGATCTTGTAGTGTGGCATAAGGGACAATGATCAATGTCCATGTGAAGACCCTCAACCATGCACCAACTCTTAGGTTTTGCACCTCTTGTCTTGTTGAGACTTGGAGTGATAACTTTTGAAGAACTAGGCCAAAAAAGAACAAATGGTTTCCAAAACTCAATAACTGATTTAGGAACCCTTACACCTTACATTCAAAGTTCTTTCAAGAAGGTTTTAAGGTTTACACACAACAAAGAATTCAAACTTGACTAGTCACTGTCTGGGTTATCATTGTCATATACAGTCCTTTTAGGACAGTCATTACAATGGGCATAAGGTTATCACCAATGACCACCAACACATGTGGAAAGGTCTGCAAGACCCTCACATACACTCGTCTTTCCCTTTTCTATCACAAAAATCCCAAACCATGCCTTAATGCATTCAAAGTTGCAATCCAATTCCTTGACAGTCTGACACATCAATAATATCAGACCTGCAATCACATATTTGCATGTGCAACCCTCACTTCTAGAACATGAAAACTTAGGACAAGATATAGTACATATGTACAGGCCTCTCCACCCATTTTTAAGATTTTTCACCAGTGGAGGACCAAGATATACAATTTTTTTTACTTGTCGGCTACCCTAGGTAGGGATTCGACTTGTCTTGAAAGAATTTGCAATAACTTTCACAATACTTAATCAAATTTAATGAGACCAATTGCAAATTAAAATTGATTCATAAAACTAACTTATCCAATTGGTTTGTTGTTGTCTTTTCCTTTGGCTGCCGTGATTTTGCTATCATTTTCTCTTGCAGCCCATTTTGTTTTGTTGTTGTTAATGTTGGTCCAGATAATCTATTTTTCTATCTTTGGAAATGATGTACGGGGTTTCAGGTCCCCTCAAAACCTATTTTTTCTTAATCAAAAACTTATCCAATTCATTTTGGAAATTTAGCTATCTGTAAAAATCCATACAATTGCTTGTTTCTTTTGGACTATTACAGGAAAAACTAGTCATTCGGGACAGCCCATGGAAAAATTACTATATCTCACTCAAAACTTGATGAAATTGAATGAGAATTTCTCCTCTAACATGTCCAACCTCATACAAATAATTTAATGAAAAGTATAATCCGTACAGAGAAAATGAATAGTAAACAATGTGAGAAATGCACTAGAAAATGAAATGCTTTCATTTACCAAATCTTCAACAATAATGTCGTCAACCCTCAATTTGATTTGGCATCACATAAATATGCATCAACAACCTTTCCCAGCTTCCCATCCAACCAAATAGCCAAATTGTTAAGGATTACAACAAACATGACAACTTTTACAAAACTGATTGACAACATTTGAGCAACTTTTACAATTTGTAACAACTTAACCTCAAGCTTTCCAAAATGGATCAAAATGGTCAAAAATGGTCAAAAATGACCTTATTTGACTCAAAAATGATCAAACAACCTAAAACAAAAATATGACAACAATTCTTGCTATGAGGCTCCTAATGCCCCTGTATCAGCTTAACCCTAAACCATGGGTAGATAGGTCTACAAATAAAACCAATCTTTTCTTATCTAAAAGAACTTATAATGCCAAAATATAATTTAATCTTCAAAGCAATATTTTTCAATTATAAAATTTCTTTTTATTAAACATTATTATTAATAGCAGAAGTTAACAAGAATATTTATAATAAGAAAGAATGTTGCTTAAGTTGGTAAAGCAATCTTGATTATAATCATACTATGTAATGTTTCGAAACATATCACAAACTCATATAATATTCATCAAGCTAGCTATTTAAAATACAAGAAAATAACTTGATGTTTGGATAAAATCATGATGAAATAATAAAAAATGAAAAAATATTAATGCTTTATTTCTCTCAAGTATAAAATGTTTGTAATATGTTTCTCAAAATAATTTCTGAATTTTATAATGATTTTTAATTTTTACATATAACGTCGAGGATTAATTCAATCTAATATCCCAAATTCAATGCTTCAACTTAAGTTAAATTAAACTATGATATACATAATTTTCAAGACAATTTGACTTCATCCTTGATGTCGCTACTCCAATAGGCTTCCCTTGGTAACAAAAAAGGTCTTTTCATATTGATCTTTACATTAAATACTTGTAGCAAAAATTCTACTTGTTGGAAAAAATAAATCTTCTCAAATGTCTAAGCATCATTTATGTTAGGTGGAAGTATAGTTCCTAAGATTTTTTTTTCTCCTCTCAACACATATTCATGAACAAGCTTCCTCTCTATGTTGTTTTGGTGTTGGAAATAAGCCATAGCCGGACGGACAATGGACTAGTCTGAGAGGGGCCAGTAGCTCAGTGGTAGAGCACTCCAATAGTGTATGGAAGGTCCTAGGTTCAAGTCCTAGGTGGTCCATGTCTCAACATGGTATCAGAGCCAGGTCCAGGCTAGGAGTCCCAAGCACACGAGAGGTGTGGCTTAAGGGGGGGTGTTGGTGTTGGAAATAAGCCACACTTGGACTGACGATGGATTGGTCCAAGAGGGGCCAGTAGCTCAATGGTAGAGCACTCCAGTAGTGTATGGAAGGTCCTAGGTTCGAGTCCTAGCTGGTCCATGTCTCAACATGTTGGAAAATAGTTACTTCATGAATATAATAGGAAATATGTTGCATAAGAAAAATACAATAGGAATTATTCTTCAAATAATTAATAATAATGTCATTTGAGGGGGAAATTTCTTAATAAACTTTAAGGGGAGTACCTCCAATAGTCTTCAACAACAAATCAACATTCAACACAATCATAATAACTAACCTATACCTCCTATATATACCTTACTCTGTCTTGGATACGACCTAGGTGTACTTATATACTTAAGTATAACTCCTAGGATAACCTAAATATATGTATAATTATAATAATGATTATGCAACTTATTCAAAATTAAAGGTAACCAAAAAATGACTAATCATAACTCAATACACACTATAGGGTTAGAGGAACAATATTTCCCCCCTCTTATTGAATCATTCTCCTCAATGTTGTTTTTTTCCTTTTATTATTCATCATCTCCTTTTTGGTTCTTGCTTATTATTTTTATGCTACAGTTTCTTGTTCTTGTTCTTGCTCTTACTCTTCCTATTGTTCTCCTTCTTGCTCTTTCTCTTGCTCTTGTCTTCAAGTTATATCACATTCTAAAATAAATTACTTAATTGGACCAATTTCTTTGAAATTTTTATTAATCACTCTTTAATAATATCCTAAAAACCTTTTACAATTAAAACCAAGTCACTCAAATCTGAGATATATATGATTCCAAAAACAATGGGTAGAAAATTAAATTTGAAATAGTCCCTTAATATTATTTTAACTCCTTTAAAATATGGATTCTAGATGCTTCAATATGTTCTTAAAAAACCTTTAAAAATCAAACATAAATTCACCAACACATGATAGATATGCATTTTACAAAATAATTTTCAATTTTTAAAAAAATTCTTGCCTTGATAGTGTTGAGATCATACTCTGATACCATTTGTTATTAAATAAATTAAAAAATAGAAAATCTCCCACAATGTGTAAGAGCGAAGGATTAAGCCAAAGATTCTTAAATTTTGATTTATTAATTAATTTTTATATGTAAATTGTTCTTGATGGCTTCTATGGGAGGCTGCAACATTAGGACATCTAGAAGTCCAAACAAAATCTGAAATCCCACAAAAGTAAAAGTAAAATTTTTACCTTATAAAACCTACACAATGTGTTAGATAAAATGATTAGGCCAATAGCTCTCTAAATTTTAATTATTAATACATTTTTGTATCTAAATTATTCTTCATAGTTTCTATAGAATTGCAAGACATCAGAGAGAAAAAAATGAAATTCACATTTTGACCTTATAAAATGGTTTTTAACTCTCAAAAGTCTTGTCCTTATTCAAAAATTTAAATTATTTAATAAAAACTATGAAAAGTAGACTTCAGGGGATTTTATAGGAGGTTGCTACATCAAGACATCTATAAGTTGATACTAGAGATGAAATCCCACAAAATTTGAAAGTTGTATATTGAAATTTCTATTTAACCATATAAAACACTTTTGAACTCTCCAAAGGTTTTCAATAATCCATAAATTTAAATTGTGAATAGGTTTTTCTAAGTAAAGTAGACTTGCGAGTTTTGTTCGGAAGTTGAGATATCAAGTTGTAGAGGAGGGGGTTTTCTACCCTCAAGATGACAGGATTGCAAGGAACAAATCTACCTTCACTACCTCACTTTACTGGCCCTCTGGTGAGCCAAGGAATTAATTAAAGAATAAAAAGTATGCCATGCTACTATAAAAATTATCAAATAACAGACATATATGAACAATGAAAGGGTATTCTAATAATACAGACATAATATTAATAAAATACAAATGTTAGCATCAATCTGCCAAGCTCTTGGATTTAGAACAATAGTGTGTCGCGCTATCATCTGTACGATGAGAAGGTAGAGAATCACTAGAATGCACTCTCAAACTTAGCTTTGTGCCCAAAATTTGTTCATCATTGACACACACTTAGACAAGGGGACAATGTTAGGGTTGTATAGGGTTTTGCCTCAGTCAAACCCTTGTTTTAGTGTTTTCACCTCCATGGACAACCAGATAGATAGATAGATTGGAAAAAAGATAAATTGATAACATAATATAAATAGACCTTTCTCAATGGAGGAAAACCCCTATTATAAGAGATACTAAGATAGATTGATAAAAATGCAACTAGATAATTTAGATCCATCAAAAGATTAGATAGTCAATAGCCAAACCCCTCTCTTGAGATAGTATGATAGTGATTTCAATGTAAATTTTGGAAGGGCTTTGCTATAGTAAGATGAGAACCAAAGAGATCAAGAGAGCCAAAAGGTAGAGCATTTGAAAGAATCAAGAGCTAGAGAGAGAAAATGAGCCAAGAGTGGAGCTTTTAAATACCCAAGCGAGAAGTCACACATCAGTACAAACCTAATGTAGAATATGTTATTTTAAATTTGAGAATCTTTCAGGACGTTTACGCATCTCACAAATGTTTGCACGCCATGTTACCATCTATCTCGAAATAATCTCAAATGGGGTTTAAAGGGGATTGGTATTGCTTCATTTAATGATGTCAAAATAAAAAAATCTTGATCATGAGTTTTTATCATAAATGCGCCAATTGTAATGCAAGAGTGTCATAGATACACTGGGTGCAATTTAAGACACCACATTTTGCCCCCACTTTAGTGAACTAGTTGACTCGAGGGATCAGGTGCACTAAAGTAGCACTAAAAGATAAATTTATTAAACTCGTGTAGGCATGAAATGCATTAATTACCTTTTAAAAAAGCATATTATAGAGGCTAAAGAGGTCTACTAAGTGAACACGAATGATGCCCCTAGGATTCAACAAAAACTACAATGTCCAATGTGAAAGTCCAAGTACTAGAAGGATCAAAATTTATTAGCGTGGAGAACAAAAGAAACTACTTTGACAAGAAGAATTATTAAGAGGTATTAATACAAGTCCAAAAAAATAAAAAAATAAATAATGGATGGCGAGTTTATGCCCATTCGTGTTTTTCCCCAATGAGATGGGAAAAAAAACAAGGACGATCTAGAACCACCACAAAAAAATTGAACAAATTTTGGGTGAAAATTTGGCTATATACTCAAGAGGTGGGCCCCTAGAAGGGTCATTGTCACTATTGAGCATGAGGATTTTCTCTAAGATTTTTATAGAGCCTCAATGAAAATGCCTCACAAATGAGAGTTTTAGGCTACCAAGATCGAGGAGCTGGGCACCCTTGTGGATTGAGGCGTCCAGGCGAATGAGGTAAGACTTGTTCTACACCTTGTCATCTAGAACACTTTTCATGAATTTTATAGATAGTTTAAAAATCAGGACGACGGATGCGTCCCATTTTTGTGCTAGAATCCTTGATCCACATGTTCATCTGGACAAATGTCGTTCTATCATCCAAGATACGCACTATTGTCTAGGATGCACTGGAGTCTTCTAGGCGCGTTAGCGTCCTAGAGAGCCAACAAAAAATGATAAGAGTAGAATTTTTTGCACTTCATTGATTTTGAAAGAGAAACTGATAGAACTATTACTGATGCAGGCCCTCCCAGAGGTTTATGAGCACATTAGTTGACACTTATAGAGGTTGTTGCACGATCGCATAAACGAGCTGGCAGAGATGGACTGCACACAATTGCAGCAAGTCGGATTATGATAGGCATACTTGATGCTCGAGTTCAGGTTCCATGCGCCCATGCTATGAGCTTTGATGGAGAGGTGGGCTGCAAACACCATGTCTTTTATCTCCCAATAGGGGAGATGACCATCACATTATTAGATGTATACAGTATCGTACACTTGCCCATCTGAGGCCAGTGGATACTGTTATTTGTGTGATCGTCGTGCGAACTTCAAGAGGGACAAGAGTGGTGCACGGGTTGGGTCATTGGCGTGCCTAACCACATATACCTATCCACACCCAATCAAGGCCAGAGGTTGATTCTATTGATCCAATAAATCATGATTGTCGTGGTAGCACTCAAAGAAGCCACAAATAGATGGGGTTCCCACCTCACAGTAATCCGCATCCCATGCATTAGAGAGATGGGGGAGGATGACACAGTATTTGCATGGGTGTAGTATGCTTGCACACATCTACCATGACCTAATCAAGTACGTATATCACAAGTACCATAGCATCACGACGTCCGCATTGCTCGGCCAGGTTTGAGTATTTGAGCATATTACTTGTGCCAGACCAGTCAGCTTCACCCTGTTTGATCCTAGTAGACATGTCATAGGCTCACGCATATCTACTATAGTGAGGCAAGTGGAGGATGAGAGATCTAATGTTTTGGAGGGTTTCCATTGATCGCCTCGAGATTGGAGATGTTATTTGGTAGCCATATCAAGACATAGCAATATGGGTAGTGGATCGGATGCAAATGCCTAGGATGCAGGATGATAGATTCCTTGTCCGTCAATAGAACCACATTGTCAATGCCTACTACTGGCGGTGATGCATGCAATAGCTTAGGAAGGTGCACATTGTCCCTCCTATTCCATCATATATCTGGTCAGTGAGGAGTGCTTCATGTCCATGGGACCTCCAGCAATCGGCAAGAGGGGATGCTTACGGTGGCCCCCTTGGTAGTGATGATGATGACACCCCTCCATAGCTTGATATAGATGATGTCATCATCATAGAGGGCTTTGTCGATTGGTGGAGTACAGAGAGTCTCGCCCCCATATTTCTAGCAGATGCATCAGTAGGTGATGCGAGACCCCTAGGAGGGGATGAGGAGGAGCAACGACAATAGAAGTTGATAGGAGGAGAGGGGGAGAGACCTTGGCAGCGATAGCGCATGGCTAGTCATGTGGTAGCTAGCCCACTACCAATCTTGAAGGCTCCTTCATCAACTATAGGTCTACTAGCATAGTCAGCTCACGTGAGGAGGTTGTCCTTAGTATTAGCTAAGGATCCAGGGATTTCCAACAACATGGTGTCTTCGATTCAGATCCTGACTGGCAGAGGGGTGATTCATGTTTGACTTGTGATTTTATGCATGATGCAGAGTTTTTTATTTGATGTAGATGAAATAGACATGCTTTTTTATGATATGGTACTTGTGATTGCAGAGGGAGTTGCACAATGGCCAAGTTTCATCTATCAGGCACTTGCAGACACTGTCTCGAATGTCCAACTATGGGGACTTGTCCTCGTTGCTTATTGGCCACACTAATCAGTCGACAGGAATATTCAAATGTTTGAGTCTATAGCATGGCTTCGTACAACATACGAGGAGGCTCGGATCGAGGCGATGCAGTAGGCAGCTCAACTTAGCACTGTGATATGGCAAAGACACCAGGCCACCACAAATCTCCATACCATTCTCCAAGAGAGAGACGTTGTCATTCCGTGTGCTAAGAGTGCCAAGAGGTAACGTGATGCACTAAAGAGCAAGATCTTCGACCTCTAGAGGTAGGTGGATATTGCTCGGAGTAGAGCCACCAATCATCTTGACCACCCTCGAGTGTGAGAATTGATGAGGGAGCTAGACACTCTGAGGGAGTAATTAGAAGCCCAGAGGGAGATCATTGCTGAGATGAGAGGGGTGTTGAGAGGGTTGTGGACCAAGAGTGCCTCAGCAACTAGATCTTAGTCAGTCTTATATGTTAACCTTCACGTCAAAATCTAGATCCCATAACATATACATATACATATACATATTTTATGTATATATATATATGTATATACATATATATACATGCATGTATACATATACATGCATGTATACATATGTATATGTATACATATATGTATAGATACACATATATATTACACACACACACATACATACATATATGTGTGTGTGTGTGTGTATATATGTACATATATATACATGTATATACATGTATATATATGTACATATATATACACACAAATATATGTGTGTATTTATATATGTATGTGTATGTATACGTATGTATGTATTCTTATACATGTATATCGATAACATATGTTTTAAATAGTGATGTGACACATGTACATTGAGATGATATATATATGATTTTGATTTGGCCATCATTTATGTCTTTGTGGATATATGTTTTTTGATATTATGTATGTTATGTATATTCACATGATGTATGGCTATATTAGATGCCATTATGATTTAATTTTACATATGTTATACACATGCTTGATTAAATATCATGATTACCTAATATGATGTGATGATGTAGATAGGTGCATAGAAAGAGAATACACATGCTTAATACCCAATCAAGGACAATTAAACACACATGGACACATCATAACACAGAACATAAAAGAACAAGTTGATGAAGAAATGTCATAGCAGAATGATGGTAGATAGCTAAGTAGCATGCACATGACACATAAAGGCTTCTATGCATAATATCGGTGCAAGTGTTTGACATCTATAGGTTCTTTAAGCAACGTACCATCCATTTCAGACAAGCCCTAAGCACTGAACCCATAAATAGAGATGACCATGTAAGGACCTAACCAATTAGGGCCGAACTTCCCTCTTTAGTTTGGCGGTGCATTTACATTTCTCTTATTCTCGTATTGAATGAGATCACCTTCTTAAAAAGTTTGACAGAGAATATTTTAGTTATATTGCTTAGATAAAGATTTTTTTATAGGCCTGAAGATCCTAGAGGGCCTTCAATCGGTGCTTGTCAAGAAATTCAAGCTAATTGAGATAGAGCATTATAAGAGTCATCACCAATAAGCCCCTTAAGGGAAACTCACAAGGAAGAGATTTCCAGCTCAAGAGGCATGATAACATCAACACCATATACAATATCATAGGGTGTTGTTCCAATAGCCTTATGATTACTTGTGTGATAGGCCCATAATATCTATACCAATTGAGTATGGCATTATTTACCATGTTTATTAACCATCTTATTGAGGATCTGCTCAATGGTCTTATTTGATGCTTCAGCTTGACCTTTAGATTAATGATAATAAGGTGTAGAGAACTAATGTTTTATTTGAAGCCTCTTGAGAAATTGCTTCACTTCTTTGTTCTACAAGGGCATGCCATTATCGGAAATAATAGTAGAAGGTAATCCAAAACAAGAAATGATATTATTAAGAAGAGAACTATAGATCATCTCACAGTTGTGGATCTTAACGGTATAGCTTTGACCCATTTTGTGAAATAATTTGTAGCTATAGTGATGAAGGAATGTCCTTTAGAAGGAGGAGATAGCTTGCCAATAATATCCAACCCCCAAGTTTGAAACGACCAAGGAGTAGCTTGAGCTCAAAGCTTCTGTGCAGGAGCCCAAATAAGATTACTATGTTGTTGACATTGAGGGCACTTACAAAAAAAGTAAAGGAATCATGTTCCATTATTTCCGAGTAGTATCCCATATGAATAAATTTGTGGACAAGGGATTTACTACCAAAAAGACCACCTCTCGTGCATAAATGGGCTTCTTGAAGGGCCATGGGTATCTCTACTTTAGTCAAACATCAAAGCAAAAGAACATGTTTTAAGACCTCCAATAGAGAATATAAGAGAGAATGATATAGCAAGATGAAAGTTTTCGGATTTGAATACGAATATTCTTATTAGCTCATCATTAGTAAAACCTCCAGACTTTAGATAATTATAAATAAGAGAAAATAATTCACCTGATTCTATATGAGCACACATAAGACTATCAAGTTTAGGGTAATCAGATACTGCAGGAGAACAAAGGACTTGTACCACAAAATGGTACTCATCGACGCTATAATTAGGGTATACAAGGGAAGTTGCGCTCAACATTACATCCACGTGTGACGAATTTCTCTCGTTGGTATACTCTATACTAAGATAACTTAGATTTCTTGGCTCGATATGCTCTCATGATTTGATTAACAATAAGTTTAGAATCTCTATGAATGTAGATATGTGTAACTGCAACAGAAATTGTGCTATGCAAGCCTGCAATAAGGGCTTCATATTTAGTAATATTATTAGTGCAATGAAACTCTAACCAAAACGATAAGCAAATTGGTTTACCTTTAGGGGAGATCAACACCACACCTGCTCCAAAACTAGTTTAACACCTTGATCCATCAAAATACATATCCCATATAGGCTCATGGCCGATCATGAACAGATTTTCATTAGGGAACAAATCTAGAGTGGGAAATGATTTAGGTGACAAAGCCTCGATGAACTCATTGGCCATAGCTTGGCCTTTAATTGATTTCCAAGTTACTAATTTGAGATCAAACTCTTAGAGTAGCATTACCCACTTTGCAAATCTTCCATAGAGATTATATTTAGAAAAGAGATGTTTAAGGAGATTGGTTTTAACTACCACATGTGTCTATGCATGAAGGAGGTAGTGTCTTACCTTTTGCATTGAAAAACCAAGAGACAAACATTGTTTCTCCATAGCAGAGTATCAAGTTTCATAATCAATAAGAACACAACTGATATAATAAACTACTCTTTCCCTGCCATCATCATCATAATGAACCAACAAGATTTTCAAAGTATTAGGTGAGGCAAAAATGTACAAAAGAAAGGGTCTATCCCGCACATCTGGTATGAGAATAGGAGGGTTATCCAGAAGAACATACCTAAGGCATTCTAGCATTCGTCACTCCACTTGAAATGAACATCTTTTTTCAGCAATAATATGAATGGAAGGTTACAATCGGCCAACGGAGAAACAAATTTGTGAATGGCCTAGATCTTTCCTTGTAGACTTTAAAGCTATGAGATATTCTTGGGTGGTTGCATGTTAACGATTGCATCGATTTTGTTCATATCAGTTTTAATTTTACGATGAGAAACAATAAACCTCACAAGTTTATCAATGTCAGCACCAAAAACACACTTAAGAGGGTTAAGACTCATCCTATACAATTGAATTATTTCAACGATAAGCCCAAGATTCTTGGCATGATCTTGATGGTTTATAAACTTTGCCTGGATGTCATCGACATAATCTTCTAGAATCTTATAAATGAAATCATAGAATATAAGTGTCATGGAATGTTGATAGGTTGCTTCTACATTCTTCAACCCAAATGGCATGACTTCATAATAGAAAGTACCCCAGGGGGTCATGAAGGCCATCTTGTATTGATCTTCTACATTAATATGAATCTGATTATAACCTGAGAAACCATCCATGAAAGAGAGTAAGGCATGGCCTATAGTTGAGTCTATAATCATATCAATATTTAGAAGCAAAAATTCATCTTTAAGAGAAGCCTTATTAAGATCATGAAAATCAATGCAGATTTAAATATGGTCATCACGCTTGCCGATTGGGAAAATATTTGAAATCCAAAGTGAATAGTCAATAGGACAGATAAAACCAACTTTTAGAAGCTTTTCTATCTTGGTCTTAACTAATAAGGCAATCTTGGGATTCATCTTTCGAATCTTTTGTTTCAACGACTTAGCACTGAGACATAACCCAATATTATGAACCACAATTGATTCATCAATACCAGGCATATCCTTACATGTACTATAAATTGCATTCAATATAGAGAGTGCATATCATCTAGGTACTTGGACTTTCATATTTTTCTATTCATAGCTTGGGTGTGAGGTTTGGTCAGATTTGTGGATTGAATTCAATCAAGAAAGTCATTTAATTAGAGGAATCATGTTGGAGTATAAAGAGACAACCTTCATCATTTTGATACTACCAATACTAGACCAAGTAGGTTTAATTTCTTTTCTTGGAACAATGTGAATTTATATTATTATCATAATGATCTTAGTAATATTTTAACTCCAAATATTAGTGAAGCAAACATATTGAGAATTCACATATATGTATACTTTGTATACATACATGATGCTATATACCTTCTAATATTTATATTTCATTTCAATAAACTTATTTTCATTTGATAATTATTGTTTAAATGTTGATTTCATATTTATTTCACTCTTTTGTTAATCCAAAATTGTATTTATTTTTCAAGAGATGTCTACATTATGTCTTATCTTCATGAATGCATGTGAATAACCATGTAGATGAATATAGCATCATTGCATTAGAACAACCATGTAGAATTAGTGAGTCATTATGAATACATATTGAATAGTCGTCTAGATGAATGTAGCATCATTGCATTAGAACAACCATTATGAATACACATTAATAAATCCATATTGATGAAAGTAACATCATTGCATCAAAATAATCATTATGAGTGCATATGAATGAAGCCATGTAGATTAATGTAATATCATTGCATCAAAACAACCATTATGAATGCATATGAATAAATCCATGTAGATGAATGCAACATCATTGCATCAAAACAATTATTATTAATGCATATGAATATAGCCATGTAGATTAATGTAACATCATTGCATCAGAACAACCATTATGAATGCATTTGAATAAATCCATGTAGATGAATGTAACATCATTCCATCAAAACAACCATTGTGAATGCATATGAATAAAGCCATGTAGATCAATATAATATTGTTGCATCATAACAATCATAAATAAATGAATGCATATGAATAAAGAAATACAGATAAATGCAACATCATTGCACTAGTACAACCATGTAGACCATAGAAACAATATATAATTTACATATGAATACCATAGAGAAAAATGACAAAATACCTCATCATAAGAAGGATGCATAACATGGGTTTATTGGCATGTGTTTGTATAATGTGTTTCTCAAGCCATGTTTTTGGAAGGGGTGTCGAATATGGGTAAACAATGAAGGATGATCCTCTTTTTGAGAAAAAATTGTATTTTAAAAGTGCTTTGGCGAAAGCCTAGTCCATTGAAATAGATGAGTTGCCTAGAAAATTTATAAAATATTTTTCTCTGTGATATCATGATAATATGACATTCCATTATCATATAGTAGACATGTGCATATAGATGTATCAAGTTGCACCATGGTTTCCATTGTTAGACTTTGTGAATGTTGTCATTGATGTCAAACCGTATGATCAGGTTAGGACTTAATGCATGTGATGTTGAACAACAGTGGAAGATAGGTATGTATGTGATGTTGAGCAGCAGTGGAAGATAGTTATGTACGTGATATTGAGCAGTGAAGTATGTATCGAGTATAGGAGTATTTTTTGGAAGATCCTTTGCCTCAGAATCTAGTGTTTAGCTAGTCATGGTTAATTTTTTCCTTTTATTTCAAGTGTTAGTATTAGTTGTGATAGTAAAATTGTTATTCGGATGTTTGTATTGAAATATGATCTATGGACTCTATGCTCCAGAATTTGTGGCATTCATATCTTAGAGATGGCAGTTGTTATGTTTGGAATTTGTATCTATGGGTCTGGAAGACCTTTTGTCTTGCTCCAATAATTTAAGCGTGTGTTCTGATAATTAAAAGGAAGCATGTAGAAGATCAATGAAGGCCAACTTGGATATCCTATTGTGTTCAAAGTATGTTTGTGTAGTGTGTTGATCCAAGCAATGCATTATTGTGTAAACCTTTTTATGCTTGGCTGGCATATTACCGATCACACACACACAAACACACATGTATACGATGATTGATGAACATGTTAATGGTAGAGTGTGATGTGGGAAGTGTGTGTAAGAGTGAAGGTGTGTGTGCAAATGTGAAGTGTGTGAGTGCAGCTATAGTGTTACAATAATCCCTTACTAAATCTACTGCAAGAAGTTGGATTGACATATTGAAGATAGTGTTGCAGTAATCCCTTACCGAATCTATTGCAAGCAGTTGTATTGATAGGTTGGAGAAAGTGTTGCGGAGATCCCTTACCGAATCTGTTGTAAGTTGTTGTTTTTCTATCTGAGATCATCTTGGAGCTGACCTCATGCATTCGGAGATGCAATTTTCTTCAGTATTTCTATTGTAGTGAGCATTTCGACAATAAGCCATTTTGAGTTATTTGGTAGTCAGCCATCTTTTTGTAAACACCATATAACTAGTTATATTATCTTGAGAGTTAACCCTCTTCGTGGTTTTTCCTAGTTGAGTTTTCCACGTATAAAAATTTGATATCTATCTTGTGATTATGTTGTTCATTTATTATACATTTGTTGGTTCATGTTGATGAAATTAAGTGTTAAAGTTAATATCAAAGAAATTTTTTTATTGTTGTGAGAATATTGATTCACCCTCTCCACCCCCTCTTAGTATTCCGGTCCATTCAACATCCATCCTACCATTATTTCCATGGAGCTAGGCTCTTTCTATAGGGTAGGTTGTTCTTCTTGTCAAGAAAAACACGTAGGCCATTTTCTAATTCTCAATTTGTAAATAACTTGGAGTTGATGGTGAGAAAAGGTGATTGTATTATGTATATTTTGTACTAAAATTACAAATCGTAAAAACGCACGAATATATAAAAACATATACATCTGATTCAAAAGGCCTGAAACACTTAATAACTATTCAAAATGGGAGCATAGCTCAATCAATACTACTAATTATGCATACCCCTATTTACTAAAGCAAAAGAAATACATCCTTTCTTAACCCATATCAAAATAGGAGATATGAGATATACTCAATCAGATTATCCATAGTCCTTATGATTTCTGCTTTTTCCTTAAAAGCAGTACCTTAACATCAGAAGGCAATCTATTATTTACAAGAAAACAATCCAGACATGGCAAGAGGCCGCGGAGACTGCATTAACTGGTCCAACTTTCATAGGGGACACTTTATTGTTGATATTGGCATTTTGCTTTCATTCAGTCTTTAAGCGAGTCACCTTTGGCTTGGTAGGAAAATTCGTTTCTTCCTGCACCTTTATATACCTTAATTTGAAAATCAATCTTTAATCAATTTACACTAGAAAGGCAATATTTTGGAGATAAAAAGGGGCTTTAATCTGGTGCAGAAACGAAGGTAGATATGTGCAAGGCATTGTGGATAGTGTCTGCACAAGATATTCGTAGCAATTGCAATGTGCATGGCGCTTGTACGGACCAGTTCATTCTACTTGATTCCAATATATTCCATAATCAAATTTTGATCTAGCTACTATCTTTCTAGACCGCTACATAATGAGATACACCTGCAAAATTGAAACCAAAATTTTTGATAGAAAATGCCTCTTTCGAGGCAAATATCTGATGCTCAAATCATTTGAGTAGATTTCTATTATAGCTCAAACTTATATTTATTTTCTTCTCAGAGGTTGTGTGATTCTCCATTGAAATCTTCAATCCAGATTCTGATATTATTATGTCACTCTGTAAACCTCCAACTAATCCCTTTGTTCTGAGATTGCTCCCTTAATATTATTGGTGCAATTCTTGGTTAATAATCTCCTAACATTGTTGTATCTTCAATATGTCATTGTGAGTGAGAGGAATTGAATTCTCCCTCTGTTCACAGCGTCTATTTGCTAGCCAATCTACTAAACGATTTCCTTCTCTGTAATAATGTGTCAACTCATATCTATCACATTTTTCCATCTCATATTGATTGTTATCATTTATGGCATTTGTGCCAATATTGTATTCATATCTTATTAATATGTGCTTTCTTAGAACAAACACTATTTTTTCAAATTGTAATTCATTAATATTTATTATTTATGAATTTTATTATCAAAAATTATATTTGATGATGTGTTAAATAGGTAATTAATCTATTTAAGTGAGATATTAAAGGTAGAGACCTTAGTGGTGATCTAGACTAAAAGAAATAAACTTGAATAAAGTAGAGTAAAGATAAAGGTTTCGATTTTGATTCATAAATTTGATTATCAAGGACATTTCCTACTCCATTGGGGATTGAGAGAACAAATTGCACTTACCATCTTAATATTTTTAATACCTTCCTGTACACTTTAGCCTAGATTAATTGTACTTATTTAAAATGATTGATTAACTTAAACAAAACTTTATAATTCATATATTCTCCTAAATAAAATAAAAATATATAAAAAATCCTAATTAAATTCAATCTATTACACACCAAATTGTATTGGAAAACAATGAATTAATTAGAAGGGTAAACACTTTTGATCCATAGCAATAAACATATACTTTGAAAACCTTATATCCAATATAAACATTCAACAATAGACTCCAACGAGATTTACAAATCAATCAAAAACAATAATACCACAACTTAACCACCATACTATACAAATACCATCCAATAAAAAATATAAAATAACTTAAAACATCCATTAAAAATTATTTTCAACTCCTAAAAATATTATATTGGCATAAATACCATTATTCTTTTATTCATCACGAATAGAAAGTTTCCAATGGCGAAACCTCATCCCCTCTACCACAAGGTTTCAACAGAACACCAGAGGTGTTCAAGTTATCCATATCACTCACTTAAGAAAACAAAGCTAATGAAACGAAGCAGAATTATCACTCACAAGTCACTAACCATTGATAATCTTCTGAAGTTCATCGTTAGCGGCATCGATATATGAATCAAGCTGTGAATTCTGTGGTAACACATATCCCAGCAGATTTCTTATCCTCTCATCCCTGTCAGTCTTCAATGCATCAGTGCACTCATTTGCCCTAGCTTTCGTCTGTGCTAGATCAGAAAGGGCAGCCGCTGCTTTGCCCTTGTCTGCAGATTGATAATGCAAGTTAACCAGAGCCGAATTCGTTTGGTCGTTTACAAATTGGTAAGCACCCACACAATAGCCTACGTCGTTACTTTTAACATAATCTAAGAGTGATTGGCTTGTCTGTTGCACCTGTTGGACATAAAAATACGCTGTGGCGCCTTCATTTGCATCCCCTCTACTCAATGGGCAATTCATAACTAAAACAAGTGCTACTGCAACCTTAAAGAGTAAATAACCCATTGCTTGCTTCTTCGCGTTTAGGTTCCTCTCTTCTTTTGTTAACACTGAGTAACACTGCAAACACCCACATATTATATATCCGCTGCACAATGCTTATCAATGGCAAACAACAGTTATGTAGAATTAGATAATGTTCACTCCACGCCTACTTTTCTTCTCCTCTGTTCATTCGACGCCTACTTTTCCTCTCCTCTGTTAAAAAAACAGGACGGTTATATGAGCACACATATTGTGAGTAATATATCTCAAATTGGATGATTTTATTGTATAGAGATAATTGCTAATTAGAGGAGAACCTCTAATAAAAATAATAATTTTCTATATCTTAATTAAAGATAATCTCACATAACAAGACAATCCGTAGACCAATCATAATCCTCAAGGTTCATTAAAGATGGCCAAGCCTACATATCATTTTCTAATAATTAGATGCATCATAGTTGACATGTCAAAATAGAAAGATTTTATCTACACAATTGGGGTGTGATCCTTGACCTCTATTTTAAATCATAAATTTGAGCCATTGCTTCTATCAATTCATATGCAATAGTTTAATGGATTAAGAAGATATATTCAAATGTTAATTCCATATTGACATTAGTGTATCATCAAATATCAATCCATAAACTGATTAACTCATGCATACAACACATGTACATGATACAATCAATTCATGCTTATATCACATATACATAATTAAACTAACCCATGGATGCATCAAAACCAAAGAGCACAAAAAGATAAGGGTTTGAAACCTTTTTGTAAACATATTCCTCTTTTGTTGGCGCATTAACATAAAAGCCTTTCAATACACCTTTGATTGAAAGAAAACATCAGTATATGCTACACTACATCATCGGTCCATTATGTTTCCAAGATCAATGCCAACCATGTGATGATGAGACAAATATTGCATATTACTTGTTATTAGCAACAAGGTCAAAATTTTAACAGCATTAATCACGTACTAACCCTACCCCTAATACTAGAAAGGAATTCTATTGCATATATGGGGAGCGAAAACGGAAGTATAAGTGGGATGGGAGTGGGGGTTTATGAAGCCCTGGTGATGGTGGAGATGGGGATGGAGATGAAAATGGCAGTTGGGAGGGCCTGACTATTAGTGTGTGTTTGGCTATGGTTTTTATGGACTCTCTCCCTATGCCCTTTCCCTTTTGGGGTCTTGAATGTTTCCTACTTAAAGGCATTTGTTTTTGCTTGGACGTGGCTAGTGGTGCTCTACTTATGGGTGCCTTATTGGAGTCACATCTTGTTCAAACTTCCTTCCTTGACCTATTGGCTACACTAGCATATCTTGGTTGGTGGTTTTGAATGTTTCTTGTTAATTTTCATGTCATGTTGGATTTGCTCTTGGGTCTATATGGTTGAGTAGAGGAGGAGATAGAGGTGCTTGGGCTTCACCGAGATGGAAGCGAAGAGTTGGAGAGGAAAAAATTTGATGTTGAGTGTGGAGATCCAGACAGAGTGGACGATAAGGGCCTTATAGCTCTACCTCTCATTTGGTCAAGTCTTCACTTTTTTATTTTTGGTGCATGTTTGGCCACCTCTGTGTGTCAATTTATGTGTTCCTTGGGTCTTTTCGGTTTCCACCTCACCAACTTCTTCTTAGTGTGGATTTGCTTCCTTCTATCTTGTGCTACTCTATTCTTGAGGATTAGGGTTTCTTTTCCCTTGAGATATAGGTTTATTTGCATCCCTACTATGTTTAGCATCTTTTTTGGCATCTCACGCTTGTCTTTTTGGACTATGAGTTCTAGTGCCATGGTTGTTTTGAACCAAGGAGCAAGGGTTTTTACTTGTATGCTTCCTAATGATAGGCTATTGTTTGTTGCTTGGTTCATCCTTGTGGGGTGTTCTAACTGAAACCCTTTGGTAGGTTCTGGACCTTATTCTAATGATAACTCTTCCTATGCTAGTGTGTGCCCTATGGACGTTAGTTTTGTTATGGTCCCTTCACTAGATTTTTGAAAATGCTCCATTGGTCCATTGCACACTACTATGCAACCCACTAGTGGACTTGTTTTAAAAAAATCTTGAGATATGTCACACAATTGAAATTGACATCCTTGATGTCAAGGTTAGAGACTCGTCTTACATATCCTACTGTATTGCATGCTCAACATTAAAAAAAGCAAAGCCTAATCGATGTTTCACCAATTGACTACACCTTACATGTATGTACCTATAATGACATGTACCTTCTATGTCTATAATTTAATATTAGATTGGATTTTATTGTTTATTAGATTGTATTACGATCTTAGTCAAATCAAATTATATAACTAAGAAATAATGGCAATATTCAATTGCTAAGCTACCAAATGCAAACTAGTCACCTAATGATACAAATTCATTCAGTTCTCTCAAACAAATAACCAATTCATCATCCCTTCTAATCCTAATCACTCAAATTTCCTGTAGAGGCATAAATCATCACCCATGTCTTGAACAAAGGTGTATTATCCTCAACATTGCATAGTACGATTCATTTCTACAATCCCACATACAAACTAGTTGATCTTGTAATTGTCAAGATGTATGTGACCCCTAAACAATGCACGTCCCCTCCAACAATATACCTCCTCACTACCTTCATAAAACTCATAGGTGTGTGTTTCCCTCACTCCAACCTTTCTTAGACCCTTGTCATTTGGTGGTTGTTTCCTCTTCCAAATTTCAATATTCCAAAAAAAAAAACAATAAGAGATCATGATATAACCTATACTAGATATCTTCGAGCTTTTTGGCCATGGTCACATTATTTTCTATTATAACCCCCAAATTATCAAAAATGAGACTATACCATCCACTTATCTTAATCCTAATTGTATAATAAATTTGGAGAACCATATTATAAACTAAAAGGACAAAGCAATGGTGTTCAGCCCATCATGTAGGTATATGATGTAGAGGAAGGACTAATCTTGACTTTTCACAATGAATTCAATTCATTCAAAACTAGGTTCATCCTAGTTTCCAACTATAAGCACAAAGCTCTTTGGCCTAATTGGTGCAATTTCATGCAGTATGCAGTGTTGATCTAGTTTCAAAGAGAGTTTTGTAGAGGAATATTTCAAAACTTTGTTGTAGATTTGATATGACAAGCACATCTAGTATCTAATAGAGAGGGATAAATTTAATGGTACCAATTTTGAGTTGTGGAAACTCAAAATGGAGGACATGCTCGTGGATAGAAATCTATGGATTGTGTTTTCTTCGACAAAACCCCAAAGTACACCGTAGGATGATTGGGATAAAATGGATCAGAAAGCCAAGGGTTTGATAAGACTCTGTTTGGTTGATTCGGTGCTATTGAATGTCCATGAGGAGAAGACTACAACTGCACTTTGGAAAAAGCTTGGTGATATTTATCAAAGGAAATCCTTGGTAAATAAGTTATTTATGAGAAAGAATTTGTATTCTTTGAGGATGGAGGAAGGAGGGTTTGTTGTAGATCACATGAATGCATTCAACATGCTTGTTGCTCAATTGAGTTCAATCCGTGACAAGATTGATGATCAAGATAAATGCATGATTTTGTTATGTTCTTTTCCAAACTCATGGGATCACCTTATGATGGACATTGGAAGCACAACAACCACTTTCAAGATGGAGGATGTGGTTGACATGGTAGAACAATGGTAGAAAGGAAAGAAAAAGGACAAGAAAGGTAAATCAAAGTCTCCGAGGAGATCTAAGTCTCCTGGTAAAAATTCCAAGTTGAAATGATGGAACTACAGCAAATCCGATCATTTCCAGAAAGATTGTAAAGAGGGGAAGAAAAAGAAAAACAAGAATTCCTCTGATTCTAATTTCGATAAATCATCTCAAGATGATGCGGAAGCTTTTGTTGTTGCCTTGGCAACCCATGCATCATAGTATGTATGGTTGAGTGACTCGGGTGCTTTTTTCCACATGACCTCTCGCAAGGATTGGTTTCCAAAGTACGGAGAATATGATGGTGGGAATGTGTACTTAGGTGATGACTCTCACCTAAACATTGTTGGTCATGGAAGAGTCAAGATACGATTTCCTAATGTTGGATTGAAGGGGATTGATGGTGTACTACACATTCCTGGTTTGGCACAAAACCTTCTTTCAGTTAGCAAGTAGAGTGATGTGGAAGTGCAAGTTGTTTTCTTGCAAGATGGATGCAAGATGACCAGATATTTTATGGTGCTTGCTAAGGGTGTTTAGTTAGGTACTCTATATAAGCTAGATGCATGCACGGTTTAATGCAATAGTACTTCTATGAAGTCCAAGAAAGGGCCTTTGGATTCTTCATCCTCACTGCCAAATCAAGCAGAGAAGAAGGTTGTTGTATCAACATCTGATGGTCATGCTTTGTTGGTACCTAAGGGTGCTAATGCATTGGAGATGAAGCTCCCAGCTAAGAAGACAATATTGTGGCACCAAAGACTTGGCCAAATAGGTGAAAAGGGCTTACGAGCCTTGAAAAATAAGAACCTTGTTGAAGGCCTTGATGATTGTAATCTTGAACTCAACTTTTGTGAACATTATGTTAATGGAATGCAACACCATGTTCCCTTTTACTTCAGTTCTCATAAGTCTTATGGGGTTTTTGACTATCTTCATCATGATGCATTTAGTTTAGTTAATGTGCCTTCATTACATAGATTTGTGTACTTTGTTTATTGCATAGATGACTATTCTAGAAGGACATTTGTTTATTTTCTCAGAAGTAAATCTGAATTTTTTAGACAATTTAAGGAATTTAAGTCCTTGGTTGAAAATCAAACTGGTAGGAAAATTGAGTGTTTCGAGACCGATAACTATGGTGAGTTTTTTTCTACTGAGTTCGACAGTTTCTGTAAGGACCACTAGATTGAAAGACATAAGACAACTTCATATACACTACAACAAAATGGAGTTGCGAAGAGGACGAACATAATACTGATGGAGAGGGCTAGGAGCATGATGAGTGGTCTTGGCCTTGAACAAAAGTTCTAGGTTGAGGCGGTAGCTACTACATGCTAACTAATAAATGGGTCTCCTACTTCAGCGCTTGTTGAAAAAATCCCCATGGAGGCAAGGTTTGGTAAAAATCCCTCATTGAGACATCTTAAAGTCTTTGGCTGTGAGGCATATATTCTCATGTGCCTAGTGAAAAGAGATCTAAATTGGAGAATACGGTGGTGAAATGCATCTTCATTGGCTATGGTGTTAGTGTGAAGGGGTACAAGATTTAGGATCCAATTGTAGAGAAGGTTCCCTATAGCAGAAGTGTTATCTTATGTGAGTTGAAACCATCCACAATAGATTTCCATCTAGGGGAGGAGAAATAGAAGGAGACAGTCATATTCCACCCACTCTTGTGAGACCACCACGAGACCTGATAATGAGGAGAGCTCTAGAAGCTCGGAGAGTTTAGAAGAGTAACAAGATCCTCAATATTTGTCTTTGAGGAGATATACGTGTGATAGGTGGCAACCTAATAGATATGAATATTCACCAGAAAGGTTTGTTTATTCATTGTTAGATTCTAGTTGTATATTTTCTTTGAGTTCTAATGGTGATGATCCTAGGACTATTAGAGAGATAATAGGTATGCATGATGCATATTCCTAGATGGAAGACATGAATGAAGAGATGGATGCATTGAAGAAGAATGCTACATGGGATCTAGTACCTTTCCCTAAAGGACGGAAACCCGTTGGTTGTAAATGGGTATTCAAGAAGAAATGTGGTCCAGATGGCATTGTTGAGAAGTACAAGGCACGGTTGGTCATGAAGGCATATTCCCAGGTGGAGGGAATTGATTATGGGGAGATATTCTCTCATGTAGCTAAGCTGGCATCAATTCATCTTTTGTTATCACTCACACCATCTCATGACTTGGAAGTCAAGTAGATGGATGTGAAGACAGCTTTCATTCATGATGACTTAGAGGAGGAGATTTACATGTCATAACCAAAGCACTTTGTGGAGAAAGGTAAAGAGAATCTGGTATGCAAGCTGAAGAAATATCTTTATGGTCTTAAGCAACATTCTAGAATGTAGTACCAAAAATTTGACACCTATGTGTTGTCATTGGGATTTCTAAGATCTAAATCTAACCATTGTGTATATTACAAAGCTAAAAATGGTCATATTCTCATTATTGTCCTGTATGTGGATTATATGTTATTCATTGGTAATGGGAAGAGTGATTTCAGATTTGAAGTCTCAGTTGTTAGCACAATTTGAGATGAAAGATCTAGGTGTAGGTAGGTACATTTTGAGAATGGATATCAAAAGAGATAGAGCTCAAAAAAATCTTTGGGTTATCCAAAGAAACTAAGTGAACTTTGTGTTGGAGAGATTCAGCCTAATATATTGCAGATAGTTCGTTGTTCTTGTTCTACAATGGACAAAGCTTTTTGTGGAAGACTTTCCAAAGTCTCCTACTAAGATGGAGGACATGACCAGATTTCCTTATGCAAGTGTTGTTGCTATCTTGATGTATGCTATGGTTTGTACGAGGCCAGACATTGCATAAGCAGTGGGAGTCCTTTGATGGTTTATGGCTAATCCTGGACAAGTGCATTGGGATGCAATGAAGAGATTATTCATATATTTGTGGGGTACTTTTGAGTATTCCCTATGTTTCCATGGTAATCCTACTCGACCTCAACATTCCTTGAGTATTTGTTGGTATGTAGACTCTAATTGGGCAAGTGACATTGACAGCAGGAGATCTATAAGGAAAGAAGAGTGTGGAAACACCTTTCTAAATGTCAATTCTTAGAGGAGAGAAGAAGGGATAACTTTTAATCCAAATTATAGTCAATAAGATGCACAACAAAGAAATAAAAGAGTAAACAGCAGAGATACACAATCACAGAGAACATCAAATTTTCACATGGGAAAACCCTTACTCATAAAAACCCACACACCAAAGTAGTATCTCTTCTATTACAATTTTTAAAAAAATTATATACAATTTATAGATTCCATGCTCTAATCTATTCTTTATTCTAGCAACAATTCAGAAGATTACATTCATAATCAGTTTACAATTCAACATCCAAAAAAATCACCAATCGTTCATCCTTCAACTAACTGATTGATCTTCTTCCCCTTTGTGCAACTGTTTCTTCAAAAGTTTATATGTCTGTCAAAAAAGGTTCGATTCAATTCTTTAGCTCCAATTGTCAAACTTCCTCAACATGTTGATAACAAACTATGTTTTCTACATCGCATCCTTTGAGTCATTCCATCTTGGACCAACCATCGGCATACAACTCAGCAAGTTGTTTTGCATTCGATTGTGATCCCCACCTCTATCACTCTTAACTTATCGGTAGTAGTCACTCTGATACCTCATGGAATGGTGGGGAGAGTGGATCTCCTTGATTACCTATTACCCTGCAAGACTCTCTACAAGCTCTTCTTTAAGCAACCGGGTGGTGGGGAGAGAAAGTCTTCTCGCCTCCTCATTAGTCCGCAGGACTCCTTGGGAACCCTCAGATACCTTTCGGGGTGGCTAGGAGAACAAGGCTCCTTTCTTCGCTCTCTCTCCCAATCTATCCCGCAGCACCATCATCAAGCCACTATTTACCACACAAGGTGGCAAGAAAGTCCAATACCTTGCTAGCCTACAACACTCTTTCCATGTGCTTCTCAAATCTGCAAGGTGGTGACGAAGACAAAGTCTCTTATCCCCCGCTATCCCATGACACTTTCACATGTGCTTCTTCAGGCAAGTGTATAACACAAAAAGTAATTTTAGCTACTTGTCAATAACATGAAAGGTTATCACACTAAAATACTTATTGCAGAAACCAAATGCCATATGATTGAGATTTCAACTAGTAAGTTTGAGACACCCATTCTCAATATTCTCCCACTTGACGAATAACTTACTGGTATCTCCAAAACATTCGATACTAAAGAGAAACATGAGCTCCAAGGCCCACAAAGTTAAAACACCATTTGAACTTAGTCATGCTCAAATTCTTGGTCAACGCATCTACAACATTCTTTAGAGGATCCATCTTTTCAAGATGAACCTTTCCATATTCCACCATGTCACGAACATAATGATATTGCACATCAATATGTTTCGTCCTAGCATGGAAGAGGGAATTTTTGCCAAACAAATGGAACTCTAACTATCACAACACATAGAAATTTTCCCCACATTAAACCCAACATCAAAACACAAACTATTAAGCCAAACATACTCTTGACAGGCACGAGTTGCTTCCATGTACTCTACCTCTATAGTGGACAAAGCGACTACAACTTGTTGCTTGCCCATCCAACTTATTGCACCACCATTCAATGTGAAAACATATCCATTGGTGGATCTATTATTGTCAATGTCCCTTGCCCAATCAGAATCCACCTATCCTTGAATATTGACAGTCCTCAGTGATCCAACCAAGTTACCATGGTAACAGAGAGCATATTGAGAAGTACCTCTCAGACATCTAAACGCCCTCTTCACAGCATCTCAATGTAGCCTTCCTTGATTTTCCACAAAATGACTTAGTCCTCCCACTACTTGGGCAATATCTAGCCTTGTATAAACCATTGCATACATATGGCTGCCAACTGCACTTGCATAGGGCACCTTGGACATGTCCTCCATCTCAAAAGGATATTTTGGACAATCTTCAATAGAAAGCTTCATTCCCTGCAACACTACAACAACTAACTTCTTGCAATCGAACAAGTTAAATCTGTCTAGGATAGTAGTAATGTACATTCTCTAACTGAGCCAAAGCTTTCTATTTTTCCTCTCTACTGATAGATCCATCCCCAGAATATACCTAGCTGCACCCAATTCTTTCATTTCAAAATGTGTTGACAACTAGATTTTAAATCAAAAATCATACCCTTATCATTCCCAATGAACAACATCTCATCCACATATCGAACAATGATAAGAAAACAACCATTCTCAGTCTTGTAATACACACAATGATCATATTTTGATCGTACAAATCCCAATGACAAAGTAAATGTATCAAACTTTTAGTACCACATTCTAGGTGACTGTTTTAAACCATAAAGAGACTTTTTCAACTTGCAAACCAAGCATTCTTTACCTTTTTCAACAAACTTATCAGGCTGGGACATATATATTTCTTCCTCCAAGTCTCCATGAAGGAGCGTTGTCTTCACATCCATCTACAAAATCTCAAAGTCATATGATACTGCAAATGACAAAATAAGTTCGATGGATGTCAACTTTGCTACAAAAGAAAATATTTCTGCATAATCAATTCCTTCTACCTGGGAATAACCTTTCGTGACCAACCTTGCTTTGTACTTTTCCACACTGCCATCCAAACCAATTTTCTTTTTAAATACCCATTTTCAACAAACTAGTTTTTGACCTTCAGGAAATGGCACTACAACCCAAGTTTCATTCTTCTTTAGTGAATTTGTTTCCTCATTCATAGCCTCCAACCAAGAATCTAATTCAAACATTTGAATTGCCTCCTTCAGAGCTCTAGGTTCATCAATGTTAGTAATCAAAGCATAGGCACAATTTGAATCTATCATTGGGGTCAGTGCAAGAAGATGAGTCCACTTTTTGGCCAAAAAGTGGAAGTGTTTTCCCTGTTTTTCAGATTTTGTCTCATTTGAGCTTAAATTTTGAAACACTTAGAGATTGAATCTTGGAAAAACTTAGCAATATAAAAGATATCCCTCTGAGTGTACTTTCCAAATATGTAATTTATTTTAATACCCACATAATAAAAAATAACTTTTTGAATGGAGTTCTAAAACTATGTTTTAAAAATGCTTGTTTCAGGACCATACCATGCATGTGTACAACCCACACTTTTTGACACAATTAAAATTATTTTCTCAAACTATTTTGGGAAATAGTTTATAACACACTGAAGATTGATTAGCATATTTTTTTGTATTTTTTTTTCAAATATTTTTTTTAAATTAATTTTTTAATGGCCGTAATTATCTTTTTAAAAATTTGACGTGTACGACCCACATAATTTGATGTAAACTTAACATTTTTTGAATTTTTTTTTTAAATAGAAAATAATTTTGTGTAGATTGATGACATATAATTTTTTTTTTTGAAAATTCATTAAAATAAAAAAGTTATTAAATTAACAAAATTAGCTAATATTTCAAATTTATAGACCTAATTTAGTATAAATTAAATTAAAAATAGTTAAAATAATCAATTTTTAAATAAATTTAAATATTTAGAATCTAGACAGTATAATCTGAAATGGGTTTTAATTTCGTATAAAAATTCTCTGATTAGAGGCACGTAAACTATTTCAAAAGTTCATTTTTGTGCTTTCATTCATAGAGATTTGAATTTGCAAGTTCATGTCTCAGGTGTGGCCATCCTAGGCCTATCCCGGGCCTAATCCCGAGGCAAGGGGCGGGTTGTGGATTCAAATTCTACTGAACGGGGGCCCGTTCCATTTTTTTGCCCATTGGATTTAATAATGGGCCCCCGTTTCTAAATAACCGTTACTGTTAAAAAAAAGACAAACTGCATCGATTTACCACACTATCATTGAAATCCGTACTGACAAAGATTTTTTACATCATTTGGCAGTACTTTTTAATATTTTTACATGATTTTTTGAAGAACTCAGTAAAAAGATATTATTTTTTGAAGAGGAGTTTGTAAAGATGGGTTCTAAGCAACGTCAAAAGAAAAAAAGAGGACAATGACAATGGACGAAATTCAAGCACAAAGAGAGAAGGAGGCAAAATGCCAAAGAGATCGAAGATCACAACAATGACAATTGAATAACACTTCTGAAGCATCTAGTTCAGTGCGCATTGTAGATGAGACCATTGAAGACATCATGATGGATGCAAGAAATGTAGAACCAAACACGGGTATGACTATTGATGCAAATGTTCATGTGGATGTGAATCCTGGTATGTTTTTAAATCCGAATGACTATGATGCCAATCAAATTGCTGATTTAAATGAAGCTGGATATAAATTTCATACACCAATATGAAAATAAATAAAAATTGAAAATATTACACCACCCTCTCTGAAAGAAAATTAATGTAATTTGTTTACTATTGATAGCAATGTGCTATATAATCTTAATGTGATAGTTTCTTGGAGACAAATCAAAACACATGCGAACGGGTTATATAAACAATTTTTCTATAATAAAAAGTTAGGATTCCAATGTCAATTAATGCTACAATTAATAAAAATGTTAAAAATGCGTAAAGTAATGAAAAAAATAGGTATTTATGCAAAACCAAAAAGAAAAGATGAATCATATAAACAAGTTGTATCTACTATTGCCAATGCCATCGATTCTATCGGAAAAACAAGTCGATCTAAAGATAATAATGCAGCACATAGAGTTATAACGACTACTATAGTTGACAAAATGATTGTTAGTAAAAGAATGTTAAGTGATATAAGTGGCTATTTGAACTTACATCGTACAACCTTGTCAAGAGCGGCTGAAAGAAGAGACACAATTGAAATTGATCCACTAAACCATTGTTGGAGTTTTAGTGGTAGACTTCAAAGGTCGTACATGAAATTAAATGATGAAACTAAACAATTAATTGCAAAATTTTGGCATGACAACACTAGAGTTTCATCAAATGCTAGAGATGTTTTAAAGTTAAGGGTGGGATCAAAAAATTTTGATCCTCATCCAAAACATCTTCTTGACATGACTTAAACTGAATTCTTTAAAAAATTTAGTGATGAATCTATGTTAATGAATTTACGAATTAGTCAAAGATCATTTGAAAAATGCAAACCCTGGTATGTTAAAATCAATAAACAAAGAATATCTTGTTGTTGTAAAACTCATGTTCAGTTTCGTTACAATTATAATGTTTTTCGATATATATGTTGTATGTTGCATGGTAATGATCTTGTGCAGGATTGTGGTGTTTATGTTCCACCTGAAACTATAAAAGATTTTATTGGAAGTTTATTTTGTAAACCACCTAATGAACAATTATTTCTTTCCAGTTCATGCATTTTTGGCCTTTGCAATCTATGTGGGAACTATTCTTTGATAGGTGAATGTTTGCATGAACATGTTTCATCTAAGTTTGGACAAAAAATGGTTGATGTTAGGAGATTTAAAATATAGAATACCCTCTAAAGGATGGAAAGATGGGGAAACGTTTAGAATTGATTACAGAACAGAATAGTGTGAATGCATTTATTCATGAGTTTAAAACTCATATTGTTCCAAAATATGTGAAACATTCCCAACATGCCCGATGGCTTGATGGATAGTTTTGCATATGCAAGAACACATTTCCAGTTGGAACAATAGTATCAGTTGTGGATTTTGCAGAAAATTATACTCTAAACCCACAATAGGAAACTCAATCACATTACTACAACTCAGTGCAAGTGGCCATATTTGTGCACATTATATATAGACATGACCATGACAGTACAGAAGATAACAAATTTTTTTTGAGGGAGTATCATTTCTATGTTAGTGATAATCGATTACACTCTTCAGAGTTTGTTTAGCATTGCTTCGAGGTATTTTATGATAATCCTAAGGAAAGAGAAATTGACATGAAACAACATATGATATGGTCAGATAACTACACTGGACAGTTAAAAAATACAAGAATGTTTTATTGGCTATGCAAAGTTCACAAGATAACCAATGTCCAACATTTATGGAGTTTTTTTGAAGCAGGACATGGTAAGGGGGAACACGATGGAGCCGGTGCCTGTGTAAAAAGAGCTCTTGCTAGAGAACAATTGAAATTTGAGGATGAAATGAAATTCAGAGATGCTCGTGCAGTTGTAGATTGGTGCAATTCAAGGTTGTCAAAAGGATCAATTGAAAACTCTGCAATTCGACGTTTCTTCTGGTTGATAGAGGAATATAGTATTCCTATTCGGCATGATTGTAATACCATCATTGGATCAGCTAAATGGCATTCGGTTAAGAGTTCTAATTCAAACACATGGACTATATTCACAAGGCAACTTGCTTTCTTTTGTCAGTTTTGTGTTTCCAGAGATTGGGAATTTTGTGAGAATAAAGAATGGGTTGAAGAATGGCAACAAAGATCATTGACACCCATAGATGCAAATGATCCGCATGAAAGAAATGATGAAGATATGGATCATATGTTTGCATCAAATGACTATGATCGCATTTTAGATATTATACAACAAGGTAAAATTACTTTTGAAATTTGTTTTGATTTATTAAATAGTACATATTTATGAAATCTTCCTGTGTACATATTTTTGTTTTTATTTCTCATTAAATATTAAAATAAAATTGTTTTATGCACAGAACAAGTCTATGTTGTTGTTGCACCAGAGGACAATGAAGAGGGGATAGAGTATTGGTTGGCTCGATGTGTAGAGCCAAAACATAAGCTAACCACTCCTCGAGTAGATGATGATGGTTATGACTATCCAACAAGATCTGTGGTTGTTGTTGGCACTTGGCTACAAAAATATCTAACAAGAAAGAATGGATTGCCCGCATTTGAAGATTATGAATTAGAGAAGAAGATTATACATTACTCGCATTTTGTAGTGGCAACTAATATAAAATTGGATAGATATCGTGGCAGGCCTGCTAATAAACAATTATGGACTCTCTCTATGGAAGAGCACGAGACAATTATAGATGCTTTGCAAAAGAGAGAGGATGCAGATGGTATAATAGAATGAATATCAAGTAAGTTATAATTTGAACCCTTAATCCACCTCCCTTTTAAAAGTCGTGATGCATATTATATATAGCATTTTAAATCATGCATCATAATTATAAAATATAATCTAGTAAAATTTCATTTTAGGTCTACCACAAGTAGAAGGCATCAATGAAAACAAAGTTATTTGTGCATACTTTATGTTTCATTTTGAATAATTACAAATAAGTTAAATTTTTGTACCCTTAAGGCAAATCCCTTTGTATTTTAAATTCAATGCATCCTGATTATAAAAACTAATCATCTGTATTTATTTTTTCCAGGTCTCTTATAGTAGACTTGGCCTCAATGACTACTATATTGTTTGTGCATACTTTATGTTTCATTTTGAATAATTACAAATAAGTTAAATTTTTGTACTCTTAAGGCAAATCCCTTTGTATTTTAAATTCAATGCATCCTGATTATAAAAACTAATCATCTGTATTTATTTTTTCCAGGTCTCTTATAGTAGACTTGGCCTCAATGACTACTATATTGTTTGTGCATACCTTATGTTGTATTTTAAATTCAATGCATCCTGATTATAAAAACTAATCATATGTATTTTTTTTCCAGGTCTCTCAAAGTAGACTTGGCCTCAATGACAACTATTATTTGTGCATGTACTTTATGTTGTATTTTGAGAGATATAAATCCTTATTATTATAATTTAAATAGACTATTTATTTTATTTTAGATATGTCTTCTTGATTACATTTTGTGTAATATACATAAATGAGAGACTATTGGTCAAATTTATGAATGAGATAATTGTGTTTTAATCAAGTTATATTCAATATATTTGTTTTGATACTTTTCTATATTATCATCATTATTATTGTAATGGTAATTATATATTTGATTATATATTTTGCTTATCTATGATGATTAATACTTTTTAATTTAGAATATGTTATAATTATAAGATATGTTTCGATACTTAGTTCATGATGTACACCTTTAGTTTATCTAAGCGCAAGAACTATTTAAATAAAATTCCAAAAATAAAATTACAAGTCCACATAATCCATATAAAGTTATTTAAGCACAACTTCCATAAATAAAATTTCAAGTCCACATAATATCTAATGGGAACAATGCACATAAAGTATGCACATAATATATATGATATAATCCTATTATGCAACTATCCATATATATAGAGTATGTGCACATGTAAACAAATTTGTAAATTCCATAAAAAAGTACATATCAGAGCCAAATAAACAATAAAATTTCAAGTCCACATAATCCATATATATATCTGGATGGTAACATGATGAACTCCACATAATATCTAATGTGCACAAAATATATATGATCTAATCCTATTATACAACTATCCATATATATAAAGTATGTGCACGTGTAAAAAAATGTGTAAAGTCCATAAAAGAGTACATATCAGAGCCAAATAAATAGTAAAATCTAAGTGCTATCATCAACAACATCCTGTGGTCTCTTGTCCCCGGGACGTGGTCCAAATCCACTCGTCTCATGTTGTACAAGAAAAAAATAATATTAAAATACTTGAAATTAACTATTAAAAGAATCATTTATCAAATATAGTTACAATTCATAAATTAAGTTACAAACTTACCATATGCTCATCAGATCCTCTAGCAATATCTCCTCTAGCAGTATCTTGTGCAATATCAACACCAAATGTAGTGCTAGCTAACTCTTGTACAAGGTCAAATTCAAAGTGTCCAATTAAATCTTAAATTAAGAGTCAAAATAAGATCAAATTAAGTATTACATATTAATACCTCAAAGGATGTTGATGTGCGTTCAAATTGGCTCTGATCAAAATTATGAGGATAACCTATCCTAATGGTAGTGTCCACCTGCATACATGCATTTAATTAAATTATATTTAGTGAACATATATATGTGTACTAAATAATTTCAAGTTAAGTTACAATGTTGTAAGATTTCATATTTAATTTATGAATTATAAGATACATACCATAGATGGTGTCATAGTAGTCAGACCCTCTTCTTGATGTGATGTAGAGGGTCCCTCATGACCTGAATCCTGGAGAAAGAAGCATTCAATGTATCAACATGAAAATTTATATAGTATACAATGATAAAATATTAACTTAAAAAGATAGTACAATGTCTAGATAGAAATTTATACTATACCCCATAAGCTATGTCGAGTTGTGTTCCAGTAGATGCAATATTGACTCTAATATTAGGTGTAGTCCTTATCTACATAAACAAAATTTATTTAATGAAGTATTAGATTGTATAAAAAAAGGCATGCACTTAATTTATACCTATATTTAATGAAGTATTAAAAGATTGACATGTACATGTATATATATCTCTACCTGGTCAAGATGATCATCTGAGCAAAGAAAATCCATATATGATGTCATCATACTATCATCTATTGCATCATGCTCAGCTGGAATTGAAGCAGATCCTGCATCAATAGTAGGACCTACACACGTCTCATAACAACTTGAACACATATGTGGCATCCATCGAGGAGTGGATGCCATGTGAGTAACTTGCTCACTCAGGTTACTTGTCAGCGAAGTCAAAGCATCTACTGTTGAAATGAATGATGTATTTTGGACATCTTGAGGAATCGATGGAGAAACAAGTGGAACTATGGGTGGATCTGGTAGGGGATTATTACTTCGTGCCCCTAACCTATGTTGTGGCATTCCACGACCAACACCCTGGAATGACTTAATGTCAAAATAATTTGGTTTTTGGTTCATTACAAACTCACAATATAATTTCTTCAAAAAATAAAAAGGGACCTCATAATTACGATGTGGTGGATAATCAAAAACCATCCACCATCTATCCCAAAAGTGTCTAGCCATTTCTGGATGCACACACCACCTAATTGAAATTCTTTTCTGGTTAGGTTGCATTGGTTCTCTTGTTTTTGGGTTAGTAAAATATGGACATAAATCATCTTTGGTTATTTTCATATCAATGATTTGCCTATAAGTTGAACCATAGGCATAAAAATCATGCAACTCTTGTCATCATCTATGAAATTGATCTAATTGAGAATCAACAGATCTAATTGACTCGGTAACAGTTTGCATTGATTTTGCAAACTATAGAAGATGGGGTGGCGTGATTGGCTCATTTTGGATAGCAGCAATATTTTGTTCAATCACTTGTAGGTTTTCATTAATTTGTTCTCTTAAACGAATTTCATCCAATCTAGGGGGTGGAAGTGGTGGTGGTGGTGGTGGTGGAAGAGGAGGAGGAGGAGGAGGGGGTTGTGGTGGGGGAGTTTCACCTAATAGTTCATCTATGTCAAAGACATCCATGATAACAAAGAGCTCCTGCATATATAAAGATATACATGAATTATATACAACTCTATGTCAAAGAAGAATCTATTTTAGTTTTAAAAAAAAACATTTATAAATAGTAACATTTCTATGTTGTTGAATGAGATACACATGAAATATAATATAATATTAAACTTTAAAAAATATACATGTACATAATATTGAATCTTTAAATATAAAATTTCCGCACAAAACTTAATAAAAACTTTCAATGAAACTTCATAAATCTATTATATATTCAATGTAATGCATTCATTTCTTGTAAAATGCATCAACTATTAAAATCAATATAAAATATTTCATACATAAAATCAATAAAGAAATGGGAAATAAGATGATACTCCTTCTAGTGTAAGAGAATATAAGGATTGATGATAAGTGCTTAAAATGAGATATTGAAATGTAAGACCATTACGCTCTATAAACCAAGATATGATCATATGATCATCATGTGACACACAATCATATGATACTAAGATGCAAAAATGTGTGATCAAATAGTGATAATCTATTATATTCTCTAAAATAATAGGCCAATGTATGAACATAAGATATAATTATATATAAATGGAAGTGTACTCACACAAATTTGTCTAGCTTAATTAAATAAATATTCGCTATTTATTTGATTAAAAATCCACTAGCCATCAGTTAATTAAATTAATATTTAATTAATTCATCTCCAAACATTCTTCTATTAATTAAATAAATTATTCAATTTATTTTAATTAATTCATTAAATCAAATTCCAATCAATTAAATAAATAAAATCTATTTATTTAATTAAATCTCCCTATTCCTCTTTTAAATAAATTAAATAAAAACATTTATTTAAATCATTATCCCCCCCCACTTGCATTTTCCTACAAATGCAACTTGCACTCATTTATTGAAATAAACTAATTTTATTTTAAATAAAAATTCTATTTTCCCTCACCCACCAAATCCAATTGCAAAATCTAATCCCCTTCTAGATTCTTCTAACCCCTTCCTAATTAGCCTAATCTATCCCCTAATTATTGTCACATTCCTAAGCAAAATGGAGTCACTTCTCAAAGACTTAAAAAGTCTTTGAAAAGCATTTAATGCTTTGTGTGTTCAACAAATTAACCCCTAAAGTCTTCAAAAACCACTAATGGCTCTTACATGACCATTTATGGCTCTTACATAACCATTTATGGTTATTTCAAACTTGTCCCCCCCCAAGCATTTATTGCTTTGACCATATTTATCCTTCTTGCCTTTGCACAAGAGTTTATCCATTGGATAAAAGCTTTATTCTTTGAATAAAGAGTTTATTTATTCAACTAACCTTGATTTTAACTCCCAAAGTCATGTCAAGCATTTAATGTTTATTCCCTCCCCTCTCAACCTATCTCACATTAACACTTGTCATCCTAGGATTGGGTTGAAAGCCCTCACATGGATTTGAAATCATTCAATCCTGACCCTTGTTGAGATTGCTCAATCTCAACCATCCATTGCTCCATTTTCCCTATAAATAGAGCCCATTTCTTCATAATCCAGATCCTGAAAACTTGTATACATTTAACCTATAGGCATTTTAGAGAGCATTTAGCATAGCAAACTAAAATCTTGTTATTTTGGTTAAAATCAATCATTTTTAAATAGCATCTAGTATTTTAGCTTTTCATTTTACATTTTGAGCAAAATACCCAAATCTCAATCCTCCATAAGCATCCACAGTGCAAAAAGCTACTGAGAGCTACACTATTTTGGAACTTGGAGAGGAGAGGAACAAGGGAGAAGGAGCTAAGAGCATGTTAGGAGGTATTTGGAGATGCCTCATCATATTTGCTTCTTTAGTTAAATATGCTTTCATGTTTTTAGTATCTCTTTTGATATGCCTGTTTAGATTAGTTTTTGATTGACTAACACTAACGATTTTCTTGTGTCTTGTGTTGTTTGTCATTTGCTAACCTTGTCCATTTAGTAGAGCATCATTTTGTGAACCCGACGTGAATCCAAACACCAAAAAGATCATTTTTTTAACCAATAACATGTTTGAATGTTGAAATTGTCACATAGGTTGCGCTTTAGCGCTATTGAACTCATTCTAGCGCTATTGATACTTGTTGTTCTAGCACTATTGTTCTTACAATAGCGCTATTGTATCAAGTTTAACGCTTTTGACACTGTTTTGGTGCTTTCGAAACTGTTTTGGCACTATTGACCCTGTTTCGGCACGTCTGCCTTCTCTGTCTTTCTTTTTCTTTTAGCGCGTTTGTGTTAAATAGCGCTTCTATTCAAACACAGACTAGCGCTATTGTAACAGAACGTTGTAAAAAAGACCTTGTAACCGAAAAAGTGAAAAATTTTAGGCTTGTGGAAGCCCCCCAAACATGGATTTTACTAACCAGTTGTTGTTTGTGTAGGTTTAAAACTCACCATTAAAAACCACAAACTTTCTTTTTAGTGCTTTAAAACTTGAACAAAGAAAATTTCCTTGCTTTCTAGTTAGGGTCACTTGTCTTTGGGGCATTAAAACTGAACAAAATAAACATTTGTTTGCTTACAAGTTAGGAAACACACTTTATTTGGTGCTTAAAATCAACAATTCCATTTTTATTGCATCAAACTAAAGAATTTACAATCCACACTTCAAATTTTTGGTGCACATAAAATACACAATCCACTTGTTTTGATTTTTTCAAACAATTTTACTTCATGCAAACATGTTTTTCATTAAGTTGACCAGGATTTCAAATTCTAGTTTACTCAAACATATTGCCTTTGAAGTTAAAACGAACACCATGACTGTTGGAGCAACATCTCCAAATAGTTAGATCACATTGCAATAACAGATTAAAAAGAACAAGTGTTTTTTGTGCTTGGCACACTTGTGCAAAAAGGTTGGTTGAGTGGTCCTACTTCTAACACACACAATCCTCTCCCTTGGCTTTTGTGGTCCTAGGTGCAAGAGAAAAGTGTTAGTAACACTCAAAATTTTATCTTTTTAAGAGAGGTCTGCCAAGAGACACATCACTCTTGGGAACGACCTCGCACGGTAAATTCTTCGAGCCACTATAGAAATCAGGTGAGAGCAAAAGTTGTAGCCTTGGGTATAGTTGTTCCTACAGTGTAACTGGCCGAAATGACAAATGGGCCCCACCACCATTTATAAGGCTCTTAAGAGAGTCACTACAGAATGAACTTATGTCCAAAAACATCAAACATGACTAAACACCTTTAAGTAGTAGCCCACCCGTTCTATTGATTGAGGATATTTGCGATATAATTTAGTGCAAGAGTATAGATGGTTTTTCTCCCAAGATACTCACCATACATATTTCCTTGAGTAGAAACATAGCTTTTATCAAGTCACTTGTGACTTGATAAAAGTGGTGACTCCTCCATCATAGGGATCATCTATTTGTTATGCTTGTGCAAGACTTAGTATATCACATCCTTACCTACCACGGCGGGATTCATAAGGTATGTAGTACCAAAGTCGAAGAAATATCAAGATGTGGGCTAAATTTATCACAACTGGCCATTTGACCTTAGGGATAAAAAGTGTTTGAAGTGTGTTTGTTTTAAAGACCAAAGTGCAAATTGAGCCAACTTCAGGCTTTGGAAATACACCTTAAAAATACATCTAAAGGAAGGGTCATATACAAGTCCAAAGATTGGGTTGATCTAGACCCATACTCATTTGTGCCTTTGTGGGCAACATTCTTGTGTTTGTGTGCTTGCTTTGTTTTCTTGTCAAAGAAAAATTAGAAAAATCACTTCCAAAAACAAAGTATTCATCCAACCAAACACATCAAAAACAAAGTGCAAACAACAAGAGTATCAAAACTTTATGACCATTCTTCACATCTTGTGAAAGAAGAAGCATCATCAGAATACCAACTTGAAAAGAAGACCATTAAGCTCAAAGGCTTTGATCAAAAGGAGGAAATTCTTCTATATAAATAGACAAATCTTTGTCTCCCATAGAGTTTTTTTGCATCACATGCGCCTCTACCTTCAAGGCAAAACAAATGAATTTGATTCAGAATCATTGAACCGTAGAGCTTTTATGCAATATAGAGCTCTGAGTTATCACCAAAAACAAGGAGGTAAGATTAATCCCAACTTTTTCCTAAACGTCTGTATCACATACAACACAGCTCGCGAAATACCACCAACACCCGAAAGAGAAGAGGTGGAGTTTGTCCCATTTGTGACACAAAGTTTTTATTGAAGTTGAAAACATTTCATCCATTATCTTACTCGTACATCATCACTTCATCATCAATCCATCCCAACTCTCAAAACATTAAGAGGTTCTTGTCCCAAGTTCTCTTTTAGATATTGCTTGAATCAAACACATCACATCACTTTTTAGATTGTTTCTATATCTAGGATAAGCTCATCCTAAGAGACACATCTACGCAGGTTAAAACTAGTTCAGGAGTGAATCCTCTCATTACTAGGTAGCTAAATCTATAACACATCTCAGATTTCTCTACACCTTATCACATCAAAACTTATCAAACAAACAAGCAATTCAAAGAAGGAATTTTAGTTACATCCACCTTAAAAGTGCTAGAGATCCACATACAATGCAATTCACCAACCATCAATCTCTCATTTCATCAAAAACTCATCATCATCTTCAATCAACTTCAACAAAAAGCTTGTAAACAAAATGGCCCAAATCCAATCATAGTCAAGGCAGCGAGAAATAGAAATGGAAGAAGAAGAAGAGGAAAATCTCAATGAATTTCAAGAAGCACTTGGAGGAAATGCGAATGACGAAAACCCAAGTACTCCTACTCCTGCAACAATAGAAAGGGCCCAGCATAACCCTCTCTTTAACAGATTGTTTGACGAAATACTCAAAAGCAATGCGGATGCTCACTTTTTAAAGCTCGCTCAAGAAGGAGCAAAACTCCCCTCTGACTTTGATCTTGCCCAATTAAGACAAGCATCAGAAAGACAAAGTCGCCATGAAGAGGAAAGAGGTAGAGATCCCATCAGATATAACATTCCTTGAGGTAACCCACCACCTCCTCCTCCAACTGAAATGGAGATGTTGCGGCAACAAGTCGAGAATCTCGCCCAACAACTTCATAGTGGTGTCAAGACCAACCAATTCTCACTCAATGACATTTGTCCTTATCCTTTTGATAGGAATCTTTATATGCCACCCTTTCCACGAGGATTCGAAACACCCAAATTCAAAAAATATAGAGGAAAGGGGGATCCCCGCGATCATGTCAAAGAATTTCATTCCGCTTGTCTTAAAGAAGCATATGAAGACACATACCTAATGCGCCTTTTTCCCCAAATCTTGGGAGGAACAACCACGTCATGGTTTTCCCGACTATCAGGTGGTATTAGAACTGTATATGGTGAAAATGGATAACAATAATAACAATATTGAAAGGCTAAATGAATTCAACCACAAAACCCTAGCCTAACAATCAACAAAGATCCACCATAACATATGAAGATTACCTAAGACAATGCAAATCAAATGAAATCACAAAGATTATACCTTCACATGTCCAATAGGGTTTTGATCTCCATTCTTCCTATCTCCATTGATCTTGCTTGATATATTTGCTCTCAGATTTTATATGCACAAGAGCTCAACAAAGAACGGAATGTGGTTGCAAGTAGGATCGTAGTGTAGTCAAGTCCTCCAAACTGTCGATTAGGTCATTAGAATGCTTGATTAGGAGGCATAGAACGATTAGGGTTTGATAATGAAGGAAGCATCTCCTTAAATAGAAGACACAATATGAAATGGAGGGATAAGATTGAAAGGTGTAAAAGGAGGTCGGCTAGGATTAGAGGGTAGGTATAAGAAATAGTAAAATAGTGAAAGGGGTAGGTAGTGTATGAGTTAAGAGATGAATGACATGTGTCATGTGTAGAAAAAGATAATGACTTAATTAAATAAATAAAGATTTATTTAATTAATAGAAGAAGTAGGATAATTAAATAAATAAAATATTTATTTAATTTAGGAAAAGGATAATTTAAATAAATAAATGTATTTATTTAAATGAGAAATAAGGCTAGAAGAGGATAAATGAATTAATTAAATAAATAAATATTTATTTAATTAATAGAAGAATTAGGCTTAGATAATCAAATAAATAATATTTATTTAATTAGACATGACAATTTTAGGTGTCTACAAGAACATTTGAGGAACTTATCCAGAAATTCCTAGCTCATTACTCTCATAACATTGAACGCGACATCACTATGGCCGATCTATGCAACACCAAACAAAAACCAAGTGAACTATTCTCAGTATTCCTGCAACGATGGCATCAAATGTCTAGCAGACGTTCTCTTCAGTTACCTGAACGAGAGCTAGTGGAAATATTCATTTCCAACTTAAACGAAGAAATGGAATTTCACCTGGATGTCAAAGACACAGACTCTTTTAATGATATGATCACCAAGGGTCTGAAATGTGAACGGGCACTTATCAAGAAAGGACTCATCAAAATCTATAATGAACCAAAGGATGGTCCTCGCCCACGCTTCAATAGTGATAAACCAAGCTTCTAGAACAAAAACAAGAATATTGTCAACGATGGGGTTGTGGATGCCAGGACTATACAAACTGCACAACCTGTGGTTCGGTTTGTAGGACAGAATCCTCCACCTCAGATTAACACAAATGTTCCTTCCAGTCAAAGTCGCATCACGTCTCACGATGAACCAAGACCTCGTCAACAAAAACAAAAACGCACATACACTCCCTTAGGGGAACCCATTGAAACAGTATTGCGACAACTCATTTCTCAAAATTTGGTCACCCTACCAAAAACATCAAACTATGAACCTCAGGTCAAACCTGCATGGTGGAGAGATACTAAACACTGTGATTTCCACCAAGGAAGAGAACACAAGACAAGTAATTGTCACCGATTGAAAGATCTCATTCAGGATCTTATTGATCGAGGCGAAATTGAAATTGAAGGACATGACCCAAAAACAACAAATAATGATCATCTGATGTTCAAAAATCCACTTCCATCACAAGATCAAAGGGGTCCTTCCACTTCTAGGTGAGGCATTGATACCATTGATTATACACAGGCTGCATATAATTACACTGTAAATCATCTGTATGATGCCAGTGAACAAGTTGCAACTATAACCTTCAAAAATCCCAACTCAAATTGCAATGTTGTTACGCGTCGCGGTAAAGTAACCATAAAGGTAGCTCCACAAGGCACCACCTCCATACCAAAGCAGTACAATCTTGTGGAACAATTAGACAAAACACCTACGCTTATATCCATTTTAGAGCTATTGTGCCTATCGCCATCTCATAAAACTATCTTGGATCAAGCACTCCAAGAGGCATCAGTCCCTGCAAATCTAAATACAGACCAATTTCAAGCCATGGTTGGAAGTCTAAAGTCATCACCTTGTCTCACTTTTTCCGAAAGTGACAACTCTTCCTTCCAGCAACCTCATAACGCCTCACTCCACATCGAAGGATTTATTAACCAGCATAGGATCAAGCGAGTCTTGATAGATAATGGAGCAGGCTTGAACATTTGTACACTACAGTTGGTCACAGCATTGGGATATGCGGTAGAATCAGTGGATCCTCATAAGAAGATCACAATCAAAGCCTATGACGATGCAAAGCGATCATCCAAAGGAGCTGTGGTACTACCAATTCGAGTGGGCCCTGTAGTAAAGCACATCATCTGTCAGGTTCTGGACCTTCCTCTGCCATACAATCTATTGTTAGGGAGACCTTGGATACATGCCATGCAAGTCGTTCCATCTACCTACCATCAATGTATCAAGTTCCCACATAACGGTGTAGAGATCACAATCCTGGGCGATGCAAATCCCTTTGCATATTGCCATAATATCAGCCATCAACCAGAGATTACCATAGAAAAGCCATTTCTTCCACATCATATATAAGTCCTGCCTCTCTTACCAGCTCAAACACCACTATACCAAAGCAAGAAAAGCTTAAGATGAAAGTAGCAGAGGAAGGCCCTGGGGAATACAACTTGAGTCAACTCTTTTGTGTGGGACAAATGCCCACTTCTCCTCGAACACATGGTAAACCACAACAGTTACTCCAGCAACCACTAATCACGCTTGCATGTGCTTTGACGCCTTTCATCCTTGGAAAGAGTCAAGAAGAAGAAACCCAAGATGAGGACTTAGCGGAATGGATCTATAAAGATCCCATCACCACTAATATACCAAAAGTTAAACTTCCTACAGATCAGTATGGCAAAGGTCTCCTCATTATGCAAAGAATGGGGTATGATGGTCAGAGTGCTTTAGGATATTGCAAACAAGGACGACATGAACCTTTGCTGCCAGAATTAAAGCCCAAGGATAATACAAGCCTAGGATTTGAAAAGGAGATCTTTCCTAAGCTCAGATTCAAAGGAAAACCCAGCAAACCACTATATCAGCCTATTGCAAAGAGAACACCTTTTATTATCAAAGCAACATCAAACACCATCGCAGCTACCCCACCGAGACTCAAAATCCTAGCACAATCAGCTACAATGCCAATCATCCCACCCAACAACCAGTAATCCCATCAGCATCACCATTAGCAGCAGCAACTGTATCAGAACCCGCAACAACATCTATGGCACCAGCAGTTCCAGTAGAAGCCACTGAGTCAATATTACCGATACTCCCTGTACCAGATTCTTTAATCCCCATCAACCTTCCTGCAGCACCAATCACTACAAAGTTACATCAACCAATCACACCTGCAGTATTTAACTTAAAAGACATCCCAGTATGGTATAGTAATCAGATGCTGGAAAGTAACTCAAAGACCGACTCACATGAGTGGGAATTTGATTCTGTACAGCTTAACACTTCAGATGAGGAAGACACATCACTACCTCCACCACGCAAAGACATCCCTGTTTACGGAGAAGCACAGATAAAGACCACTTGGGTTCCTGAACTGGAAACATCTTCCACAGACCCTAAGTCTCATCCTACGCTTGATTCTGATAGGGAGAGTACCATCAACGACCTTCACCATAACGTCTTAACCCTCACTGATACATCTAACGAACTTAACCTAATCGATGAAGTAATGCCCATTATCCACCCTGAACTCATCGAATGGAACCAACCAAATCCCCCATGTCTTGACTTCTTCCAAAATGATGAGGCCATCATTGACTTTTTGGAATTAAGGGATAACCTACCAAGCGGGGATCACAAAGCTGGATTCGCCATTGAACTTAATAGCGTAGCATACTTCAGGGTAGATGCCAAACCTTTCAGCTGCAAAAATATAATAATAAAACATGGATCTTCCAATGAAAACCACACTGTGGCACTGTTTGATCCGACAAAAGTAAAAAGAAAGAGCGTATCCAATGGTGAAAACCTCTCCGAGGCACCTGAGGATGAAGGGTTTGACATTCTCCCTGCTAATGCACAACAGGAACGATCAACGACTCTCATCGAGGAAACCAAAGAATACAATGTGGGGACTCCTAAAAATCCTCATCTCATACATCTAGCATCTATTCTCACTCCAGAGGAATAGCCTAAATTTATAGAGTTCTTCCAGAAGCGTCAAACCAACTTTGCATGGTCCTATGCAGACATGCCTGGGCTTGATCCCGATTTAGTCATGCATCACCTCACCATAGCAGAAGGAGCCAAACCTGTCAAGTAGAAGCTTCGTAAGATGCATCCTCAAATTGCAGTACTAGTCAAAACAGAACTCAAGAAACTCCTAAATGTTGGTTTCATTAGACCAATTGATTATGCAGAATGGATCTCCAATATTGTGCCTATCGGCAAACCAAAAGGAGGCATCCGCATTTGTACTGACTTCAGAGATCTAAATAAGGCATATCCTAAGGATGACTTCCCCCTACCAAATATCAACATCATAGTGGATCTGACAGCAGGACATGCCATGCTTTCACTCATGGATGGCTTTTCAGGATACAATCAGATAAAGATCGCACCAAAAGATCAACATAAGACAGCCTTCACATGTCCATGGGGCACATATTGCTGGAATGTAATGCCTTTCGGTCTCAAGAATGCAGGAGCAACCTATCAAAGAGCAATGACCACCATCTTCCATGACATGATGCATACTATGATGGAAGATTATGTTGATGACTTACTAGCAAAATCACTCACCAAAGAAGGGCATCTCCACATCTTAGATAAAATCTTTGATAGATTGGAACAATACCATGTTCAACTCAACCCAAAGAAATGTGTCTTTGGAGTGACCTTCGGGAAGCTTCTAGGATACATTGTCTCAAGCAAAGGTATTGAGGTCGACCCAGCAAAGGTAAAAGCAATTATGGACATGCCACCACCAAAGAATATCAGTCAGCTAAGGACATTACAAGGATGGCTTCAATCCATCCGAAGATTCATTGCACAATTGGCTGATAAGTGTCACCCATTCACACACTTGCTACACAAAAACATCCGCTTTCAATGGGATGCCAGATGCCAGCAAGTATTTCAGACACTTAAAGACTATCTCATGAATCCACCATTGTTGATGCCACCAAATCCAAGTAGACCATTGTTACTCTATATCTCAACAACAAGTACAGCATTGGGTGTACTACTGGCACAACATAATGCAGAAGGAAAAGAGTGTGTTGTTTACTACATCTCTCGCACACTGGTGGGCTATGAATTCAATTACACACCTATTGAGCGAGCTTGCCTACCAGTAATCTTAGCAGCCACTAAACTGAGGCACTATCTGTTAACACACAAGGTACAACTCATTGCAAAGATTGATCCACTCAAGTATTTACTTAGCAAAGCAGCATTGACAGGCCGCTTGGCCAAATGGGTGATGATTCTAAGTGAATTTGACATCGAGTATGTAGATCGTAAAGCTATCAAAGGTCAAGTTATTGCATATCAGTTGGCCGATGCACCTCTCATAGGCGATCATCCTCTCATTTCCAATTTTCCAGATGAAGAGGTATTCATGATTACAACAACACAATCGTGGAAACTATACTTTGATGGTTCGTACACTAGGCATGGCTCGGGGGCAAGCATTTTGTTTATCACACCTCAGGGTGATAGCATCCCAAAGTCTTACAGGCTCACATTTCCATGCACCAACAACATCGCAGAGTATGAGGCCTTGATCACAGGACTCAGGCTAGCCATACAATGGAAATTACAAGAACTACAAGTATATGGCGACTCACAACTGGTCATTCGACAAACAACAGATGAATATCAGACCAAGGATGATAAACTCATGCCATATAAGTAAATGGTGGACACTCTAAAGACATCATTTACTACTATCACTTTGAGCAGATACCAAGAGATCAAAATCGAGTTGTTGACGCTATGGCTACTATCGCATCTCTCTTAGATCTTCCATAGAATTCAACACGCTACGAGTTCTTGGTCGAACAACTTTGGATTCCCGCTTATGATATCCCTGAATCCGAAATGATATGTCGCCTTGTCAGTTCTAAATCCCCATGGTATGGTGAGTTCTACACCTATCTCCGCGATCACACCCTTCCTCCCAACCAATCAAATAACCAACGTAAAACCTTCGTTCGCCAAACTGCTCGATATACCATTATTGCTGAAACCCTATACCGACGCGGTCTTGATGGTACTCTCCTTCGATGTCTGGAACAAGGTGAGATAACAAAAGCTTTGGAAGAAGTCCATGAAGGGATTTGCGGGACTCACTCAAGTGGTCCGTCACTAGCCAAGAAACTCCTACGCAATGGATACTATTGGCCATCTATGGAAAAAGATTCCTACTACTTTTTCAGAAAATGCAAGAAATGTCAAGTTCATGGCGACCTGATACATGCACTAGCCTAGGAACTGCAACCAATCACAACACCATGGCCTTTTTGTCAATGGGGCCTTGACCTTGTGGGTAAGATTCATCCATCTTCATCCAATGGCCATAAATTCATTATTACCGCCACCGAATATTTCACAAAGTGGATCGAAGCTATTCCACTTACCCAAGTCACCGGCAAGCAGATCGCCTCATTCATCCTCAACTACATCATCTGCCGGTATGGTGTGCCCATGTCCATCATCACAGATAATGGTCTTCCTTTCAAAAATCAGGATGTCTGTGAACTTTGTGAGAAATTTCATATCCAACACCGCTTTTCCACTCCCTATTACCCACAAGGCAATGGTCAGGCCAAAGCATCCAATAAAAACATATTGAGGATCCTAAAGAAGACAGTCAATGATGTCGGTCGTGATTGGCATGTTCAACTGAATCCAGCACTATGGGCATATCAAACTAGCATTCGGACCCCTACAGGCGCAACTCCTTATTCATTGGTCTATGGTGCTGAAGCTATCTTACCTATTGAGGTGGAGATACCATCACTACAAGTTTCCTTGCATAATCTAATAGATGATGAAGCCTACAGAGTATCTCGTCTTCAGGACTTAGAGTTAATAGATGAGAAGCGACAAGCTGCATACAACCATCTCAAAGCCTATCAGCGGCACATGAGCAGAAGCTACAATCACCGAGTTAGACCTCGTACATTTGAGGTAGGTGATCTTGTTCTATGAGAGAATCCTCGCAATCAACCAAACAAAGAACATCAGGGCAATTTTGAATCAAACTGGCTAGGCCCATATGTTGTCACTGCTGTATTCGGGTCCGGGGCATATCAGTTGGCTACATCAGAAGGAGAACCGCTCGCAGATCCAATCAACAGCATGCACCTTAAACGGTTTTATACCTAAGCTGAATAAAGCATCAGGCTTCCCTGCATACCAGAAAATACCACAAACATTCAGAAAAATGTCTTGAAGAAATACAAAAACATTCAAAAAAGTAAAGAAAAAACATGCATCCAAATGGTGAACAACCACTCCAGTGGCACCTTGGGTAAGTGCGATGGTGAAAACCTGGCAAACAAGCGCCACTCGTAAAGACAATGGCTCCAGTATCTTTCAGGCTCGTTGCGATCACATTCATACATACATCCATCCATCCATCCAAACCATGGCTTGTTATTGAATCTACAATAAAGAGATAGTACTTCATGCGTCTTGCATCCCACTCTATCATAGTCATGTCTACACTTGGGGGCAATGCCCTTAAAATCTAGATGATGGAAGTGGATTCTACATTACTAGTGATTCATTGGCAAAAATCCAAAAACATTCAAAACAATTCAAAATCCAAAAACATTCAAAACAATCACCAAATTATCAAAAACATTGGAAATCAAATCAACAAAATCCAAAAACATCAGAAAAATCAAAAATCAATCAAAAACATGGCAACACATTGTACATACTCATCCGCGTAGATACAAAACAAACATTGACATAATACTCACACGATGACCATTTACCAATCAAACCGCACAATCAACATCAACAAATCAGAAATTGTCTTTCAAACAAGGATGCATCCTTCCTTACCAAAACAAAGACAAAAAAAGTGACGTTTTCTTTGACAAGAAAATTATGTTAAGCTATCAAATACTTGGTTGATTTGTGAGTACAATCATTCGTTTATATATTAGGTTTCTACAACATTGTTTGTGTATCTTCGACGCATTATTCTGATGAAGTTCTAGGGCATGTACTAATGGTGTCTACGTGGGAAGTTCACCAAGCTACGTGATCTTATGCCAAATGCAGTCATAGATCATTACGGCTTGTTGAGTACAGCATATACCTCGACCATATGAGCATGAACCATTACCAAGGATCCTTATTCTTTATTCTTTATGTATATACTGTTTGTTTGCAGGAACATTGCTCTTCCTTTGGTTCTTCCCCCCCTCATCCAATTTGGATAAAGGTTTTTATCTCTTAGTACAGTATGCACTTGTCTCAGGATATGATCAGCCTAAGATCAAGGAGGACGATCCAAGTCATGCATGAACGGAGATAATCCTTATCTGTTCCGTAAGCAATACTCTGGTCGACTTGATCCAATATATCAAGTTGCTTGTATTAACTTGCTATATCAAAATCCATGAAAGGAATACTCAGGTCATCTTGAACCATTATGTCAAGTTGCTTGTATTTTCTTACAACATTTTAAAACTCAATGATGAAAATAGAGCACTATGGATCGTCATTTCATCTCATTTGTATATATTGCATTCTGTTGCATTCCACCCATCCATACATTCATAATAGATGCATATCATGCATACATAGTAATGACAATGCATACTCTATTTTCCTCTTCTTCCATAGGAATGAGTCATAGGTCCTCCATTTCTTCTATCTAACATCGAACCCCCCCAACCCTCCCCATCTCGATAATCAACATCACATACCCTTCATCGTTTCCCATCAACTCAATCAAGCCATCCATCTCTAAAAGGAGGGATTGTGCTTACCATCCTCAATCATCCACACAATCAAGCAAGTTACTCTATCTACACAGGCACATCGACACACACACACACCTAGACTATCAACAGATACTCTGATCAACTATCTTTGGGTCTCAACAGGTAATCGATCATGGTAATCCTAGACTACATCAGGCATTTATCATAATGACCTAGTCTCAACGGGGTTGCTATGATTAACCACAACCATCCATCACACACACACACACTATCAATTGATCAACACATTAAACACAATCACATCGGACAATTACATAAATTGTCTAAGTCTCGACAAGTATTTTGCTTCATATACCTTGACTTCATCGGGCAATTACATCAATTGTCTAAGTCACATCAAGTCACTTTGATTCACTTACTCAGACTTTATCTTGTCCAAGCAAACAACTGACATCAACTGTCATGCTTTGACTCGACCGGGGCAATTAAACCAATTGCACCAAATTGTTCAACCAATTTTGATCAATTATATAGCATCACTCGATAGCACTACCACCACATTTTCACTGTATCCCCTGCATGACCTAAGGGTACTCACTGGCTTGATGTTTCTCCATATTCACTCTGATTTCTTCTATTTTTCACCCGTATTGCTCACTTCTTCTCTTCTAACACCCTGCCAATTTTCATTCTTTTTCGAGAGATCGCCTGATTTTTTGAAATTTTTCGGCCCATCTCTCGAGGGGGCATACCACCCATTAAATTAACATTTTATTCTTTGAAACGACACGATAAACCGCACCGTCTCAAAGAGGGGCAAATGTAGTCACACAAATCTGTCCAGCTTAATTAAATAAATATTAGCTATTTATTTGATTAAAAATCCACTAGCCATCAGTTAATTAAATTAATATTTAATTAATTCATCTCCAAACATTCTTCTATTAATTAAATAAATTATTCAATTTATTTTAATTAATTCATTAAATCAAATTCTAATCAATTAAATAAATAAAATCTATTTATTTAATTAAATCCCCCTATTCCTCTTTTAAATAAATTAAATAAAAACATTTATTTAAATCATTATCCCCCCCACTTGCATTTTCCTACAAACGCAACTTGCACTCATTTATTGAAATAAACTAATTTTATTTTAAATAAAAATCCTATTTTCCCTCACCCACCAAATCCAATTGCAAAATCTAATCCCCTTCTAGATTCTTCTAACCCCTTCCTAATTAACTTAATCCATCCCCTAATTATTGTCACATTCCTAAGCAAAATGGAGTCACTTCTCAAAGACTTAAAAAGTCTTTGAAAAGCATTTAATGCTTTGTGTGTTCAACAAATTAACCCCAAAATTCTTCAAAAACCACTAATGGCTCTTACATGACCATTTATGGCTCTTACATAACCATTTATGGTTATTTCAAACTTGTCCCCCCCAAGCATTTATTGCTTTGACCATATTTATCCTTCTTGCCTTTGCGCAAGGGTTTATCCATTGGATAAAAGCTTTATTCTTTGAATAAAGAGTTTATTTATTCAACTAACCTTGACTTTAACTCCCAAAGTCATGTCAAGCATTTAATGCTTATTCCCTCCCCTCTCAACCTATCTCACATTAACACTTGTCATCCTAGGATTGGGTTGAAAGCCCTCACATGGATTTGAAATCATTCAATCCTGACCCTTGTTGAGATTGCTCAATCTCAACCATCCATTGCTCCATTTTCCCTATAAATAGAGCCCATTTCTTCATAATCCAGATCCTGAAAACTTGTATACATTTAACCTATAGGCATTTTAGAGAGCATTTAGCATAGCAAACTAAAATCTTGTTATTTTGGTTAAAATCAATCATTTTTAAATAGCATCTAGTATTTTAGCTTTTCATTTTACATTTTGAGCAAAATACCCAAATCTCAATCCTCCATAAGCATCCACAGTGCAAAAAGCTACTGAGAGCTACACTATTTTGGAACTTGGAGAGGAGAGGAACAAGGGAGAAGGAGCTAAGAGCATGTTAGGAGGTATTTGGAGATGCCTCATCATATTTGCTTCTTTAGTTAAATATGCTTTCATGTTTTTAGTATCTCTTTTGATATGCCTGTTTAGATTAGTTTTTGATTGACTAACACTAACGATTTTCTTGTGTCTTGTGTTGTTTGTCATTTTCTAACCTTGTCCATTTAGCAAAGCATCGGGAAGGATATACAAAAATGATCTAAAGTGATAAATTGCCCAATGTATGAACATAAGATAATACTTTAAGAAGATAGATTAACCAATATACAAACATAAGATAATGCTTTAATAAGATTAAAAAAACCACTATATGAACATACATGTGAACCAAATAGTCTTGAAGATCATAAGATAGAACAAAGATTAAAGTATAAGACATAAATCGTTATGGGAAATTAGTCTAGTTACTAATAAAGATTAGATATTATAAAAATAGGAGATAATTTACACATGAATTAAAAGTAGGATTAAAAAAGGAAATCAAGTGAGAAAATATTAAACATGCCCTACAAGTGGGGTAATAGAATACGTGCACAAATTCACAAAAGTATAAGGATCTAAAGTGATAATAGGATCTAAAGTGATAATAGGATCTAAAGTGATAATAAATACATGCCCTACAAGTGGGGTAATAGGATCTAAAGTGATAAATTGCCCAATTCATGAACATAAGATAATACTTTAAGAAGATAGATTAACCAATATACAAACATAAGATAATGCTTTAATAAGATAAAAAAAAAACTATATGAACATACATGTGAAGAAAATAGTCTTGAAGATCATAAGATAGAACAAAGATTAAAGTATAAGACATAAATCATTATCGGAAATTAGTCTAGTTACTAATAAAGATTAGATAATGTAAAAATAGGAGATAATTTACACATGAAGTAAAAGTAGGATTAAAAAAGGAAATCAAGTGAGAAAATATTAAACATGCCCTACAAGTGGGGTAATAGAATGCATGCACAAATTCGCGGAAGTATGAGGATCTAAAGTGATAATAGGACCTAAAGTGATTATAGAATACATGCCCTACAAGTGGGGTAATAGGATCTAAAGTGATAAATTGCCCAATGTATGAACATAAGATAATACTTTAAGAAGATAGATTAACCAATATACAAACATAAGATAATGCTTTAATAAGATAAAAAAAACACTACATGAACATACATGTGAAGAAAATAGTCTTGAAGATCATAAGATAGAACGAAGATTAAAGTATAAGACATAAATCATTATCGGAAATTAGTCTAGTTACTAATAAAGATTAGATAATGTAAAAATAGGAGATAATTTACACATGAAGTAAAAGTAGGATTAAAAAAGGAAATCAAGTGAGAAAATATTAAACATGCCCTACAAGTGGGGTAATAGAATACATGCACAAATTTGCGGAAGTATGAGGATCTAAAGTGATAATAGGACCTAAAGTGATTATAGAATACATGCCCTACAAGTGGGGTAATAGGATCTAAAGTGATAAATTGCCCAATGTATGAACATAAGATAATACTTTAAGAAGATAGATTAACCAATATACAAACATAAGATAATGCTTTAATAAGATAAAAAAAACACTATATGAACATACATGTGAAGAAAATAGTCTTGAAGATCATAAGATAGAACAAAGATTAAAGTATAAGACATAAATCATTATGGGAAATTAGTCTAGTTACTAATAAAGATTAGATAATGTAAAAATAGGAGATAATTTACACATGAAGTAAAAGTAGGATTAAAAAAGGAAATCAAGTGAGAAAATATTAAACATGCCCTACAAGTGGGGTAATAGAATACATGCACAAATTTGCGGAAGTATGAGGATCTAAAGTGATAATAGGACCTAAAGTGATTATAGAATACATGCCCTACAAGTGGGGTAATAGGATCTAAAGTGATAAATTGCCCAATGTATGAACATAAGATAATACTTTAAGAAGATAGATTAACCAATATACAAACATAAGATAATGCTTTAATGAGATAAAAAAAACACTATATGAACATACATGTGAAGCAAATAGTCTTGAAGATCATAAGATAGAACAAAGATTAAAGTATAAGACATAAATCATTATGGGAAATTAGTCTAGTTACTAATAAATATTAGATAATGTAAAAATAGGAGATAATTTACATATGAAGTAAAAGTAGGATTAAAAAAGGAAATCGAGTGAGAAAATATTAAACATGCCCTACAAGTGGGGTATTCTAATACATGTACAAATTCACGGAAGTATAAGGATCTAAAGTGATAATAGGATCTAAAGGGATAATAGAATACATGCCCTACAAATGGGGTAATAGGATCTAAAGTGATAAATTGCCCAATGTATGAACATAAGATAATACTTTAAGAAGATAGATTAACCAATATACAAACATAGGATGATGCTTTAATAAGATTAAAAAACCACCATATGAACATACATGTGAAGAAAATAGTCTTGAAGATCATAAGATAGAACAAAGATTAAAGTATAAGACATAAATCATTATGGGAAATTAGTCTAGTTACTAATAAAGATTAGATAATGTAAAAATAGGAGATAATTTACACATGAAGTAAAAGTAGGATTAAAAAAGGAAATCAAGTGAGAAAATATTAAACATGCCCTACAAGTGGGGTAATAGAATACATGCACAAATTCGCAGAAGTATAAGGATCTAAAGTGATAATAGAATACATGACCTACAAGTGGGGTAATAGGATCTAAAGTGATAAATTGCCCAATGTATGAACATAAGATAATACTTTAAGAAGATAGATTAACCAGTATACAAACATAAGATAATGCTTTAATAAGATTAAAAAAACACTATATGAACATACATGTGAAGTAAATAGTCTTGAAGATCATAAGATAGAACAAAGATTAAAGTGTAAGACATAAATCATAATGGGAAATTAGTCTAGTTACTAATAAAGATTAGATAATGTAAAAATAGGAGATAATTTACACATGAAGTAAAAGTAGGATTAAAAAAGGAAATCAAGTGAGAAAATATTAAACATGCCACAAGTGGGGTAATAGAATATGAAGTAAACACAAAAGATTGAATTATGTGATATCTAGTGGTTTCTCTTTTATGTTATGTGTCACCTCAATGTGTACATTCACTTTGTCGGTGCGTCATTATTTTCTTGCATTTAGCTAACTATTGTATTGCATATTTGCACCTAGAGGATAGGATAAGATTACTTGGGTAGATATCTACCTAGGTAGGCGTCACATGTTCAACTCATACTCCCTACTTTGGTAGAGATGTAGATATATGTTACTCATCTTCTCAATTTTTTTGTAAGAATTCTCTGTAAATAAGATTTTATATATTAGAATTTTCCTAAAACATGTCTCAAAATGATTAAAACACTTGAATCAAGGTCAAAAACTAGGAATTTGAGATACATGATATGGATGATGGCAAGGAAGGTTGAGAATAAAGAGAATTTGAATGGATTATGGTATACTCCTAAGTGTAGGGTACTTTAAAAAAAAATTATACATGATGCCAAGGTACTTGTCCAATGTGTCATAAGAATGGTTTTCACCCATGAATAAAAAAATTATGTTTACTTTTCTCTCTTTTTTAATTTTAATGTAATACCAAATCCTTTAGGTGTGGATATGTTAAATGATACACAAGTTATTTATAAGTTTTTAAAAATCCAATAATAGGACCAACTATGGACCTATCATGCAATGGCATGGCATAATAGGACCTATTATGCCATCATGGCATAATAGGTCCATAATTGGTCCTATCATACTAGGTAAACATGTCGAATTAGCATAGTTTAAGTGTTGGAGATTTCGTTTTCATTTTTTTTTGTTTCGATTTTATTTTTGTTTTTGTTTTTGTTTCGATTTTTTTTTCGTTTTTGTTTTTGTTTCGATTTCGGTTTCCTTTTTGTTTTTGTTTCGATTTCGTTTTTGTTTTTGTTTTTGTTTTGATTTCGTTTTTGTTTTGATGTTTCTGAGATATCTAATTTGACATTTTGTTTTGTTAACTATCTAGGTTTGGTTTTGATTTGTAAATTTGTTGATTATGGTTTAGGGTTAACTGTTGAAGAATATTTCAGATCAAAATCAAGGATTTACAAATATAAAAACTAATTTATTTAAAGGCTACTTTAAAAAAAACTAAAATAATACACAAAAAAACTAAATAATACACAAAAAATATACAAGAAAATTACGAAATGTGGAAATAGATGACTGAATGTGTACCTGGGATAGTGGTGGAGGCTTGAAATGGAATTCACAACACAGGGGCCCGTTTTTTATCTCCTCTTCTCAATTTACTGTCATGGTGAAAATGAAAAAATTCGCCCAAAAAAATGGTAAAAATACAATTTACTTTAGCTTCGGGCCCTCGTCACCTTTCGGCTCGGGAGCTCGAACCATTAACGGGCCCCCATTTTTTGAAAACAGGGGCTTGTTTTGAGGAGCACGTTTTTCAACGCACAGACTTCCGTGAATTTATGACTCATTAGCTTGCACTTGCCCATTGAATAACCAAACCTATCAAGTTGTCTCCTCTCTCGTGTAGACCTCCTCAATGGCTGAGGTGGAGATTCTTATTCTTCCTCTTGATCAGAATTTTCGGAGTTGCTTGAGCTCTCCTCTCTTTCATGTACACATGGAATTCGCAGTTCCTACTTTTCTGGAGTTATAGTAATTTCAATTGATTCCTCTTTCTCTGTCTTTTTAGGCTATAGATCAAGTGAGGTAGGCTTCAACTCAAGGAAGATTACACTTATGTTGTACAAAACCTTCTCAGTCATAGGATTCCATAGCTTGTATCCCTTCACACCCAGACCATAGCCAATGAAGATACACTTGACAACTTTGTTTTCCAACTTGGATCTATTTATATCAAGCACCTACACATATGCCTCATATTCAAAGACACGAATATGTCTTAGTTAGGACTTCTTAAAAAACCACACTTCCATAGGCGTCTTGTCTACCAACATTGAAGTGGGAAATATATTATGTAGATAACATGTTGTGGACACAGGCTCAACCCATAAATTCTTCTCCAGGCTAGCACCACTCAACGTGCTTCTCACTTTTTCCATCAATATTTTATTAAAACTTTTAGGAACTCCATTTTGTTATGGGGTGTAAGGTGTAGTCTGAATATGTTATATTCAACCTTTTAATTCCATGATCTTTACAGTATTATTCAAATTCTGTGGAACGGAACTCACTGCCATTATCTATCCTTAGGCATTTTAGTTTCCTACAATTCTATTTTTTAACCAAGTTTTTAAACTCTTTAAAACCAACTGAACACACCAAAGCAGTATCTGTTGTATTACAGTAAAAACAAATTACATACAAGTTAAAAATTCCATGCTCTGATCTAGTCTCTATTCCGGTAGAAATTCATAAGATTACATTCACAATCAGTTTACAATTCAACATCCAAAAAAATCACCAATCGACTACCCTTCAACTAACTAATCAGCATTCTTCCCCTTTGTGCAATCGTTTCTTCAGAAGTTTATATGTCTATGAAAAAATGGTCTGATTCAGTTCTTTAGCTCTAACTATCGAACTTCCTTAGACTGTCGATAGTACGTTGTGTTTTCTACATCACATCCTTTCAGTCATTCCATCTTGGACCAATCATTGACATACAGCTCAAAAAATTCTTTCACATTCAATCGTGGTCCCCACCATTATCGCTCTTAACTTATCAACAATAGTCACTTTAGTACCTCACAGGATGGTAGGGAGAGTGACTCTCCTTGCTTCCCTGTTACCCCACAAGAGTCTCTGCAAGCTCTTATTTAAGTTGTGGGGTAGCAAGGAGAGAAAGTCCCTTTGCCTCCTCGTTAGCCCATGGGACTTATTGGGAACCATCAGATACCTCACGGGGTGGTGGGGAGAACAAGCCTCCTTCCTTCGCTCTCTCCCGCTATCCCACAGGACCATAATCGGGCCACTTTTTACCACATGGGGTTGCGGGAAATTCCAATACCCCGCTATCCCACAACACTCTTTCTATGTGCTTCTCAAAGCCGCGCGATGGTAAGGAAGATAAATTCTCCTATCCCAAGCTATCCCGCAACACTTTCACATGCGCTTCTCTAGGTGAGTGTATAACACGAAAAGTTATTCAGTTGCTTCTCAATAACACTAAAGGTTATGGGTAAAAGCACAATGTTGTGTCACACTTTTATAAAGGAAGTGGCCAACAAAACTAAAACTGTTTAACTTTGACCGCATAAAAGTGACAAATTCTATATTGAATTTCAAAATGATGTAAACTGATCAAATGTAGAAATATTAATGAAATTTATGTTTGTTATTTTTTAAAATTTTTTAAAAAAATTGACATTTTTTTTATAAATTTAAAGACAAGTTTTTTATTACTAAAAAATGTTGAAGATCAGGGGTTCTAGTCAACATCACCAAAAAAATGAAAATGAACTTATTTTTTTCTAATTTTTATTTTCCAAATAGAGGACATATACATGCAGTGTTAAAAAATTAAATTTTGATGTATATTTTTCTCGTAATAATATTTTGACTCCCAACATAACTGAATTTGGTAGTTTTCATTCGGCGTCACCTTTTCACTACTACGTTTATCATTATCAAAAAAAATTATACACTTTTGGAGAAGATTCTCTCACCTAATGAAAGTTGATTTTTTTTAAAAAATTTAATATCATTTAATATTTTTTTTAATTTCTAATTAGCTTCTTTTTTAACTTTAAAAATCTACTCGCAATGTTTACTTAATAAAAAATATTAAAAATAACCAAAATACTAAAAAAAACATATTACCAAATTTGTGACTTTGAGCTCTACAAAAGGGTATTTTTGTATTTTTGTAAAAAAAATTATGCCTAAAGATAAACAGGGAAGAAGTTAAAATTTTCTTAAATGCATATTTTTTCACCTTTTTTATACCACATCACATGACACAAAAGTTATTCGACCGGACTCAATTCAGTCGAACTCAGTCCGATTGGACTGGCCTTAGTTCTAAAAATAAAATAAAAATTCATTTTTTTTAATGAAAGCATTTGAACTAAGGAAGTTCAACCAAACTGAGTTCGGCCGAACTTTTGGTATCACCTAGGTGTTTTATTTTTCACCCACTTTGGAAGTCCTAAAATTTTGGGAACTAATGTCATACGTTGCTATGTTGAGATTATGACAAATTTCTACTATGAAGATGACGGTTTCTAGTTCAATAGAAGAGTTATGGAGAGTTGTCTTTTAGCAGTCTAGATTTATGGTTTGATTTCACTTTTGACAAGTGGTGTGAGGTAAGGAAGGCACCTATTTGGTCATGGTAACTTCTATGTTGTACTTACATTACATTTGGCAAGATGACCATTATGGAAGAGATAGGTGTTGTTGCTTCAGAAGTTGCTATGTGCAACATGTCATTAGATTAGCAAGGTGTTGCTTGTGACACAACTTACCTCTTGGGCTTTGAAGATGGTTTTGGAAACCATGGGCACATACCTCTTTGTGATGAGCTCTATTTATATGTTGATGCCTTAGTGGTTTTGTATGAGACAGGTTGATTATTTCTAAGGCGTTGTTATGCTACCTAAATTGTTCTTGAAATCTTTGTTGTAGCTACTCCTGAAGAGCATTGGCTTTATGCATTGTATTGTGAGAAAGCAGCAAAGGTGCACAGTGGTTAACCCTGTTGGGGATCCAAATCCAGCTATTGTTGTTGTTGATAATACAATTGATTATACACCAAATTTTACTGAAAAACAATTCATCAATTAGAGAAGTAAACACTTTTAACCCATAGCTATAAACACAAACTTTGAAGACCTTATATCCAATATGAACATTCAACAATAGAACTCCAACAAGATTTCCAATCAATCAAGAACAATAATACCACAACTTAACCACCATACTATACAAATATTGTTCAATAAAAAATAAAAAATAACTTAAACCATCCATTAAAAATTATTTTAAACTCATCAAAAATATAATATTGATATAAATACCATTATGCTTTTATTCATCACAAATAGAAAGTTTACAAAGGCGAAACCTCATCCCCTCTACCACAAGGTTTCAACAGAACACCAGAGGTGTTCAAGTTATCCATATCACTCACTTAAGAAAACAAAGCTAATGAAACGAAGCAGCATTATCACTGACAGTCACTACCCATTGATAATCTTCTGAAGTTCATCGTTAGCGGCATCGATATATGAATCAAGCTGTGAATTCTGTGGTAACACATATCCCAGCAGATTTCTTATCCTCTCATCCCTGTCATTCTTCAATGCATCAGTGCACTCATTTGCCCTAGCTTTCGTCTGTGCTAGATCAGAAAGGGCAGCCGCTGCTTTGCCCTTGTCAGCAGATTGATAATGCAAGTTAACCAGAGCCGAATTCGTTTGGTCGTTTACAAATTGGTAAGCACCCACACAATAGCCTACGTCGTTACTTTTAACATAATCTAAGAGTGATTGGCTTGTCTGTTGCACCTGTTGGACATAAAAATACGCTGTGGCGCCTTCATTTGCATCCCCTCTACTCAATGGGCAATTCATAACTAAAACAAGTGCTACTGCAACCTTAAAGAGTAAATAACCCATTGCTTGCTTCTTCGCGTTTAGGTTCCTCTCTTCTTTTGTTAACACTGAGTAATACTGCAAACACCCACATATTATATATCCGCTGCACAATGCTTATCAATGGCAAACAACAGTTATGTAGAATTAGATAATGTTCACTCCACGCCTACTTTTCCTCTCCTCTGTTAAAAAAACAGGACGGTTATATGAGCACACATATTGTGAGTAATATATCTCAAATTGGATGATTCTATTGTATAGAGATAATTGCTCATTAGAGGAGAACCTCTAATAAAAATAATAATTTACTATATCTTAATTAAAGATAATCTCACATAACAAGACAACCCGTAGACCAATCATAATCCTCAAGGTTCATTCAAGATGGCCAAGCCTACATATCTTTTTCTAATAATTAGATGCATCATAGTTGACATGTCAAAATAGAAAGATTTTATCTACACAATTGGGGTGTCATCCTTGACCTCTATTTTAAATCATAAATTTGAGCCATTGCTTCTGTCAATTCATATGCAATAGTTTAATAGATTAAGAAGATATATTCAAATGTTAATTCCATATTGACATTAGTGTATCATCAAATATCAATCCATAAACTGATTAACTCATGCATACAACACATGTACATGATACAATCAATTCATGCTTATATCACATATACATAATTAAACTAACCCATGGATGCATCAAAACCAAAGAGCACAAAAAGATAAGGGTTTGAAACCTTTTTGTAAACATATTCCTCTTTTGTTGGCTCATTAACATAAAAGCCTTTCAATACACCTTTGATTGAAAGAAAACATCAGTATATGCTACACTACATCATGGGTCCATCATGTTTCCAAGATCAATGCCAACCATGTGATGATGAGACAAATATTGCATACTACTTGTTATTAGCAACAAGGTCAAAATTTTAACAACATTAATCACGAACTAACCCTACCCCTAATACTAGAAAGGAATTCTATTGCATAGATGGGGAGCGAAAACAAAAGTAGAAGCGGGATGGGAGTGGGGATTTATGAAGCCCTGGCGATGGTGGAGATGGGGATGAAGATGAAAATGGTGGCTGGGAGGGCCCGACTATTAGTGTGCGTTTGGCTATGGTTTTTATGGACTCTCTCCCTATGCCCTTTCCCTTTTGGGGTCTGTCATGTTTCCTACTTAGAGGCATTTGTTTTTGCTTGGACGTGGCTAGTGGTGCTCTACTTATGGGTGCCTTGTTGGAGTCACATCTTGTTCAAACTTCCTTCGTTGACCTATTGGCTACAATAGCTTCTCTTGGTTGGTGGTTTTGAATGTTTCTTGTTAATTTTCAGTGTCATGTTGGATTTGCTCTTGGGTCTATATGGTTGAGTAGAGGAGGAGATAGAGGTGCTTGGGCTTCAAGAGATGGAAGCGAACAGGTTGGAGAGGAAAAAATTTGATGTTGAGTGTGGAGATCCAGACAGAGTAGACGATAAGGGCCTTATAGCTCTACCTCTCATTTGGTCGAGTCTTCAGTTGTTTATTTTTGGTGCATGTTTGGCCACCTCTGTCTGTCAATTTATGTGTGCCTTGGGTCTTTTCGGTTTCCACCTCACCAACTTCTTCTTAGTGTGGATTTGCTTCCTTCTATCTTGGGTTACTCTATGCTTGAGGATTAGGGTTTCTTCTCCCTTGATATATAGGTTTATTTGCATCCCTACTATGTTTAGTATCTTTTTTGGCATCTCACACGTGGCTTTTTGGGCTATGAGTTCTAGTGCCATGGTTGTTTTGAACCAAGGAGCAAGGGTTTTGACTTGTATGCTTCCTAATGATAGACTATTGTTTGTTGCTTGGTTCATCCTTGTGGGGTGTGCTAACTGAAAGCCTTTGGTAGGTTTTGGAGCTTATTCTAATGATAACTCTGCCTATGCTAGTGTGTGCCCTATGGACGTTAGTTTTGTTATGGTCTCTTCACTAGGTTTTGCAGAATGGTCCATTGGTCCCTTGCACACTACTATGCAACCCACTAGCGGACTTGTTTTTAAAAAAAACCTTGAGATATGTCACACAATTGAAATTGGAATCCTTGATGTCAAGGTTAGAGACTTGTCTTGCATATCCTACTCTATTGCATGCTCAACATTAAAAAAAACAAAGCCTAATTGATGTTTCACCAATTGACTACACCTTAAATGTATGTACCTATAATGACATGTACCTTCTATGTCTAAAATTTAATATTAGATTGGATTGTATTGTCTATTATATTGTATTATGATCTTAGTCAAATCAAATTATATAACTAAGAAATAATGACAATATTCAATTGCTAAGCTATCAAATCCAAACTAGTCACCTATAGATACAAATTCATTCAATTCTCTCAAACAAATAACCAATTCATCATCCCTTCTAATCCTAATCACTCAAATTTCTTGTAGAGGCATAAATCATCACCCATGTCTTGAACAAAGGTGTATTATCCTTAACATTGCATAGTATGATTCATTTCTACAATCCCACATACAAACTAGTTGATCTTGTAATTGTCAAGAAGTTTGTGACCCCTAGACAATGCACATCCCCTCCAACAATATACCTCCTCGCTACCTTCATAAAACTCATAGGTGTGTGTTTCCCTCATTCCAACCTCTCCTAGACCCTGGCTATTTCCTCTTCCAAATTTTAATATTCCAAAAAATAAACAATAAGAGATCATGATATAACCTATATTAGATATCTTCAAGCTTTTTGGGCATGGTCACATTATTTTCTATTATAACTCCCAAATTATCAAAAATGAGACTATACCATCCACTTATTCTCAATCCTAATTGTATAATAAATTTGGAGAACCATATTATAAACTAAAAGGATAAAGCAATGGTGTTCAGCCCCTCATGTAGGTATATGATGCAGAGGAAGGACTAATCTTGACTTTTCACAACAAATTCAATTCATTCAACACTAGGTTCATCCTAGTTTCCAACTATAAGCACAAAGATATTTGGCCTAATTGGTGCAATTTCACCCATACCTTGCTCAATCTCATTCAAACTTGATTAATCAAGCCTTTCTCATTTCATTGGAGTCCTACCAAATCGTTTTACCTATTAACAACACATTATTCCACTCAAACCCTTAATCACCTCACTTATCCCTGCATTATGAAACACACAGTCTTGAACATCTTTCAAAAATAATAAAACCCTGGAATATCCTTTTTCTGGAGTATGGTAAGTATTAATACAAACCTCTCCAGTAAATTTAATGAATTCTCAATGATGGAAACCCTCAAAAACAATTTTTCTTGTTGGCTAGAAACCTTAGTTTCAGAACAGGACAGTCAAGAGACAAAATGCTAAAACTTGAGAAAAACTCAATTAAAGCACTCCAAACCAATTTCATTTGAAACTAGATACATAGGGAAAAATTTTCCAATTAGTTTCACGCCTATATCTTTTCGTACAAGGCCATACAACATGTTTCTTGTAGACAGATCACAAAATAAACCAGTCAAGAAAAGGCAACCTATAGTAAAAATGTCATATCTTACTCAACACTCCATAAAAACAAATGAAACCAATTTTATTTGGAAGGGAAGAGCCATATTCAACTTTTCCAATCATGTGCAGGTTTGTACTATACCATACAGATCTATAAAAATCTTGTTTTCAGACTGTTACACAAGAAAATTGCAAAAAATACAATCTAATAGCTAGCCAAACAAGAGTCTTTTCATTCCAATCACTTTTTTTTGTCCTTTTTCGTGTATAAATTCTTTTTTCATAAATTTAAATCCTTTTAAATGCTCTCAAACCGATTACCACTTATCTTTTTTCCAAAAATGATAAAATGTATGCACTTTTATTTACAACTTAGCAACTTTTCACGTAACTCAATTCTCAAACATGAAAAGGTACGGCACGAGACCCATATGGTCTACATGGTCTCCAAATATATTATTGTGCACAAAAAAATCCAAAACCAAGGTTCGGGAAGAAACCCCAACTCTTTACAAGCCAAAATTGCATTAGGAAGTTCAAATTGGATTTGGGCGGGAAACTCCAATTTTTGAATTCCTAGACTCAATGACCCAGCTTAACCCATTGAAATGGATGTCAATAATCCCCTAAAACCTACATGAACTCAAAAAAAAAATTGAACATCAAAATTATGCATCAAATGGGATGCTCCTACGTCATACTCCCCAAGGGAAAGAAAGAACTCGGGTTCTATCTGAGAAAAGGTCTACAATAGTTTTCCCATGCTGATGATGTCTGCTCCAATCATCCAAGTGATAGATGCTTCCACTTGAAAAAATACTTAAGGTGATTTTGTCCTCTAGTCTTTGTGCTCTCTTTGGTGTTCCAAATGCATTCTAACTCTGTCGGTTTGGTGTATGGTAGGTCCTTTATCAAATTAGCATCTTACAAATTTGAGGCCCATCTCAAATGATGGTCTTTTTTCTTCTTCTTCCAATTGTGTTGTATTCTTAGTTTTTTTATGACCTTCTCTTGATCCTCTCTATACTTGGCTTTATTGGCTCTATGTTGTTTATTTTTCACTCTTTTATTTCTCTCTTCCTTCTTATCTCATTCTCAACTGCGAGACTCCAAAATTCTATTTCTCCTGCATATGTCTCATTATCACTATCCATTTATTCATCCTCTTAATTCTCTCCTAGGTCTACACCGATACAAACATTATCAACAATAAATGTTGGATAAAATCCATGAGGCCAATGTGCCTCTTCACTAGCTCCTTGTGCTTGCTTTCTTGTTTCTTTTGTTATCTCAACTATATCCATCTTCTTATCAACTTGTTACCTATAAAAAATTTAAACTTTTAAAATCCCTCGGGCTATTCCCTTTAGTCACTCTTGTCATAGTCTTTCAGAATTTCTTAACTTCTATCGCGGGGTTCATAACTTCTAGAACTGCTTGATCATCCAACTAGCTTAGGGAAGTTTGCATAACACCACCTCCTTTAGGAAGTCGGACTTGTTGATACGTTCTAAAGGAATTTGATGGTTGTGAATTTTCTTGATCTCCCGACTCTCTAACACTCTTCGTGTTGTGGGGAATGTCTAGCTTTCTCAAGAATTTAAAGGACACTATTGGTTCTAAGTAAGGACATTTGGTGAAGTTATGTCAAGTGGTTTTGGTACCTTTGATGGAAGCATAAGTAATGGTACAGATAAGTCTCACTTGGGTGCCAACGGAATTGAATGGGACTATCAAAATGATAAGAATAATGGCTTCTTTTTGTCCCTCCTCTTGCCTCATCGATTGCCACGTCAAGCATTATTTTTAGGAAACAAATCAAGGCAATATTTGTAAAGTATCGTCATTAATGGTCTTTAAACAATCCAAATATGAAAAAGGGTGGCGGCATCTGTTAAGTCATTTGATGTTGTCATTCTTGCAGAAAATATTAAATATAGCTAAAAGAGAAACTTGTCATCATTTTTGCATGCATCATAATGGTCTTGCCTCGTGATGGTGAACTGCCTTTCCATAAACCAGATTTGAATTGGCCAAAGATAGAGCAAGAGGATATAGTCTGACAGTTACGGTCGTTTGCATGGAAAGCACAAACCGATTTTAGTGAATGTAGGAAAACCATCACCCTATTACATAAGATTGCAGAACAAGCTGAGAATCACAAACAATGTCTGCAAGATGAGCTAGTGGCAAGAAGAAACCCGAATAGTTAACTTCAGCAAAATGGTGCTCCCAGTTGGAAGAGGTCCTATAATACAGCTTGATGCCAACCTAGTGTAGTGGCATATTCTTTTGATCATGTCAGACTTTTTTTGGGCTATTATCTTTGATTGGGAAGAATTCGAAGATATCTTGCTAATGCTAATCCAAGAAGAAGAAAAGGCAAATAACATCGCTAGACGGATTGCAGAGTTAAACCCGGTACCTAACGACGAAGCCTGAGCTTGGTGATCTTATAGTCTTATCTATCGTGAGGCAGTTTATATTTTGATGTTTCTCTTTAGGATTTTTATTTTGAAACGGTCATGATAAGGATCGTTAGCTTTAGTAACCGTTTCTTGGAAATGGAAAAGGCAGGAGGGTAATAGCTATAAATAGGTAGATTAGTTAATTTCAAAAGATATTTTTTGGGCAAACTTTGTTTTTCTCATAAGAGAAAAAACTTTTATGCATGTGGTTATCTACTATTTTGATATAGAAGAACTACTGTTGGTTTTCATATATTCATAATCTTTGAATTATGGTGTGTGGATGCTATTTTGTTCTTTGAAATGGATGCCAGATGGTGAATTTATATTGAAATGGTGGATGATTTGATATTTCAGTTGTTGTGGAATATTATCTATGAATGGTGTTTCATAGTGGCTTTATTTTAAAATTTGAAAAATCTAAAAATAGTAGCTAGTATTTTGAATGCCTTTACAAAGCTTTTTGGTTAAAAGCTCTTTACTTATTTGCTTTCTCGTTAAAAGCATACGAGTTGTTTATCCATTCATTGAAAATCGTTAGAAGGTAGCTTCCATCATGCAAAATAAGCAGAGAATCGGTCAGTTATAATTTGTTAGACTGGTTCAACTTTGGTTACATTTGTCATCTCTATGGGCATGAGAATATAGAGTTAGGTGACAAATCTATTAGCCAACAGATTTTTGGCGACTCTGTTGAAGATAATTTTTCGTATTCCTTGGAAAAAAAATTATATTTCTGATAAGAAGGTTGGCAACTCTATTGGTCCCCCACCCAGAGAGAGGTTTTTAGTTTAATGTATGGTCAATCTTTGAAAAGGAGGAGTTGCTGAAACAGTGTCGCATGAAATGTTTGTGCTGTGGAACTAGTAAAAGCAACCCCGAAGGAAAATATATCTAGAGGAAAATGTAAAGTAAAGCTTGAGGAATTATTATCAGATTCTTTTGAAGAGGAGGTGACATTGGGACAATTTAAAAGGGGTCAAGTTTCAAGTTGGTTTTGTCACAGTTTTGATAGTGACTTCTGATGTGGTGTAGTCAACGATAAAGGTCACATCATTGAAATTGAAGCCGAAAAGTTCATAAGCATTTTTTTTGGGATTAAAAAAAGGAAACATCACCTCAAACAACTTTCCAAGATGGGTTCATGCATGCAAGAGAGGATGAAATCGTCTCGAGGTTTGACCCTATGCTTTTAGAATATGATAATGGGATGTTGTCAAGTACTAATTATGTGAGTCATGTCATGTTTGTTAATAGGCAAGGAAAGAATCATTTATTTAAAGGTTCTTCTATCAACTTAGTCAGCTACTCTATGAAGAATGAAACATTCGAAGAAGATGTCCTTTCTCTTTAAAGAGAGTAGTCCTTTACACAAGAGATGGAGATTAAATGGAACCCTTTGAATCCCCTATATTACCTCGCAAAATCCTTTAAGGATTCCCAAACAAGAGATAATCCCCTTTTTGAAGTGATGAACCCTCAGGGGACAGAATAGTTTCCTTTCCTCTGTATCCCAGATGAGCCTGAGAAAAGTGTCCTTGAGGGTAGCTCCGATTATGGAATGGATAAATCCTGACTTGTTGAAGGTTTTGAATTATCGTCATGCGGGATCCAAATACAGAGTCATGATGGTTGTGTTGTTTTACTGAGTTATGAAATGTATGATCAGGGACAGGATGCGTCGGTTAGATCTTCTCAAAAGGATTATTGTCAGTTATCTCAAGCAAGTCATGTGGAGATGAATGTTCCGATCCCAAAACCCAAGCATGAAAAATGGTTGTTTGGGTATGAATACATACACCAACTTTCATGTAGTCGTAATTGGAAGCCTGGTCCAAGAATCATCATCCAACGTGCTCCATCTCGTGCCATGGCATGCTTTCAAAATCCTCTTTTCCGCATAGGTATTTATTTCTCCCAGCTTGTAAATGGTTTCAGTTGAGCAATATTCTCCTACTTCATCATAAGGCCCTTATGGTCGTGTACATATTTAGGTCCTTTTTGGTTTTCTTTAGGTATAGTTTATTTTTCTTTTGGTTTCTATCTTGTTGGAATTGCCTTGTGTTTTGCCCAGCCGCCCCTCCACCCTTTTGTTGAGCAACACCCTTTCCTTCTGTTACACCTAACTCTGTTGCCCATTTTACATGCACTGGTCCAAGTTTTCGGGTTCTCTGCTCCTTCTTGTCCTTGTCCCCATTCAAAGCCTATATATTACCTATAAAAAATTTAAAGTTTGAAAATCCCTCAGGCTATTCCCTTCATTCGCTCTTGTCGCGGTCTTTATAAATTTCCTAACTTCTGTAGCGGGGTTCATAACTTCTAGAACTGTTTGATCATCCAACTAGCTTAGGGAAGTCTGCATAATGCCACCTCCTTTAGGAAGTCGGACTTGCAGATATGTTCAAAAGGAGTTTGATGGTTCTGAAGTTGCCTGATCTCTTGACTCTCTGACACTCCTCGTTTTGTGGTGAATGTACAGTTTTACTGAGAATTCAAAGGACACTATTGTTTCTAAGTAAGGACATTTGGTGAAATTATGTCAAGTGGTTTCGGTACCTTGGATGGAAGCATAAGTAATCATACAGATAAGTCTCGCTTGGGTGCCAACAGAATTGAATGATACTATCAGAATGATAAGAATAATGGCTTCTTGATGTCCCTCCTCTTACCCTGTCGATTGCCAAATCATGCATTATTTTTAGGAAACAAATCAAGACAAGATTTGTGAAGTACCGTCATTAATGGTCTTTAAGAAATCCAAATATGAAAAAGGGTGGAAACATGTGTTACTTCATTTGATGTTGTCATTCTTCGAGAAAATATTAAAGATAGCTAAAGGAGAAAATTGTCATCATTTTTGCATGCATCAGAATGGTCTTGCTTCATCACAATGAACTCCCTTTCCATAACCCAGATTTGAGTTTGCCAGAGATAGAGAAGGAGGATATAGTCTAAGAGTTACGATCTTTTGCATGGAAAGCACAAACCAATTTCAGTGAATATAGGAAGATTGTCACCCTATTAGTTAATATTACAGAACAAGCTAAGAATCTTGAACAACATCTGTGAAATGAGCTAACGGCAAGAAGAAAGCCGAATAATTAACTTCAGCAAAATGATGCTGCCAATTGGAAGAGGTCTTGTAATGCAGCCTGATGCCAACCCAGTGTAGTGGCATATTCTTTTGAGCATGTCTGACTTTTTCTGGGCTACTGTATTTGATTGGGATGAATTTAAACATAGCTTGCTTACGCTAATCGAAGAATAAGAAAAGGCAGATGAGATCTACAGACGGAATGTGGAGCTGAAATCGGTACCTGACGATGGAGCCTAAGCCAGGTGGTCTTATAGTCTTATCTATCGTGAGGCGGTTTATATTTCAATGTTTCTCTTTAGGATTTTTGTTTTGAAACAGTCATGATCAAGATGGTTATCTTTAGCCAATACCCAACATGTTGTTGGTATCATTCCTTAAGCTATTGTTGTACTGCAAGCTTAATATTGTTCTTCAAATCTACCATTTCTCTATCAAATTCAATATCTTTCTTTCTCATATTTTCTTTCGTCTTGTCTCTATTTTTTGGAACTTTCTTCCTTATCTTGATGTTGCTGATTTGTGTCTCTTTTCTTTTATTCTTGATACCTCACCTAGGGATTCTCTTCATTTTTTCTTCTCTACCCAGTCTTTTGGTACCTAAGTTGTTCTCTTTAAACTCTCAATCTACAACACATAAATTTATGAACAATAATCTATAGAAAAACTAGCTCCCTTTTCCTAGACCTTTTAGGCTCTAATACCAAAAATGATGTAGAGGAAGGACTAATCTTGATTTTTCATAACGAATTCAATTCATTCAACACTAGGTTCATCCAAGTTTCCAACCATAAGCACAAATCTCTTTGGTATAATTGATGTAAATTCACCCATACCTAGCTCAATCTTATTAAAACTTGGTTGATCAAGAATTTCCCTTTTCATTGGCATCCTACCAAATAATTTTACCCATTAACAACACAAAAAATACATTATTCCACTCAAATATATTTGAACATTTGAACAAATCAAGAACACCAAATACAATATTACAAGTAAGGCAATAAAACTCATTGAAACACAATAAGAGCGCACCAATATATTTGAACATTTTTAACAAGGGCCCTAAAAGAAATACTTCTACAAAATTCATACAAAAAAATAATAAAGAAGGTAGTACTTCGCTCTCTTCATCATTTGTGAAGATACAACTCTCTTCCCATGTTATCCCATCCTGAACCTCCATGGTTTTCAGTCTTGGCTTCTCTTTTTCCTTCTCCACACTCCTCCCCCATAGAAAATGAAAGAATGAAAAGTCTCCAGAAAAAAACCATCCCTGAACTCCTCCTCTATTGAAGGATAAGTAGGGATTCAAACTTGACTCCCTTGAATGGGGACCTGACACTTATCACCTTCCCATTATTTCCTTCTCATCATACTCCTCCATAAGTTCTCACACTTTCAAAGAGTTTACAAATTATTTGTTTCCAAACTCACCTTCATGACATCATAAATCATATGCAGGCTCTTCTTGAATTAAATTATATTATATAATTATATAAAATGTTAATAGAAGTTAGAGTTCACTTAGGATTAAATTAGAAGTTTAAAATCAAAAAGAATAATTAACAATTAAAAATTAATCTAAAAAAATTATTTTAAATATCAATTTACAAATCAATTAATAATAATAATTGAGATAAACAGAAATACAAAAATATATAATAATAATAATAAATAATAAATAATAAATAATAAATAAATTATAAAATTTATGATCTACTCTTCAAAAATTTAATTTAATGTTAGAGTTCAAATTTTACTCTTACTTATTTCTTTAACTATTTTACTCTTAATATTTTTAAAGATTTTAGGTAAAGAAAAAATTAGAAGTATAAAACTAAAGAAAGCTAATTACAGCCGAAGAAAATCTTAATAGGTCAAAAGTAATTCTCAGGTAGGGCAATGGCTATTGGCTACTCATAAGCTGCCTCTATCATTATATATATCAAGTTTTTTATATAACCTCAACACCCCTTCAATAGGCATAGAGATAATTGTAATTCAGCACTCATTCTGTATTAATGACATTTAAAATTGTCTTCTGAAAAAATCTGTGTAATTTTGTTATTTCATCTTGACTATTACATTAATACATAATGAATAAAAGAACAAATTTACATACCAATAATTTGAACGTGAGTTAAATTGCTCCAAAAAAAGATTATAAAACTCGTGTTATTGATTTTTTAGCGGCAGCCCAAAAACCAGTTTAGCTGCAGCCCAATAACCAGTTTAGCCGCAGCCCAGTAATTCATCCATGAATAAATGAATAAATCCTTATGAGGATAGAACTCCACCACGCATTAGATTTTTGTAGTACACTGCAGAGATAACAGAGATGGCTAGGCATATAGACATACAAACCACCAATCTAAATGCACTAAAGGGTATGCAAGAAAAACATACACGAATAATTGGATAACTGCATGCTTGGATGATCTGTGAACACTTGCATGATGAAGAAAGGTAGAAATTCTAATGTATGCACTAGAATTATACACACACTAGACAGAGATCTCGCAATCATTCTACTTCAGCTGCCTCTACCATTGCAGATTAGACATAAATAAAAACATATTTAGTGTAAAGTTATCTACTACATTCAACAATCAAATTGAAAACAATTATATTGATGAACACTTTTAATTGGTAATAACTAGTTAAGTTTCGCTAAAACTCTCTAGAGAAATCATTTTTAAATATAAATATTCCATCTGTTTTATTATTATATGAATATAAGAAAGTAGAAAGTTTAGAATGGTGAAACCTCATCCCCTGTAACACAAGACTTCAAGAGAATATCACAGGAGGAGTGTTCCAATTTATTCCATATCACTCCCAAGTCAGTAAAGAAAAGTAAACGGCATTATCTAAATTAGCTTTTGGAAAGCTGAACAGCAAGGTCGTAAGTCGTGCGGAATTTTTGTACAAAAAGTTCAGTCCTTTTTTTCACTTCTGGGTTCACAATTTTCCTCCTCCCAAAATTGTCCTCTTTCAAGAAGTCATAACATTTCCATGCCGTACTCTCAGTATTTTGTAGAGCAGTAAGGGCAGCGTCTGCTGCCTGCTTTCCTCCAGATAAATCCTTCAACTTCTGCACTGCCAAATTCGTCTGCGTATTTACTTGTTGGAAAACATCTACACAATAGGTTATAGGGCTCGCAGCCGGATATAAGGTTTGATTTACAATATAATCTAACAGTGATTGGCTCTCCCGGGCCAGATCTTGGGCTGAATCGTAGGCTTTCTGGGCCAAATTCGGATCGTTTGCTTTAATGCTAATATCCCCTCCACTTTCTCCAACCACAGTCTTTGGACCATTATTCATTACTAAAACCAGGGCTACTGTAACTGCAATCTTAAGGAGTAAATAACCCATTGTATGAATTTCTCCTTTCTTTTGTTAACACTGAGTATCATCGCAAACACCCACATATTATATATCTGCTGCACAATCGTTATCAATGGCAAACAGTTATGCAGAATCACATATTATGCAGTCAATGCCTACTTTTCCTCTCCTCTCTTCATTCGATGCCTACTTTTCCTCACCTCTTTTAAAACAGGACGGTTAGAACACTACAAATAGTGTAGCTAATATATCTTAAATTAGAAGATGTGTAGAAATATTCGCTAATAGTTTAATTAGAGAAGATCCTATGATAAGAACAATAAATTTTCTGTATCTTAATTAGGGATTATTCTCTCCCAAAACTGTTCCAGTCACTTTTGGATGATATAATACTTTTTACTTGAGCTCTATCCTCTTAAAATGCCAAAAACTCAGTATAGAACAATATAGCATCAAATTAATATACAAAGTAAATAGCACGAGTCTCGTGTTTTATATAGAACAGTATAGAACAATATAGCTCTATCCTCTTATTTAATTTTGTGTTAGTTTGGAAGGGAATGTTTGTTATGATGTATGTTGGTAAATAGCACGAGTCTCGTGTTTCATATTATCGACCTACTCATTCACTGTTTCTAGTGACCTGCATACTATTTGTACTTATAGTTATGCCCATCATATATATATATGTGTGTGTGGAATAATCACCTATAGTTACTATGATTTTTTTATTTTTTTTAACAAATCAAACCATAAAAAAGGTGGTAGCTCTATATCACATTATACAATCTTGCATTTAATAATATAAGTTCATGTAACAAAATAAAAACTTAAACTTAGACCAATCCTCAAGGTTCATTCGAGATCCAAGAATCAAATGTATTATAATTCACATGTTGAATGGGAATTTAAGCTCCATTTTAAGAACCATTTTTTGAGCTTTTATACTTCTAGTTCAATTCATAGATGATAGCATAGTAGCATAAAGAAATCTACTCAAATGTTAGTTTCGTGTCATTATTAATGTATGAAAACACATCAATCCATATAGTGACCCGATTATAAAATGATTAACTCATGCATAGAACACATGTACATGATGTGATTAATTTATACACAATTGGACTATCTCATAGGTGCATTGCATGTAAATAGTAACCAACTAGTAAAAAGAAGAAGGGTTTGCAAAGTTACCATTAGCATCTTCCTCTTTTCTTGACTCATTAAAATATCAACCTTTAAGCATGGCCTATCTGGAAAGAAAATGTCAATACATCCCACTTACGCCATGGATCTCATCCTTTTTCCAAAATCAATTTCAATTATGATAATGAGACAAACATCCCATAATACTTGTAATTAGTGGCAAGGTCAAAATTTTAACAATATATATCACATCAAACCATTGATAAGATTTCCATGGCCCACTAGGCCTCTTATTCATCTTATAAATAAATTTAAAAAAATCAAGATACATATGGTATTACCTTACTCAAGACTAGTGTCTATTCACTTAGACTAATTTACCAATTAGAACCTTGAAAACAATAGGCTGATATAAAGCACATGTGCATTCCTTCTTATACACTAATACCAATAATAAACTCGTAAGATAGGATCTAGGAATCCAACAACTAAATTTCATTGTTGAAAGCCTGTCTAAAACCACTAAAAATTGGGTAGTATTGATGGGTTTTTTGATGTACCTCTCAACTTAAATAAAATATTGGGTATCTCAACTCCCTTAAGGGAATCAAATACCAAAACAAAAATGACTACCCTAAGGTCTCTATAGTTAAGCATTGGAATTGCAAGAGGACTATGTTGCTTATTGGTTTTTTATGTTTCATAAAGGGGCCTACAAAATTTGGACAAACTTCCTTACACGCAAATATTAAATTATACACAAACAATCAGTTTCTAATTTTAACAATGCATTATTAGACTAATATAAATATATATTACCATAAAATATTACTTCCATCCTAAAACCAACAATATATCAATGTGCATTCAATAAATTTGAACTCTATGATAATAATATACACATTAGAAAATCTTAATATGATCCTAAAATAGATAGATATTTAAAAAATACAAAATATAGTGGAAATCAAACTAAAAATCTAAACCTTTACCTATGCTTTAGCCTCAACCATGAATAGATGGGTCAACAAATATAACTAATATTTTCTTAACTACATAACTCACAATGCCACGAAGCTAGTGCACTCTTCAAAAGGATATTTTTAAACCATAAAATATTTTTTATTAAACACTCAATTAATAGCACAACATAACAATATTCTCCACAATATGAAAGAATGGTGTTTAGGTTAATCAAGAAAGCTTTCTTACAATCAAAAAATAATTTGTGACATGAAATACATCACAAACTTTTCTAATGTCCATCAAACTAGCTATCAAAAATACAAGAAAATAAAATGGTGTTCGAAGAAAATGATGATAAAATAATGAATATTATAGAAAATATTGCTTTATTCCTCTCGAGTTCAAAATTACTAAGTATTTCCAATATGTCTCCCAAATATTTTTCTTTAATTTTTTTATGATTTTCAATTGTACATGTATATAGATTCTCTAGAAGATACTATTTTTATATTTTTACATCCAATAACCAAGGTTAATTTTATCTAATGTTATACTATGTTCATGTTTGCATGTTAAAGATTTTCTAGTTTGAAAAGCAAAATCTTCTAAAAAGTTTAAGCATCATTTATGATAGGTGGAAATATACTTTTCCAAAGAAAATTTTATCTCCTCTCAACACATCTTTATGAACAAGTTTTCACTCTTTGTTGGAAAACATCAACTTCATCAATATTTGATAAAATATAGTGAAATTCATGGAATTTGATAGAGGTTGTGACATTAGGAAGTCTAGAAGTCTATATTGAAGGTGAAATATTACGAAATTGAAATTTATGGTTATTATTACAAAACCCACATAATGTATAAGAGTACATGATAAGGTTAAAGACTCTTAAATTTTAAATTATTAATAAATAATTTAATGTAAATCATTCCCAAGGGTTTCTATAGGAGATCAAGACATCAAGACATTCAAAATTCTATATTGACGAAGAAAAATTGAAAAAATGTAAAATCACATTTTAATCCTATAAAACCCCCATGATGTGTAAGAGAAGATGATTAAGCCAAAGATACCAAAAATTTGATTATTAATAAATTTATCTATGTGAATTTATCTTGATTATTTCTATAAGAGGTCGAGACATTAAGACATCTAGAAGTCCAAAATTTCAAATCAAATATTAAATCCCACAAAATTGAAAGACGCATTTTTGTCCTATAAAACCCAGACAATATGTTAGAGAAAATGATTATCCCAAAGAATCTTAAATTTTAGATTATCAATACATTTTTCTATGCAAATTTTCCCTGATGGTTTCTATAGGATGTCAAAACATCTTGATACAAAAAATTTGGCTTAGCACGAGGTCTACCAAGTGCTGCCATAAGTAGCAAAAAAAGAGGACCAAAATCCCCACAAAGGGCATAGCCCACACCTATCTGACCCACCCCTATCACACCTCAAATATGCCACCCAAAAGAACATCCAACCCCACAACTAAAGTAGGTCACACCTATAAGAACAATACTCTACTACTCTAACTGATGTAATTGATTTTACAAGAATGTAAAGTAAAAACATGAGTAAAAATTCACAAGAAAAATTTTCTTCTTTAAATTATCATTTTCATCACATGTCCAATATAAAATTGCATTTGAATTTGATACACAGAAACAACTTACAACTTTTTCTTTTTTTTCAATAAAAGTGGATTATTCCACTAAACTTTTTTATTAATATTTTTTATTTTTTACACAAGATTCAAAGAGCATACCAGAGGAAAGAACCCTGGGAAGAAAACCTCTGGTCACAACTCATAAAATAAACCTATAGTATATAACGAATCATTTTATACACTCCACCCAAAACCACCTACAAAATGTGGTCACAACACATATAATATCAATTTTGCATAGAGCCCATATGACAATTTTCAAATGTAGACTCCATAGCTACAATCAATGGAAGAACACAAAATTTTCCAAAAACCTGTGCCAAATCCCATGAGCCAAAAACCTTCCTGCCAAAAAAGAAAGTATCAAAAAACCTTTGGAAAAACACTATTGTATCAAATACCATGAGCTTGAACTCTCCTCCAGACAACGAACATGAATACTTGAAATGAAAGGGGAAAGCGGGAATAATTATCATCATAAAATTTTACATCAACATTACTCAAGAAAATCATATAACTATTGTTGCAAACATTCCCATACCCTAGAAGGAATTTCCTCAAAACCCACCTCTCACTGATTAGCATTGCTATCAATGGCTAAATTTGCCAAAAAATCCACAATCTTATTAACTTCTCTGTAACAATGGGATATCAAGAAAGATTCAAACAATTCTATTTTTTGTAAAATGGGATCAAGTATATACTGCAAATTTCAACAATTCAATTTCTTTTTCATAACACATTGAATAATCACCATAGAATCACCTTCAATTATTAAGTCCTTAATCCCCAAAGAGATTGCCATGTCCAATCCAAAAGACAAAGCATGAAATTCCGCATAATTGTTAGTTTTAAAACCAATAGCATGACACTCAGTTCGAATAAAATTTGCTTTGTAATCATAAATTACCATCCCTACCCCAATCGGCCCAGGGTTACCACGAGAGGCCCCATCAAAATTCAGTTTAAAGTGCCCCTGCGGAGGAGGTTTCCATCTAGTAGAGCATCTCTTACCTATTGCATCATTCTTTTTTAAAATTGAACCATGAGAGGGTAAAACTGACAGCATCTTCCAAACTCTGCTAACTCTACTATCCCAGTCCGAAAAAGAAGTAAGATTTTCCAAATTCTTATAAATAAACGACAAAGCAACCTCAGAGATTGAAGACTCAATTTTTAATAGAATCTTAGACACAGGAGACCTTGTTTTTTTAAATATCTTGTTGTTTCTCTCTAGCCAAACATTCCAAATCACAATAGATTGAGATATGATCCAAAGGCATGCATAAAAAGATGACGCAAACATAAAGGGCCAAGATCTAAAATGGGAAATGAGATCATTACCAATAACAAAGGATGTATTTAACTTCTCAAACAACCACTGCCAACATTCATAAGCATAATCACAATGTAGGAACAGGTGTGAAGAAGATTCCAAATTTTTGTTACAAAGGACACAGGGAAAATAGCAGTAATACCAAGCCTGTCTAGTCTCATACCTGTAAGGACTCTGTCTTGAACTGCCAACCAAGCAAAGGCTCCAGCTTTAGGAAGACAAGTTGAATGCCAAAACAACTTATAAGGCCAAGATGATAAATCTTTAGCAATCATAAGAGAGTTGTAACCATCTTTAATAGTGTACTTACCAGAAATATTCTTTTCCAAATAAGTTCATCCTCAGAATCAGAAAGAAATCAAATTCTATCCCCCAAAATCTTCTCAAAATCTAATTTCATGCTTTGATCAACATCTAAGAAATCAATTGACTTCCATCTAGCTAGCTTAAGGGGTCCACTAGTCACAATTTCAAAATAATCTGCTACAAAAACACCCCAAAGGGAGGAAAGAATAGTGATCAGAGGAGACCAATACCTAATATTCACCAAAGGTGTGTGTCCATTCCATACTTCATCCCAGAATCTAACCTTTCTACCATTATGAACAATCCATGAGAGATGAGGCAAAATAATTGATCTACATTTACAAAGGAAATTCCAAATAGCAGAACCCGAAGGCAAATTTGAGACTTTAAAAATATACTCTCTTGGTCCATTATTTAAATATTTGGCAAACATAATCTATGCCCATAAGGAGCTAGGCTTGTCATATAATTTCCAAACCAACTTAGCACCTAAGGCTAAATTCTGATTCTCTAGACTCCGAATTCCAATTCCCCCAAGTTCCTTAGGCAAACATACCTTATCCCATGCAACTAAAGGGAGTTTCTTCTTGCCATCTTTATTATTGTTCCAAAGAAAATCTCTAAGAGTATCCTGTAAACTAACAATAGCTGCTTTTGGAGACTTCAAAACAGACATGAGATATATGGGAACAGCATTCAAAACAGACTTGATGAGAACAATTTTACCCACCAAAGTTAACCATCTATGATTCCATGAGAGAATTCTTTTAGAAATGACCGAAATAATCTTATCCCAAAAACCAATCTTATCATGTTTAACAAAGAAAGGAATCCTAAGGTAAGTACATGGAAGATTTCTAGTCTCAAATCCCCAAAAGGATTGCAACCTATGCTGAACCAGTTGTGATGTATTAAGGAAAAAAATCTTTGATTTATCACCATTCACTTTCTAACCAGAAAAGGATGCATAATTTTGTATTATTCCTTTAATCACTTTTGCCTCAACTAACGAAGCATGTCCAAATAACAGAGTATCATCTACAAAGAGACAATGAGAAATACTTTGGGGAATATTTTGAATCCTTATACCTTTCCAAAGCCCCCCCACTTTAGCAGCCCTAATAGCCCAACTAAAGGTTTCAGCTAGGAGAATAAACAAAAAAGAAGAAAGGGGATCTCCCTGTCTCAAACCCCTAGAGGAAGTGAAAAAACCACAAGGAGAACCATTATTAAAACCGAGAATCTTGCAGAAGAAATACATGCACGAATCCATTTGACCCAGGCCTTGGAAAAACCTAACTTCTCAAGAACAGCACATAAAGCCCCCCACTTTACTCTATCATAAGCCTTCATCATGTCTAGTTTAAGTATCATGGTCGGGGTTCTTTGGGTGGAAATAGAATGCAGCACCTCATGTGTTACAATTTCACCCTCTGTCGTCTCCCTTCCGGGAACAAAACCACCTTGCTCCAATGAAATGATCCTCAATTGCCTTCGTAAATATCTTATACAAAGTGTTACATAAAGCAATGGGGTGGAAGTCAGCAAAAGTCTTAGTATCCTCTTTTTTAGGAATAATTGCAATCATTGTAGTATTAAGTTCTTTTAAAATAGACCTATTTCTCCTAACTTCCTCGAGAGCCAATAAAACATCATTTCCCACAAAATCCCAACATTTCTGAAAAAATAAAGGAGTAAAACTATCTGGTCCCGAAGCTTTATCCGGATTCATGGCAAAGACAACACTTTTAACTTCTTCTAAGGAAAAGGGATACATCAACATCTTATTGTCTTCCAAAGATACTAAAGGAGGAATATTAGATATAATATCATTGCTGAGATTTCTATTTTCCGAAGATAATAATGACTTAAAAAACTTAACTGCCTCTGAAGCAATGTCCTCTGACTCTGTCAATAAATTCTCATTCTGACACTGAATACAAGATATCCTATTCTTACATCTTTTAATCTTAGTTGAAGAATGAAAAAATTTTGTGTTCCTGTCACCATTTGAAAGCCATAACTCTCTAGATTTCTATCTCCAATAGATTTCCTCTCTAGCTAACACCTCCTCAAGCTGTAATTTTAGTGACTTCAATTCATCAAAAACTTGTGGAACCATACCATGTTGAAGCACATGAGTATTAAGACACTCAATCATATCTTGAATCCTTTGTTTCTCTTGAAAAATGTTCTTAAAATGTGAGATATTCCATTCCCTAATATTCAATTTCAAATAACTTAACTTTTTAGCAATTTGAAACATACGGGACCCAGAACAAAAAGGAGCAGAAATCCACCATTTCATAAGTAGAGGCAAAAAGGAAGAATCCCTAAACCACATGGGCTCAAATTTAAATGGAGACTTCAAAGAAGCCCTATCCTCAATAACTAATAGGGAAATTCGAAAATGATCAGAACCCGAGATCGGTAGAATAAAGGAAACGAATTCAAAATCTGAATTAATTCAATTCTCAGATAACAAAAACCGATCTAATCTCTCAGCAATCTGAGAAAAATCCCTTCTCATGTTTGTCCATGTGAAAACCCCATTCTGAGACTTACAATCAAAAAGGCTCATATCAGAAATGAAATCCCCAAAGTCATCCATAACCCTTTTATTAGGGAAAACGCCTCGTCTTTTCTCATATAAATCAGTGATAGCATTAAAATCACCCCCGAAGATAATAAAGGAACCATATTTTGAGGGAGAAGAAACCCTCTTTAATTCACCCCATAACTTACTCTTCCCTTGAATTCTTGACGGAGCATAAATGTTAAAAAGCCAGAATTTAACCTTCGAAATCTTGCTTATAACTAAAGCCAACATCCAATTTGTAGCAGATGTCACTAACTGTACCTCAATATTATAATTATTCCAAAGTAGTGCCAAACCTCCTGAATCACCACAAGCCGAAGAAGAAAGAAAATTCCACCTTCTCCAAGATGAAAAAACCAAATCAGCAAACTCCTTTAACAACTTTGTTTCTTGCAACATAAAAATATCACACTTAATTAAGTCCATCTGGGACTTAATTAAGCGTCTCTTGTTAGGGGCATTTAAGCCCCTAACATTCCAAGAAATAATTCTCATTGTCCTCGAGGGGAGGCTGAAGCTCCCCTCTTCCCATTAATTGGAGAATTTTTGCTTTCCCCAAAGCAACCTTGCAAATTACATTTCACAGCCCCTGATCTTGTCACAGGAGGACTAGTCACAAATCTTTTACTCATCTTTCTTTTTACACTTACAGGAGTTAGGCATGTTTTCTTAGGCCTACCAAGAGAGACCAAATGCCTCCCTTTCCCACTAGTAGGAGAAAGGGACAAAGTCTTGTGGTCAATGAAATAAACACTATTATTTTTCTTTCAAGTACTTATATACTTTCATTAAACAAATGTGTTTACACATACATAAGAAAGAGTTAAAGAACTAGTATGTCTAGAATCATGTTCTAAATCACAAGTCTCAATCAATCATTTGTAAAAGGGAGAGCATCACATGAATTTTTTTCCTCTAACCACGGACCAGTGGTCCCTCACACACCTTCCAACTAGAAGTGGCCCTACCCTTTAAGAGGGTATAGATAGACAAACTATAAAGGAATGTCATCGAAGTCCTAATATGCGTCCTATATAACATAATCGACCATACCACTATAGATAAACCTCTAATTATGTATGACCATTCTAACTAAACTACATGCATTCTGGAACATTGTGAACCAACTAGATGCAAGTAGAGAAAACTGCATCAATTTGACCAAAGTTTCATAATAATGGCACTTCTAAAGAAAGTGTAGCTATATGCTCGCACACCTCTACTCAACTTGGATTACTACAATCATCCTACAACTACAACTTAGTTAACTCAACACTTCCCACTCATCTAACTTTCATATAGTCATATATGACTAATATTTTTAATATTTTCATTTATAGTAATGGTTAATATGTATAATATAGTTAAAGTATAGTTCTAGGATCCTGCCATACGTTTTATGTCTTATGGTTTTATTCAAAAATTAAAAAAATATCTCTTAGTTTTCTTAATGTAAGATAGTTTCCATCACGAACTCATGATTCTACAATTATATTATCAACTTGTAAATGTGAAAGACGTGTTGTTTTAAACTTAACATTTTTACCTACCATTCTCGGTTTCTCTATGTCTTCTTTCTGATTTAATTCATGATTGTATTTCATATAACCAAAGAAAGAGTAACAAGCTAACTAATTATCTTGCAAGGTCAAAGTACAAATATTCGGTTTCTATAACATGATGAAAGAAAACTCCAATCTATAAGAAACAAAAATAATAATTTAAGGAAAAATAGATTTAATCATTTTCATATAAAATGGTCTGGCCTTGAAGTTAACTGTGTGGGTGACTGGGTGGGTGGGTGTGTGTGTGTATAAACACACACACACACACACACACACACACACACACACACACACACACACACTCACACACACACACATGCATGCATGCATATATATAGTTTGAGTATAAAGTTGTTCATATCCTACCATCAAAGGGTTGAAATGAGAATATATATATATATATATATATATATATATATGCACATATAAATATATTTCAAAATACTACGCAAAATGTTCATAATTATGTACACTATTGCTAGAAAATAAAAGGAAATTTTGAGAATAACATATCTGGAGTTTATACTTGCTCCTCTACAATGGACAATTTTCTCTTTCTTCCAGTCACAGTCAACATCAAGGATGTTCATAGCTACACAAAATCTAATATGCTCAATTCAAAAGCTCAACTCTCTCTGTATATCTCTCACACAACACCATTTTTTTACAACAAAATCATGTTGGGATTAAGATGTCTAAACCTTAGAGTCCAAACATGCTTAATTATTTGTTTTATTTTTCACCCACTTTGGAAGTCCTAAAGTTTGGGAACTAGTGTCATAGGTTTCTATGTTGACATTATGACAAATTTCTATTATGAATATGATGGTTTCGAATTTGGTTGAAGAGTCATGGAGAGTTATATTTTTCCAGTCCACATTTATGGTTTGAATTCACTTTTGACAAGTGGTGTAAAGTAAGGAAGGCACCTATTTGGTCATGGTAACTTCTATGGTGTACTTACATTACATTTGGCAAGATGATCGTTATGGAAAAGATAGGTGTTGTTGCTTCAAAAGTTTCTATGTGCAACATGTCATTGGATTAGCAAGTTGTTGCTTGTGACACAACTTACCTCTTGGGCTTTGAAGATGGTTTTGGAAACCATGGGCACATACCTCTTTGTGATGAGCTCAATTTATATGCTCATTCCTTAGTGGTTTTGTATAAGATAGGTTGATTATTTCTAAGGTGTTGTTATGCTGCAAAAATTGTTCTTGAAATCTCTGTTGTATCTACTCCTGAAGAGCATTGGCTATGTGTATTTTATTGTAACTATTGTTGTTGTTGATAATACAATTGAGTCTGGCTTTTGGAGTGTGGTTTTTTCCTAAAAGGGTTTTCCCATGTATATCTAGTGTTGCGGTTTTATTTTTAAATCTAATTATATATGTGTTTATCTAATTTACAATTGTTTAAAAGTTTGTAAGAAATTTTTGAATCACCTCTCATGTTAGATTTAGCATTTGGAAGCGTTATTCCGCACTTAGGCTTCCTTTCAATTGGTATTAGAGCCTGGATAGCTTTGTTATTTTTGTTGGGTTGACGGGTTTTTTGTGTTGATCTAGTTTCAAAGGGAGTTTTGCAGAGGAATATTTCATAACTTTGTTGTAGATATGACAAGCACATCTAGTATCTAATAGAGATGGATAAATTTAATAGCAGCAATTTTAAGTTGTGGAAACTCAAAATGGAGGACATGCTCATGGATAGAGATCTATGGATTGTGTTTTCTTCGACAAAACCCCAAAGTACACCGTAAGATGATTGGGATAAAATGGATCAGAAAGCCAAGGGTTTGATAAGACTCTGTTTGGCTGATTCAGTGCTATTGAATGTCCATGAGGAGAAGACTACAACTGCACTTTGGAAAAAGCTTGGTGATATTTATCAAAGGAAATCCCTTGTAAATAAGTTATTCATGAGAAAGAATTTGTATTCTTTGAGGATGGAGGAAGGAGGGTCTCTTGCAAATCACATGAATGCGTTCAACATGCTTGTTGCTCAATTGAATTCAATCGGTGACAAGATTGATGATCAAGATAAATGCATGATTTTGTTATATTCTTTGCCAAACTCATGGGATCACCTTATGATGGACATTGGAAGCACAATAACCACTTTCAAGATTGAGAATGTGGTTGGCTCACTATTATTTGAAAAGATGCAAAGAAAATCTTCTAAGATGGCTAAGGAGGCTCTAGTTGCTCATGGTAGAACAATGGAGAAAGGAAAGAAAAAGGACAAGATAGGTAAATCAAAGTCTCTGGGGAGATCTAAGTCTCCTGGTAAAAATTCCAAGGTGAAATGATGGAACTACAACAAATCCGATCATTTCCAGAAATATTGTAAAGAGGGGAAGAAAAAGAAAAACAAGAATTCCTCTGATTTTGATTTTGATAAATCATCTCAAGATGATGCGGAAGCTTTTGTCATTGCCTTGGAAACTCATGCATCATAAGATGTATGGTTGATTGACTCGGGTACTTTTCTCCACTTGACCTCGCACAGGGATTGGTTTCCAAAGTACGAAGAATATGATGGTGGGAATGTGTACTTGGGTGATGACTCTCACCTAAACATTGTTGGTCATGGAAGAGTCAAGATACGATTTCCTAATGTTAGAGTGAAGGGGATTGATGGTGTACTACACATTCCTGGTTTGGCACAAAACCTTCTTTCAGTTAGCAAGTTGAGTGATGTGGGAGTGCAGGTTGTTTTCTTGAAAGGTGGATGCAAGATGGCCAGATATTTTCTGGTGCTTGCTAAGGTTGTTCGGTTAGGTACTTTGTATAAGCTAGATGCATGCACGGTTCAATGCAATAGTACTTCTATGAAGTCCAAGAAAGGGGCTTTGGATTCTTCATCCTCACCGCCAAATCAAACAGAGAAGAAGATTGTTGTATCAACATCTGATGGTCATGCTTTGTTGGTACCTAAGGGTGCTAATGCATTGGAGATGAAGCTCCCAGCTAAGAAGACAATATTGTGGCACCAAAGACTTGGCCAAATAGGTGAAAAGGGCTTACGAGCCTTGAAAAATAAGAACCTTGTTGAAGGCCTTGATGATTGTAATCTTGAACTCGACTTTTGTGAACATTACATTAATGGAATGCAACACCATGTTTCCTTTTATTCCAGTTCTCATAAGTCTTATAGGGTTTTTGACTATGTTCATCTTGATGTATTTAGTTTAGTTAATGTGCCTTCATTACATAGATTTGTGTACTTTGTTTATTTCATAGATGACTATTCTAGAAGGACATTTGTTTATTTTTCTCATAAGTAAATCTGAATTTTTCAGTCAATTTAAGGAATTTAAGTCCTTGGTTGAAAATCAAACTGGTAGGAAAATTGAGTGTTTGAGGACCGATAACGATGGTGAGTTTTGTTCTACTGAGTTTGACAATTTCTGTAAGGACCACAAGATTCAAAGACATAAGACAACTCCATATACACTACAGCAAAATGGAGTTGCGAAGAGGATGAACATAATACTGATGGAGAGGGCTAGGAGCATGATGAGTGGTCTTGGCCTTGAACAAAAGTTCTGGGTTAAGGCGGTAGCTACTGCATGTTATCTAATAAATGGGTCTCCTACTTCAACGCTTGTTGAAAAATCCCCCACGGAGGCAAGGTTTGGTAAAAATACCTCATTGAGACATCTTAGAGTCTTTGGTTGTAAGGCATATATGCTCATGTACATAGTGAAAAGAGATCTAAATTGGAGAACAAGGTGGTGAAATGCATCTTCATTGGCTATGGTGTTAGTGTGAAGGGTACAAGATTTGGGATTCATTTGTAGAGAAGGTGACCTATAGCAGAAGTTTTATCTTATGTGAGTTGAAACCATCCACAATAGATTTCCATCCAGAGGAGGAGAAACAAAAGAAGGAGATAGTCATATTCCACCCACTCTTGTGAGACCACCACGAGACTTGATAATGAGGAGAGCTCTAGCAGCTCGGAGAGTTCAGAAGAGGAACAAGATACTCAACATTTGACTTTGAGGAGATATACGTGTGATAGGTGGCAACCTAATAGATATGGATATTCACCAGAAAGGTTTGATTTTCATTGTTAGATTCTAGTTGTATATTTTCTCTGAGTTATAATGGTGATGATCCTAGAACTATTAGAGAGACAATGGGTATGCGCGATGCATATTACTGGATGGAAGACATGAATGAAGAGATGGATGCATTGAAGAAGAATGCTACATGGGATCTAGTACCTTTCCCTAAAGGACGGAAACCCGTTGGTTGCAAATGGGTATTCAATAAGAAATGTGGTCCAAATGGCATTGTTGAGAAGTACAAGGCACAGTTGGTCATGAAGGTATATTCCCAAGTGGAGGGAATTGATTATGGGGAGATATTCTCTCATGTAGCTAAGCTGACATCCATTCATCTTTTGTTATCACTCGCACCATCTCATGACTTGGAAGTCGAATAGATGGATGTGGAGACAGTTTTCCTTCATGATGACTTAGAGGAGATTTACATGTCACAACCAAAGCACTTTGTGGAGAAAGGTAAAGACAATCTGGTATGCAAGCCGAAGAAATATCTTTATGGTCTTAAGCAATCTCCTAGAATGTAGTACCAAAAATTTGACACCTATGTGTTGTCATTGGGATTTCTAAGATCTAAATCTGACCATTGTGTTTATTACAAAGCTAAAAATGGCCATATTCTCATTATTGTCCTGTATGTGGATTATATGTTATTCATTGGGAATGGGAAGAGTGATTTCAGATTTGAAGTCTCAACTGTTAGCACAATTCAAGATGAAAGATCTAGGTGCAGCTAGGTACATTTTGAGAATGGAGATCAAAAGAGATAGAGCTCAAAAAAATCTTTGGGTTAGCCAGAGAAATTAGAGAAATTATGTGAACTTTGTGTTGGAGAGATTCAGCCTAATATATTGCAGATAGTTTGTTGTTCTTGTTCTACAATGGACAAATTTTTTTGTGGAAGACTTTCCAAAGTCTCCTACTAAGATGGAGGACATGACCAGATTTCCTTATGCAAGTGTTGTTGCTATCCTGATGTATGCTATGGTTTGTACGAGGCCAGACATTGCACAAGCAGTTGGATTCCTTTGCTGGTTTATGGCTAATCCTGGACAAGTGCATTGGGATGCAATGAAGAGATTATTCATATATTTGTGGGGTACTTTCGAGTATTCCCTATGTTTCCATGGCAATCCTACTCGACCTCGGCATTCCTTGAGTATTTGTAGGTATGTAGACTCTAATTGGGCAAGTGACATTGACAACAGTAGATCTATAAGGAAAGAAGAGTGTGGAAACACCTTCCTAAATGTCAATTCTTAGAGGAGAGAAGAAGGGATAACTTTTAATTCAAATTACAATCAATAAGATGCACAACAAAGAAATAAAAGAGTAAACAACAAAGATACACAATCACAGAGAACATCAAATTTTCACTTGGGAAAACCCTTACTCGTAAAAACCCACACACCAAAGCGGTATCTCTTCTATTACAATAAAACATAATTTACATTCAATTTATAGATTTCATGCTCTGATCTAGTCTTTATTCTAGCAACAATTCAGAAGATTACATTCACAATCAGTTTACAATTCAAAATCCAACAAAATCACCAATCGACCATCCTTCAACTAACTGATTGATCTTCTTCCCCTTTGTGCAACTGTTTCTTCAGAAGTTTATATGTCTATCAAAAAGGTTTGATTCAGTTCTTTAGCTCCAATTGTCAAACTTCCTTAGAATGTTGATAAAAAACTATGTTTTCTACATCGCATCCTTTGAGTCTTTCCATCTTGGACCAACCATCGGCATACAACTCAACAAGTTGTTTTGCATTCGACTGTGATCCCCACCTCTATCACTCTTAACTTATTGGCAGTAGTCACTCTGATACCTCGTGGGATGGCAGGGAGAGCGGATCTCCTTGATTCCCTATTACCCTGCAAGACTCTCTGCAAGCTCTTCTTTAAGCAATGGGGTGGCGGGGAGAGAAAGTCTACTTGCCTCCTCATTAGCCTGTAGGACTCCTTGGGAACCCTCAGATACCTTGCGGGGTGGCTGGGAGAACAAGCCTCCTTGCTTCGCTCTCTCTCCCAAGCTATCCCACAGCACCATCATCGGGTCACTATTTACCACACGAGGTGGCAGGAAAGTCCAATACCTCGCTAGCCTGCAACACTCTTTCCATGTGCTTCTCAAATCTGTTGGGTGGTGACGAAGACAAAGTCTCTTATCCCCCGCTATCCCGTGACACTTTCACATGCGCTTCTCCAGGCAAGTGTATAACACGAAAAATTATTTTAGCTGCTTGTCAATAACATGAAAGGTTATCACACTAAAATACTCACTGCAGAAACCAAATGCCATATGATCGAGATTTCAACCAGTAAGTTTGAGACACCCATTCTCAATATTCTCCCACTTGACGAATAACTTACTGGTATCTCCAAAACATTCGATACTAAAGAGAAACATGAGCTCCAAGGCCCACAGAGTTAACACACCATTTGAACTTAGTCATGCTCAAAGGCTTGGTCAACGCATCTGCAACATTCCTTAGAGGATCCATCTTCCACCATGTCACGAACAAAATGATATTGCACATCAACATGTTTCGTCCTAGCGTGGAAGTGGGAATTTTTGCCAAACAAATGGAACTCTAACTATCACAACACATAGAAATTTGCCCTACATTAAAGCCAACATCAGAACACAAACGCTTAAGCCAAATATCCTCTTGACAGGCACGAGTTGCTTCCATGTACTCTGCCTTTGTAGTGGACAAAGCGACTACAACTTGTCGCTTGCCCATCCAACTTATTGCACCACCATTCAACGTGAAAACATATCCATTGGTGGATCTATTGTTGTCAATGTCCCCTACCCAATCAGAATCCACATATCCCTGAATGTTGACAGTCCTCAGTGATCCAACCAAGTTACCATGGTAATAGAGAGCATATTGAGAAGTACCTCTCAGACATATAAACGCCTTCTTCATAGCATCCCAATGTAGCCTTCCTAGATTTGCCATAAACCGACTTAGTACTCCCACTACTTGAGCAATATCTAGCCTAGTATAAACTATTGCATACGTTAGGCTGCCAACTGCACTTGCATAGGGCACCTTGGACATGTCCTCCATCTCAGAAGGATATTTTGGACAATCTTCAATAGAAAGCTTCATTCCCTGCAACACTAGAACAACTAACTGCTTGCAATCAAACAGGTTAAATCTCTCTAGGATAGTAGTAATGTACATTCTCTAACTAGGCCAAAGCTTTCTATTTTTCCTCTCTATTGATCTCCATCCCCAGAATATACCTAGCTGCACCCAATTCTTTCATTTCAAAATGTGTTGACAACTGAGATTTTAAATCAGAAATCATACCCTTATCATTCCCAATGAACAACATGTCAGCCACATACAAAACAATGATAAGAAAACAACTATTCTTAGTCTTGTAATACACACAATGATCAGATTTTGATCGTACAAATCCCAATGACAAAGTAAATGTATCAAACTTCTGGTACCACATTCTAGGTGACTGTTTTAAACCATAAAGAGACTTTTTCAACTTTGAAACCAAGGATTCTTTACCTTTTTAAACAAAGTGCTCAAGCTGGGACATATAGATTTCTTCCTCCAAGTCTCCATGAAGGAACGTTGTCTTCACATCCATCTGCAAAATCTCAAAGTCATATGCTACTGCAAATGACAAAAGAAGTCCAATAGATGTCAAATTTTCTACAGGAGAAAATATTTCTACATAATCAATTCCCTCTACCTGGGAATAACCTTTTGTGACCAACCTAGCTTTGAACTTTTCCACACTGCTATCCAAACCAATTTTCTTTTTAAATACCCATTTGCAACCAACTAGTTTTTGACCTTCAGGAAAAGGCACTAGAACCCATGTTTCATTCTTCTTTAGTGAAACTATTTCCTCGTTTATAGCCTCCAACCAAGAATCTGAATCAGACATTTGAATTACCTCCATCACAGTCCTAGGTTCATCAGTGTTAGTAATCAAAGCATAGGCATAATTCAAATCTAGCATTGAATAACCATACCTATCGAGTTGTCTCCTCTCTCGTGTAGATCTCCTCAATGGCTGAGGTGGAGATTCTTGTTCTTCCTCTTGATCAAAATTTTTGGAGCTTCTTGATCTCTCCTCTCTTTCAGGTACACATGGAGTTCGCAGTTCCTACTTTTCTAGAGTTACAGGAATTTCAACTGCTTCCTCTTTCTCTGTCTTTTTAGGCTATAGATCAAGTGAGGTAGGCTTCAACTCAAGGAAGATTACACTTATGTTGTACAACACCTTCTCAATCATAGGATTCCATAGTTTGTATCCCTTCACACCCAGGCCATAGCCAATGAAGATACACTTGACAGCTTTGTTTTCCAACTTGGATCTATTTATATCAGGCACATATGCATATGCCTCATAGTCAAAGACATGAATATGTCTTAGAGAGGACTTCTTACCAAACCACACTTCCATAGGCGTCTTGTCTACCAACGTTGAAGTGGGAAATCTATTATGTAGATAACATGTTGTGGACACAGCCTCAGCCCATAAATTCTGCTCCAGGCTAGCACCACTCAACATGCTTCTCACTTTTCCATCAATGTTTTATTAAACCTTTCAGGAACTCCATTTTGTTATGGAGTGTAAGGTGTATTCTAAATATGTTTTATTCAACCTTTTAATTCCATGATCTTTACAGTATTATTCAAATTTTGTGGAACGGGACTCACTGCCATTATTTGTCCTTATGCATTTTATTTTCCTACCAATCTATTTTTCAACCAAGTTTTAAACTCTTTAAAACTGACTGAACACTTCTAATTTACTTTTCAGAAAGTATACAAATGCCCTTCATGAATAATCATCTATAAAGGAAATATAGAATCTAGATGTTGATAACGAAAGAACATTAACTGGACCAAAAACATCAGAATGAACATAATCCAGCAAACTAGAAGATCTATGAGCACTAGAGTAAAAGGAAACACGGTGTTTCTTTCCATATACACAATGTTCACAAAATTCAAATTCAAAGTTACAATCATCAATCCCCTCAACCAAGTTTTTGTTTTTCAGAGCTTTTAAGCCCTTTTCTCCAATGTGACCGAGTATATGATTCCATAACATCGTTTTCTTACCAGGAAGTTTGACCTCCATTGAACTTGCAACGTTCTCCTTCCATGTATCATTTTCAAACTTTATAGAGCCACTATTACATTGAACAGATTGTGCATCCAATTTGAACAGAGTGCCAAGTTGTGCACCCTTAGCTAGCACTATGGAGCCTCAAGTCATCTTACAACCACCACCAGATAATGTAATATATACACCAACATCATTCAGCTTGCTAACAAAAAGAAAATTACGATCCAAACCAGGTATGTGCATCGCGCCATCAATTCCCTTAACTCTTCCATTAGGAAACTGATTATGACTCTTTCTTGGCCAAGAATTTCAAGAAATGAATCACTAGCTAGATACACCCTTCCACCATCATATTCCTCATACTTCGAGAATCGATCAACCGGGCATTATCAATTGTCTGAGTTGTCAAGGCAAGAATGAAGTCATTTGCATCACTCCAAGAAGACATGGTATCAAAAGAGTTCCTCTTCTTCTTTTTCTCCTCTTTGCAATCCTTTCGGATATGACCAGACTACCCACAATTCCAGCACTTCACCTTGGACTTCCTCCCATGAGACTTTGATCTCTCCTTCAATTTGTATTTGGACTTATTGTCCTTCTGCTTTCCTTTTTCCTTCGATCTAACCCAAACAGCAAGATCCTCCTTGGCCATCTCAGAAGACTTTCTCTGTGCCTCTTCTAAAAGCAACGAAGCAACCACATCTTCCATTTTGAAGGTGGTTATTATACTCCCAATAGCCATCACCAGATGATCCCAAGTGTCAGGGAACAAACACAACAGAAGCATACAACGATCCTCATTCTAAATATTTACTCCCATAGAAGCTAACTATACAACAATCATGTTGAACACATTTAGATGGTCTGCGACAGATGTCCCTTCACTCATCTTCAAGGAGTGCAACTAATTCCTCAAGAATAACTTATTTACCAGAGATTTTCCCTAATAAATGTCACCAATTTTCTTCCACAAAGAAGCTATTGTCTTCTCCTCATGAGCATTCAAGAGAATAGAATCTACAAGACATCACCTTATCATCCCTTTCGAATTCCTATTTGTGGAGTCCCAATCTTCTTGTTTCATGCATGCTAGTTTAGTTTTAGACACTGTAACCCAGAGGTCTTTGTCCACCAATAGGTTGTCCATCTTGAGTTTCCATAACTTGTAGTTGCCACCATTGAACTTATCAATGTCTAATCTTCCTAATGTGCTCGCCATCTTCAATCTGCAATTCACACACAAGTCCTCTACAAAACTCCCACTGCAGAATTAACACATAAACCTTGTCCTACCCACAAGGATAAAACAACTGGCCAGGCTCTGATACCACTTGTAAGGAAAGCAAAGTACGGAAAAACATTCCTACATGTTAATTCTTAGAGGAGAGAAACATGGATAACTTTTAATCCAAATTATAGTGAATAAGATGCACAACAAAAAATAACAAAGTAAACAACAAAGATACACAATCATAGAGAACATCAAATTTTCATGTAGGAAAACTCTTACGGGTGAAAAAATCACACACCAAAGTAGTATCTCTTGTATTACAGTAAAAACAATTTACATACAAGTTAAAAATTGCATGCTCTAATCTACTCTCTATTCCGGTAGCAATTCAGAAGATTACATTCACAATTGGTTTACAATTCAACATCCAACAAAATCAACAATCGACTATCCTTCAACTAACTAATCAATCTTCTTCCCCTTTGTGCAACCGTTTCTTTAGAATTTTATAGGTCTATGAAAAAATGGTCTGATTCAGTTCTTTAGCTCCAACTATCGAACTTCCTCAGACTGTCGATAGTATGTTGTGTTTTCTACATCACATCCTTTGAGTCATTCCATCTTGGACCAATCATTGATATATAGCTCAAAAAATTCTTTTGCATTCAATCGTGGTCCCCACCATTATCACTCTTAACTTATCAACAATAGTCACTTTGATACCTCATGGGATGGTAGGGAGAGTGAGTCTCCATGCTTCCCTGTTACCCCACAAGAGTCTCTGTAAGCTCTTATTTAAGTTGTGGAGTAGCAAGGAGAGAAAGTATCCTTACCTCCTCGTTAGCTCGTGGGACTTCTTGGGAACCATCAGATACCTTACGGGGTGGCAGGGAGAACAAGCCTCCTTGCTTCGCTCTCTCCCGCTATCCCACAGGACCATTGTCAGGCCACTTTTTACCACATGGGGTAGCGGGAAATTCCAATACCCCATTATCCCACGGCACTCTTTCCATGTGCTTCTCAAAGCCACGGGATGGTAAAGAAGATAAATTCTCCTATCCCCAGCTATCTCGCAACACTTTCACATGTGCTTCTCTAAGTGAGTGTATAACACGAAAAGCTATTCAGTTGCTTGTCAATAACACTAAAGGTTATGGGTAAAAGCACAATGTTGTGTCACACTTTTATAAAGGAAGTGGCCAACAAAACTAAAACTGTTTAACTTCGACCGCATAAAAGTGACAAATTCTATATTGAATTTCAAAATGATGTAAATTGATCCAATGTAGAAATATTAATGAAATTTATGTTTGTTATTTTTTAAATTTAAAAAAAAAATTGACATTTTTTTTATACATTCAAAGACAGGTCTTTTATTACTAAAAAATGTTGAAAATCAGGGGTTCTAGTCAACGTCACCAAAAAAATGAAAATGAACTTATTTTTTTCTGATTTTTATTTTCCAAATAAAGGACATATACATGCAGTGTTAAAAAATTAAATTTTGATGTATATTTTCTCGTAATAATATTTTGAAGCCCAACATAACTGAATTTGATAGTTTTCATTTAGCGTCACCTTTTGACTACTACGTTTATCATTATAAAAAAAAAATTATACACTTTTGGAGAAGATTCTCTCACCTAGTGAAAAATAAGTTTTTAAAAAAAAATTCATATCATTTAATATTTTTTTTAATTTCTAATTAGCTTCTTTTTTAACTTTAAAAACCTACTCGCAATGTTTAATTAATAAAAAACATTAAAAATAATCAAAATACTAAAAAAATTATATGACCAAATTTGTGACTTTGAGCTCTACAAAAGGGTATTTTTTTATTTTTGTAAAAAAAATTATGCCTGAAGATAAATAGGGCAAAAGTTAAAATTTTCTGAAATGCATATTTTTTCACCTTTTTTATACCACATCACATGACACATAGGTTATTCGACCAGACTCAGTTCAGTCGAACTTAGTCTAGTCGGACTAGCCTTAGTTCTAAAAGTAAAATAAAAATTCATTTTTTTAATGAAAGCATTTGAACTAAGGAAGTTCAACCAAACTGAGTCCGACCAAACTTCTGGTATCACGTAGGTGCCACTTGGCGCCATGCAACTTGGGAGTAGTTCTGATCAAACTACCCCCAGTTAGCTTGAAGTGTGACACAGCTCCATGCTTTTTCCCTTATTACACTGAACTGCTCACTACAGAAACCAAATGCCATTTCATCGAGATTTCAACTAGCTACAAGTTTGAGACACCCATTCTCAACGGGATTCACCAATGGATATGTGTTCACGATGTTTGGTGATGTAGTGAGGTGGATGAGTAAGAAGCAATTTGTAGTCGCTTTGTCTACAATTGAAGCAAAGTACATGGAAACTACTCATGCTTGCAAAGAAGTCATTTGGCTTAAGAGATTGTTCTCATATGTTGGATTTGATGTAGGACAGATTACTATCTGTTATGACAACCAAAGTGTTATTTATTTAGCAAAGAATCCTACTGTCCATCCCTAAACAAAGCATATTGATGTACAGTTTCATTTTGTTTGTGATACGGTGGAAGATGGAAAGGTGAAGTTGGAAAAATTGATACTTTGGTTAATGTTGCAGATGCACTGGCAAAGCCAGTGAGCATTGAGAAGTTTGGATGTTGTGTCGGTTCTATGGGCCTTGGGGCCTTGAGCAAGTGATAGATTTTTTTGACTCTTGATAGGTCTTCAACAAGTGGGAGAATGTTGGGATTAAGGTGTCTTAGCCTTAGAATCCAAACATGTTGATTTAATTATTTGTTTTATTTTTCACCCACTTTGGAAGTCCTAAAATTTTGGAAACTAATGTCATACGTTGCTATGTCAAGATTATGACAAATTTCTACTATGAATATGATGGTTTCTAGTTCAATGGAAGAGTTATGGAGAGTTATCTTTTAGCATTCTAGATTTATGGTTTGATTTCACTTTTGACAAGTGGTGTGAGGTAAGGAAGGCACCTATTTGGTCATGGTAACTTCTATGTTGTACTTACATTACATTGGGCAAGATGACCATTATGGAAGAGATAGGTGTTGTTGCTTCAGAAGTTGCTATGGGCAACATGTCATTAGATTAGCAAGGTGTTGCTTGTGACACAACTTACCTCTTGGGCTTTGAAGATGGTTTTGGAAACCATGGGCACATACCTCTTTGTGATGAGCTCTATTTATATGTTGATGCCTTAGTGGTTTTGTATGAGACGGGTTGATTATTTCTAAGGCATTGTTATGTTGCCTGAATTGTTCTTGAACTCTTTGTTGTAGCTACTCCTAAAGAGCATTGGCTCTATGCATTGTACTGTGAGAAAGCAGCAAAGGTGCACAGTGGTTAACCTTGTTGGGGATCCAAATCCAGCTATTGTTGTTGTTGATAATACAATTGAGTCTAGCTTTTGGAGTGTAGGTATTTTCTCGAAAGAGTTTTCCCACATATATCTAGTGTTGTGGTTTTATTTGTTAAATTTGATTATATATACATGTTTATCTAATTTGATATTGTTTAAAAGTTTGTAAGAAATTTTTGTATCACCTCTCTTGTTAGATTTAGCATTTGGAAGTGTTATTCTACACTTAGGCTTCCTTTCAACACTAACATAGAAAAACTATCTTCTAAAACTCATGTTAGCATTCTTTCAGAATAGAGAAAAAATCTATTGAAAATAAATCTTGAGATATTCTTACTGCCAAGTTGAGAAGAAAAAGCTTCCACACCAAAAGAAAATAAAACCCTTATTCTCCAAACTCCCCACGACAAGGTATAAGGCAAATGAAGTTAAATAGACCAACTCTCATCGAGCTAACTCAACTCTTACACAACATCACACACACTAAAATAACTATTTTCTCAAAACGTAAGAATATCTGACTCCCACCCACTATTTGTTTAATGAAACAAGAATAAGAAATTTATTGGGCTAACTTAATGCTCAAGTATGTTGAGTACTTGTTGCATATGAACTCCAACATTGACTTCCATTATCCTAGTACACTATAGAAAGTTCATTTGGTCATAAAATCTAAACAACCATCTCCAAAATTCCTATAACTTAAAGTTTAATGAGAAGGAAAGGATAAAAACTCTAAGTAATACCGTAAACAAAATTAATAATGAAACTTTTCTTCTTCTATCGTATTATCTCCATACACTCTCCTCTTCTCACTATGTAAAGATAGTGATAACTTTTCTATCCTTTAAGCAAGAAAGGATGAATGCTTCCCAAAAATACCCCTCCCACACAATTATTGCTCTACTCTCTCCTTAAATGTAGCACAATTGTTTTCCTGAGTCATGCACACATTTAAGAATATGTCTTATTAAGTGTGCTATGAAGATGATTGCAAGAATATAGTCAATTGAGTGTTTTTCAAGGCCACGTGATTAGCCCATATGGGTGCATATGTTCCAAGATAATAGGATTTGATTAAAGCCAAACATTCCTCTCTTAATGAGGGAGTTCCTAAATATCAGCCATATTTTAAATATAAATTTAGCTTAAGTTTGATATTTCATAATCTAAGTATTGGGAATGGAATTATATCTAAATGCTCAAATGTTTATTTTTAACTTGCAATTTAAATAACTTAAAATGGCCTTTAAGGTATAACTTTATTGTCATTTTAAAATAATAAATTAATATATTCGTTTGAGCTCAATTCTATATTTAAGTAATTAAAATAGTTATAATTATATTAAATTAATATCATTTAAGATGATAACTCATAGAAAATAAAATTGATGGCCATGACAAAAAAAAAATCGCCATTAGACAAAACTAGCAATTAGGCCATAAGAATAATTAGAATTTAACATAGACTTAATCAAAAATCAAGACACAAGGTTACCTTTATGACAATGTATAAAACTTAACCACATACTCTGATTCAACATTGAGACCTATGTGATTGTGTGATTCAACATTGAGACCTATGTGAATGTGTGTGTCAAACTTAGGATGACATTACTTTCTTGTTCACGACATTTATGGTCATCTCCCCAATGATACTCTCCCTCTCCATCTTAGAGGGCAAAGTGGATCTTTCATCCAACTTAGTAATCATGACGATAGTTAGCCACTACTTACATGATGTTATAAACATTTAAACGATATTTCTAATAATCATATTTCGTTAATTATGAATGAGAAACATTCAAGTTACTTTATGTTCATATCAAAATATATCTTTTACAAAATCATTCAAGCATGCATAATTACACACATATTAACATGAAAGTTAAAAGTATCTATAAGACATAAAATGGGGTGTAACAACACCTCTAGCTCATGACAACAAAAATTCCAAGTGCTCGAATGCTAAACCAAAATGTAAGCGCAAATGTGGCTAGGGCGGATAGACCCTAGCTCCTAAGGCTCCCATCACATAGCTCCCATTGCTTCCTCCTTCAATTATACTATATTTAATAATATTATATAATTATATAACAAAATAAATACAGTTACAAGTCACTTAGGGTTCAAATAGAGTTAAGTATCAGGGTTATGGTTCAATTAAGTGTTAAATTATATAATGTTATATAAAAAATATTGTGGTTAGGGTTCACTTAAGGGTAAATCAAGTTTTATATTACAATTCAATTAGGGTTAATTTAAGGTTATGATTACAATTCAATTGGGGTTAGATTATATTATATTTAATAATATTTATTAATATTACATTATAATTATGTAATATATAAAAAAAAATACAATTAGAGTTCACTTAAGGTTAAATAAAGATTATAAATAATGTTCAAGTAGGGTTGTAGTTCATTTAGGGTTAAATTATATTACTAGTAAAAAACACTAAGTGGATTGGACTTCAATGCTTTTACTAATTTAAAAAAAAAACACTAAGTGAATTGAATTTCAATGAGTTTATGCTAAAAGTATGAATTTGGTATAAAACCAAGTGAAACAATCAACACCATTGTAAATTACATAAAAAATCAACACTGTTGTAAATTACATAAAAAATCAACACTGTTGTAAATTGCATAAAAAATTATGCACTTTTTAAAAAAGAATTGTCTTGATCTGAAGTTGTATGCAAAAGTTATGTAGCTTTGAAGTTTGCAAAATGATAACAAAGCAGTGTCAGGTGTGAGAATATGCAAATTCTGAAAAATTCATGCATTGAAATTGGAAAAAACCTTCACCAACTTGTAGAGTTTAAAAAGAACCAAAAAAAAAATTGCACTAACTTAGGAAGTTGAGAGCTTGAGTTATGCGTCATCAAAGTTGATGTTCAAAAATCAACTTTCTAAAGAAGAGAGGTCAATATCCCCAAAAAAAAAATCAGCAATTTAGATGTTGCTAAATTTAGCTATTCTCCAAAAATATAAGCCTCCAGATATTTTAGACCTTGACCAAAAAAATTCTAGCCAAATATAAAACTCTACTCATTTTAGCAAATTGTAAACTATAAGATAAGATTTGGCACTAAGGACAAATCTAAAAGCAAATCTTAAAAATAAAATACAATAATTGCTTTGACATGGGCTTCAATTTCGGGTCCATGTGAAACTTAATGTTTAACACTAAAATAAAAAAAATTGACTTTACAGCTCCACTTTTAAAACTTTATATCTATAGCTCCACTTTTTTTTAATGATTTTAAAAAAGTAAAGAATTAACTCTTTTATTTATTTTATTGAAAAAAAACTAAAGACTTTACTTTTTGAAATGAACTTGAAAAAAGTAGAATGACTTTTTAGAAGAAAAAAAATTGCTTTACTTGATAAATTTGTCAAAAATCAACAATTTGAAAGCCGATTTTAAGGTGTATTCGAGTCTTCTAAGTGTAATGGAAGAGTTGAATTTAAAATGTTGTGAAATGATGGCTCCTTGTAGGATCTGGCAACCAACCTCCTACTTCAAACCTTGTTGGATTTGACAACAAACATCCCACTTCAAACCTTGCAAATATAGCCTCCAATGTTCGAAACAAGCGAAATAAAGGGCATATCTAACTTTCTTAACTACTTTAAACTCAATGGTAAGCTCAAAATTTCTCCACGAAGCTTCAAATGGCCTATAAATGACAAGTCAAATTGTGAACCCCCCTAGAAACTAGTATTTTCTCCACAATTTTTTGATTCTCCAAGTCATCCAAGTATGCAAAAGAAGAGCATACTCATGTGTTGAAAAATGATAGCTCTACACTCTCAAATCTCCTAAAAAAATGCCAACCCACAACTCACAATTTCTCTAATACCATGTAAGATTTGGCTTAATAGCCCACCTAAGATACAAATGAATGAAGGAAAGCATAAATGAGAAAAAATAAACAGTATTCTACTCAAGAGAATGCAAGCTAACAATGAGCTTGAGAAGTAAGAATATAAAGGGAACCCCCTTGGTTATATAGGCCAAGAGAAGAGATAAGATATCATAATATTATGACAAGTGTCTTCATCTTATGATATGAAACATAAAGTAGATAAGTATCACAAGATTGTGATAAGAGTCTTTAATATTATGAAAAGAGACAAAAAGGTAAATATCTCATGTGGAACCTAAATAAACTTAAGTAATAAGATGTGAAGAGGACCTAAGTGGATAACTAAATGAACTAGTTAGATAAAGTATCATATTCGCACTAACTCTTGATCTTGCAGAACCAAAAGTCTAGAGGAAAACAACTTTGTGGTCGTTTCACATTTATTGGCAACTAACCTAGAGCCTGAGTATAAGAGGTGGTTGATCTTTATAAGATTTCGGGCGATCAATTGGTAGAACCAACACCATCTTCTCACCAACCATTATGTAAGCGTACTTGCATTATCACATATGCTTACATATTCTTTCCTTATATTCACCTTACCATTTCCACATATTCGTCATATATCTTTCATTCTCACTCATTCTTCTCTTTGAATGTTTATTATATATATCTTCTATATTTATTGCAACATTCTTCTCTTTAAACTATGCTTATAAGATATTCATATTTATGTTCTTATACTTTGGAAATTTTCTCTTAGTTGTGTATCTCTTTAAACTATGATTATAACATATTCATATTTATGTTCTTATACATTGAAAATTTGCTCTTAATTATGTATGTCTAATTTATTCTTATTACTCTTCTAAACTATGCGTATAAAATATTCATATTTATGTTCTTATACTTTGGAAATTTGCTCTTAATTGTGTAGGTCTAATTTATTCGTGTTACTGTTCACTCATTGCAATCGACACACATATTTTTTTTTCCTTATGTTTTTTTGAATAGAGACACCATTTCACAATAGATGCATTGCTTGACAAAAAAATCCGGCCTCTTTAACAACTAAAAATATTCCCTCTTATTGTAAATACTAAATAATTTCTCTCCTTATATTTTTTGCTCTTTATAATTGCTTACAACTCTTTGAGTGTTGCTCTTCTAAAAACACAATTGTTGCATATGTTAATCCTTCACACTTCACTTCTTTAGAGATTTTATATGAATTTCATTGCCATTATTCAAAAAGAGATCGACCTTCGAAATAATAAACTTATTTATATGCTTTGCTATATATTCTTTACACTTGGTAGTCGGCCTTATTGTGAAACATAATAAACTTTCCTTTAAGGAGATCTACAAGTGATTTGAATTAGTCTTTGGACTTCAATTAGTGGCCTTTAGCCATCGGTGACATCAATGACAAACTTAGATAACAAATCCATTATTGACATCAATGACCAATATTTCCAATAGACCTCACTATTATCCACTTTAGCCCTAAATAAGCATGTTATAACTCATGAATCGACTAACCAACTAATACTATTATTATAATACTACAAAGTAAGTACTCACCAGTGTTATATCTATTAGATATTGAAGTGATTGTGGTAACTATTACAATAAGATACATCTCCTTACATAGAATAGGGTACATGTCACCAACAAACATAAACATAACACTTGTCCTCAACTCTATATGTTAAAAAAGCAATAACAGCAAACCACTGAAATCACTGTGACATATATTACAGTTGGCCTAAAAATGATGAAAGCATTCCATATCTAGTTGTTTATTCTTTCATCATTTATAGAAGAGTACAAATCAACATTACATTACACTTATATATAGCAGTATTTAGTTGAATTATAAATGCCTTTTTTGTGTATATATGAGATAAGAGGGAGTGATTTAATAGAACTATATCACTTGATGGTCTTCAAAGAGGGTTTCCCTCAATAAATTGTACCTAAATTGTACATCCTCAATAAATTGTTCGGTGATAGTCTTTAACAAACTATGTGAATTTAATTTTGTTAGAGGCATATTACACATTACACTGACATATGGATGAAAAACGTTCACCAATAAAAACTAGAAGCATTTAATTTGATGTGTTTGTGACACTTAAATGAATGAAAAACGAAAAAAAAATCATTTTATTATTAGTTATCAATTCAATGTTATTTTAATTATATGGTTAGTACGTTAATATTCTTCATAAATAAATATAAAAACAAAAATATTCCTTCATTGTTTTAAAAATATTTTAACAATAATTATAAATAATGTTCTATGGAGATTGAAAGTGTTCTTACATAAGTCCATTTTTTTCTCAAAGATAAGAACACATAAAATAAAAATGGCTAGAATATCAGATGTTAAAAAACTTCACTCGCGATTCTATGGCTATCATTGATGCAATAAAAAATAACTCAATTCATGCATGGCATCTACAGGGACTAATTTCACTCATCACTAATGAATTGAATGGATTCGAAGATTTTAAAATCACTCATATCAGAAGAGAAGGAAATCAAGTGGCAGACATTGTCAAAATGGACATTAACCTTTGTAAATGTGGGTGAAATGTGGATAGAAGACTTCAATTTCCCCATTTCGCCTATATGAATATATAGTTTAGATGCAGACAATGTGTGAAGGGGACACACATGTAAATTATTTTAAAAAGATTATAATAGGGCTTCTTAGGAGTTATTTAATTATGATTGTTATTTTGAAAAGATTGATAGGGATGGGTTACAGTATTTCCATTGTGGGGATTGTGCTTTTAATGATGTTAGTGGCGGTGGGGAAGTAAGTTGATGATATTGGGCTTCGAACAATCAAGTGACCTCAACTTGTTTAATTATAATCTGCACAAAGGAGGTGATATGATGACTCAAGCAAAGAGCATTTATAACCTGGAGCTTCGGGTTTATGTGTGAGCGACAGTTCACACGAGTTGGCTTTCTTTTTAAAGAAGCCAAGATGGAAGACATTCATCGAATTCCTTTTTTGTTTTGTTTTTGTGTTTATTTGTAGGTGCAGGTTGGTGTTGAAAGATGGAGACCACATTCACTTTCAAAACGCGAAAGCAACAAAAGGCTCTCTATGGGTCGATGGAAAATCACTGGCTCAAGCTTCTCCTCAAATGTCCATCTGGTGTCATGGTGAATGCAGTGCAGAGGATGCTTGGTTACTTCTTCTAGCATGAAACCCATCGATGGAAATTGAATGTAGACATTGGAGCGATGATCATGGCGTGGGGTCTTGAGTAAGGCAATGAAGAAGGTCAAATTCATTGGGTTATGAATTCCCTGTTTGAGAGGGATTTGATAGTTGGTATTGATTCTATCCTGGAATGGGATTATCCAGGATATGGGTTTGATTATGGAGAGTGTTTTGAAAGCCAGAAAGTGGTGGAGGAGCTAGGTTATGTCCATTTGGTACATTGGCCCAATATGGTCAACCAACGACTCTATAACCATATTCGTGCAGAATGGAACTCTTTAAAGGCAGCAATAAGGGATTATCAGGAGACTGGTGGGAGTCGAAGGCCTCGGTTACCGATTACCTTTCCCAAGAGGAGGCGCAGTGTTAGAAGTCGACCGGTTTGGGGTGAGACATAACCACTGATGGAGTCTGGTGTCTTGATTTTGGCTGCTCGGCTGTGAATGGTAGACATGCAATCTTCAGAAAGCAGCAGTTTTGAATTTGTGTGGTTTTAGAAGTAATATCTGGTCCATTTCGGGTTGATATTTTTGCTTGTAAAACCCATTGGAAACCAATTTTGTAGTGAATGTATATGTCTGATGGTCTATTTTTATGCTAAAAATAGTGGGGATAGTGTGTCGATGATGTCATATCCCCTTGAAGGGGTTAGTAGTCCTGTAGAAAGTCTAGTATATGAAGTTTGTCGATGTAATTTTTTTAAAAAATAGTAAGCCATAGTTTGTAATTGAGGTTATGGGCTTTTTTGGAAGATGAATAGCCCAAGTTTATGAAATATAAACTTTATTTCCTTATATATCAATAAAAGATCAAATATTACTGACCAAAAAAATTAATGTAATCTAAAACTATAATGATATGATAATATAATATAATAATAATGTAGTAGTCTAAAAATATAACGATATAATAATATAATAATAATGTAATCTTAAAAAAAAGCCCAACTTGAAGTATGTCTTTTAGTTTATCTCTCCGATGGCGGCACTACGTGTGATGAGAGCCGAGGGCGGGCTAGAGCATCGCAGCCCTAGCTCGTAGGCGGACCTGTTGGCTGGTGCGGTGGCGTGAAGGTGGAGGCTATGAACGGGGGTGTTGCTGCGAGAAGGGTTGGCGTCGAGGTTGCGGGGGAAGGTGGTGTGGTGGCTATGGGGGTGGTAGGTGATGCGGGGGGCAGGGGCTCGGGGTCCCTGCGGATCTGCAGTCTGCGTGTGGGGTAGGGCTGGGGGAGGCTCAAGCTTCGTGGTGGGGTGAGGGTGTTTGCTGCATGCAGGGTTCGAAGCCTTTGGCCAGCTCCCTTCGGAGGGTGGGCTCTCCGAGCGGTGAGATGCATAGATCTGGTGGTGAGGCCTCGAAGGTGCCTCACGATATGGAGCTTTGGGCTGCGAGGGGTTTGAAACCTCCATCCCATAATTTAAAGACCTATGATAATAACCTTTTTGCCTCAGAGTCTGGGGCTGAAAACGCTGGGGGTTCACAGATCTCGAAGATTAATGGCTGCCTGGAGAAGTGCAGCGAGAGACCTAGGGTGAGTATTCCTCCGGAGATGATAGTGGAAGACATTGATTACTTTTCTAAACATTCGTTATATTGCAAGTTTTTGGGGATGAGGGTCTCTCTACAATTTTTGGAAAACTTGGCTCAGAGAACTTGGGCTCCGGAAGGGGAGATGGAGATCATTTTACTGGCAAACAACTACTTCATGGTTACCTTCAATTACATGGATGATCAGAGTAGGGGTTTTGAAGGAGGGTCATATTTTTACAACCAGGTGGGATTGTTTATCAAACCCTGGCATGCAGGGTTCAACCCTTTGGAGGAACTCCCGAATAGGGTCCCGGTGTGGGTCCGCCTACCGCGACTTCCGATGGAATGTTGTCGAGAGGATGTGCTTCGGATGCTCGCTTGAGTGCTTGGGAGGCCAATTGGAGCATCCTCGCAAACCCTGGGGAGAAGGGTAATGACCTTCGCTCGCATCTGTGTTGAGATTGATCTTAGTAAGCCCTTGCCAGATGCTATTGATATGTGTGTGGGTTCTTATTCCTGGGTTCAGCAACTGGATTATGAGACTTTACCTTTCCGGTGTCGCCTATGTCATGAGTACGGTCACTTGCAACGCAAGTGCCCTAGGTATAAACCGATGGTGCACCAATCTCAATAGCCGACCCATAACACAGATGGGGTTGATAAAGGAAAAGCCGCCATGACTGGGGAAGTTGTGGGTACTGATGGTTTTGTCCTAGTTAAGACAAAGAACAGGAATCAGGGACAAAAGAGGCCCTTACAAGTGAGACAGAAGGAGGATACTTTCAACAGATTTGAAGCCCTGGACGACCTCACCCAGCAGGAGGTAAACCCTGGGTTGACTCCTTTGGATCAGGGTGCTCTGGGGTTGGCAGATGATAGTGTAATTTGGGACTCGACCCAAGCTTTGCAAATTGTGGGGAGCCAGCAAATGGAGATGGATCAGCCAGGTGTAGCCAGTTGGGATCCATACCTAGTGCGGTAGTGGAGTTGGTTGGGGGGGAGGTTTCTCCTTTTGCTAAAAAATTGGAACCTGTTGGGACCAAACGTAACAAGATGGGTGTACATTTGGGTCTCCACGAGAAGGACATTAAGAAAGGATCACCGGAGAAGAGTTCTAAGGCTAGAAGAAAAAAGGACTTAGAGAAGATCAAATTGATGGGGGAGAATTTGGTTGAGTCAGGGTCAGTAAAGACTCTGGATTCATACTTTTCCAATCCCCCTAAATGATTGTTTTATCATGGAATGTAAGGGGCTTGAACAGTGGCCCTAGACAAAAAGTTGTTTGGGAGTTGATAAGGAGCCATGCTCCTGATATCCTTTTTTTGCAGGAGACAAAACTTTCTGTGGAAAGTATGATGGATCTGATGCTAAAGATTTGGGGGAAATGCCAGTGTCAGTGTATTGATGTTGTGGGCTCCTCAGGAGGGGTGGCCTGTCTTTGGAACCCTCTAAGGATTCGTCCTGACTGGTGGGTGGCCTCCAGATCTTCGTTATCTGGGGTTGTCTCTAGTCTTGAGACTGGGGAATATATCTTGGTTACTAACATCTATGCCCCCACTAATCTTCAGGGTAAGCAGAATTTATGGGCCCATATCTCTGGTATGTGGAGGTTGGTCCCTTTGCATCCTTGGATTATGGCGGGTGATTTCAATGCCATCCTTGAGTTGAGTGAGAAGAAGGGGGGTGTTATGCGGTTAGAACCTTCGTCTTTCCTTTTTCGAGATAATATAGCTTTGTTGCATCTTGTTGACATTAAGCCCGGTAATGGTATGTTCACCTAGAACAATAGGAGGATAGGGGAGTATTGGATTGCGGAAAGGTTGGATCATTTTCTGGTTTCTAGTTTTTGGATTGGTGGGGAGTGGTCTACTAGCTTGGAGATTCTTGACTGGAGAGGATCTGATCACTGGCCCATCAAGTTGGCTTCTTCTTCGGCTCGGGTCGCTTGTTCTCCTTCTTTCAAGTTCCAACTTATGTGGCTTCGGGATCCTGCTTTGCAGACTCTTGTTGCATATTGGTGGAGACAAGGGAGGTCGGCCTTTGGCACTACTATGTATACTTTTGCCAAGCAATTGCAATTTGTTAAGTTTCAGCTTAAAAACTGGAAACGTCAAGGTTTCAGAAATATTTTCCATGCTAAGAAAGTTGCTCAGATTGTGTTGAATGCAATCACCAGTGACATCAGAGAGCATGGTTTGTCTGAAGCCTTGCTTAGGGAGGAAGATAGGGTTGTCAAGGCTCTAGAGGAATGGGAGCTTAGGGAGGAAATATACTGGAAACAGAGAGCTCGTATTGAGTGGCTTCAAGAGGGTGATAAGAACACTACTTTCTTCTTCAATTCGGTGAAAGCTAGAAGACATGGAAATGTCATTCCAGTTTTGGTTAATGATAGAGGTGAGCAACTTTTATCATTACAAGAGATTTCTAGGGAGTCTTTACTTTACTTCTGGACCCTCTTCAGGGAGGAGTCTCAGATGGAATCGGTGGAGGAGAATCAAGTTCTTGATTGCATCCCTTCTCTTGTTACTAGGGAGATGAATGAGCAGCTTATGGGTCCCATTTTGTTGGAGGAACTAGAGAGGATTGTTTTTCACATGAGAAAGGGAAAGGCCCCTGGTCCAGATGGGTTCCCGGTTGAATTCTTTCAAGAGTTCTGGGATATTATCAAATTGGACTTATGGGAAGTAGTTCAAGAGTCCCAGAGGAATAAGCAGATGCTTCGGGCGTTGAATGCAACTTTCATTGCACTCATCCCCAAGTGTGATGGGGCTGACCGGTTAGGCCAATTCTGACCCATCTCTCTCTGCAATTATGGAATTAGACAAATTATCTCTAAGCTAATAACGGATAGGTTGAAAAAGTGTCTGGGGGATGTTATCTCTGAGGAGTTGAGTGGGTTTGTGGAAGGGCGCCAAATCTTGGACGAGGTGGTCATATCTACGGAGACTATTCACTCTATGGCAATTTGTAAGGAAAAAGCTATGTTCATTAAGTTGGATATGGCTAAGGCTTACGATAGAGTTTGTTGGTCCTTCCTTCAAAAGATTCTCAGGGCGTTTGGCTTTGCTGATGAATGGATCCAATGGGTAATGAGTTGTGTGACGTCTACATCCTTCTCGGTGCTAATCAATGGCGATCATACTAAGTTGTTCGGTGCGTCTAAGGGTCTTCGCCAAGGGGACCCCCTATCCCCATACCTATTCATTCTTCTGATTGAGGGCCTGGGGAGATTGATTAAACATAATGTGGGTCGGGGATTTATTCAGGGTTGGAGTTGGGGTAATGACTTTGCAACCGCAGTCTCACTTGTAGTTTGTTGATGACACGGCCCCGATGGGTCTTGCTCGGATCAGAGAGGCCACTAATCTGAGAAAGGTTTTGGATGTTTATCTTGCAGCTTCATGTCAGATTATTAATGAGAATAAATCTTCTATCCTCTTTTTCAACACTCCGGGTCCTATTCAAAGGAGGATTGCTCGTATCCTGAGATTCCAAGTTGGCACTTTGCCCTTGACTTATTTGGATATTCCTATTTCTCCTGGTAACCCTCCTAAGGATTCTTAGCAGGGCATCTTGGATAAATTTTGCATGAAGGTTGATCACTGGACTAATAGATGGTTATCCTTTGCTGGGAGGGTTCAGCTGATTCAGTCGATGGTTCAGGGTCTTCCGACTTATCGATGTATGCTTCAAGTGGCTCCTAAGTGGTTTTTGAAGGGATTGGACTCTCTGGCTAGGCAATTCTTATGGGCAGGTAGCCTCTCCTCCTCCAAATGGAGTCTTGTCAATTGGGAGTTGGTGTGTAGACCGAAGCAGTCGGGGGGGGCTTGGTTTAAGGCAGTCTATTTTATTTGGGGAGGCTCTAACGGCTAAATTGTACTGGAGGTGGTGTGTTGAGCAGGATCGTGGCTGGGCTAGGATTTTGGCCTACAAATATATGCACAGGATCCCGATGGAGGAAATTCCAAGATATCCACTTGAGGGTAAAGGTTCAACGATTTGGAGTACTCTTAAGAATGGGGCCTCTCTTATTAAGGAAGGTCTCTTTTGGATTTGCGGGAGGGGGGAAGAGGTCCTATTTTGGAACAACTCTTGGGATGGTCACCCCCCCATCCTGGATCAGTTTCCCAACCTTGGGACTCTCTGCCAGAGGTTTTTGGAGGCGGGGTGGTCTAGGGTGAGTGACTTCAAGGCTGTGTATAGGCGCAAGCAGCTAGAGATGGAGCGGTGGAAGGCCCCTAATGAGTGGCTGGTTGTTGAGATGGAGGAAGAGTGTGCGGAGTTGTATGGCATTTTAGCGAATAGACATTGTAGTTCTCTCAAGGGTAGGGATGGACTTGCTTGGCTCCTGAATCCTAAGGGTGTCTTTACTGTCGCCAGTGGATATCGAGTACTGTTGAACCGAAGACTTGAGGGAAAGAGGTGCCTTGGTGGAAACAGGTGTGAAATAATCTTTCTTGGCCAAAGTGTAACTGCTTTGCCTGGACTTTGGCCTTGAACAGATGTTTAACCTGGGACAATATCCGCAAGTGTGGATTTTTGGGGCCTTCCATTTGTGCCTTGTGTGGTAATGGGGAGGAAAACTCCTCACACCTATTTTTCAGATGCCCCTTCTCTATGCTTATTTGGCATTATTGGTGGGGCGTGTGGAAGCATCCTTGTGTTCACGTGGATTCACTGGTGGAGTTTTGGAGCAGCTTGGGTAGACCTCCTATCTTCTCCTCCTTTTTCTAGACTGTCTGGTACATTGGCCCCATCTTCATTTTGTGGCAAATCTGGATTGAGAGGAACGGGAGGATCTTTCGTGAGGTCAGACTGATGGTTCAACAGGTGTGGAATAGAATCATAGTTATGATCAGGGAGACTGTGGAAGCTAAATGTGAGGTGCATTTTCCTTTGAATAAAGACGAGGCAGATATTGTGAGTAGGTTGGGGCTGCAAGAACTATCGCCTGCCTCAGCTTGTGTCAGGAGAGGTAGACGTTCTTTGAAGAAGGTTAAAAGGATGGGAAGATGGATACCTCCTTAGGATGGGATTATCAAAATTAATACCAATGGCTCCTCTAGGGGTAACCCGGGCCCTACTGAGATTGGTGGTGTTGGTAGGAATTGTATGGGGGAGGTGGTCCTCTTATGTTCGGTTCATAAAGGGTGGCATTCTAATAATTTTATGGAGGGCTTTGCTATTGTCTATGCCTTGGAGCGTGCCTGGGAGTTGGGTCGCAGAAAGGTTATCTGTGAATCGGACTCACAAATTGTGGTGAACTTGTTAACAGAGCAGAAGGTGAGTGGGGTGCATTGGCAGTTGGCAGAGATTGTTTGTCAGATTCTTCATATTAGCTCGGCTATGGAGCAGGTGTCTTTCATCCATATTCTTCGTGAGTGGAATAGAGCTGCGAATTGTTTGGCCAAGTGGGCCTCGGAACATGGTAGTGATTGGAAAGTTGAAGGGTGTGATCATCTTTCCCCGAATTATTGTCAAGACTTGCAGAAGATTCTTGTTGAGGACTTGGATGGGTATGAGATTGGTTGATTTTGGGTTGGGCTTGTGGTTCTTTTCTAGGGCCTTGGGGCCTTGGGTCTCTTTGTAATTCTTGTGTGATTTTGAATAAAGTTTTTACCCCCTTTTCTTTTCTTTTTTTTTAATGTAATCTTTAAAGAAAAATTGCTTTCATCGAGAGTTTAATAAAAATATAAAATAATAATAAGTTGGTACTAAAAGTTTTTTTTAATGTTTAATGAAAATATAAAAAAATAAAAAATATAATCACAAGAGCATTAAAACATAATAATATAATCATATCTTAATAATAATTTAATATTAATCATAATATTATAATAATTTAATATTAATTATAAAATTATTAGTTCTTGTCATGGCATGATACTTATGCATTCATTATGATTTTAAATAGCTTAAATAGTTATTACTCATTGTCTTTTCAACCACTCAATTTTAAAAAAAAATTAAACTAAAATAAATTTCTCTTTTCAAAAGTTAAGATACAAAAGTTATGCAAAATATGATTGATCCAGGCTATAGCAAATTCTTGGACCGTAATCTCTCCTTGGAAGAGCTTGACCACGCTCTCTTCTCTATGAAAACTTCTAAAATCCCAAGATCGGATGGTCTCCCAACTGAATTTTATCAAATTATGTGGAAACATATTAAGGATTATTTTTATATGGTTTATTAAGAAGCCTTGCAAAATGAGACTTTGGGTCCTAATATTAATAAAGGCATAATTGAATTCATTCCTAAATGGAAGAATGAGAATGCTATTGTTGGTTAGCGACCTATTACCTTATTAAATACTTCATATAAAATCATTGCAAAGGCCTTCGCTATCAAAATAAGACCCATTGTTCAGGTGATTGTGAGAGTTGAGCAAACAAGTTTTTTGAAGGGAAGATATACTTGACAATCTTATGTTGGCTAGGGAAATCATGGAATGGGCTTAGCAATCAGGCCAAATTACCTTGGTTGTCAAGTTAGATTTTGACAAGGCATGCAATAGAATCTATTGGAGCTTCATTCTTAAAATGTTACAATGGTTGGGGTTTGGGCCTAAAATTCAACAACAAGTTCAATTGTTGTTTAAAGATGTTAATCCACACCTTATTATCAATAAGAATATGTCCAATTCCTTTCAGTTGCACTGTTTTATAAGGCAAGGATGTCCTTTATCCCCCTTTTTATATGTTCTTACAGCTAACACCTTGGGTTATCTTCTCCAAAAAGCGATCCATATGAAGATGATCAAAGGAGTTTCTATTCCTCAAAATAAGGTGGTAATTAATTCCCACTTTGCAGATGATAGTGTGTTGTTCTTGCACAATTCTGAAGAGGAATTGAACAATGTTTTAGCCATTTTAAACTTGTATTGTGAAATTTTTGTCTCATGCTTATCCCACAATAAAACTGAATATCTAATGACTTAGCTTGGTCCTATTCCACATTGGATACCACATGAATGGAGACAAATCAAGCATGGAGAAATTACCATATATCTTGGCATTCACTTTGGCTTGGGAGTTTCTCTTTCTGAAATGTGGGCTTGGTTTCTTAATAGACTTAAAAATAAGCTTTTTAACTTTGGTAATAATTTTTTGTCCTTAGCTGGCAGAATTCAAGTCGCTAATAAGATCTTTATTGCAACCCATGTGTATTACTCATCGTGTTGGATGCCATCTAAACAAAGTTATGAAGAATTGAATAGAATAATTCGTAAATTTTTGTGGTCCAAGTGGGATGGGAATGCAGGGTTCATTGCTTCTTCATGGTCTCATTGCATTCAGCCAAGACATAAAGGCGGTCTAGGGTTTATCGATCCTAAAACACAAGGGACTTGTCTTGCTACTAAATGGATTGTTAGAGCTACCTAGTGGAGATGAATCATGGAAAATTCTTGTCTATCAACAAATCATAAAAGCTGCAATAAAGACAAAACGGCAAGATGTCAATTGGATTGACAAAATACTTATGGCTCCTTTCTTCAGAATAAGAGCTCCATTTCCTCTTCAATCCATATGGACTGCATGGCAATCGGTTTGTAAGTTTTTGGAATGGAATGAGTCTTTGCTACAACATGGTTTTAGTTTTGCTTTAGCTTCAATTTGGTGTAATAGACTTATTAATTATCATAACCAGCCATTAGCCATGAGCTTCCCTAGATATACATATTACTTATTCAAAAAGGGGATAAGACAATTTAAAGATATTTGGGATTTTGAAACTCTTGATTGGGCTTCATGGAATACGATTAAAACCCATTGTGGGCTTAACGGTAAATATGAATATGAACAATTTATGATTTTTGTTCAGTCATTAGTTCCTCTTGAGTTGACTATGAAGCTCTGTACCTCAAGAGATTGTTCCTTTTTTAAAGATTGGAAATGGTTGTCTATTAGTCACTTCAGCCATCTTCCTCTCAAGAAGATTCATTTCCAGTTATTGCGTAGTTGGCATCCCATTCCTCATCTAAATCAAACATGCAAATTCAGATTTAGTTCCAAATTTTGGATCAAATTTAGTGTTCTAGTATGGAAATCTAAAGCTTATTTTGATACCCAAGTGCTAGCATGGAAGATATTACATTACAAACTACCCGTGGGAGATAAATTGAAATGAATTATGATCCAACCAGCTTATTGTCCTCTTTGTAATGGCATTGAAAGTTTGAAGCATATATTTTATGTTGTATTTAAAGATTTTTCTGGTATTTTTCATCATGATTTGAACTACAAAGAAGTTATTCTTGGTTTTGGCATGCATAATGATGATTCTATTCGGCAAGTGGTTTTAAAGAATATATGGAAGAATAGATGTTCTGCATTGTTTTCTAACAATTATCATCATGTAACTAGTACTCTGAGGCTTTACTTTGACATATTCCTACAGGTGGCCTTTCTATTCTCGCAAATCCGAACTTTATGCATTAAGAATGCTGGACACATTAAGAATGCTGGACAACTACTCTTGTAGCTTCAATTTTGTAATTTCAACATATTAATTGAAATCTTGTACAGTCTACCGCACAAAGACAACAAGACAACTGTCATTACTATATTTGGATGGTATAATCAATATTATTTCAATATAAAAAATGAAGGTACGATCATGATTTCGAGGACCCTTTTGATTTATAAGTTTCTTTGTTCCTAAGATTAAGTTAATATATTATTGAAAAATTACACAATTTCTTAGCCTGTCGGATTAAAAAAAATACCAAGATCTCATGCCCACCGATTAGATGGTTTAAGGAATATTTTTTAAAAAAAATGATGCATACTTCATAGGATATGTGATGCTCTCACATGGGTTAAAAGATTGTTTGGTAGAATTTTTAGATAGAAGTTTATGAATCGTATCTTTATGAATTATTTTTATTTTTAATACATTTTTTAATATAGCATTTTAAATATAATTATGTGAAAATATCACACTTAATTATTTTACTGAAAAATTATTTTATAATTTTTATTTTTAAAAATATATGGAAAGTGTACTAGTATTCTTAATTATTTTATTGAAAAATTATTTTATAATTTTTATTTTTAAAAATATATGGGAAGTGTACTAGCATTCATTATAACTAATAGCTAATTTGGCGTATCCATAAATCTTAAACCTGCATCAATAAATTTTAGGTGAAATTAAATTCTATATAAAAATCAAATTTAATGTATTTATATAGTAGTAAACTTTTTTTTAATGAATGGTTTAATAAATTTAATTATTCTTATTTTAAATTTAAAAAGATAAATGTAAACTAATATTTCTTTGATAAAGAATTTAAGATTCGAAAAAAATTATTCAATTAATGTCATTTGAACTATGATTCTATTATAAGATAAAATTTAATTCTTAAAAAAGATAAAATTTAATTCTTAAAAGGCTCATTTAGAACCATTCAACTTTACTAAAAATTGGAAGTCTTTTAAAAAATAATTATTTACTTATCTAGATAACAAATTACCAAATCATCTTTAATTACATCCATGTTTTTCTTTCATTGTTTTTATTTTTAAATAAAAATATAAAACATATTTGTAGAATTAACAAATTTCAAACTTTGAATTATTAATATTGGATTATAATTTTTTTTTAAATCACTTAAAATTATTAATATCAAATTGTTTTTATGGGGATTATAATTTAAAATATATATAATAATGTTCTCACCCCAACCTAAAAAATATAAAATATATTTGTAGAATTAACAAATTTCAAACTTTGAATTATTAATATTGGATTATAATTTTTTTTTAAATCACTTAAAATTATTAATATCAAATTGTTTTTATGGGGATTATAATTTAAAATATATATAATAATGTCCTCACCCCACCCTAATATTAGCTATGCCTCCATTTTCACTTTGAAAAACTAGATATTTAAAATTTATATTTTAAAATTCAATGCTATGCTTTTTTTTAATCGAGCAAAGGAAAAAAAGGAAAAAATTGCATTGTAAAAAGCAACCAAAAGTGCATGAATAAAATAATAGCCTTAACATACCAGAGGGTTAACAAATTGTAGTTCATATAAAAATCGAATCTATTTACCAAATGGGCTTCCTTGCTTCCTCCACCTCCACACACTATTGTTAAAATAAAAGAAAATAACATATATTATTATCTCTACCTCTCTATCCCTCTATGATAATGCCACATATATCTCTATTTATCCTTCTACCTCTCCCTCTCTATCCCTATATAGATATCTCTCTTTATCTCTATTTATCCTTCTACCTCTCCCTCTCTCTCCCTCTACCTCTTTCTCTCTATTCTTCCCCTTCCCCTTACCCTTACCCTTACCCTTACCAAATAACATATATTATTATCTCTACCTCTCTATATCTCTCTATGATAATGCCACATATATCCCTATTTATCCTTCTACCTCTCTATCCCTCTATGCTAATGCCACATATATCTCTATTTATCCTTCTACCTCTCCCTCTCTCTCCCTATATTTATCCTTCTACCTCTCCCTCTCTCTCCCTATATACGTATCTCTCTTTTATCTCTCCCTCTACCTCTTTCTCTCCATTTATCAAACTTCTTATTTCTCTCTATCTCCCTCTCGCTCCCCTTCCCCTTCCCCTTCCCCTTTATTATCTACTCTAAACTAATGACAGGAACCAATGTAAACTCAAATACAAGAACAAGTAAAGTTCATTTTTGTTAGTTTAATAATTAGAAATTTGGAAGTCGGGTGGTATTAATAATAAGAGAAAGAAAATGATGAAGTTTGAATAATGACGAGTCCGTAATCCTCACCTGTAACTAATGCATTTTGTACAGAGCATTCTTGTCAGATTTTCTCTCTACACTCCAACTGAAGACGGAGAAAACAAGAATTCAAGAAATTGAAGGAGAAACAAACCTCAAATTGAATTTCAAAAGATTACCAAAAAATACCAAAAAATGCCGATTCCAGAGTGGAGGACGGTTACTATTCGGAAAAAAAAAGGTACTAAACTAAATATATACAACGCGCATCGTTAGGTGTCCTCTAGAACTTTCTCCAAAGCCGTTCATAAAAATCGCGCTTAACAATTTCCTGCAGGAAATGCAGAATTAATACACATGCCATGTTGCAAATGCAAGAAAGAGGAAAAAAGTCATGCCATGAGATACAACCAAAACTGCAAGGGTTTTTGGTGTTTGTTTTTATTGCAAACCTATCAAGTTTAGAAGACCATAAAACCCATCCAGTTAACTTGGATGGTACATCAATCCATCCAATCATCTCCATGGGGAAAAAGAGACTACTCACATACCCCAAACGGGTCATGGAGAGCTTGAAAGTTAAAACTAAAACAAGGCAATACCTGGAACAGACCTTGCAATTCCCTTCACGTGTTAAGTAGACATCAAAGTTCATATAACAGGAATGCTGGAACTAAAGATGGAGAATGCAGCTGCAAGCATCGTGAAAAACAGGGCCATTTAATCCAATGGTCCAGAGTAAAGAAGCGTACACACTCTATACTATATATCAAATCAATTAATGTGACAACAAACCAGATGCATGTAATCCAATCCAATATCTGGACCGATTTACGTCAGAAGATAAAGGAAACTAGGACAACCTTCTTCAGAAGGTGAAAAAACATGTAAAATAGAAGAGTGAAGGCTCAACCCAGTAAAATACAGCACTGTAGGCTCAAACCTGAATGTGAGCAATTTATTACTTCAACTGCACCAATTTTCTTCATAAGGTAAAGAAGCCTACAGAATACAATAAAAGTTGTTAGGCTCACTTTGACAGTGTCCAAACAAAAGCTCTCATCCAGAATTCCATTCAATGCAGAATTCAATTAAGCATTCAATTCTTGCAGAGAAAATAGCTATTCAGAAGAAAAAACAAATAGAACCATTCACTCATTTCTCAACAGAATTGAGTATGTTTATCCATTATCAATAAGCATGAATCTCTATAGATCTCAATAATTTAGCAAAAGGACCATTTTTGGGGGATATTTATTGCAAAAGAGGGAGAGAGATACTCAAATTTCTATGAGTTAATGGATAGTAGTATAACAGCAGCAATAAAACATGACACTGTTAAAACGATGCTGGATGATGTCTGCAGAACCCTACATGCCAACCACAATTTAAAGAGAAATTGTTTGTCTGCACTTCTCACACAATACCACACTGTAGCACACCATGGCCAATGAAACTTTAATTTCTTTTACAAACTGACTATAATATCATATCAAAAAAATTGAATTTTGAGACTTTGTTGAACAATGAAATCAGAAATCAAATTATTGCTGTTAAGTGTTAACTGTTATATAGCTTATATCTGATGTTGTCACTGCTATCATGATTAATATTATTGCTGTTATGCTGCTGTCGTGATATATTTATTGCTGCTGTTATAATGCTGTCATTTTATACTGTTGTTAAAATGCTGCCGTGAATGTTTAACAGTCACCATTATCCCCATGGAATAAAGATATACAATTATGTCATACAGGACAGCGCACTTGGGCTCTATCAAAGCATGTATGTTGCAAGGGTGATTGCAGGGGCACTGTGAACCGCATTGCTAATAGAAGGATATAGTTTCGTTTCGTATCTCAGGGACTTATAAGATGGTCAATATGAGTGCACTCCATGATGCTATGTGGTCAAAAAATGCACATTCCTTAGGTAAGGAAAAAGTTTTAAAGAAAATATTCATGCATATGTTGTTGAGGTTTCAAAAGAGAAACTTCTAGTGCCTACACTAATATTTTTGTTTAAGTTTGTGCCTTGTGGTGATCGGAAGTGGCAAATAGTAGAGATGGATGCCAGGTATCAGTCAGTTCACACACCAAACAGCTCAAATCAAGTGCCGCAGCATTGCATTAACTATAAGGACATGTGGGCAAGGTGACATAAAACAAACCAGATAGGCACTTTTATCCCTTTTGTGATTTATGATTTTAGCCCTTAGGAGCAGTTATCCATTCAAAATTGCCCTTCAAATGCTATGGGATAACATGGTTAAACTGTGAGAAAAATAACAAGTGTAGAAAATTGCAAAGAAGAACAATAGCACATAACACACAGATTTACGTGAAAAACCTGGTAAAAATATACCTGTAAAAAACCACAGGCAAATTATCATTTGTATTGATTCTCAGGAATTACAGAGCTACAACCATCGTACATCAAAACATGACTTTGAGCAGTCTAAAACAACCGAGTTGTTGAGTCCTACTTGAAGACAACTTACTAAATATAGTAAGTATGACTCAAACAACTACATATAAAACACATGTTGAAATTACTATTTACCTGAACTACATATAAAACACATGTCAAAATTACTATTTACTATTTATATTAAGTTTCCTAACAAAACTTTCTATTTATAGTAAGTCTCAAAAGGCCATGATACAAAACTTTCTATTTATAGTAAGTCTCAAAAGGCCATGATGACTCATTGACTCATCCACTGCTAGATAACTAGATAAGAAGGCCATGACTCAACCACTGCTAGATGGGAATCTAAGATGTACTTCACATTCCAACATAAACATCATACATTATATATATACACCTATACAATAATAGTTCAGAGTCTGCCCAAATTTCTCCCTTGATGTAATAGTATTCCTAATTTTTTATTGCATTTTAGGGCGAAAATAGATAAATGCAATAGCCATTATGCTTACCTCAGGTATCTATGAGCACAACAGCACTTGACATGTGTATCTACGCACGTGTGTTTGCATCTGCATGCATTATGTATGGCATGGATAGGATACACATGCGCATGTAACCACACCAACATACAGGTACACCATTGTGCATCTGCAGAAGCACCGGCATGGAAGAGAATCTCTAATGGACTGATCTTGAAAAGCTGCCATCTTATGACTGCCTCCGGAAGTCTGTTCTCAGATGCAAGAATGTTGATGTTGCAACATTCTCCAGTAAAATTTGGCAGTTGTTCATTCCGAGGTTCCGCAGATAGCTAAAGTGACAACAAGCAGTTTCTTTAAAAGTTCAGGCAAAGAATTGAGAGGTAAATAAAAATAACTTTTTTCGAGTAATGATATTGAAACAAGAGTAGAGTCCTGATGGTGGATGTAATGATATAAAAGAAGAGGATAGTCCCTGCTTTTATTGTTTCTGAAAGCAACTGTTGGGATATTGTTTCTGTAAAGCAAACAGAGATTTGTGAAGCCTATTGACAAATCAGATTAGAGCATTGCAGCATTTGCTGCTAGCATATAAAAGATAGGAGAAACGCTCTTCCAGGTCGAAAGGCATCAGAACTCAACTCTTTGAGGACATTCAAGTTTGCTGGTATACAAAGTCTTGTGAGTAAAGTGTGTTGGCATTAATATCATTGTTTCGGGAAAGCAAAGAGAGATTTGTGAAGCCTATTGGCAACACAGATTAAAGCATTGCAGCATGTGCTGCTAGCATATAAAAGATAGGAGAAAGCTTTTCCAAGTTGAAAGGCATCAGAACTCAACTCTTTGATGGCATTCAAGTTTGCTGGTATACGAAGGCTTGTGAGTGAAGTGTGTTGGCATTAATAACAGACATTTACTTTGGTCGTTGATTATATGTTGGGTATGCAAAGGTTTAATTTAAATAACTTAAAGGCTATTTTCGTTAAGCAAAACTAGGAAGATGCTGAGAATATCTTTAATTTGGTATACTCTATGGCTTTGTACAAACTATTCTCACAGAACATAATTGGCTGGGAATCCAGAAGGTTGGAATGCTTATGTTGTATATGAAAAAGATAGGAAAAAAATAATATACAAGAGAAATTTAAATGGCGTCCTAAAGACAGTGCTACTTGCATATAATGTGGATATACTTTTTAGTTTAATGTTGATGTGTTAAAGAGAATTAAGGCCTTCCTTTTTGCACAGCCTTTAGCCTTTATTTTCTCTTTTAGACCATATGTTACAGACATATATCTATACATACATGCATGCATAGATACAATACACACACATATATGCATATCCATCAATATAATTAGTAATGTTTAAAATTGCATACCCGTTCTGTTTTCTCTTATGTTTTGGGACCACTTCGATTAGAGTGTCCTCCATGCAATAGAAATGTAAACTGCCGTCCATTTTAGATGCAATAATGCCTGTAGGCACTTGCACACGTGCATGTACATGTGTAAATTCAATGGCTGAACAATCACAAATAAGGTAAAGAACACTCAAAAATAGGGTAAATTTCTGTCAATTTTAAATGCAGTAATTACTAAACACCTATCAGCATTTGTACTTGTTCACATGTGTGTATCCATATGCCACACACACATGCGCACACACGTCCACACATCGATATAATATTGTAATGGGGAAAATTGCATATCTATGCCTCATTTCCCTTACCTTTTGGGCCTCCTGCTATTAGTGTGTTCTTCATGCAATAACAAGTCTACAAGCGGACAGTTTTTTGTGTGAATTCAGCTCATAAAATCACTTTATCATTATCCCATCATCACCCATACCTAGAAATTGGTCTTAATAGCTAGATTTCCCCTCGCTCATTTTATTCTTGTATTTATACAGTTTTTACACATTGATTCTCACTTGTTTATATAGTTAAATTAAAGACATTCAACACAGTAACAGTGTTAAATTAGTTAAATTAGTGATATTAGATATCCACAATCCAAAATTAGTTAAATTAGTGATATTAGATATCCACAATCCAAATTGTTGCTGTTTCTGGATTCGATAGTGTGTGAGTTTTTGCATCAACGTTTCGGATCACACATCACCAGGATGTTAGAGAGCTTAAAGAGCTTAAGGAGTAAAATGACCCCTGCATATGTGAGATTTGAGAATATTATCTTTGATATTCATCCACAACCATGGAGCTGATCTAATCAATGGGTTCAACCATGGAGCTGATCTAATCAATGGGTTTGACCAAGGAGACCACAACCCTTGTGATCTCACAAAGGTATTTTTCAATACTGCCAAGTGGTACACATCAATAGAAATAGAGACAAGTAAGATTGTGCGGGCATATTTTCTGCTAGATCAATCCACAGATTACAGGACAGTTCCTCACATCAAGACAATTCCATGAGAGTAGGATGAATCACACACAGCACAAATCTGACCTTCAAGGAATCCTATGATTGTTACAATCGGAAGTCATTGAGTAAACCAAGAGCATCCATTTGCTGCACTGAGACAGCTAGATTATGCACAGCATCAGACTATTCATCATCATTATTTCAAGAGCCAAGTGTCTAATCCTCCTCATTTAAGATTCACTTATTACACATTTGTCATTCCCAGATGTATTAATTAATCTATGTTAATTTATGCTTGATTATAACCTAGATTTAAATTGAAAAGTATATTTTTCATCATGTATGTGTATATTCATTTCAACTTGCTTTGCAAACGAGTTGGAGTCTGTGTCCATGGAATTTGTGACAGTTATGTCAAATAACATTCCACCTGCAGGGGTCAACTAACCTGAATGATCAATCTCTAATGGATACCCCCTCCCCAACATTTGGTAGAGTTTTCTGAGTGATCGACTGATGAACCATATCATTTTGGCAACTCACTTATATTCTCCTTTCCAAGACTTGAAGAATTAAAATATTTTGGGCTTACCAAAGCTTGCTTTTTGAACAGATTGTCTTCTGTCCATGGAGCTTGTGCTGATGCACAACCTTCCACCTGGAGGAGTAGCTAATGGTGAATTATGTTTTGCTTTGCCTGTCAGAATATTCTTGGTACTCAAAACGCTTTTCTTACTCGATGAGCCAAATATTTTTCCAATCTTATTTGTGGCAGTGTAATGATTCATATTCTCCTTCTCCTCAATCAGACTTTCCTCTTCAATAGTAAAACATCCAATATACCCTCGTTCATTTGAACTTGCTTTGCAAACAAGTTGGAGTCTGTCTCCATGGAATTTGTGACATTTCTGTCAAATAACATTCCACCTGCAGGGGTCGATGAATCTGAATGATCAATCTCTAATGGATATTTCGTCCCCCAGCATTTGGTGGAATTTTCTGAGTGATCACCAGAGTCTGAGGAAAGATGAGCCATAGAAATTTGATGATGTGTATTTTTTACACTTCAACATTTGAAATACTGGAGTGAATAAATGAAGAGCATTGTAAAACTCTGTAACTTCCATATTCCTTTTCACAAGGGAACCTTTGCCAAGACTTGAAGAATTAGAATATTTTGGACTCACCAAAGCTTGCTTTTTTAACAGATTCGGTCTTCTGTTCGTGGAGCTTGTGCTGATGCTTTCACAGAACCTTCCACGTGGAGGAATAGTTAAGGGTGAATTATGTTTTACTGAGTCTGTCAGAATATTCTTGACACTCATATCCATGGAAAATGTTGGCCTTCCCTTTTGGGGAATCAAACTACTTTCAAGTGGGTGCAAGCTATCATGAAGTTGACTCGGGATATGCATTTCTGGAGTTGTCATGTGTGAGATTTGTCCATTTTCAATAATAATAGAGGTATCCCGCAGCTGAATAGTTTCTATGGCATCCAAAGCTTCTGACTGTTCTGCATCTTTCATGTCAGCACTGTTTCCACAGTAAGTCCTTGAGGATGGCCATCCTTCTGCACATTCCTGAACTATTTTCGGTGTGTCTTTCTGCGGGATTCTCTTGCAATCCATGTCATTAGAACCCTCACAGACTGGATCCAAAGAATTCAGTTTCACCTCTGTTGTCACTATTTCTTCTCCATGACCAGCATTATCTCTTATAGCGGAAGATGTTGGCCTACTATGTATAAATGTGTGTACACACACAGACACACACATATATATGCATACATACATATATGTACATAAACATATATATATATATGCATACATATCTATGTTATTGGGTTCTCCTATTTCCAGGGATGCACCCATACCAAATCAGACCAGGCATGGATGCTGGATCTGACCCCTCTGTGGTGCATCCAGGGTTTGTTCCTGGGACTGTGGATTTGTCCCAGAGACGTATTTGTGACAAAACCATAGTCCCAGGCACAAACACAGAAAAAAATATACTTTTCTTTCTTTTTTTCTCAGATTTTTATAATCAACTGATTGTAATTTATTTTGTGTCAGTTTTCTTCTCTTAAATGTTTTCTTTTCATCCCAAGCACAAACCCATGGAAAAATATACTTTTCTTCTTTTTTATTTTTAAGATTTTTATAACCAACTGATAGTAATTTATTTTGTCAGTTTTCTTCTCTTAAATGTTTTCTTTTCATTCGCGGTTAAGTTGTCAGTTATCTTCCCATAATTTTCTTTTTCAATCACAATCAAGCTCTGATTTTTTTTTTCTCATAAATTGTAAATGTCCACGGGAAGTTTTTGTCTATAGGCACAAACATGTTTTAAACATACGAATTCTGATTAAATGTCTAAGAAACATTTTCACCCCACACTGAAAATTAATGAATTTGCATCCTACATATGCTCCTTGAACAGATCTTTCATAGTTCACACATGAGGCTCCAAACTCTTATTTTCAATGTTCATTCAATGATAATGCCACTTGATATGCACAGTGAGAGGACAAAAAGAGTTGATAATATATTCAAACTGAAGCTATACTTAGGCCTCTATGCAGGATATACTAAATATAACAGCAAACAGAATAGATACTGCTCTACTTATGGTTCTTTAATTTTCCATTGATACTATTTATTATGGATGGATTACTTTTTTGAATCCTTTGTAATCTCTGTATAAATAGCGGTCTTTGTTCATCAAATGTTTATGTTTATAGGCTTTTAGCCACTGATTGTTTATTGTAATGTCTGAAGGCTGCACTATAATTCATAAGTAACGCTCCTACATGCCATCACATTCAACAAAACCATTCCAACATGCCATTTTTTGTGGAAGAAGTTGTATTGCCTCTCTAGCATTCTTACTCTACAACTCTTGAAGAGATTCTGCCATTCTCACAATCCAGTAAGCTCTATCACACTGCGCATGTCATTTTCTTTAAGGTTCTTGATCATCACTTTTGTGGGATTGCAACCAATAAAGTTACAGCAACAACATCTTTCTTGAAGGTTTTGCATGAACTTCTAGGTGATCTTGTGCTGATTTTGTTGTTCACTTTCTCATTATTCTGTCATCTTATGATTGCATTTGAAGATTTCAAGTGTTAGCATTGCGTAGTTGGAACTTTTTGTATCACAATTCATTACATTGTCATTTTAGAACCAAGGTTGCCAAGAGACTTGTACTGGTACGGTACCAGTACAGCTATTTTTGAAAAAAATATGAGACGGGTACTTGGAGATGCCCTTTTTTTAAAAATAATTTAACAATTGACTAACTTGCTAACATTAAACCTGAGAATATCAGTATGAAGTGAAATGTGAAAGGAATTTAGGATAACTATTTCAATTACTGTGATACACCCACTCCCACAGGTCTAGTCATCATGCGAGGATGCCCATTGGTTTATACTATTTAAAGGCAACAGTTATGGTCACAAATGTCTTTTAGAATATGGGTGAGTCATGTAAGAGTCATCCAATTATTATAAGGTAGTTCTGTTGGCATTATGGATGAATTGATTATGTGTTGCATTGATGTTTTGTCATTGATGTCAACACTAGCTGTTATGATTGGTTACCGGCAGACAAGTTTTGGTTACCAGTAGAAGATCTAGTGTTACCGACAAAAGAGACTATCTGTTGGACACTTCCGGCATGTTCGGATCAGTGAAGTATGTTTGATTTCATGTGTTATATGCTCCATGAGCATGTTTTGGTCAGTTGGTATTGGCTTGGCAATTGGATGCTATCATACACTCTGGTAAACCCTTACGGCACTGGTTTAAGGCTTTACCGGCAGAGCTTTCATTGAGTAATCGTGAAAGGATGAATAATTGGTGTTGGTGCAGTTTCTTCATGGATTTTAGGATGCTGAAGATGTTCTTTGATCGTGAGTCAACTGCTTGAAGACATTGCTTTGACGTGGTGGACCCAGAATAGGTCCGGTACCTATCTCAGTTATGGATCGGTATCATGCTAACATGTTGTTGATGTGTATTTTGTACACGACCAAACACAGAATAAAATACCAAAAGGTACCTTATCCTCTCTTGAATAAAGCTCCCGAATGCTGAAGATATCGCAAAAGGATTAATCGGAGAAGCTTCAAGGTTCCTGTTATGTAGGATCTCTACTCGTGGATAAGCTCTTTGTGGTATGATGTGATTTTTGCTAGAATCACAAGGGGACTTACACTTGACGACCTAAACGTCTGATTTGCTGGAATCACAGGATTTCACTAGCCTAGATTTTTTGAAAAAGGGGAAAAAAGGATGAGGGCGAGGGAAGGATCTAATTCTGACACTAAGAATGTAGGAACAATGAATGACCTTTGATGAAATTCTAACTAAGTCTTGTCTTGACATCCCAAGACCATCTCCACAAGGTTAGTGCGATCTTCAGAGGAAAGCTTTATGATGTTCAGATCATCGCTACAGGCATAGACACCATCAGGCTGATGCATATCAATGAAGAAGCGACAATTGAAGTTAAGCTTAAGCTGAATGATTCCAGTTGACTACACAAGGCAAGTCTACAATCAACAAACTGCTAGTAGTATGGATATACAAATTTCACCATCAATCAAACACATTTCTTCCACTCATCTAATAACATGAAATCAAATCTGAGAAGTATAAAGACCATGCAAATTGTTGAATCAACCCATAGATTTCCCCATTTCCTCAATGAAGTTTTACAAGTCTTTTACAACAACATCTTGGCAACAATCTTTGCCTTCTCTTGCTATTCTACTCTAATTGCTATTCTATCAACTGACTATTCACTATTAGCTAACTATTCACCTACTATCAACTATTGACTAACTATTATCCTTTACAAATGAGGAGCCAGGGCTTATATAGCGCCCTCAATACAATTCAATGGCTCGGATCAATTTGAGATCAATGGCCGAGATTTTACAATGAAAACCCTAATTAGGGTTTGTTACAACAAACTCAATTCTGGCCAATGAAATAATTGCATTATTTGGACACATGTCTTCTCTGGAATATTCGACCAATGGAGAACCGGGGTAGGTACATCGAAGTTTGTGCCATCTTTGATGAGTCAAGTACATTGAATCTGAACATGCTGAGCTAGACCAATCCGACTGCAGGAGTGATGACTGGGATGCCACCTTGTCTGACACTTGTAACTTGGTAGATATTCAATTTGATGTTGCTAAGAAGCTAGCTTTAATTAACTCTTCTGAAACTGTCTACTTCTTCAACGAACCCTTGCTTTAACTTCCTTTGTCTTCGATGTGCAGGATGGATGGTGTACGTTTCCTTCGAATGTTGGACTGGAAGAGGTCGTCCCTGATGATGCTGGACCGGAGAAGGTCGTCCTTGTGATGCTGGACCAGAGAGGGTCATCCTTGTTGATGCTGGACCGGAGAAGGCCATCCTTGATGATGCTGGACCGGAGAAGGTCGCCTTTTAACTGCAAGACAAACAAAAAGATGATTAAGGACACATAATAAATTCATTTCAACATAGCATTTTATACCTTAAATCATCAACAAGAAGAAATCAAAATTAAGTTTGCTTAAAATTCTTTCCAAAGACAGGCTCCATAAGAATTTTGCCCTGGACCCTTTGGAAGGGTCAGGAGCGAATTTTGCATTCCTGGCTCAAATTCTTCTCACCTTGTGATCATACTTGCTTAGATACATGGCCAAGGACGTCCTCATTCTCAACCAACACCAAGCTTGATGTAAATTTGGGGCAAAAATGAAGGTTTTAAGAATTTCGCTATGGACCCTTTGGAAGGGTCAGGAGCGAAATCCTTGGTTTGGGCTAATTTCCATCATTTTTCAACACCAATTAACTTCAGAAGGCAAGAACATGTCTCCTCGCACCCATCCAAGCCATGAAAACCTAACGTTTGACTAGACTTGCAAGGAAAATAGGTGGTTTTAAGATTTTCGCTCTGGACCCTTTGGAAGGGTCAGGAGCGAAAATCACTTTTTGGCTCAATTCCTTCAAATTTGATAATCATTGCTAAGTCAAAGTCATTCCTGAGGACCTCTCCCATCAAAACTCGCCCTAGTCAGCACTTGGCTTGGCACAAAATTGGAAAAAAATGGTGATTTATAGAAAATTCGCTCTGGACCCTTTGGAAGGGTCAAGAGCGAATTTCTTAATTTAGGCTTATTCCTCCATCATTTCAAGTTAAATTCACCTCAAAAGGCTAGAAAGCACTTCTCCTCTCACATCCAACCCAAGTTTGACATGATTTTGCAAGGCAAAATAGGTGATTGAAGGATTTTCGCCCTGGACCCTTTCAAAGGGTCAGGAGCGATTTTCCTCCTCTGGCCTAAAATCATCAATTTTGGAGACAACCATCAACTCAAGGGCAATCTCAAGGGCATCTTTTACATTGGTCTAGGCATAGCTTAGCATAAATTTGAAAGGAATAGGTAGATTTTGGGATTTTCGCTCTGGACCCTTTGGAAGGGTCAGGAGCGAAAATCTTGTTTTAGGGCTATTTCGCCATCCTTTCAACTTCAAATCACCTCCAAGATTTAGAACATCTTGCCTCACTCCTCTCCAGGGTATAAAAATCAAAATCTTGACTTGATTTGCAAGGAAAAAGGGTGATCTTAAGAATTTCGCTCTGGACCCTTTGGAAGGGTCAGGAGCGAAATTCTCGTTTGGCTTCAAAATTTGCATTCTTGGCGACCAAAATTCACTCTAAGGCAATCCAAATGACTTCTCTCACCCTTGCCCAGGTTTGACTTTGCTCAAATTTTGGAAGAAAAGATGGTTTTTAGGATTTTCACTCTGGACCCTTTGGAAGGGTCAGGAACGAAAATCTCATTCTTGACCCAAAATCATCATTCTTTCAACTTGAAACTTCTTTGCAAGGTAGAATCTCATCCTTCATTGCCCTAGGAACAAGGTTTCATGTCCAAGAAAGGTCAAAAAGTAGGCTTATAAGGAATTTCGCTCTGGACCCTTTGGAAGGGTCAAGAGTGAAATTTTCCTTTCCTGGCTAAACTCCTTCATTTTCACAACTTCCAAACACTCTCAAAGGCAAGATCATGTCCATTTCCCCTTTCAACATGCTTTGGACATCACAATTTGGTCAAATAGGGGAGGAAATGAGGTCTAGGAGGATTTTCGCTCTGGACCCTTTGGAAGGGTCAGGAGCGAAAATCATGATTTGGGCTTGATTCTTCCTTTTTCCAACTCAAAATCACCTCAAGAGGTAACTAAACATCATCCTTCACCCAAGGGATAAGGTCTTAAGCCAAAACAAGGTCAAAAGAATAGGCTTGCAAGGAATTTCGCTCTGGACCCTTTGGAAGGGTCAGGAGCGAAATTCACCTTCTTGGCTAGAATCCTTCATTTTTTCAAGGCTTTCAAACATTTCCAACGTCCAAACATGTCTACTCTTCCCTTCAAAATGCCTTTCAAACATTTCCAACGTCCAAACATGTCTACTCTTCCCTTCAAAATGCCTTGCAAATCAAAATTTGGTCAAATAAGGCAAGAAATGAGTCGTAGGTTGATTTTCGCTTTGAACCCTTTGGAAGGGTCAGGGGCGAAAATCTTGATTTAGGCTTTAATTGCTCATTTTTCAAACTTCAATCTTCTCCTGGAGGCAAATATAGATTGTTTTCCACTTGAGGAACCAGGTTTTAAGCCCATTCAAGGTAGTAAATGAGGATTATAGTGAATTTCGCTCTGAACCCTTTGGAAAGGTCAGGAGCGAAATTCCTAATCTTGGCCAAAATCCTTCACATTTCTACGTTCCATCACCTCAAAAGGCAGAGACATGTTATTTCCTTCCCAAGTTCACCCATGGAACAAGGTTGGTATCCAAAACAAGGGAGCAAATGAGGCTTATGAAGAATTTCGCTCTGGACCCTTTGGAAGGGTCAGGAGCGAAATTCCTATTTTTGGACAAGATCCTCACTTTTCAAAACACTTCTCAAGGCAAGAACACATCAAGACTCACACACAATGCCTAATAAACCAACGCCCATCCAAAACAAGGAAGGAAAATGAGATAAGGGTTTTCACTCTGGACCCTTTGGAAGGGTCGAGAGCGAAATTCCTCTCCCAGTCTAGAATCCATCATCCCAAGGTCTAAGATCTTCTCTCCAAGGCAAAGTTGCATCAAACCTTCTGAATTATGCCTCAAAAGTCTACAAACTTGGTCAAGCTAACGAGAAAAATAGAGGAAATATGAATTTCGCTCTGGACCCTTTGGAAGGGTCAGGAGCGAAATTCACCTTAGGCCATGATCCTGACTTCATTATTTCCCATTTCTTCATTCAAACAAGTGCTTTTGCCTTCATTCAAGCCTAGGAATGCATTAGTTCTAGGTTTTGGTCAAAGTAGAATGTCTTATGGAGAATTTCGCTTTGGACCCTTTGGAAGGGTCAGGAGCGAAATTTGACATTTTGGACTCTCCGTCAGGATCATTTTATGGAATATAATATTTAAGTATAAGTTATATTCCATATATACTTTCAGGATGTTTGAGAGTGGTTTCGGACCTCCAGGAGTTATATTGCAAAATCTAGTTTTTGGAGGATTCTTCAGTTTTCCAGACTTAGTCAAATTTCAGGATCAAGACATTCCAGACTTAGCCAAATTTCAGGGCATTTGAAGATCAGGATGACATTTCAGACTTCATCACTCACCAACTTGACCTAGATCGGACCTTCAAGAATGATACCCACTCACAAAGCAAGACACAATTAGCAACGAGAGCAAAACCAGGCCCTAAGGAAGACTCTCAAAGAAACCCTAATTCTGGGGCCCTGTGGACTCACCCTGGCTCAAGCAAAGCCTGTAATCCAACGATCCCCTCGACAGCACTCATCCTGCAAAGGCTAACAGACAAAACCCTAAAAGACCTAGAAAACAAACCCTAGAAAGCAAAAAGCAGGGGTCCCCATTTGCAATGGGGCGATGTGTGAATACGTCACAACACGTGTACTCTACACGTTACCGGGATGTTTCGAGAAGATTTATGGATTTGTTATTGTTGTTTTAGTCTTAAGCCAACATGGCATATCATTGTAATAAGGAATTATGTAATGATCTCTTTTAGGTGGCCGACCTAATTGGTTTAGGCCTTAGGGTTTGTATAAATAAGAGGTAGAAACTCTTTGTAGTGAATCATGGTTATTAAAAAGGTCATGGTCAAGGAAGGTAATGTGCAAATATTGTAATATCATTCAGGCAGAGGAGTTGGTCGATCATTGGGTGATCAAATTGGATTCAGAAGAGGATTTAGTCCTCTGGCATTGAGCTTAACCGGGACTGTAATCAGGCATGGTAGATGCTATCTCTTGCAGTTCACTCTATTGGAATGTTGTCCATTTATCTTGAGATGGTTGTAGCCTCTCTATGGTCAATGAAACTCTTTTGTAATGAGAGTACGCTCTAGGCAGTGTGCCTTCCTGCAAGTGCAAGCCCCTCATTGTAACACATACTTTTTGTATAAGTACCATCTGACTGTGGGTAGGCTTCCCACTGTGGTTTTTCCCTTTCCGGGTTTTCCACGTACAAATCATGGTGTTATGTGGTATGGTTGTTTTGTATTGATTATCTGGTTAATTGTTAATTTGTATTGTTTACCGATATCTGTTCCTATCGGCATCTGTATGTGCTTTACCGATACTTGATTTGTTTAAGGTTGTATTGTGGATTAAAAGTTATAATCTGTTAACAACTGATTCACGCCCCCTCTCTCAGTTGTTCACCGGTTATCCTAACAATTGGTATCAGAGCCTTGGTCCTCTTTTGCAGAAGCTTAACCACTTGAGGTGGATCCTATGGCAACTAACACCACTAATCTACCGGCAACTATTTTCAAAAGAGAAATCTCTAAGCTTGATGGAACAAATTATAGGATATGGAAAATTCAAATGGAGACTCATCTTAGATGTCTTGGTAAGGATATTTGGGAGATCACTAAGAAAGGATACACACCTTATGATCCGGCATCTGGCAATCTTGCTCCTGCAGACTTGGATAAGAGTATTGAAAATGATTGCAGAGCTAGAGAAGCCCTCTTGTGTGCACTTATTGATTAGCAGATCATGGGATTAACTGATAAATCATCGGCTAAGGTTATGTGGGACAAATTGCAAACTTTGAATGAAGGTGATCCTACTGTCAAAATTGCTAAACTTGATGGTTACCGGGTAAGATATGAAAACTTGAAAATGGATGATAATGAAAGAATTGTTGTGTTTATGGAAAGAGTAAATGAGATTGTTATGGGAATTCAATGTTGTGGAGGATTTCTAAGTGAAGATGAAATAGTTTCCAAAGTCTTGAGAGCCCTTCCACCGGCTTACAAGATGAAGGCAACTGAGTTAAGAACAATGGCAAACACTTCAATTAACAGAGGACCCGAACTTCGAATACACAGCTGTTGCGGGAAGCAAAGTGGCTACTAAACTATCCATCAGTGAGTACCCACTACTTTCTAATTATGCGATTATAGGTGTGCGATTTTCAGACTTTTACCACCTACACGTGATTGCTTTTTTTGACCTTGTACTTTATCAACTATAGAAGATGGGCCGTCTTTCAGACCAATCAACAAATTCACCTGGGAAATTATCTGCTTTTGAGCTTGAAGAATTTGGATCTTCTGGAGCTGTAAAGTCTAAACCTGCTTTTCATGTATCATCATCAACATCTACTGAGAAAAGTGATTGGAAAGCCCTATATGCAAAAGAATTGGTAGACATGAGCGAAGAAGATGAAGAATTTGAGCAACTTGAAGCCTTATTTGCTAGAAGAGTACCTAAAGGACCAACTGGAAGTAAGTATGAAGGAAAAACACCTTTTAAATGTTTTGCATGTAATAAGATTGGTCATTTTGCATCTAGATGTCCTGAAAGGTTCAAGGTTTGAGGAAAGAGTTAAGAAATCTTTTAAGCCTAACCAGAACAAATATAGATTCAAGAAAAGTAAACAATGCTCCGTAGCAGATGAGGAAGGAATAACTGATGAATCTAGAGATGAACCAGCAGAAGACTCTGCTAGTGGATCTGGAAATGGAAAAGAATGGGTGTTCTATGCTTTGAAGGAAGATGAACCGGAACCGGCTATCAAAAATGAAAAAAAGGCCCCGACAGCAAAAGTTGAAGATAAGGATGAATGGGTAGTTGATAGTGGATGCTCACATCATATGAAGCCTTATTTGCTAGAAGAGTACCTAAAGGACCAACTGGAAGTAAGTATGAAGGAAAAACACCTTTTAAATGTTTTGCATGTAATAAGATTGATCATTTTGCATCTAGATGTCCTAAAAGGAATGCAAGGTTTGAGGAAAGAGTTAAGAAATCTTTTAAGCCTAACCAGAACAGATATAGATTCAAGAAAAGTAAACAATGCTACATAGCAGATGAGGAAGGAGTAACTGATGACTCTAGAGATGAACCGGCAAAAGACTCTGCTAGTGGATCTGGAAATGGAAAAGAATGGGTGTTCTATGCTTTGAAGGAAGATGAACCGGAACCGGCTATCAAAAATGAAGAAAAGGCCCTGGCAGCAAAAGTTGAAGATAAGGATGAATGGGTAGTTGATAGTGGATGCTCACATCATATGACTGGAGATAAAGGGAAATTTTGTCCCTGCAAGTATACAATGGCGGTCAAGTCATATTTGGAGATGACAAGGCATGTATGATCAAAGGTAGAGGTATTATTTATTTGGATGGCAAGCATAATACTGATAATGTCTATTATGTAGAAGGTTTAAAGCATAATCTTTTGAGTGTTGGTCAATTGGTTGATAAGGGTTTTCAACTTCAGTTTAAATATAGAAAATGCAAAATCATTAACAAGACTGGTTTGGAGATTGCAACCGATATTCAGACTAGAAGTAATATCTTTCACTTGAACACTGGTAATAAGACATGTTTAATTGCTCATATTGATGAGAGTTGGCTATGGCATAAGAGGTTGTGTCATGTTAATTTTGATTGTATTGTTAAGATCAGTTCAACTAAGGCAGTCAGAGATATACCTAAGATTATGAAGCCTCATAATCTCCGGTATATGAGGAATGTCAATTGGGTAAGCAAGTTAGAAGTTCTTTTAAGAGCATACATGATAATTGATGACTATTCTAGAATGATGTGGGTGACTTTTCTAAGGGAGAAGTCTGAAGCTTTTGAGAAATTCAAAATCTTTAAAGCGAAGGTTGAAACTGAAACTGGTTTGAAAATCAAATGTCTAAGATCAGATCATGGCGGTGAGTTAACTTCTCATGAATTTAATAGTTATTGTGAGACAAATGGAATTAGGAGACAGCTATCTGCACCTCAGCAAAATGGAGTAGTGAAAAGAAAGAACAAAACCATTTTGGATGCAGCAAGACCTATGATGATGGAAGCCAAATTGCCTCATATCTACTAGAGAGAAGCAGTGAGTACAGCAGTCTACACATTCAACGGAGTTCACATCAAAGGTGAAACCGGTTAATATTGGCATATCTATATCTAAAGAAATTTATGTATAGAAGAGTGAGAAATATTGTTTTTGTCGTGTCTATTTTATTGTATTTTTCTTACTATGTTCACTCAAACCTTATAAATAATTGTAATCTCAAAACAACCCTTGCCCTAATTAAAGTTTATTTCATAACCTTAATTGATTTATAGCATTAATTGAACTCTAACTCTAATTCTACCAAAAATGCATTACCCGAATTGGAATGTAATTATTATTGAACACTTAATCTTACCTAACCAATAACATAATCCTCTAATGAAATTTTTTCTCTAACCTAATAAAAAAATAAAAGGTTAAGTACAACAACAGATGGAGTGGTGCTTTTCGAAATAATAAATATGAAAATGGAATGCCATAACTGGGCTACTTAGGATTAGCCATGACAACAAAACTGTCCAAAAACATATCTACTGTTCTAGAGTGTGGCCAGAACTTGAAACCTTTTGTAAGAGTTCTTGAATCAAAACCTTTTGTCATAGGCCAGTTTTAAGAAACAGGGTATGGATATCCATTACGCTTTAACGGAATTTTTTATTCAGTAAAATTTTATAAAACAACATGATTGTAATATTGGTGTCATTAATGCAAACATTATGAATTTTCACTAAATATACTACAAGCAGTTCATACTTATTTGTATATACAAATTATTATTAATTTTCTATCAGTGGGAAAGTACTCGAACTCTTGTACACGTCTGTGTTTTCAATGGCATCAACATTAACCTAAATAAGTCCAGGTATTAATCCATCACTTAAAAGAGAAATATTATAAATCTTCTGCGCCTATGACAGTCTACAGATATTTTGGTACCTGCTAATATCCTTCTAGTTTTACAATTTACAGCAGGAAGAATTCTTCCATATTCTATCAGATGTAGAATTACAACACCTTAAAATTTAGGGATTACCAATTTTTTCACCAATTTCATCTTACACAATGTCAATGCATTTCTCCATGGTATTTTGTGGAAGTCTTCTAGTTTTATTTAGACAGGAAACACATTTTATTATGTCACAAAGAAAATCCAAAACTCAATCTACAATTTTTATCCGGTCTTAAAAACCTTTTATCAATAAATGACTGATTTTTCTGTTCTGTCAAAAACCTGGTAAAATTTCTCTTCTTCAATAAACCTCTTCTATCAGGAGAGGAATTACTTTCAATAAACCTCTTCTACAATGAATATTCTATCAGGAGAGGAATTACTTTCAATAAACCTCTTCTACAATGAATGATTTTCATCTCACCCTTGGCATTGCCCAGATCTGGTCGATCTCTCCCATTGGAGCCAGATCTGATTATGACCTGTTTATGCATAAAATCTCTTTTAGATATCATAGAGATATCATGCAACGAATGTTTCAAGTACATTCATCCAACCAAATACTTTGTATTATGCAACAATTACTACATAACATACTTGTACCATGGTCTGTGACAAGAGAGAAATAGAGGTGTGTCTCGGCAGAGAAGGCAAGGGAAAACAGTTCTCTGCCAACTCCTCTTGAGATTTCTCGAGTTATTCAACAATTCTTTCCTTCACAACTGCAAATGATGTAAGCAATCTGGCTGCTGTTGTCGGTCTTGGAGATCTGCTGCCTATGCACATTTTTTCAGAGAATCTCTTCCCTTGCCTCCGCTGCAAAGAAACGCATCTATTTCTCTCTTGCCATGTAGACCATGGTACCAGTATGTAGTAATTGTTGTATAATGCGAAGGATTTGGTTACATAAATCTACTTGAAAGATTGGTTGCATGATATCTGCAAGAGATTTTCCTGTAGGAGTTGTTGACCACATGTGCCCAATGGGAAGTTAGATGAAAAACAAACATAAAGTTATAAACCAATGCAAAAGACTTCTCAATTGTCTACCATGGTCTGTGACAAGAGAGAAATAGAGGTGTCTCTCGGCAGGGAAGGCAAGGGAAAACAGTTCTCTGCCAACTCCTCTTGAGATTTCTCGAGTTCTTCAACAATTCTTTCCTTCACAACTGCAAATGATGTAAGCAATCTGGCTGCTGTTGTCGGTCTTGGAGATCTGCTGCCTATGCACATTTTTTCAGAGAATCTCTTCCCTTGCCTCCGCTGCAAAGAAACGCATCTATTTCTCTCTTGCCATGTAGACCATGGTACCAGTATGTAGTAATTGTTGTATAATGCGAAGGATTTGGTTACATAAATCTACTTGAAAGATTGGTTGCATGATATCTGCAAGAGATTTTCCTGTAGGAGTTGTTGACCACATGTGCCCAATGGGAAGTTAGATGAAAAACAAACATAAACCAATGCAAAAGACTTCTCAATTGTCTACCATGGTCTGTGACAAGAGAGAAATAGAGGTGTCTCTCGGCAGGGAAGGCAAGGGAAAACAGTTCTCTGCCAACTCCTCTTGAGATTTCTCGAGTTCTTCAACAATTCTTTCCTTCACAACTGCAAATGATGTAAGCAATCTGGCTGCTGTTGTCGGTCTTGGAGATCTGCTGCCTATGCACATTTTTTCAGAGAATCTCTTCCCTTGCCTCCGCTGCAAAGAAACACATCTATTTCTCTCTTGCCATGTAGACCATGGTACCAGTATGTAGTAATTGTTGTATAATGCGAAGGATTTGGTTAAATAAATCTACTTGAAAGATTGGTTGCATGATTTGGTTACATAAATCTACTTGAAAGATTGGTTGCATGATATCTGCAAGAGATTTTCCTGTAGGAGTTGTTGACCACATGTGCCCAATGGGAAGTTAGATGAAAAACAAACATAATCCAATGCAAAAGACTTCTCAATTGTCTGGTGTAGCAAATGACCTTTTTGGCAAGTTAGTTGAACCTTAAAAACCATTAGATAGAGGACAACACATTCTTAAAAAAATTGATGAATAGAACAAAATAAGTAGTTGAATCAGTAAATGGAAATTACTCAAATACATAGTGGGTAGGTAGATAAAGTAAATGGTTCGAAATAGGTAGTCCAATAGTTTAGAAGGGTAGGTAAGAGAAATATTATTTTATTTTTTAAAGTAAATTAGTAGTTTCAATTTTCAAATAGTTGCCTTTCTTGTGATCCAGTGCTTCAATAGGGTAATGTTCCTAATGAATTGTTTCAATAATTTAACAATAAATTTAGGTTAAGTGGTAAATAGGTGGTGCAATAGCTTAAAAGGGTGGGTAAGAGAAATATTGTCTACCTATTGAGGCCAATCAATCGTATTAAATTTTTAAGAGTCTAACTTTTTATTTAATGGTTACACAACATAGTTAATATTTCAAAGGAGTTGTTTCTATAATTTTAAAATAAACTTATGTAGTGTGACAAGTAAGTGAAATAGTTGCCTACCTCACGATCCAATGGTTACATATGGTAGTATATATTTCCAAGAAGTTGTTTCTATAATTTTTAATTAAACTTATGCCACATGGAAAATAAGTGTTCAAATGGTTATGTTGGGTGGTTAAGAGAATATTATTATTATTTAGAGGAGAATGAGCTAGTTGTCTTCTGATCCAATTGTACATAGGATAGCTAATATTTTCAAGGATTTGTTTCTATAATTTTCCAATAAATTTATGCAAAAGGACAATAAATGATCCAATAATTAAGAAGCTTAGGTAAGATAAATAATATTTTATTTTTAAGGAAAATCAATTGTTTAGATTTTCAAAAAGTTTATTATCTAATAAACCAATGGTTGTTACATAGGGTTATTAAGATTTTCTAAGAATTATAATTTTCCACTAAAGTTATGTGGTTATGTTGGATAGTTAAGGGTAGTGTTGGTTATGTTGGTTATGGGAATATATATATAGAAGAAAGATTTTCCTATCTTATGAACCAATGGTTAAGTAGAGTAGTTGAAAGTTTCAAAGACATTCAGAACCTTACAGAGATATCATTCACAGGGGGAGAGCTATTGATATTCAGGAGATTGTTGGGGGAGAGCTATTGATATTCAGGGTTTGTTGGTTGTCCTCCACAGCGGGAGACTTGTTTGGCACTTCTTGGTACTTAGATGTTTTTCACATCTAGTGTTGCCATAAATGCCAAAGGGGGAGATTGTTGGCATTATGGATGAATTGATTATGTTTTGTCATTGATGTCAACACTAGCTGTTATGATTGGTTAGCGACAGACGGGTTTTGGTTACCAGTAGAAGATCTAGTAGAAGATCTAGTGTTACCGACAGAAGAGACTATCTGTTGGACACTTCCGGCATGTTTGGATCAGTGAAGTATGTTTGATTTCATGTGTTGGTCAGTTGGTATTGGCTTGGCAATCAGATGCTATCATACACTTTGATTTCATGAGCATGTTTTGGTCAGTTGGTATTGGCTTGTGTTGTGACCATTTCACACATCGCCCCATCGCAAATGGGGACCCCCTCTTTTTGCTTGTTTTTCGCTCGTTTTCGCTTTCGTTTTTAGGGTTTTGTTAGTCAGTTGGTTGTCTGGATTTAAGGCCAAGCCTTAGGGTTTTAAATTTTGCCTCTTCAAGCCAGAATCCAGTCATTTTTTTTTTTGCGAGCTTTTGAGCTTCTTTTCTAGAATGCAAATTTTGAATGCAATAAATTCGCCAAAGTGATCTAATTTTCAATTGGAATGTTCATGCAGAGCTTAAATTTGTCTAAGTGTTGACCGTCAATGTGAATTTTTGTCCGATTGAATATTTTGACCGAATTTTGACTTTTTTGAATTTTGATCCTGGGCATTGGAATTGATTTGTTTTCGCCTCGTGAAGTGTTAAAATGTGAAAAATCTTGTTATTTTGGCCTGTAGGAGCAAAATCGCTCCTGTCCCTCAGTGAAGGACGGGAGCTCAATTTCAAATATCTCATCATCCTTGCAGAGTCCAGACAAATTTTACGTTTGAAGTGATGGAGAACGACGAGATCTTTCCATTGAATATAAATTGAAGATTTTTACAAGCACAGAAATGCCTCCAGGAGGAAAATCGCTCCTGTTCCTCAGTGAAGGACCGGAGCTACAATTCAAATTTCGTCTTGTCCTTGCAAGATTTTGAAAACTTAACAATTTGAGGACGTCCAAGGGAAGATACTTTGCCAAATGAATATAATTTGATATGCAAAAACGAAGGAAAATGACCTATATTGACTAAATCGCTCCTGTCCCTCTCCAAGGGACCAGGGCGAGGTACCTTGTAGCTCTCGTCCCTCTCCCAGGGACCAGAGCGATTTCCTTCATTTTGCAAAATCCAGACAAGGGTCAAGGCAAGTTTACGTTCAAAAACAAAGGAGAACATGAGATGAACACATTGAATATAAATTGAAGATTTTTGGGACGTCCATACCAGTGTTAAATGCCTAGTTCGCTCCTGTCCCTCAGGAAGGGACCAGAGCGATTTTTGATATAATTGCTTTTCTTGCAAAGTTACAAATGATGTCAGGGCATGGATGAATGGAGTAGAGCATGACAAATCCATTGAATATAAATTTAGAAGGTGACAAAGTGAAATGAAGGCCACAAGAGCAAGTTCGCTCCTGTCCCTCTCCAAGGGACCAGGGCGATACAATGGTTGTATTGCTTCTTGTTCATGTTTAAACCGATCCAAGTCAAGACGAAGGGTGGCGAAGACATTTTAGGGCATTTCCATCAAGCGCAAGGTTGTAAAGGTCATCACATGGAAGGAATGTGCACTCTAAGACCCATATCGCTCCTGTCCCTCTCCAAGGGACCAGAGCGATACTTCCATTAAGGCATCGATTTCAAAGGACAAGCAAATATTAAGTTACCAAGAGGACTTAAAGGACGTCATTTCACGCAATGAAGATAATTGCAAGTTGGTAAAAACAAGAACAAGCTCGCAATGATGAACTTCGCTCCTGTCCCTCAGGAAGGGACCAGGGCGATGTTAGATGTATTGATCATTTTGAGCAAGATTTACGTAAGGACAAGATTTCGCAAGGTCTTAGAAGGTCCACGGAAAGGTAGAAAGGTGATGCATGAAGATTTCAAACGTTAAATAATCACCAAAATGGACCTAGGGACCATATCGCTCCTGTCCCTCTCCAAGGGACCAGGGCGATTTGCTTTGGATTCCTTGTTTGTTTCAAGTTCAAGCTAAGTCATGACGTCCTAAGATTGCATATGGTCCAAGGCATCGTTTGAAGATAATTTGCAAGGGTCTTGAACGTCCAAACATCGCCAAATAATGTAAAGGCCCCATATCGCTCCTGTCCTTTGGACAAGGACCAAGGCGATACTATCAAAACACTCACGTTCCTTCAAAGATCAAGTCAAGGCGAGGATGGACGAGGTAAGGGACATCGTTGGGAAGATGTTGCAAAGGGGATCGAAGTTTAAAAGTCGCCAAGATCAAGGAGAAATAATGGATCGCTCCTGTCCCTCTCCAAGGGACAAGGGCGATGGTCCTTTTAATACGTCCAAACACATAATGAAGACAAATGGAATAAGCGCGAAAGGACATGAGCATAGAGGTTGTTCGCCCTACAATGGAAATTCGAAGATCAAAGATACAAGATGAACGTGAAGACATGGAGATCGCTCCTGTCCCTCTCCAAGGGACAAGGGCGATGTTAGGCAAAACACATGATATTCTTTGAAAATCACGTTAAGACAAGGACGCACAAGGTTTTAATAGCATTTGGAAGATGATACAAGGAAAGGATCGTACCAAAATGGAGAATTTCAAGCAAAAACCTTAGGATCGCTCCTGTCCCTCTCCAAGGGACCAGGGCGATAATGGTCATAAGATGCACTTGCTCGCACAAGAAAGAAATTCAAATTCGAAGGACCACCAGATGATCGATTTGGAACGTGGAAATGAAGGAGTTGAACGTTGAAAACGCAAGAATCAAGACCAAAATCATGGATCGCTCCTGTCCCTCTCCAAGGGACCAGAGCGATGAGGTACGTCCCTTTATTTTCATATTTTTGGCGCCAAATTAAACAATTCAAATTTCCTTAAATGCTAAATCGATTTAAAAATTGAAAATCCTATTTAAATTGGCATTTAATATGGCGTTAAACATTTATTAATTATTTCGCCTTGATTAAAATCGAAATTTGCAAATTTAAAAAACGCAAGGCATTAATAGTTAATTATTTAATTAATAAAAAATCGATTTCAAGCGCTCATTTAAGGAGGTCGGCCTTGTCATTTCATTGCAAATCATTTAAAAAATGGTTTTATTTTTATCAAGTCGGCCTAAGGGGTGAAGGATGAACGCGCTATATAAGGGGAGTGGAATTATCATTTTCTACATCATTATTTTACCTTCCTTCATGCGAATTGAAAGAGGCGAATACAGTGCGAATATTATCCAAGGGTGGCGCGCTAAGTTATCTAAAGGTGGTGCGATTTCAAACCAAAGGTGGCGCTAATATAGAGTGCGAATTGCGTTGAAGACCAAGGGTGGTGCGAGCTTGAGGATACATTAAGGCGAATTTGCTAAGGACTTGGAGACCACGCCAAAGTGCGAATTTGAAGATCCATTTGAGACCACGTCCAAGGCGATAATTGAAGATCACATTCTCTCCAGAGGTGGCGAAGACAATTTTGAGGAGATCATATTGAAGATTATCTTATATCTCAAATTTTGCCTAGGCGAATTTTGTTTTTGCATTCTAGAGTTAGCTCTCTATCGAGGTATGGCGATTTAATTATTGTTGTTTTATTCATTCATCGTCATATTTCAAATTTTGAAATTTTGAGTTTTGAAATCTCTTAGCTCAATCGTTGTATTTTAGGAAATGATAACTCTAGAGATTTATCATGAGATTTCCTAAAATTTATCTCTCTTATTTACGTTATTTATTGCAAAATCTATTTCTTATAATGAAATGTTGTGTAGGTATGGCGACCCCAAAGGCGGGAGCATCCACCAGTCGCTCGGCTCTCATGAAAGAAGATCAGAAGACCGAAGAAGTGGAGACCAAGATCGTGTCCAAGTGGAGCAACATTGGAGATACCAACTTGGGGAACTTTAGCACAAAGAAGTTCCGAGAGGTCCCTTACATCGGCAAGCCATCACCTGTCGCCCGGAGAATTATAGAGAGTGGCATCATCAAGGCGGCCGGTTTTCCTCCAGCTATTCAGTGCCACGAGTTGATGATCGAGTGTGCCTGTCACTACAATCCACAGTCCAGGACAATTGTGTCCAACGAAGGAAACACTTTGGCGTACCTTTCAGAGGAAGCCATAAGTGAAGCCTTCCATCTTCCAGAGCACAGGGACATGATATACAAGAGCATTGAAGGAGCCAGATCAGTGTACGATGATGATCCAGATGCTTGCCTAAGCATAATCAACAAGAACTGGCTACTTAAGAGTCGTCCCCGTCTGAGCAAAGTACCGAACACACCACACAGGATTGATTTCCAAGAGGAGTACAGAGATTTGATCACCATGCTCAACAGAGTTACAGGAGCACCTCATGCCTTCTATTTTGAGAAATGGATGTTTTACTTCATCCAGGTGATTGTTCAAGGAAAGGGTACAATACATTGGGCTAGGATAATTAGCCATTGCTTAGACATACAGTTGAGAAGACTCAGGGCTACTAAGTCCTTCCACATGAGTTCATACGTCATCTATGCCTTAATCAGGAGCGTTGAGTACGCAGGACTACCTCACAGAGGAGTGATTGGTAGAGGACCCGGCGAGGTCAGAGTTTGTGAATCCTATACCTACTTGCATCATCCACCAGGGAAGAACTACAAGTTAATCAATGATACTTTCACGATGAACATCACAAGGACGTTGCAAGGAGGGATTCACAACAGATTATCTCAGGATGCCCAGGAATTCATCAAGAGGTACGGTGCTTGGTTCATTCAGTTTCCCAAGTTCACTTACATTAGAGTGTATGGATGTCCTTTACCTCCGTACATGTTGCCGAGGTACCCGACAGATAGAATTGTGTTACTTGAAGTAACAAGGCAGTTGGCAGCATATGTGAAGGCATTCAGACACAGACATCAGAATGGAGTTCAGGTACCTATTATTTTGGGTAATTCAGTTGAGGTATGTCCTAATGTCTTAGCCATGGATGACGCAGAGAAGGAGTTAGCCTTGTATCCTTTTTCATCTTTTGCTTGGAGGAATAGTTTTGATCCACATGGACATTTAGAGGAGACGGTCGGTAGAAGATTTAGACATGAGTACCAAATTGAAGATTTTATGATGAATCTCCTAGATGATCTCGAAGTGAAACGAAAGATACATTCTAGATTGCCTTTGGATTTCATCAGGAAATGTAAGATTTACAGAGTAGCCGACCAAGCTCAGGACAACGGCAGGCACATCCAATCTTCATATGATAGAGAAAGCAAGACAATAAGTTTGAATTGGAATGAGCCCGAGGCCGTGGATTTAGATGATTTGATGGCACCAGTCTTGTCTTGTACTCGCAGATGGGTAGACGTTCAGCATCAGAAGTTGAGAGAACAAGGCATAGCTATGTCTTTTACTTTGGAAGAAAAGCCAGCCGAAGGTGGAGCCAGTGTTAGTGAAGGCAATCCTAATCCTAGGAATTCAGGTGAAGGTAACCTTCGATGTGCCAGTGAGGGCAATCTCCATTCGAGAGGTTCAAAGAGAAAGGAAAGATCAGAAAAGAAAGAGCCTTCCAAGAAAAAGCAAGGTGCCAACAAAGATCAAACACCAGGTACTTCTTCCAGGCCAGAGGATAGAACAGTTCGAGTGGAAGAGTCCATGGAATCGATGGTACAGAATGGCAGACAGGAGGAAGAACAGGCACAGCATGTTTCATCCGATGGATCTCTCCAAGACTATGATTTAGATAATGATAATGAAGTAGCATCTCCTCCCAGACAAGAAAAAATAGTACATAAAGAGATTCAAGTTCAAGAGACAAGATCAAATATCCCAGATTGGTTGAAGGAAAGATTGACTAAGGTGATCGTAATTGAGGACGAGGACAGTGCAATTGATTTAGAGAGCCTCGTGGGACGTTCACATATGACAACAGAGAAAAAGAAGGCTACAAAGATGTCCAAGATGATTCGAGATGAGACTGGATCTAGAAAACTGCAGATAGCTACACCGGTAGCAGACAAATATGAGGGTGAGATCCTAGCAGAAGACTATCATATACAGACTATTGAGTTAGGACCATCCACAGCAGAGCAGACTTTAGATGATGCCACCGACACATTTGAGGCATTGAAGGACAAGCTTAGAGAAGAAGTGGAAAAGAATAGAAAGCTTGAGAGAGAGGTCGGTGCATGGAGGACATATTTCAGTCACATCAATGAACCTTTGGGACGTCAGGATCCAGTTAGATCACCATTGCAGGCATTGCCCCTTCAATCAATCAATGAAGCAGAAAGATTCAGGAACCTGGTCCAGCGTACATGTAGTTGGATGGATAGATCTCACACGGTGGCCATAGAGTTTGTTACAAGGATGTCGAAGATCACCCACCAGGCTATCCAAGTTCTTGAGATTATTCACAGATTGATGGCAACAGTAGCTGCATTTGCCCATACCAAGGACATTGTCATCCCTGTCTTGAAAGTTATAAGACACACATCCAGAAGAATTTTAGCACAAGAGAGGATCTTAGAAGGTGATTCTCACAATTTGTTTCAGTGGTCAACCTTACTCCATATAAAGAGTGTTCTCTTTGAGGACATCAGTGTTAGATGTGGTCAAGTTGAGGAGGTGATCAATCCGATCCAGGACAGAGTATTTGAGGTACTTCGTACCATTCTTGGCAGAAGGATCGAGGTCGAGACATATGTGGATTTACAAGAATTTGAGGATAGAATCAAGATCATCTTTCGCAAGGACGCAGATGTTACAGATGAGCAGTATGATCAGATGTATGCCACCATGCTCCTGATTGATAGAACAAAGGAACTTGAACCTACTTGGGACACAGCTCTTCTAGATGCATTTGATCAGGTTATCCACTTAGAAGAGAGTATCAAGAATCTTCCCGAGATTCCAATCACAGAAATCGAAGGAATCGTGACAAAATTCATTGCATATGCTAAGAAAGAGAATTGGAAAGGGAATAAGATTCTAGATGAAAGGTTGTTACAGATGACATGACGCCTTATTTCTCATTGGTTGATACCTCCTAGATTTTTGTGCCGAATTTAATATTTGGCTATGTATTTAATATTGTGCAGTAAAAAGGAGGTCATTTGTAACAAACCCTAATTAGGGTTTAGGTGTCATGATCTTGTCCATTGATTTACTTTCAATCTGGACCTTTCATTGTAACTGGGGATGCTATTTATACCCCCATTTTTCATTTCATTTGATGATAGGAAAATAGTGAATAAGTGTGAGAGATAATAGTTGATGTAATAGAGAGATTAGAGTTAGAAGCAATTTTTATTTTGTAGCAAGATTGAGTCTTGAAGAGAGAAATTCAAGCAATTGTTGTATATGATGACTTGGAAATCAATAAAATATTGAAGTTATGGTGTTTTGTTGCAAATTTCTTAAGTTATCTTCATGGTTGTTGGATGTACTTGAATCACGCTCAATCAAAGTAGTTTGTTAATTTGAAAGACTAAGTGTGAGATTTGATATTTGGTAGGATTCGCTATCCAAACCACTAGCTTCTTGCTGATTGTAGGAACGCCTTGCGTGGTCGACTGGAAAACATTTTGAGTCCTTAACCTTCAAGCATTTTCGCATCTAGGATATGTACCTTCGTAGTAGTGTCCTTGGTCTTTGATGCATTGAATACCATTATTACCTTAGAAGATCGCACTAATTTCAATTGAGTTGTTATCTTATGGCAAAATTGAAGTTGGTTGAGTCTTGCCAAATCTCATTCATGCTAAGTCGTTCATAGGGCTAGGCTAGATTAGACTTCCTTAAACCCTGTCCTTTTGCCATTTTTTTTGAAAGTTCCTTTTAGTTTAGTAAAATCTTCGAACTTTTGAATCCGTAAGACGCCTTGGAGGAAACAGCAAATCACATCATACCACTAAAAAAGCTTGTCCACACGTGGAGACCCCACTAAAAGAACCTTGGAGTCCATCTAACTGATCCTTTTTGCAGATCTTCAGCAGTTAGAGACTATTTTCTCAAGAGAGGATAAGATGCCTGTCGGTATTTTATTCTGTGTATGATTGTGTACAAAATACACGTCAACAGCTTGGCAATCGGATGCTATCATACACTCTGGTAAACCCTTACCGGCACTAGTTTAAGGCTTTACCGGCAGAGCTTTCATTGAGGAATCGTGACAGGATGCATAATTGGTGTTGGTGCCGCTTCTTCATGGATTTCAGGATGTTGAAGATGTTCTTTGATCGTGCTTCAACTGCTTGAAGACATTGCTTTGGCGTGGTGGACCCAAAATAGGTCTAGTACCTATCTAGGTTATGGACCGGTATCATGCTAACGTGTACTCTACACGTTACCAAGATGTTTCGAGAATATTTATGGATTTGTTATTGTTGTTTTGGTCTTAAGCCGACATGGCATATCATTGTAATAAGGAATTATGTAATGATCTCTTTTAGGTGGCTGACCTAATTGGTTTAGGCCTTAGGGTTTGTATAAATAAGAGGTAGAAACTCTTTGTAGTGAATCGTGGTTATTTAAAAGGTCATGGTCAAGGAATGTAATGTGCGAATATTGTAATATCATTCAGGCAGAGGAGTTGGTCGATCATTGGTGATCGAATTGGATTCAAAAGAGGATTTAGTCTTCCGGCACTGAGCTTAACCGGGACTATAATCAGGCATGGTAGATGCTATCTCTGGCAGTTCACTCTATTGGATTGTTGTCCATTTATCTTGAGATGGTTGTAGCCTCTTTGTAGTTAATGAGACTCTTTTGTAATGAGCAATACGCTCTAAGCAGTGTGCCTTCCTGCAAGTGCAGGCCCCTCATTGTAACACATACTTTCTGCAGAAGTATCATCTGACTGTGGGTAGGCTTCCCACCGTGGTTTTCCCCTTTCCGGGTTTTCCACGTACAATTCATGGTGTTATGTGGTATGGTTGCTTTGCATTGATTATCTGATTAATTGTTAATTTGTATTGTTTACCGGTATCTGTTCCTACCAGCATTTGTATGTGCTTTACGCGTACTTGATTTGTTTAAGGTTGTATTGTGGATTAAAAGTTATAATCTGTTAACAACCGATTCACCCCCCCTCTCAGTTGTTCACCGATTATCCTAACAAGTTCTGGTGTCTTCTCGTTCCAATGTAAATCAAAGTATGTCAATAGGAAAGAAGGATTTATGTAGCTCGGCTAGCCTACCTATAGGAACAAAGATAAATGTGAAAAGAAGGCAAAAACACAAATATGCCTAAAAAACTATCAAATATACTTGGTTGCGTGGAAAAATATAGTTTTTCCGGCATATTTGTGTTTTCGCCTACCTTTTCACAAACCCTGTGTCCAATTTTCACACCTCCCGCACACCCTACGATACAATGGACACACAAAACTGAAGACATGTCAACTCAGAAAAACCCTTACGAGATTTTTAAAAAATATACATATATTCATACAATATATATACCTCGACTAAATGTGCAGCTCCCTCGCTCTGTGATTCAACCAGAACAATCCAGATTTTCTCAAATTATTTCGGCTCTCTCTCGCCCATGCAGCTCCTGTACGAAAGAATTCAAAAAAAAATTCAAACTATCGGGTTATTGATTCTTTTTATTTGTTTTGCCCGAAATTTCAAAAAAAAAAATGGGCTTTTTTAAACACGTGTAGCCATGCCCATAACCATGAGAGCGGCCAGCAAAATGTTAGCTGCTTGCAGGCTTTTTCGTCAACCGCAAAATGACAACATGCCGCCACGTCATTGGATGATCAGTGGGTCCTAGAATGTGGCTCTCATGGCATCATAGCATTGCATGTGATATCATGGAGAGGCATGCGGATTTGGTGCCAGAATAGCTACTGCCCTTTGCCCCACTTGCTAGGATGGTGTGGAGGTGACGGACCCAAACCCCAAGGAGTTTTTTTAAAAATATGTATTTCATACAATGCACATGTTAAACATACCTCGACTGGATAGCCAGCCCTTCTCACGGCGACCGTAGCTCCCCTCACTCTGTGATTCAACAGAAACCTCCACCTCCAAATTATTTCACTCAACCTTTCAGATCTCTCTAGCTCATGAAGCTAGACGAAAATTTGCGACATTTTCAGGCTACCACATTATTGAGGCTTTTTATTTCATTTACGCCTGGCATTTCAAATTTTTGGACACACGTGGCCACAAATTGTAACCATGCCTGTGACCGTGAGAGCGGCCCGCAAATGCTAGCCGCATACAAATGCTTTCTGTCAACTGCAAAACAGCAACATACCTCCACGTCATCTGAAGCCCGATGGTGGGTCCCAGAACGTGGGTCTCATGGCATCATGGGAGGGCATGCGATTTTGGATCTGGCATCATGACATGACATGTGGATTTGAAGCCGACATAGCTACATATGAAATTGTGACGATGTGCAATTTTTGACATTACACCAATGACCCAAAGTTCATCTATACTATTATCATTCTAAAAATAATTGAGGACAAAGTCTCCACAATGAATATTTGTACCGCCTCTGTGAAGGAAAAGGGGATAACACTTCGAAGAAAAAAAGAGTAGAATCTAGAAGAAAAGATCCTTACTCTACATTCAATCTACCGTATATAACTTTACAAATATGACTTTTTATTGAGTGTAACTCTTTTGAAAAAGAGAGATTAAAAATAATTTTATTCTTTCATTTTCTTTTTTCAAATAAAGTTCACATTTTCACTTTATGAACATAAAAATAAAGTAAAACAGAATATTATGATGATGTATCTTAAAGAGAGATTAAAAATAATTTTATTCTTTCGTTTTTCTTTTTTCAAATAAAGTTCACATTTTTACTTTATAAATATAAAAATAAAGTAAAATAAATATTACTAGTATACTTATTCTTAAAAATTAAAAAAATATACGTAAAATAATGCCGAGAGATATCACATAATTGCCTTGCATGTTTATTAGTTAATTCTGTTAGAATTCCACAATCCATAATAATGAAGTATGTAGATTTCCGGATTTGATTGTGTCCAAGTTTTTTAACACACAATCAAATCCAGAAATCTACATACTTCATGTTTATTAGTTGTCAAGAAGGACATGGAGCGGAATAATGCACCACTCTTTCACATACTTAGAGACAAGTGGCAATGATTCAGAGTAATAAAATAATACTTATAGCTGAAACATGCATGCATTTACCTGTCATCTACACGTCAAATTTATTCAAAACCAATTTTTTGTTTACGGACATTTGTATGTCAGTGTAGATGCCTCTCGGCATAATGATGATGTATCTTTATTTTGATTCGAACTGCTTACTTTACTTTCAGCTGAAACATTGAACTGTATAACAACAATCTTAGTTTTTTTTTGGCTTTTTTTTGTTTTGTTTTTTTTTCTTTTTTTGATATAAAGGCATTAAGCCTGAAATATATTATTATATATTAAAGATTACATATTGGATTTGGAATAGTTATGTTGCTAGGCATGTCTTCCATGCTAGCTTATCTTCATTAATTTTTTCAATTTTCTTGTGAAAATATATATTTCTTTCTTAAAATCAATTAGTGTTGCAAATATACATTGGAATCAATAATATCCTTTTTGGATAATTCCTCCAACACCATGTATCTTAAAACTTTTTTTATGGTGGCAACATCTAACAATCCGATTTCATCCTCCCAAATAAGAGCCTCAAAAGATAAACAATGTAGTTGAGGATTTCTAGGAGGATTGTGCTAATGAATTTGAAGTTATAAAAAGAGATTGGATGAGAGTGATTATGGAACAAGTTAAGTTTCAAACTGCAATGGAACACTAAGAGTGTAGAGGATGATGCTTCCAACTTTGAGTATCCTGTTTTCACCTCCACCATCAAAATGCAACCCCTTCCACCTATCAACTAGGTTGAAAGGGTGGTCCAAATCAAAGAAATAACACAATTTGTTTTACTAAGGGCAAAGAGATGGATAAAGTCCAAAACCTCTAAAAATACTGCCAAAAAACCTCCTCCAAAAGATAATAAATCCAAAAGACAAAAGCAAGCTGCTCCGTCTTCTGGTCCACCATCGCAATTACGTACTCTAAAAGATCTAAATCAACTACAACTAGGGGTGACGATGATTAAGACCCCAAAAAGAAGGCACAATTGCAGGGATCATGTTAAGCAGGAAGCCAAGAGCCAAGGAAGAAGTTGGAGGTAAAGAAACTCCCCCTCAAAAAGATGGGAGCAGTTTCAAACTTCTCATTGAAGAACAACAACCACAAGTGACCTCTATCCTTCATCTCCACCTTTTTCTTCTTCAGCACTTGCCTCTCCACCTCATTCTTCTCCACACACTTTCCTCTCTACCTCATGCATCTCCAACTAATACCAACAGTGGTTCAACTCCACGGACTACTTTTCACCCTTTGATACTTAAACGCTATCATCTCCTTCTCCTTAGCTACTTTTCACCCTTTGATACTTAAACGCTGTCATCTCCTTCTCCTTAGCTTACGTAGGTTGTTGCAAAGAAGAGAAAATGTGCTTAAATGCAGGATTCAAGTTATGCTGCAGTAACTAGATTGTTACAAGCTACTCACAAAAGGAAGGCTCACAAAACTTCCAAGTTGATGGTTGATTCTTCAAGTAATCAATTTGTTGAAGTTGATGGTTGATTCTTCAAGTAATCAATTTGTTGAAATTGTTGAACCTACAATGGATAAAAATGTAGAGGATGCTACGGAGGCAAATTTCAATATCACCAAAGTAGACTTGGGTCCATCTACACGTGAGGGTGACATCCATAATGCTCAAGTATCAGTTGCTAAGTTGATTTAGAGAGCAAAGAAAGAAAGAAGCGAGAGAACACTTTACCTTCTTATGTCAAGTCTTTTATTTATACCTCCACTCAATCTAATCATTAGATGCTTTGACTTCAACTTCATCCAATTCACCTCCAAAGGGAATAGGCTTAGTAAATATCAAGTGCATGGAAGGGCAACCAAAGCTTGGGTGGAGAAACTGATCCTCAATGGTCTCATGAGCATTAAAGAGGCTATGAAGCTTTATGAGCAAGTTAAAAACAAGAAGAAAGACATTGATATTGAATCTCAAGCTACAAAGAAGGAAGATGGTATCTTCACACCGGTAAAGAAAGATGTACAAGAAATGATGAAAACAAATATTAATATTTCAATTGTTGAATAAGCACTCAATAAACCTAATGAAAATGATTCTTCTAAGTGGTGTAAAAGTAGTGAATGAAAGCTGATAGTTTTGAGGCAATCTAGCTAAATGTAAGAGATTGTCTAAACTCTATGATTCTATTATGGTTGATATTAGAATCAATTGTTTAGCTTTTGAACCAAATTGTCAGATGTTGCAACTATAAAGAAAGCTTTCAAAGAAATATTGTGAAGGAATTATTAAGAAAGGATATTATCGATTCCAATACAATGGAGAAATTATGAAGCATGTCTACAACTCCAATCACTTTTCAAAAAGAAATTTCAAATTTTCACAAGAAAGTTGAAGAAATTAATGAACATGTTCTAAACATGGGAAAAACACTTGAGCATCATCACTATACCAAATGGCAAAGATCTACTTCCAACAATGGCCAATTCCAAGAATAACAAAGCCAAGATTGCTATTATAAAGTCCAATGTTCCGGCTAAAGATAAAAAAATCAGTAGTCCTAAACTAAGTTACTGGGTACACTCTTAAGCCTCTATTTGCATGTTACAATAGTTACAATATAAAGTCCAATGTTCCGGCTAAAGATAAAAAAATCAGATGTCTATATACATACATACATATATATATATACACACACACATATATATGTTACAATTTTGTGAATTTTATTCCTCTATTTGCATGTTACAATAGAAACAATTGTATCTAGATCTCGTGGTCAGTCCTCCACTTAGATATTTCTTTCCTTATGTTTGAGTAATATCTGGTAGATATCTTTCAAATTTGTTACTTTGAGTAGTTTCTTGTGACTGTAGTGCTTTGTATGAGAATAAGTGCTCATACACTCAGCTGTATTACATTTTATGTATGACCGATTATAATGGTGAAATTTGCATACCCATGTCACTCACAATTTCACATTTAGTTTCCACTCACTGTAAAGAGCCAGCACATTGTGACTAAAATGTCAAATTTTCATGCTACAACCACAAAAAAAGCAGCAACATTGACCCGACCCTTTAAGCTTTGTCATTCCCATTTAGTTTTGGGCCCATCTTGGTGGAATGTGTTCATATAATTGCTAAATTTGGTGGAATGTGTTCATATAATTGCTAAATTTGGCTCATGATTTAGCTCGTGACCCAATTTTGCACCAGCTCTCTTGATTTAGTCTAGGCTAATTGTACACTTAGCTTTGTCATTCCCATTTAGTTTTGGGCCCATCTTGGTGGAATGTGTTCATATAATTGCATATAAACTAGTGTCACACTATTGCTAAATTTGGTTCATGATTTAGCTCGTGACCCAATTTTGCACCAGCTCTCTTGATTTAGTCTAGGCTAATTGTACACTTATCGTTTGCATTTATTTATCTAGGTTTATTATATACTTATTGTTTGCATTTATTTGAGTAGCCTAGATTTATGTATTTGAGATTGTATTCCCTTACAATTATATATATATATATATGAAGAGAGAGGTATACACTCACATATGCATATATATTGTATATGCGATGCATATATGCATATACATACGCATAGCCCCACACACACATATATTTATACTTTTATACTTTGTCATACATACATTACATATGTATATGTATATGTATACACATACGCATACATATATGTACATATATGATATATATACATACATATATATACATAATGAGATTCTATTCCCTTACAATTATATACATATTGAGAAAGAGAGATGTGTGTGTATATATAAAGAGACATATACACTCATATATACACATATGCATAGCCCCCCACACACACACATTTATATATACACACGTGTGTATATACATATGTGGGTATTATACATATAAATATATATAGTTATATATATGTACATATATGTATGCATATGTACATGTGTACATATAAGATGTACATATATGTACATGTGTACATATACATATGTGTACCTATATGTATATACATATATACACGTATATATACACATACATACACATATATATACACATACATACACATATACGTATGTATACCCATATACTTACACATATATATACATATATACATACATATATGTATACATACATATACATATACATATTCATACAAGTTTTTATTTACTTGTATACATATACTAGCAATTACATCCTAGCAATTACATCTTGGTGTGCAATGGGTATGCTAAAGAGGTGTGGAAGGTGTGACGTCAATTGGTAGAGAGAGATAGAGAGGGGGAGGGAGAGATATAGGAGTAGAGAGAAATGGAGAGATAACGAGAGAGAGAGGGGCAAATAGATATGGATATAGAGGTCTAGGAAGAGGGATAGGTAGGGAAATCAATGGATAGAGGGAGACATGTCTAGAGATTAGGGGGAGAAAGGAAGATAGAGGTAGAGATTAGGGGGAGAAAGGAAGATAGAGGTAGGGAGATAAAGTGAGAGATAGAGAGGAAGAGATAGAAAGGAAAGAGGAAGAAGGAGAGATAGAGATATAGATGGTGACATAAAGAGGTGGAGATATGAGATATAGAGAGGGGAGAGAGAGGAAGAGAGAGGGAGAGAGATGTTGAAATAGTAGCTAGCTCGGATACCTATCTATTGTATTTTAATGTTGTCAATGACAATTAAAATACACATGTATTATCTATTATGTAAATTGAACTTAGGGCTGGGCCCAAATACATGTAACTTGTAATTATGTCTTGTTTGGGCAAGACCTATATATAATGTAACTTGTGGATAGGACAGGCCCTATAAATGTAACTTGCAATTTGGTCTGACCCTAATTGGGTGATGTAACTTGTGGTCCTATACTGAATGTAACTTGTAGATAGGGTAGACCCAAATGTAACAATTAACTATGTTTTGGGTTGGGCTCAATTGTAACGTGGTGGCTATGGGGCTATGGGGCTGGACCCAATACCTAACGTGGGAAAATGTATAATATTAATTATTTATCTTGCAAGCCGACGTGAGGATGTGTCATGTCCCTATGCTAATTGTACATAATATGTTTGCATATATGTATTTAAATTTCTGATATTCATTTAATACTTATGTCGCTACTCAAAAAACAGTTCAAACCTTATTGTGTTAGATTAATTAGTGAATATTAATTAATATGAAATCATAAGTATTGCGTTGATCATTAACAATTATTGTTGAATTTAAATTAATATACTTAACATACCTATAATTATTAATGTAAATATTGCATAGGATGTGTAATAAATATAATATTAAATGCACTGGGTATGCGTCTGAAGAGAGACACGACCAAAACAAATACAAACAAAAGGGTAGCGAACTATAAAGTAATCACGTCTCTTTTAAGAGACCCTCAGTTTGACCCGCCACATACTATATGACAAACACATCAAAGGGGGACAAGGGATCACGGAGGAATATATGGAAAGGAAATCAACTACAGCCAGGAGACCGACTGCCAGGTATGCCATCATACTCAGATTCTAAAGGATATGAAATTATTGGTACGTCTGTAGAATGATATTTCTGTCGATGTTTAAACCAATTTCCAAACTGTATAAAATATACTCCATCACGGTGAACTTTAAGCGATTCTAACAGATCTTATAATTCTGATTAAAAGACTGAAAATAAGCATCTTTTACAACTTGCACCAGTATAATAAATAAGGTAATGATAAAGTCTGAACAAAGAACACAATAACATCATATGTAATAACTTATCATTATATGGCTGCTCTTTGAGAGGAGGGGGATCTGTAGTGGGGTCGATTGCCCACCAAAATAGCCCACCTACTGTGTAAAGATGAACCAGTAGGCCAGGAGGGCAAGTGACCACTCCTGGGTTTGGGTCTGGCATGATGAACCACCATTACCATCCATCGTCCTTTGGAAAGATGCAGGGCATTTATAAGATAAAGTATAAATCTGTTTGGGAGAATAATTAGGAGACTGAATCTATGTGATTACCCCACTCAATTCTCAATGCGTTAAAGTGAATTGAGTATGAACAATAAACTGATGTTTACTAATTCTGGAATGGCAATTGTTCAATATTATTTCTGTTTCTTGTATTTGTAATCGATGTATTTTGTGGATACTTCCGTACGACTTCCGTTGTGTTAATTAATACAAATATAGTCTTTTATGATGAATAATTAAATTCAGTTGTTCCGTAAACCTAATTCCCAATTGTATGTCCTAGTTTCTGACCTGTCTCCTTATAATGACTGCCAGGCAAACTTATCAGTAATAGTAATCTAAGAAGGGGACATCATAGGATGTTTAGCGCCAAAAAGGATGGTATATAATCCACTTGAAGATGAAGTCATTTAAACAATCATTCTTAGCAAATGCAATTTGCTCTCCTACATTTTAGGGAACTCTTCATTTGTGCGAATTCAGTCAAGGATATTGTTGGGCGAAGTTGTCAAGATCTTCTGCAATTCTGCTCCAGCCTATTGTTGTCATCTGCTGCTGATCCTCTCTTTTGGTCATCTACTGTTGATTAGGGCTACATCCTTCATTACCTTGTCAACTTGCTGTTTGGACAGCAATCTGAGATAAGTTTTCTATTTTGTAATTGCCTACAATTGAGATAATACATATCATATTTAAGGCTGGGTTTTTCACCTCCAAGAGGGAGGTTTTCCCAGGGTATTGGCGTCTTGTGTCTTGTGTTTTATTACTATTACTAGTTATTCACAGTCTGATTATAATTAATTGGTTAGATTAACATCTGATTGCTTGAAATTAACATGGTATCAGAGCCAAGTTCGTACTAACCAGTGATCAGATTTAATCATGCATTTTGTTATTTCATCTTTGTGTGCCCTCGAGCTAGGGCACGCAGGGCAACTAGGGCTTGTGGCATCATGATGGTAGTTTGGAGGTGGTTACCTACAGTATGAGCACAACATGAAACATGAGGTGGTTTCAGGTGTTTTCGTTTCCCTAAAATTTATCGTTGTTTGTATAATCTTGAAAAAGGTTATTGTGTTAGTAGAGTTGCCCGTTGTTGTTTATCTCTGCATTATTGTGGTTTTGCTTGTGTTAAACTTATATTTTGAAAAACAAGTTTAGCTGTGTATTAAGGAAAGATTATTTGCAACTATTCATTTATCTCTGCATTATTGTGGTTTTGCTTGTGTTAAACTTATATTTTGAAAAACAAGTTTAGCTGTGTATTAAGGAAAGATTATTTGCAACTATTCATAAAACCGTAGTATGGGTTTCGCCTCTGAAGTAACATTTTTGTTAAATGTATTTAGTTTTGTTTTTGTAAGCCCTTGTTAGAGCTTGTTGCAAGAAAAGTTATATAATCTTTGTTATGGAGCTAAACCCGTATGTTGTCCTCAAGACTTACTATGTTAAAAGTTAAGACTAGTATTCAAACCCTTGTTCGGGTATACTGTTTGGAATAGACAGTGGTTAATGTTGTTCATGTAAACCCTAGTTCAAGTTCCCTTTTATATTTTGTATACCCCAGTATTATAGTATTATGAATTGAGGGTTTGATTATTGTAATCTATGTTTATCATAGTTTTGCATACCCCTGTTCCAATTGGTTATTTAAAAGCATACTTTTTTTAATTCTTAACCCTTGTTCGATGTCTTCGGCCTATGGTTTAGTTTGATCATTTAAGGATTTGTGGTTATATGATCAATATAACACTAGTTTAGATTTGGTGCTCAGTTTTGGTGAAGTTGTATTGTGGTAACAGGTTTTCTTCTATTCTTTTAAGATGATCACTATTTCAGTTGAGCAATTTCCAAGATGATTATTATTGTTTATTTGTTAAAAGAAATTCAAAACGGATTTAAAAGGGGAAGTACTATTTGCTAAGGTATTCAAGGACGCATTTGTATATTGTGTTGCTTCTTTTATTTAAGAGGATGACAGTTTTATTTCAGTTTTTGAATAAAGAACATTATATATGCATATTGTTGTAGGCATTCTTTGAGATGAGTTTAGTTGTATCAGAAAGTGATATCATTCTTGATTATACTCTATTGAGAGTTATTGATTTGCAGTGATTCAAATGCATGATTATTCTACTTTGTATATCAGCATATTGTGAAAAATTATGCGGCACTACAGTGCATTATTTCACTATACTATATCATTGTATGTATAATGCATATGCTATAAGTTAACTTGCATTATATATGTTGTACCTTTGCTTCTGAATCTCAAGTGATCAAAGTGATAGAGATGATACTCTGTATTTGTGTCATAACTATGATATGTACATAGTCTATCAAGGCATGATGGAAATGTTGACTAATCTGTTGTGCAGGGTCCAAACCAAGCTTAGTTGACAATAGTGTTCCCATATTGTAATCACTATGCACAGATCTTAATATAAGAGGGTCCCATTAGGGGACATTACACACACATACACACACACACACATATATATATACATAACAATAGTGTTCCCATATTGTAATCACTATGCACAGATCTTAATATAAGAGGGTCCCATTAGGGGACATTACACACACACACACACATATATATACATATACCACCAGCAGCTGTTGGAATTTGGAGTGCTAAAAAGGGCAAATCTGAAAATAATATTAGACTGTTGTTTTATGCTTGATCCGAAGATTTAATTCCTTTGATGTGTTTGTTGTTGGATGACTAGAGGTTTGGTCTGAAATACCTTTATATCCTTTATCAGAATTATAATTATTTTGATTATACTGCAGCTTACTAATTGCTATTGATTCATGGAAGTATAGTTCTCTTTTAGGCTTATATCCTTTATCAGAATTATAATTATGCTATTGATTCATGGAAGCATAGTTCTCTTTTAGGCTTATATCCTTTATCAGAATTATAATTATTTTGATTATACTGCAGCTTACTAATTGCTATTGATTCATGGAAGTATAGTTCTCTTTTAGGCTCTAACTATCATTGCTTGGTTAGTATCTTCATTGGTAAGTATACTTCACTCTCCTTGTAAACATTCTATGTCACCATCATGTGGTACTTCAATACTTCAATATTAAAAGGTATTAGTAATTCCTCATCTATGATCTGATTGATTTTTTGTTATAACCTGTAATTGCTATTGATTCTTGGAAGTATAGTTCTCTTTTAGGCTCTAACTATCATTGCTTGGTTAGTATCTTCATTGGTAAGTATACTTCACTCTCCTTGTAAACATTCTATGTCACCATCATGTGATACTTCAATATTAAAAGGTATTAGTAATTCCTCATCTATGATCTGATTGATTTTTTGTTATAACCTGTATGGTGATGTACAAGTTTCAGGTTGTATGCTACAGGTTGGCTTTTTTTAATTTGTGTCACATAAGTATTGTCTCAGCATTCTATGTATCATTGGTTATATTGTTAAAGGGATGCATCCAACTTATCATGAATGTTGTGATCCTCACCCAAGGTCATTTTTATATAACCTCATATAGTAGGTGATGCATGTCGAGGGCCATTCTATGTATCATTGGTTATATTGTTAAAGGGATGCATCCAACTTATCATGAATGTTGTGATCCTCACCCAAGGTCATTTTTATATAACCTCATATAGTAGGTGATGCATGTCGAGGGCCAAGGCCATACTGACATCAGAAATCCATAAGCTTGGATTGATGTGGCTTCAAAGGGAGCTTTGAAATAAGGCATAAGGATCTTCACAAACAATTGGAAGAAGTTTGAAGATATGTCATGATCATAATTGCGCCATGGGTCCAATTCATAAAAGGTGAAGTTGGCATTTCTCATCCTTGTTTATGAATACTTATGATACTATGATGCTTGGCTATCAATCTCACATTGAAGATTAAGAGGGAGCCCTATGATCTTCAATAAAACTCTTGGTATGAAAGAGTACTTGATAAGCCTAGGGTTTTGTAAAACTTGTTCCTTAAAGTATTTGAAATGCTAATTTTGATTCCTTATGTGGATGATCTAACTCTGACTGATAAAGATAGTCTCATGATTTGATATAAGAAAGAATTAGCTCAATTCTAGTCTCATGATTTGATATAAGAAAGAATTAGCTCAGAATTGAGATGGAAGATCTAAAACTAAAATGCATTACTTCTAGGTTAGAAGTGTGGCAAGGATCTAATGAAATTATTCTAAGTCAAGTTTTCTATTGTTATAGAATTATGGATTGTAAATTTACATGGAAACTAACTTGAAGAAGTTGAGTATGTTTGCAGCCAACAATGATCTTGTAGATTCATCTAAATAGAGGCAGGGTGATTGGTGAGTGCTTTAGCTAATCAAAGCTAAGCATATTTTGATATATTTGCAAGACACAATTGATTATGGGCTGAAACTGCCATCATTAGAAGACTACTTAGGTTGAGATTGGTCAAGAAGTGTTACGGACAAGGAAAACACTTCAAGCATTCACCCGCTGCGATCTCTTGAACCTACAGGAACAATCCTCAGTTGCATTGAGTATTGCTAAAGCTAAATACATTGTTGCAAGTGTTGCATTAAGAGAAGCTGTGTGGTTTCTCAAAATTCTTGTTATGTTGCTTTGATTTATCATCAAGGTTGTATAAGAGATACTTGACAATTCAGTGTTTTATGGCAAGACAATGCTGTGTTGCAGATGTTCTCACCAAGTCTCTTGAAGCTTGAGTACTTCAAAAGATAGACTTGGAGCTGTGGAGAACACCGCCTTGGTTGAGAGGGAGTCTAAACCTCAGTGATACATTGTGTTGTATCAACCACCCTCTGCGGGCAATGTAAAGTGGTAGTGTAATCTTCTCAGGGAGAAGAGTAATTGTTACCATCCTCTGCGGGCAATGTAAAATGGTAGAAAAGATCCTCTCCACCCTCTGCAGGCAATGTAAGGTGGATCCAGTCTATGGTTGTGTGCGAGCTGGAAGATTATGTTATGTAGTTTCATTCTATGCTTGTGTGCAAGATGGAAGACTACAATATTCTGATTATGTTTATTCGATTCTTTGCTTGTGTGCAAGATGGAGGATTATGTTTATTATGTTTATTAGATTCCATTCTATGCTTGTGTGCAAGATGGAGGACTATGTTTTCATTCTATGTTTGTGTGCAAGATGGAGATAACCACTCTATGCTTGGGTGCAAGATGGAAGATTATGACAGTGTATCCCTCTCTGGGAGAAGGCTGAGGTGTAAGAGCTCTTCCACCCTCTGCAGGCAATGCAAGGTGGATCCATCCTCTGCGGGCAATGCAAGGTGGACATCATGAAATGAGTTCATGATATTTATGTGTTTTATTGCAAGTATACTCTATGGAGCTTATACATTCATCATTGCGGGCAATGCAAGATGAAGGTCATGAATGGATCATGACTAGTGGCAGCTATCCTCCCTAGCTAAGAGGGAGTGTTGAAATAGTAGCTAGCTCGGATACCTATCTATTGTATTTTAATGTTGTCAATGACAATTAAAATACACATGTATTATCTATTATGTAAATTGAACTTAGGGCTGGGCCCAAATACATGTAACTTGTAATTATGTCTTGTTTGGGCAAGACCTATATATAATGTAACTTGTGGATAGGACAGGCCCTATAAATGTAACTTGCAATTTGGTTTGACCCTAATTGGGTGATGTAACTTGTGGTCCTATACTGAATGTAACTTGTAGATAGGGTAGACCCAAATGTAACAATTAACTATGTTTTGGGCTGGGCTCAATTGTAACGTGGTGGCTATTGGGCTGGACCCAATACCTAACGTGGGAAAATGTATAATATTAATTATTTATCTTGCAAGCCAACTTGAGGATGTTTAGCACCAAAAAGGATGGTATATAATCCACTTGAAGATGAAGTCATTTAAACAATCATTCTTAGCAAATGCAATTTGCTCTCCTACATTTTAGTGAACTCTTCATTTGTGCGAATTCAGTCAAGGATATTGTTGGGCGAAGTTGTCAAGATCTTCTGCAATTCTGCTCCAGCCTATTGTTGTCATCTGCTGCTGATCCTCTCTTTTGGTCATCTACTGTTGATTAGGGCTGCATCCTTCATTACCTTGTCAACTTGCTGTTTGGACAGCAATCTGAGATAAGTTTTCTATATTGTAATTGCCTACAATTGAGATAATACATATCATATTTAAGGCTGAGTGTTTCACCTCCAAGAGGAAGGTTTTCCTAGGGTATTGGTGTCTTGTGTTTTATTACTATTACTAGTTATTCACAGTCTGATTATAATTAATTGGTTAGATTAACATCTGATTGCTTGAAATTAACAAGAGAGAGTGTGTCTAAGAGACTAACAAACAAAGAGACAAACAAATAGAGAGTAGATATAGAGATATAAAAGGGGAGAAAAAGCGAAGGAAAGAGAAAGAGGGAGAGATAGAGATATATGGGAAGAGAAATGGAGAGTGTGGTAGAGATAGATATGGGGAAAGAGAAAGAGGGAGAGATAGAGATATATGGGAAGAGAAATGGAGAGTGTGGTAGAGATAGATAGGGCGAGATAGGGAGAGAGGTAGGTAGAGGGGTTGAGAGGGAGAGGGAGAGAGATATGTAGAGAGGAAGAGGGAGAGATATAAAAAGAGGGTAATATAGAGAGATAGAAAGTGATAGGAAAAGAGATAGAGAGATTATAAGATGGAGATATAGAAAGATATGGAGAGAGAGAGAGAGATGGGTAGAGGAGGAAATTAGAGATGAGGGGGGAGAAGGGGGAGAGGGAGATTGAGGAGGCAGAGTGTGAAAAGAGGGAGAAGGGGAGAGAGAGAAGGGGAGAGAGATGGGTAGAGGGGGGGGGGGAAGAAAAGAAGAGGGGGAGAGGTAGCTTGATATATATATAGAGAGAGAGAGAGGGAGCTCAATATATATATATAGAGAGAGAGAGAGAGATATAGAGAGAGGGTGATATAGAGATAGAAAGTGATAGGAAAAGAGGTAGAGAGATTGTGAGATTGAGGTAGAGAAAGATATGGATAGAAAGAGATAGAGGGGTGAGCGGGAGATGGAGAGAGAAATGTACAGTAGGAGAGATGTCTACTAGGGCAGTTTCAACTACAACATTTGATGAAATTCTTGTATTTTTAATGCTTTGATGGATGCCCATACCCTGTTCCAATGCTCCCATTCTGGGACAGGTTAGAGAACTGCTTAATTGCATTTGGTGAAACAAGTGTGACTTCCTTGTGAGGATATCCACGTCTCCTGTAGGCTGCAATTTATTACATTTGGTGAAACAAGTGTGACTTCCTTGTGAGGATATCCATGTCTCCTGTAGGCTGCAATAATTGTAGATGCTGTCTCATTCTTTCATGTGATTAAACACTTTACAAGCATCCAACAAACCTCCACCTTCTAATACATGTATTTAAGCTTCTTGTGAGAAGAAATACATGCAGCAAATATATGTGTACATACATATACAGTGATACGAGCATTTGTGTTTATGTTTGTGTGCTAAAAAGAGTGTTATTTTATTATTTTAACTGTCAACTAATATTTTAGAATTTTTCCCACTTGCAAGATTGGCATATTTCCATCATCAAATTGACCCAAGCTGCTCAATTGAAAAGGGAGACATATGGATACCTGTGTTTGTTTTTGCGACTGGCGTTATTATCTGAACTATCAACTAATATTTCTCCCATTTGCAATGGCTGACAGTTCAATTTTGGGGAAGAGACTGTTTATCTGAAATGCCATATAACAGTTTTTTCCATTTGCGAGACAGAGTAAAATAATTCATGCAAATTTTGATTAATATGTTTAGCAAGCCCAGAAGCATGCTGCCATCAAAAAATTGAGCAGGCTGCTCTATTTGTAAAGGGAGACATGTGGGTACTTATGTGTTCGTTTTTGTATGTGGTGAAGAGATATTATTTTATTATTTGAACTGTCATCTAATAGTTCTCCCATTTGCAATGTCAACTAATAATTTTTCCATTTGGAATATTGACAGATGGATAGTTTATGCACTTTTTTGTTAAAACTTCACCTACTCATAGCCAGCTAGGTATGACAACTATAATATTTTGACAAAAAGGTTAACAAGTATTATAGATAGCAAATATTTTGCATCTAAATAACAGTAAAAAAATTTAGTTATTTCAGTCTAAGCGAGGGATAAAACAATTCAAAAAAATAGGATTTACTATTACTACATTAATTTTTCTGTCAAATGCAACAATTTTCAGTACTAAACTACTAGTATTTGAAAATTTTATTAATTGAATAAACTATTTTTTCAACGTTTTAAATGAAGCTATTCTATTGAAAATGAAAAATAGCCCATCGAGATATACTTCACATTCATTTCCTACTGTATATATAACAATATAGGCTAATACTCCAGGGATTGTAGAATGAAAGGGTAGGTGAGTTGTCAATGGGTAAGTAGCTAGAACAAGGAACTGGGGCTGCCTAAACCTATTAAGGCATATAATATAAATTTTGAATAAATTTTAGATGCTAATGTCCACTAGTTATAAGAAATATAACTTAATCAGACATTAATGCGTTCTAACCTATTCTGAAATCAAGCGCATAAATAGAATGCAATCAACATGACAGTTATGAGATGTATTAAGAATATGAATTATGATAGACTGATGGCATGAGTAATGAGTGGCGAAATGGATGACTCATGGCATGAGTAATGAGTGGAAAAATGGATGAAGTTGTTATAGACACTGACAAGCTTCATAGCCTAAGCAAGGATTCATAAATATCCTTACCTATCACTCACGTGTGTTGTGCCAACCATGCTCTTCAAGAGTTCCTGTTCTTCGTAGCAGCAGGATAACACTAACACCAAAATTTGTTCAAAGCGTGGTCCTGTCAACTTTGGGTTCTGCGGAAAACAAACCCGATTTTGAAATAAAACTTATGCACAAATTTAGTTTTAATTTTTGGGGAAAATATTTTTCTTCGAAATTGAAATAAAAAAATAAACACTAGTGAGACCAAAATAAAAACCATCTCTGGCACGTGCATTATACTTCAAATATAAAATCCTACAGAAAGCCTATTCAAAAATACCCTTAAAAGTGACATTTACTCAAAATGCAAAAGCTATTCAACACAGCTATTAAAAGCAATGGAGGGTTAGCAGCCATTATGTTATAATGAAAGGGTTTGAACTTTGTATTAAAAATAGCAGTGAATAGTGTACGTCAGGATCCTGCAAATGTGTAGTCTGGTGTGTTCCTTGTATTTATGGACATCAGAAGATATAAACTCCCCAGAATTGGTATAAGAAAGGACTAATTTTCGTCTTAATTTTTGGGGGAAATGATTTTTCCAAAACTGAAATAAAAAATAAACACTGGTGAGAAAAAAAAAATGAACATCCCTAGCACATGCATTATACTTCATAAATAAAATCCTAAAGAGTGGGCCTATTTGAAAATACCCTAGAAAGTGACATTTACTTAAAACACAAAGTTTCTCCAATGCCCTGGCAAGAGCAATGGAGGTTTAACAGCCATTATAGCCAGACACCAATCAGGATAAATAGGCCTCGTTTGTAGCACAATTAGGTGCCTCATATATGGAGTATGGGATAGTAGCCCATTGAGATATACTTCACATTTATTTCCTACTGTATATATAACAATATAGACTACATACGCCAGAGATTGTAGTGAAAGGGGAAGTGAATTGTGAATGGGGAAGCAGGCAAACTGTGGAAAAGCTGGGGTGCCTACTAGACCCAAAAACAAATGCCCCGATATCGTGGACTACAAAAAAATCCCACTTCCATTTCCATTCAATTGAAAGTGAAAAATAGCCCACAGAAATATATTTCACATTCATTTCCTACTGTATATATAACAATTTAGGCTACATGCTCCAGAATTTGTAGTATGAAAGAGGAAGTGACTTGTGAATGGGGCGGCAGCCAGGACATGGGAAAGCTGGGGGTGCCTACATTTATACATTTATAAAGGCATTTTAATTTATATTTGACTAAATTTTAGATATTAAAGTCCACTGATTAAAATAAATGTAATTCATTTAGACATTAATGCGCTTTTAACTACTTCAGAAATCAAGTCCATAAATTGAATGCATTCTCAATTACAGTCGTGAGATATAATGAGAATATGACTTATGATAGACACATGACATGAACAATGAATGGCAAAGTGGATTCATAAAAATCCTTACCTGCAACTCAGGTGCACTTCGTCAGCCATACTCTTTCAAAGGTCCTGTTCTTGGCAGGAGCACAATAACCCTAATAAAACCAAAAAATAAGAAAATGTTGAAATTGTGGCCCTTTCTATGTTTAAAAAAAAAAGGCTGAAATAGAAATTATACACAAATGTAGTATTTTTTGAGGGGAAGGAAATATCTCAAAATTGAAAAAAAAATATAAACCCTGATGAGAGAAAAATAGGAAAGAACACTTAATGTCTCTGCCACATGCATTATACTTAAAAATATAAATGCCTGAAGAGCAGACCTCTTTGAAAATAGTATGGAAGGCGACATCCACGCACAACGCAAAATTACTCCAACGCCACTGATAGAAGCAATGGAGGTTTAACAGCCATTAAGTTATTACGAAAGGAATTGCATTAAAATAGTGCGCAGTAAAACAGAACGGAACATGAAATACGAATCTCCCTCACAGTTTAAATTTGCTGCTATTGCTTGATCTCCTTGTCATACCCAGCCTTACCATTCTCGTCCAAAGCGAAGAAACTGGAAAAAGTAATGGAAATAGCTCTTGTAAGTATAGACACGGACTAATTCAACTCGCATGCAAAACACCGAAAAGCCGAGGGTAAAATTCATTAAATGTGCAAGCTCTAGCTGTCACACTCTTCATCGATATTAATGATCATTGGGATTATTAAATTATAAGCTACTGGTACTAGTTCAGACAGCAGCTTAAAGCAGCGCGCATGAGACAGGTATGATGACATGCACATCAAATGAAAGAGCAACGTAGCATATTTATGGATACGTGTAGCAAGAAGTCTTTTAAAACAAAAAACAAAAAACAAAAATATTAATGCAATATCAATTACGGCATTTGTGCAAATACAAATTTTCATGGTTGGTAGTTTGTTGTGTTTTTTATATTGGATTAAGAAAATTCAAATGTTACAAGGAATTAATGTGTGAGCAGCAATACAACATGTTTGTTTATATACTGATGAGAATATTTAACATGATTATTAAGAAAATTCAAATTTTACAAGGAATTAATGTGAGCAGCAATAAAACATGTTTGTTTATATACTGAGGATAAGACTAATACAATATTTAACATGATTATAATTAAGAGAAAAGTTGGATTTTTAGTAGTCTTATGGAGAACAATTTTTCAATATCTTAAATGTGAGACAAGGAGATGGTTGGTCTTCAAGGAAGATCGGACCAAAAAAAATTGTATTTTTTACAAAATTAAATGACATTTTATCAATTGATTGTGTGGCATATGAGGAAATATATAGTCAATATGAAAACAAATTGAATGTGGGAGACCAAAATGAGTTTTTTTTAGGAGGCAAGACTTCACAACACAATTGATTTCATGATCAAAATTCATAATAGAAAAACTGACACTGAGAAGAACTTGAAGATTATTAAGGATGCAACTCTTGATCCCTTATACTACTGGTGTCTTGGACGCCATTAAAATTATTTCATTCATTCAATTAAAACTAGCAATGAGCAACTTACTTTTTTATAAAGTATGCAATTCAAGGGGCTATATAATGTAGATTAATAACCATACATTAATTTATAATTGATTGTGAATAAGTTCTTTTAATGAGTGTAATTGTTTACCTAATTGTTTGGAAGGTTAAAAAATTATAGAGAATTATTTTTAAGATAAAATTTATAATACATACTTAATAGGGTAGAGTATATTATTGATTGAAGGTTTTAGAAATTTGACATTGAGATTATACGTTATTTTCCTCTCTCTTGAGGAATGCATATCCATTATATTTCAAGCATGTCTATAGTTGGTAGTTAAATGTTGGGGATATGCATAGATGAGTGATTGTAATGGTGTAAATTTGGAATTAGGGTTTTAATAAATAAAACCACTAACTAACCGAATTAACCATACTTTGAAAGGAGGTAAATCCAATAGATCTAGCCACAATTTGATTAGAAAGAGGGTTGAGAATTATTGATCAAATTTACCAATTTGGTGGGGGGAGGGGGGGGGTGTGTGATCTCCTTCTTTCTAAGTTGAATTGTAGTGATTATGAAATTAGGGTAAAATGAGGGATTATTGAAGTGATATGGCGGAAACAATAAGCTACAGATGTCCCACAGAGCCACCAACCTAGATCTAAGCAAGATGAGATGTCTAAAACCTATCCTCTGAAGTTTGGTTTGATTTGTCGGAACCAGGTAGCACAGATTCACCCTGGGCCTCCAAATTTTTCATCATCAAAATCCCACATGTTTGTCACTATTGACTCTATCGAATTTTCTGAGTACAACTCCACACATGTTTCCTACACACAAAAAGAAAGGGAGAGATGTTAGGAATATGGGTTTGCCTTATGTCAAACCCCGATGTTTATGGTAAAAATGGAAACAACAATATTGAAAGACTAAATGAATTCAACCATCAAACCCTAGCCTAACAACAACAAAGATCCACCATAACATATGAAGAATACCTAAGATAATGCAAATCAAATGAAATCATAAAGATTATACCATCACATGTCCAATAGGGTTTGGATCTCCATTCTTCCTATCTCCATTGATCTTGCTTGATATATTTGCTCTCAGATTTTATGTGTGCACGAGAGCTCAACAAAGAACGAAAATATGGTTGCAAGAAGGCTTGATCGCATATGAAAGTTCGAAAGTGTAGTTGGGTCGAATAGAATGATTGGGGTTTATAATGAAGGAAGTATATCCTTATATAGAAGACACTATAAGAAATGGAGGGATAAGATTAAGAGGTATAAAAGATAAATGGTCAGCTAAGATTAGAGGGTAGGTAGAGAAAATAAGAAAATAATAATAGGGTAGGTAGTGTAGGAATACAGAGATAAATGACATGTGTTATGGGTAGAAAAGGTTAATGAATTAATTAAATAAATAAAGGTTTATTTAATTAATAGAAGAAGTGGGACCAATTAAATAAATAAGAGTATTTATTTAATTTAGGAAAAGGATAATTTAAATAAATAAAAGTATTTATTTAAATGAGAAATAAGGTTAGAAAAGGATAAATGAATTAATTAAATAAATAAAGGATTTATTTAATTAATAGAAGAATTAGGCTAAAATAATTAAATAAATGTTTATGAGTTTTTGGTAAAATGAAGGTTTGGTATCTTTAGGGTTCAAAAACTCATCTAAAGCTTCATCTAATTCATCTTGGCTATACTCATAATCAACATAATTGCATACATCATCATAAATATGAACATCTCGCAAATAAAAATCTGGCATTTTGAAATAAAAATTGCATAAAACCTAAACACACAATGCAAAGAAACAAAGAAACACACTCTTTCTTTTCCTTTTTTTTTTTTCTTTTCTTTAATGAAGATGAAACTTAAATGAAACACACTAAATCTAGATCTAGATCTAACAAATGCAATGCAAGAGAAAGCAATAATAAGTTCACGTCGAGTTCACCAAAATGTGTAGGGGAAAAAGCGAGACTAGGCTAACATGCCCTAATCCTACCTTTTGACACACATTGTGGAATACGAAAGAGCCTAGAGGTATCACACAATTGGCTACTTCTTTTTGTGGAAGAGAGAGCCACGGGCTACCTATTAGGGTTTCTATTCCTTTGTTGTAATTGAAAGATAAAATGATGCAAGTTCAATTCCTAGCCCCAAAGTGCAAGTATGAACTAATAACAAGATTGCAGAATTGAGATTACACAATGGAAAGCTGTAAACACAAGGACAAGACAAGAATGCAGATGCGTACCCGGAGTTAAAATCTGAGTGAAAATGTTCGGGATGGGGGTGCAGGTGCCACTGTCCTGATTCTATCCCTGAAACTGCTCCTGAAATTGTTGTTTTGCAACCTAAAAAGCTGTCGGAAATGCTGAAACTTGCTGTCTGATAGAGGGACCAGGGCACCCAACGCCCCTGTCCTGGCAGGACCAGGGTGCCCCACGCCCCTGTCTTGGTCTTTTGCCCTGAAATTTGGTGTGTAGCTCAGTTTATGTCTGCTTCTGCCGGATTTGCAACTTGCGGCGTCGTCTGAATCCCAAAATTTGCACTTATATCTGAAAAGGTACGGTGGGCGGCTATATAGGGTTTTGTCTTAGTCAAACCCCCGCTTTAGTGATTTCCACCTCCATGAATAGCCAAGTTGTATTGTAAAAGTAGTGTGTGTGCAGACCTTGTGTGTGTGCAAGATCCTAAAATGCAAGTAAGCAAACTAGAGCAACCTAGAAAGTAAACCCTAATTGCTTGTAAATGATAATGTAAATGCTCCAAATCAAGATGCAAAGTGATCTAAAGCATGAATACAAATGATATAATGAGGCTTATGCAAAGACATGAAAACAACATGAAATCATACCTAACCCCAAGGGAGGGGTACAAGCCAATCTTCAGTCGGTGATCCCCTATTGCTCTTCAATGTCTTCAAAACCCTAAATGGATGAATGAAATTGATGAATGCTTGATGGATGGATGTTGAATGTTGTTGAAGTCTTCAAAGATCTGCTCTTTCACTGCATAGAAGGCCCCTGAAACCAAAAATTTCGATCCTTTCAAATGAAGAAAGAGAGCTCTTATATATGAAACCCTAGGTCTTAATTTCAACTTTTGGCTGACCTAGAGATTGAATCTCCCGCCAATTTCTTGGGGTTAAGCTTTATTTTATGATTGGATTGCGCTCCTAAAATTTCGAGAAAAATGTCGGGGACCATGTGCACTCCGGGCGCCATGGTCCTGACAACTTTTCACCAAATTTTCAGGGTCGTCGAATATGATAATTTTAGAGAGAATCCTAAAGTTACAGGTGATTTCGAGATGTTTTGACCCCCGAAATCAAGCCCCCAAGTTCAAAATAGGACCTAATTAGGGTTTTTGATTAAATGATGTATTGGAAGAATAAAATGAAAGGGGCACACTTTAATGAAAAGGGCCCAACTTTATGATATGGGAGATGATAAAATAGAACCTTAGACCTAATTAATTTAATTAATTAAGTTCTAAAGGGGAAATGCAATGCAAAATGCAAAATGCGCCAAGGCGGGTGCTAAACTAAGTGTGAAATTGTACCACCCTAGCAAGTGCGTACAATTTACGACGCTACAACAGGACAATTTTAGGTGTCTACATTTTGCCCCTCTTTGAGACAATGCAGCTTGTCGCGTTATTTCAAAGAAGATAATATGAACTGATACAAAGTTTCCCCAAGATGGGAATAATATGCCCCCTCGAGAGATTGGATGAAAATGTCTAAAAAGATCATAGACAATATCTCGATAAGAAAGAAAGGCTAGACTGGACTGACAAGATAGAGTGACAGAGACACAGGATAAAGAAGACTGAATAGGGCTAGGGCGAGGGCTAAACTACGAGGGGAAAACATCCTCATTGTCATCCACACATCCAAGAGATCAGAGTGCAAAGAGAGCAGAGAGCAGTCAGCAATCAGCAGCGATGGCATTGGTGCATAGATTCGATCGTGTTCGTCGATTTCAGAGGCCAGCAGATGCAGGAGAGCCGATGAGTACCACAAAAACCTCCTTGTACTTTGTCGCATTAAATTTTGTCATAAATGCATGATAAGTAGGTAATAAATCTGCTTTAGGTATGTCAAGCGAGGGGGAAAAATGCTAAGGTGTGTCTGCATTAGTGTCAAGCATGTCTAGGTAAGATAGGCGTGTCTTCATTGGTGTCAAGCATGTCTATGAATGTAGTAGTGTATATGTTCAATACGAGTGTGTCTATGTCTTGCAGGCGCGTTTATGCAAGACAGGTGCGTCTAGGTAGATTAGAGGCACATCTATGTGATTCCAGGGCATCTGTACAGAGCAGGCGTGTCTGTGCAGTATGTAAGTGCGTTTATGTCTTCAAGGTGGAATTGACAGTTTTGTGATGAACATACATTGTCGATTGGATAAGCTACTGAGAGGATACACTCAAGCAGGTCCTCTAGGGAAGACTAGAATAGCAGATAGGGCTAGGATTGACAATTCTGTGATAGAACATACGTTGCCAATTAGGAAACTACTCAAGAGAATACACTCAAGCAGAGGCCCTAGGATAGGATCAAAGCAACACTTTGTGATGAATAGGGAATGATACTAGGATAAAAAGTAGTACTTTATGATGAATAGGGAGTACTAAAAAGAGTAGCACTTTGTGATGAACAAGGAATGCCACTAGGATAGAAAGTAGTACTTTGTGATGAATAGGGAGTACTAAAAAAGAGCAGCACTTTGTGATGAACAGGGAATGCCACTAGGATAGAAAGTAGTACTTTGTGATGAACAGGGAGTACTAAAAAAAAGTAGCACTTTGTGATGAATAGGGAATGCCACTAGGATAGAGTGTCATATGATAGATATAAGCACTAGGATAAAAAGCAGCACTTTGTGATGAACAGGGAATGCCACCAGGATTGACACAGTTGATTTGCTTGACTATAGGAGGACCTACCGATGCTGGAGTCACGGGAGAGATTCTCTTCGACTCAGAGTTTGCAAGCAGAGCTGACACTCGAGGAGAGAGTAGTAGTTGAGGCTATGGGCCTGTGACATATTCTGTATGTGCCTGAGTTTTGGGCAAATATGGGCTTGCTGATTGTGCTAGCAGAGAGATGGCACTCAAAGACTTGCACATTTCATTTGCCGATGGGTGAGATGACAGTCACCTTAGAGGATGTATATAGGATACTGCGGATACCGATCGATGGGGAGTTGGTTCCTTACGATCGAGACGGAGATAGGGATGCACTGAGACGAGTGTTTCAGGATCCAGGACTAGAGATGAGGGTAGGACACGTGGCTTGGGATACCATGACATAGACAAGATCGACACTACCAGCGGTGTTGGCGGGAGTGATCAGTGGGTTCCTGTGTCTAGATAGGGTGACACGAGGGTTGGCAGTGGGATGGGGAGGGACATTGGAGACATTAGTGATAGAAAACACCAGGGTTGCATGGGGACCGTGTCTGTTGGCACACTTGTATTACGAGCTGCATCAGTTTGTGTATCATGGGTCAGCATGATTGGGATGCGGGGTGACCTTGCTGCGGGTATGGGCATATGAGCATCTGTCAGTTACACGATCGATACATTTCAGAGGCAGAGGACATGGGCGCAGCTATGTTCACTTATATGATATGATTACATCTCAGCCATGGATTAGGAGACTGGAGTATTGGCGTTGAGTGATTGACGAGGTAGACAGTGTGGTATGGAGGTCATATCGGGACTGTGAGGAGTGGGAGGATAATGCAGTGGAGCTGTCATATGTATTCCAGAGCAGGTATCTGATTAGGCAGACTCCATATATTATTGAGCGGCAGTTGGTAGATAGGGTGGGCAGGCAATTCGGCAGGATACAACGGATGCCACGGGGGTCAGGGATGTATGCACGGACAGTGAGAGATCAGGTGCACTTGAGTCCATTATCGTCTTATGATCAAACAGTGACACAACTAGTAGAGATGATTCCCTTGCCTTGGGATATGTGGGCAGATATAGAGGATGCAGGGATGGATGCATAGTATACTGCATATTGGGGAGAGCATCCATTTCCATGGCTGACGGATCTAGGGGAGTCGATAGATGGAGATGGTGGAGGAGATGGAGATGATAGTGGAGATAGTGGAGGTAGAGGCCGACGGTGGAGGCGAGGTGCAATAGTAAAGAGGAGAGTGGCTCTGAGGAGAGAGGGTGGAGAGGAGAGACAAGCTCGGCAGACTCACATAGTGAGGGGTAGAGGTGGATTTCCTTTACAGGTGCCAGCAGGACAGGTTCCCAGACAGGTACAAGGACAGGAGAAGCCACAGAGATAGGGTGAGGGGGGAGAGGAGGAGGATGAGTTACTATCCTTGAGGGAGATCTGCTAGGGACAGGCAAATGAGATCCAGGATCTGGAGAGGGAGACAACTAGGCTTAGGAGACAGTTGAGGGACACTAAGCGGGAGAGAGATCAAGCTATTCAGCGCTGTACAGAGGCTGAGACAACATTGCGGGTAGAGAGGCAGGCAACAAAGGACACAAGGGCAGGATACGCCTATGTTCTATGGGCAGGGGAGGAGATAGTCTACTAGAGAGACCTATACTATGGAGTGGTGCCACCAAATCAGCAAGCTAGGAGCTTTCGTAGACCATCGCGGACTGCAACGACCACTAGAGGTAGAGACGGGAAACAAGCGTCTAGCGGTGGGGTCATGGGTCCTCCACCACCACCAGATAGAGGGGATAGGAGAGACGATCCTGGGGTGGGTCCTTCCAGGGCTCAGACTCCATCAAGGCCAGTTGGCTCCGTGGGAGGGATTTCATCATAGCCTTAGAGGGCTCCCTATGTATCAGTTTTGTACCATTTTGTATGATGACACCTTCAGGTGATTGTAGCCATATGTATTTTGACATCATTGTATCATGACACTTATGATTATATATATGAGATGATTCATCCTTGCGGCAGCTATATGCATGCGTACCTATGTGATGTTTCTGTATGTTTTATGATGTATGCTTCTATGTGGTGTTTATGATATGGATGCAAATATGTACATGATGGAATGCAATATTTTTTGTTCTTTTATGTTTTTTATGCAAATGTGAATGTATGAAATGCAGATGAATGTGATAAGGATGTAAAATGTGCTAACATGTGTTGTGTGCAGGATGTGATACAATTGTGATATCTTTATGTATGTATGAAATGCTAAATATGTGGTAATGCAGGTATAAACTACATGAAATGCAAATATTTTGGTGTGTCATCATACTCAGTCATGTGATAGTAAGCTACATGGACTCGGGAAGGATGATGGAGGTCAATCAAGAAAGGGGGATGGAAGATAGAAGATATGAAAGTGAAAGTGCTTCTTGTGCTTTATCATCATTGAGCTTTATTATGGCAAATAGGTTATGACAATCTAAATATATGTTCGACCCAGAAAGTCATTGTACCTGTTTGCATGGAGATCAGACAGTCACAAAAAAAGAATGCCCCAGTTCATACTAGACTCTCAATGTCCTCATATCCTTGGACAAGTCATAACATTACTAAGAGACAATCCACAGACATCAAAGAAAAACAGGTGACGATACCCCATCCTTGCCTTTCTAGTCAAAGACATCCTGGAGATAGAATCTCTAGTCCAAGACATCCCGGAAAAGCTAAAAGACATGTCACCAGAAATATAAAATCAAAAGAAAACCAAGACTCGACACCAACATCCACTATAGTCCTCAAGTTTAGTGCCTCTTGTCACTTGTGTAAGTCTATTTGATTGTGGTCACAATGTTTACTTGCACAAAAGGATAGATAGCACTGAACCATAATGTTGTTTGAGTCAGTTGAAAGATTTGATTTGTTGAAGCTCATTGCTGCTTGTGTCTCATCTGAAACTAATCGGATCCATGAAACTAATACTTTATTGCGGAGAAGATGGAACTTTATTGCGTATGGTGATGCAAATGCTTCTTTATTGTGGATTGTGCGTGGATAGACTAAAGAAAATTGGAAGAAACTGTACTCCTCGAAACGTGTGATGCACTCAATTCCACACCCATCACTAGACGTAGGATTTGCCTTAGCCATAGATAGGAGTTGATTTATTATGGATGGAAAGGTTGAAAAGGGAGGTTTATTATGAATGGCTAACCAATCTTAAGTAGATCAATAACAAGTCGTGATGGGAATGGGTAAGTTTATTATGGATGAATGGGCTATGAGTGTGTGTAAAGTGAAGGATGAAAGTGAATCGTGAAGGAGAGAGGAGCAATGTCTCTACGCATGGCGTCGGTGACCCAGTTTTCACCATGATACTTGCCCAGGGCGCCATCGAAGTGGTTTTCACCGTTGGACGAAATGTTTTTCTGTTTTTCAACAAAAATAAATAAAAATTGTGTCACAAGGCGCCTGTTTGCCAGGTTTTCCACCAAATAACGATTTTTTATGTTTATGATTTTTTTGTATTTTTAATAGTTTTTTTTTTGTTTTTTTTTGTATTTTGAATTAGGATACTCTAAAGAGCTATGTGAAAAACTTGCAAAGGTGCATGTTGTTGATAGGATCCTCCAAAGGTTCGCCCTCTGTGGTTGAGAGTTGATATGCACCGGATCCATAAGTTGTTGTAATGATGTAAGGACCAAGCCAATTTGGTTCGAACTTGCCCTTCTTCTCTCTGTCTTGCTGATTTTTGGGATTTTCTTTGAGAACTAAGTCACCGAACTCAAATGTATGAGGCTTCACTTTATGATTGTAACTGCAACTCATTCGTTGTTGATAAGTCTTGAGATGATTAAAAGTAGTTTGTCTTCGTTCATTCAATAGTTCTAGTTCTTGCAAGTGAGAGACCCTGTAGTCTTCATCACTGATAATGTTTTGTAAAGAGGCTCGTAGAGATGGTAACTCGATCTCAATAGGCAAGATAGCTTCAGTGCCATAGACTAGTGAATAAGGTGTGGCTCATGTAGATGTGCGAACACTTGTGCGATAAGCCCAAAGTGCGAGATTAAGTTGGATATGCCAATTGCGGCCAGCATCATCGACTGTCTTTTTAGGATTTTAAGAATGGTTTTATTAGACGCCTCAACTTGACCATTACCTTGGGGGTAATAGGGTGTGGAGAAATGATGGGTAATATGGAAGCGATCACAAAGTTCACGAACATCCTGATTTTTGAAGGGATGTCCGTTATCGGTGATTATGAAAATAGGAATACCGTACTGACAAATGATGTAGTTGAGAATGAATGTAGCAATCTGTTTTCCAGTGACTTGTGTAAGAGGCATGACTTCGATCCATTTTGTGAAATACTATGTGGCAGTGATGATGAATTTGTGGCCATTGGAAGAAGGAGGGTGAATCTTGCCTATGAGATCAAGTCCCCATTGGCAAAAGGGCCAAGGAGTCACAATCAGTTGAAGTTCTTGTGCTGGCGCATGAATAAGATCTCCATGAATTTGACATTACTTGCATTTCTTGACAAACTGATATGAGTCTTTTTCCATATTGGGCCAGTAATATCCAGTCCTGATGATTTTATTGGCTAAGGTAGGACCACTAGAATGTGGACCACATATCCCTTCATGAACTTCGCGTAAAGCAATCTGAGCTTCGTCCCTTTCTAAACATCTAAGAAGAGTGCCATCTAGACCTCGATGGTATAGGATATCGGATAAAATGACGTATCAGGAAGATTGGTGAATGAAAGTGCGACGTTGGTTGTTGGATAAGTCAAGAGGAAGGGTATTATTACGAAGGTATGTGAAAATGGACCTGTATAACTGGGAATTAGGACCAACGACACCTATCATCTCAGAAGGAGTGATCTCATATGAGGGAACCAAAAGGTTATCCACCAAGAACTCATAGCGGGTTTCATTATGTGGTAGGTCTATTAGTGAAGCAATAGTGGCCATGGCATCTGCAGCTCGATTCTGCTCTCTTGGTATTTGCTCAAAGGTTAACTTCATGAAATGTTGTTTCAGGTCATCCACCATTTTTTTGTAAGGCATTAATTTTTCATCCTTTGTTTGGTAGTCATCAGTTTCTCAATGAATTACAAGTTGAGAGTCCCCAAAAACATGAAGTTCTTGGATCTTCCATTGAACTGCAATCCATAGTTGAGTTGTTAATGCCTCGTATTCTGCTATGTTATTAGTGCAAGGAAATGATAATCGATATGATTTTGGAATGGAATCTCCTTGAGGTGTGATGAAAAGGATGTCAGCACCTGCACCATGCTGTAAGTATGAGCCATCAAAGTACAATTGCCAAGGCTTCATGTGTGATACCATCAAGATGGATTCATCTGGAAATTCTGAAGTTAGAGGAGCATCATCTATCATGGGAGCATCTGCTAACTGATATGTGATAGCTTGTCCTTTTATTGCTTTTTTGTCCACATATTCAATGTCTAACTCACTCAAGAACATCACCCATTTGGCCAGTCGACCAGTAAGCGTCGCTTTATTGAGAAGATATTTCAATGGATCGATCCTTGCGACCAACTTAGTTTTATGAGTTAGCATGTAGTGTCTTAATTTCTGCGAAGCAAAGACCACAGCGAGACATGCGCACTCAATTGGTGTGTAGTTTAGCTCATATCCTACCAAAGTACGGCTGATGTAGTAGACTGCCTTTTCTTTGCCCTCGGCATCTTGTTGCGCTAAGAGTGCCCCCAGAGTTGCTAATGTAGTTGATACGTAGAGTAATAGGGGTTGTTCTAGAACTGGTGGCATCAAAACTGGTGGATTCAGAAGATAATCTTTGAGTATCTGAAAAGCCTGTTGACAGTTGTCATCCCATTTAAATTTGATGTTTTTGTGTAGCAAGTGCTGAAAAGGATAACATTTATCTGCAAGTTGTGCTATGAATCTTCGTATGGACTGGAGTCTTCCTTGCAAAGATCGAAGTTGACTGATATTTCTCGGTGGTGGAATCTCTAGGATTGCCTTGACTTTTTTTGGATCGGCTTCAATTCCTCTTTTTGAGACAATGAATCCCAGGAGCTTCCCGGAGGTTACTCCAAAGACACATTTCTTGGGGTTTAATCTTACTTTGTATTTTTCCAACTGATCAAAAGCAATTGAAAGTATGTCCAAATGTGTAGCTCTGTCTATTGATTTTCCCAAGAGGTCATCAACATAGTCTTCTATAGTTACGTGCATGAGATCATGAAAGATAGTAGTCATGGCTCTTTGATATGTATCACCTGCATTCTTTAGCCCGAAGGGCATGACATTCCAGCTGAAAGTTCCCCAGGGACAAGTAAATGTTGTTTTGTGTTGATCCTTAGATGCGATTTTTATTTGATCATAGCCAGAGAATCCATCCATCAAAGATAACATCGCATGACCTGTTGTGAGATCTACGATCAAGTCGATATTTGGTAATGGAAAATCATCCTTAGGACAAGCTTTGTTGATGTCTCTGAAATCTGTGCATATTCTAATGCTATGATCTGGCTTACTGATAGGTACTAAGTTGGAGATCCATTCAGAATAATCAATTGGGCATATGAATCTGACATCCAATAATTTTTCAAGCTTCGCTTTGACTAATAATGCCACTTGTGGATGCATCTTTCTTAATTTCTGTTTTATGGGTTTGCCCCCGATTTAACTGTCAAATGATGCATTACTAAATCTGGATCCAGTCCAAGCATATCAGCATATGACCATGCAAAATTTATTTGTCGCTCTATGAAGAAACTTATGAACTTTGGTCTCTTTGTCTCTGTCAGAGATTGTGCTAGGAATATGTTATGTGGAATTTCTTCTATACCAATGTTTGTTTTGATGGTTTCCTCTACCAACATAGATGATTTTTCTTCATATGATGTCGGGAGAATGTCGATCCTTCCATCTTCGGGTGCCTCAGAGAGGTTTTCACCCTCAGACAGGTCCTTTCTTTTTACTTTTTTGGGGTCAGACAATGCCACAATGTGGTTTTCACCATAAGACCCATGATTTGTTTTTATTTTTACATTTTTGCGACTGGAAGGCCCAACACCCTCACCAAAATATGCCACGTTGTTGAGTTCTATAGTGTATCCTGCCTTATGGTCCCCAAGCAGAAGATCATCTTGTATGCCTAGATAGTCAATAAAGGCTTCATTGTTTTGGAATGTGTCGAACTGTACAAGTCCTTCATGGTCCCAATCAATAAGTTGATGGTGAGCAAGGGGAAGGCGTTCAATGTTTTCAAAGTTAGTGGGACTAAGGGTGAAGATGCAGTTATATTCAAGTATGTCGAGGTCGTTGTCGAGGTCATCGTTAGCACTCTCCTCATTTGCCTTGATTGTGAACGAGTCCAAATTGTCATCACTAAAAGTGCATTCGGGGACGGGTGTCCTCATCCTTCATGATTTTGACCTAGAACCTAGAGGCAAAGACTGTGTGGGGTCCTCAGGGGTCGTTTCTTGACCAACTTTGATTTTTTTATAAAATTCCTCTTCTTTTGAGGGTTCACTTGGTTCCTTGAATTTCTCGGTGAGTTCATAGTCAGTGGAGGATTTCTCTGAACCCCATTCCCATTCATTAGAGTAAGTGGAATAGCGGTTCTCTGGTTGATCTTTGGAAGCCTTGATTTGTAATGCTTCTTCTACCTTTCGAGCATTTACCCTGGAAGATATGAAACCAAGCCCTTTCGAGTGCTCTTTTTTAAATGTCAATTCTGGTTGCAAAGGTTTAATGATACCTTCCTTTCTTAGGCCGTGAGGACTTTTACCATCATACCCAAACTTTTTTAGGATCTTGAATCCTTTGCCATATTTTTCACATGGTATGGTGATGTGATCTTGTGTACCATCTTCAAGGTCTCTGTAAAGCATTTTGTATAAGTCTTCTTCTTCCATTTCACCCCACTTTTGGAAGATAGTAGGATCCCATTTGAGTGTAATGATAGATACCCGCTTAGAAGGGTGTGGTCATCCATATTATTTTGGTGAACTCATAACTTGTTGTAAGCACATGGTTTGATTCAAGGTGTATTCACCCATGCCTTTGTCCTGATATTTCCCTTTAATCTCACCTTGCTTTGATGTTGAAGGTTTTAATGATTCAGGGTCAATGTATGTAGAAGAAGGGATTGCTTCTCTATTACTTGGAATGATTGCCTCAGTTTTTGGTCTCACGTTATTGCAGTATATAAATGGATTAGGATCACCATTAACTGTTACTTCAACTCCATTGTGAGGAAACTTAATGCATTGGTGGTATGTAGATGGGACTTCACTCATCTCATGAATCCAAGGACATCCTAGCAATATGTTGTATGTGAGATCCAGGTCTAGGACTTGACAAACCACATCCTTTGTAATTGACCCAACTCTGAGGGGCAAGGTGATTGTGCCTTTGGATGAACGCTCTTCATCATCATATGCTTTGATGGTAATTTTGTTTGTAGCATTAACAACTTTGTCTGAATATCCCAATTGTATTATTGTGTGCAAAGTGCATATATTGAGACCAACTCCTCCATCTATCAGGACTCATTTTATTTGGTGTTTGTGTAGGAAGGCTTCAATGTGTTAAGGTGCATTGTGTGGTTGATTCATGGAGGCATCGTTTTCTTCTATGAATGTAAGGGAATGTGGAATGGAAAGGTATCCCATCATGGCTTGAAACTGGTCCACGTTCAGATCAGTGGGGTCAGAAGTGTCTCTCAAAGTTTTGTCAAGAATGGCTTTATGTGTAGGGGATATGCGTAAGAGCTCGAGGATTGAGATAAGGGCGGGTGTCTTCCCTAATTGTTCTACAAGGTCATACTCGGGTTTGGTTGATGAGGTGTTTTTAATTGGAGCCCCTTGCAAAGTGAATTTACCTCGACGAGTTGTAACATTACATTCAGAGGTAGGTTCAGAAGAAGATCCAATGCCTTTTAGGACAACCTTGGGTCTTTGGGTAGAATTTTCAGGCATTTTGTCCTTTATAATAATGGTAGAGACATAATTGTCCATCGAAATGTGATTGACAATTGAATCATAGTTATAGGATGCTCTGGTGTAGTTGGCTTTCTCATCTGTGGCTTTAGCTTTTCCCTTTGGGAATGGTTCCTTAAACATCTCATGTTCTTGATTGGATGAATGCCCTTCAATCTCAATGTCACCTCTATCGATAAGGTCTTGTATGATGTTCTTCAGTCGATGACAGTTTCCTATTTTATGACCCTTACTCTTGTGAAATTCACAATACTCGTCATCATTCCACCAATTTGGTTTGACCTTTGTCTCATATGGAGGCAAATCTAGAATTGTGATTATCTTTTTTTCTACTAGCTTCTTGAAAGCTGACTCAAGTGGTTCTCCCAATGGGGTATACTTCCTTCGTGATTTTGAAGTTGTTTGAGTATTCACCTAATTGTTTGTAGAGCTTGATTCGGAAAAAATGATTTTGGGTCGTACTGTATTGGCATCAACAACACCATCATTGACTGAGTTTTTATTTTTATTCCAAAATCTTGGCTTGTCTTTTCCTTTAAAGTCCTCTTTGTTTTCTTTGAATATCTTAATGATGCCTTGCTTAATTAGGGCCTTCTTTGTTGCTAAGCTTTTTTCAATGACGTCCTTGAAAGTGGACAAGCAAGATTTCCTTAGATCATAACCAATTTCTCTGTGGACATTCTGGGTGAACATCTCTACCATTTATTTTTGTGGAATATCACAAGAGCATCTGTTGGCTAGATTTCTCTATCTTTGTAAAAATGATGAAAAAGACTCTCCATCCCTTTGTTTGGTGTTACACAAAGTGGTGACTGATATATCTGTCTCTATGTTGTATGAGAAATGTTGGATAAATGCCTCTGCTAAGTCACCCCATGACTTAATTTCAAGTGGGAGTTGGGAGAACCATTCCATAGCTTGATCACATAAGCTCGGTGGGAATAATCTCATCAAATATGTCTCTTCTGCTGCTACCTCAATGCAAGCTATGAAAAAATGTCTTATATGTGCCTTAGGATCTCCTTTGCCTCTGTACTTATCGAACTTAGGTGTCACAAAATGTGTAGGAAAAGGAGGCATTGGAATGCTTTTGTCAAATGGATAAGGACATATGTCTCTCATTGTATAAGCTAACTTTAGTGTATTAATGTCCTCCATTTTCTTTTGTAAGTCCTTAATTTGCTGTTCCAAATTGTTCTTAGGTAAAGACTGACTTCTTGGACCATATCCCGTGCCCAAGGCACTGGGTGGAGGGGGAGCATGTTGCATATATGGATGATATTGATCATACACATGTTCATATGGAGGGGGTCTATAGTGATGCTGCATATAGGGACCACTTGGTATAGAGTCATGATGAGGAATGGAATATATGTTTTGTCCATGTATACCATACTCTACAGGCATGTCATGAGTTTGTTCTAATGTGTTGCCCCCAAATTTGATGCGGGGTTTCCTTGTTTCCAAATTTTGAACATGCCTTTGGATATCCAATTGCTTTGGTGGCTGGTCCTTAGCATTGGCATGTGATTAAGTATATCTTTCTGCATAAGACTTCCATAATGGTCTGCGAAGGTGAGCATCATATGCTTGACCATGTGTATGTGGGACCTCAAGTTTTTGAAACAAGGATGATGGTGATTCATGCACAAGATGTGGTCCTCTATTGCCTCCACTATTAGGCCTCCTTTGATCCATGTTGAGGTGAGGTTGTTGCAAAGGTTGATTTTCCATTATTTGAGACATGTCAAAATCATGAGGGATCTTGGCTCCACTTTGTGCCATCACTTGTAAGAAATATTGTCGATCTCTTCTCATGATTTCCTCAACCAATCGATTAAAATGGGGATCCATAATGGAGTCTTCCACTTCTGCTGAATGTACGGAAAGGTTGTCCATATTGTCATTATGTGTATCATTGTTGTTTATTTTATCCATGTTCTCAACATTTTAAATGTTTCTATAGGCATCCATGTCAGGTAATGTAGTATGATCAGAACTGAAAAAGACATCATTGTCATACTCATAGGCACTCATGTTTGTGGACTCTTGAGCCTCTTTAGCTTCTCTCCTAGATTTTTGGGAACGAGTTTCAACCATGAACTAGATCTTGACCAAGATGTGTGAAACTAGATGAAAATGGAAAGAGTATGGAAGACCAAGAGTTGGATGGAATGTAAATGAATATGAGGTTTACTTGCAATGTCCAAAGTGTAAGACCAAGTATGTATGTAGTAGAATAGGTGTGGCTTCCAAAGAGATGATAGTTTCTCTTGATGAGGTAAGTTGACCTTGACTCTAAGTAAGACCAAATGAGACCCAAAGGTGATAGACCTTGATGAGGGACCACTTAGCAAAATGTTGTTGTATGTAGTGTGTTGACAAAGCAAGATGAGGACAAGCAAGTGACCTTTTGACTCAAGTTTAGACAAATGTGAATGTAATGTAAGGTGTAAAGCAATGATGGACTTTGTGAGACCAAAAAATAGGCTAAATTCTAGATGAAGACCCAGAGAGATAACCTAGGAAGCTCAATAAGTCTGAAACTGACTGCTCTTGTTTGCTAGACTGTAAATTTTTCCAATTTTGAACACAGACGTGCCTGTATACTTCACAGATGCGGTTAAATGACACAGACGTGGTTGAACACTGCGAGATTTTGTGAATGCAATTTTCTTTAGGATAGCACAGACACGTTTCTATACTTCATAGACGTGGTTAAATGACACAAATGTGTTTATGTCAGACACAGACGCGTTTCTGGAAACTGAGTGCAATTTTTTTCAATTTGTGAAGTTGCTTGTTGTGACCAAATCTGAATTTTTGACTAATTTTTTTGTGATAAGAGGACACAATGTTGATGAGGACTCAATGTTTGCAAGTGTTTAAACTCAAAATGACTCAAAAGAAAGTGTGTTGTTTGATGTAAAAATGTTTTGCATACACTTGAAGACACAAAAGACACAATGTTTTGATGTTTGATCTTGAATGTTTGAATGTTCAAAATAAGACAAGTACAATTCTTATGGCTGGCCAAGACAATAGTTGTTGATCCCACATGGGGTTTCCCCCGAGGCTACGCTATTCAGAGCGGATACTTAGATGCTTGACCCCACTGGCTCCACCCTCGACACTCACTTCTTTGGAGTAGCCAAGCATTAGTCCCCACGAAAACTCCCCATGGCGAACTTTGTATCTCTACTAAGAACTGTATGTGTGTGGGTCGCTCCAGAGGTCCGACCTCCTGCCCCAACAACTAGAAGGATTTTGGCTTTCTAAAACAAAAAGGTTCTAGTAAGGGCATCCGCTCATGTGGACATACATGCGACACTTTCAGCTCTATAAATATAGAAGGCTCCCAGACGGTAGGGGTTACGCCCTACAACTGATCAAATAAATTTGATCAAACGGGTTTATGGGGAGACATAGCGTCGGTATGAACTAATCAGCACACGTTACCCATGGCCTTCACCATGGATACAGTTGTTTATAGTGGTTTGGAAGAGGATGACTTTTCCTCACTACCACTTGGGTCGTCCTCTCCTCACTAGTAGTCATAATGACCACATGGGGAGACAGGCCCTCTAGAGATTAAACAAAAAGAGCCTATTACTCAAGACACAAAAGACACTGGTCCAATTTTAGTGCACCAATTGAAGTGTTTGGTAATCTATGAAAACAAGACACACAATAAAGATCAAAAGAAAACCCTTATCAAGGTCCTGCAACAAAGATTTGTTAGTAGTTTGGATTGTTTCAAATGATTGCCCCTTCCTACAAGCACACAAGTTAGGTAAATTTTAGATCCAAAAAGAATTTGTGAGATAGGGGCCTTCGACAAAATGATTTGCTTTAAAGACAAGTTGCACTAATTTTGTTAGCTAGATCACAAGATGTTAGCCCGAAATAAACCAAATCTGAAATCCAAATGACGAAATAAAGCCTCAAAACTGGATCAAAAACTAAAAATGCAAAATCTAAGACACAAACGTAGTTAAACCTAATGCAAGCGCGACATAAAATTGCAAACGCGTCTTAATTTGTTGCAGACGTGCCTAGATCACACAGACGTGGGTCCTAAATGCAAACGCGACTGAAAGATTTATAGACGCGATTTGAAATCACAGACGCAACCCTGCAATCTGCAAAATAAGATAAAATGATGCTAAACGCAAACGCGATTATGAAGATCATAGACGCGGAATAAAAAAAAAGACGCGGTTACAGGATGGGCAGACGTGGAAATATCGCAAGTTATCGGAAACGTCAGATCTCTAACTTCAAAAATACAAAATCTGCAACAAAAAAATATTAAATGCAAAAGGGACAAGAGTCCCACCGAGCGTGCCAAAATGTTTATGGTAAAAATGGAAACAACAATATTGAAAGACTAAATGAATTCAACCACCAAACCCTAGCCTAACAACAAAAAAGATCTACCATAACATATGAAGATTACCTAAGACAATGCAAATCAAATGAAATCATAAAGATTATACCATCACATGTCCAATAGGGTTTGGATCTCCATTCTTCCTATCTCCATTGATCTTGCTTGATATATTTGCTCTCATATTTTATGCGTGCACAAGAGCTCAACAAAGAACGAAAATGTGGTTGCAAGTAGGCTTGATCGCATATGAAAGTTTGAAAGTGTAGTTGGGTTGAATAGAATGATTAGGGTTGATAATGAAGGAAGTATCTCCTTATATAGAAGACACTATAAGAAATGGAGGGATAAGATTAAGAGGTGTAAAAGATAAATGGTTGGCTAAGATTAGAGGGTAGGTAGAGGAAATAAGAAAATAATAATAGAGTAGGTAGTGTAGGAATTAAGAGATGAATGACATGTGTCATGGGTAGAAAAGGTTAATGAATTAATTAAATAAATAAAGATTTATTTAATTAATAGAAGAAGTGGGATCAATTAAATAAATAAGAGTATTTATTTAATTTAAGAAAAGGATAATTTAAATAAATAAAAGTATTTATTTAAATGAGAAATAAGGTTAGAAGAGGATAAATGAATTAATTAAATAAATAAAGATTCATTTAATTAATAGAAGAATTGGGCTAAAATAATTAAATAAATAAATTTATTTAATTAGACAGGACAATTTTAGGTGTCTACACCCAGTTTTGGAATTAACCATGAATTGAAATAATGCAAATACTAAAATAAATGTTTAAGGAAATATACCTCGGATCTGCAATTGGTGATGATGATGATGCAATGCTCCTTAAATGTAATCACAAGTATTGAATGTAATAGCATGACAAACACATGAACATGAAAAACCCTAATCACACACACATGTTTGCATGAACATTGATGTAACTTTTCTCCACGATAGTTGATGATGAATATGTACCCTTGAAACTCAAAAGATGCTTGATAATGAATGTTTTGTCGATGCATGAATACTCTAATTGATGTTCTAGGTCTAAAATGAATTGATAGGATTTTTTTATATATGGTTCCCTAGGTAATTTACTAATTAGGCTAACCAACAATCATGTACAGCCTCGGGGATCAAATGTTGGTGGGGAGATATGGCTCCTACCCCATTTCAAATTGTGACCCCTTTGAGAGGGACCAAGACATTTTGGGGCACCCTAGTCCTTTTGCAAAGAGGACCAAATCAAGTAGCCAAGGGGGTGGGTATCTCACTGTGGGACCCACAAAAGGGTGTACATGACATCAAAGTTGGAAAATTGAGCTTGAATGGACCTAAAGAGGGGATGAGGATAAGACATTGATGCAAGAGCATCCCTGGTCTATGAGCAATCTTGCATCAACGAAAAATATTTCCTTTCAGTTTTGTTCTTGTTTAGTTTAGTATTGCAATTTATGTGATCTTTTAGTGTGTTCCGGTAGCTGGTTCTTTTTCATTGTGGATCATATTTTCAGTTTTCAAGCCTATTCATGATTGTAATTCCAAATTTTCAGTCTATTTGGATTCTTTTCTGGTGAGTTATTGCTTTTGAATTGGTTGTTCTTGGTTCCCAAAGCAATTTTGAGCTTAACAGCTAGTTGGTGATTTCTTCTTGTGCGAAGCGATTTCTTGGCTTGTGGATCTATTTGGTGCCTTGCTCAATGTTTTTGAGTCCTTGGTCGACCTTCCTTGGTGGTCCGCACTTCATTTGCATTCTTGGCAGAGGAGATCTTTGCATTTTGGGGCCGACTTAGATTTTACACATTTCATTTACCTTTCTTGGTAAATATAATCTTTTGTGGTCGACCCAGATGTGTTATGGATGGTATATATATTGTTATAGGTGATCCTTAGGGGGAGATCAAGAGTAGATGAAGATAGATTGAATATGTTTGATGTTATTGTAATTCAAGTACCTCATAGAGGTCCGGAATGTTTGTAATCTGGCATGTAGTCTGTATCAGGGCATGTTAGCCCGTATGTAACTGGATGATTATTAGATGATCAACAATGAATATATGATGATTTGGATATCTGATTTTGCATTTTCTCTATGTGTTGTTGTTGCTTCCGTTGTGTTACTCTTGCTGCATGATTTGGTTTGTTCCCTTTGAGGACCAACTGGACCATGGTTGCAACAAGTGGTATTAGAGCTGGTTGCGAACCTTGAGGCACTCCTTTGGGGTGAACAAATCATTGAGTTGAGTCAGGTTGCGAGTGTATTTGATAGATCATTGAATGTGAGGCAATCAAAATCGATATTCAAATCATCGAGTTGAGGCAGTTGCACCGGAGCAAAGGAGGAGATGCCACCAAGAAGGATGAACTCCCAAAGGGTAGAGAAGATGATGGAGGATTTTAAGAATGAGACGAGCAATAAGATGCGAAACACATTGGCTAGTTTGCAGAGGAATCTGAAAACTGAGGATGAATATGAAGAGGCTAGAGAAGAGCTTGAGGTCAAGGAAGCTGAAGGACCGGAAGATGAAAGAGAAGAAATTTTTTTGAGAGCAGTGGCACAATTGAGTAAATTTCATAAAGTGGAGGTTTCAAAAATTTTAAGGATGTTGAATCTAGAAGATCTGATTGATTGGATCAGAGAGTTGGAGGACTACTTCGAGTTTGAAGATATTAAGGACCCGCATAGAGCCCAGTTAGCACAGACTAAATTAAAAGGGCATGTTGCCTTATGGTGGAAAGAGTTGCAGAGAGATAGAGTGGAGATTGGTGAAATGAAGATCACCCGGTGTAGGTAGATGGTGGTGAGATTGAATGCTAAATTCATTTTGGGAGACTATGAGTTGGAGTTGTTCAAGAAGTTGCAAAACTTGAAGCAAAGAAACACGAGTGTGAAGGAGTATATTGAGGAATTCTACAAGGTAATGATCAGATATGGACATAGAGAGATGGATAGGGAGAAGGTGGCTAGGTAAATAAATGGACTTGCATTAACATTCAGGATGAGATGAGTATGCTGAAGATTTCCATAGTTGAAGAGGCTTATCAATATGCTTTGAAGGCTGAGGAGAAAGTGAAAAGAAGACAACAAAATAACCCTAGAGGAAAGGAGAGGTATAAAGGAAAAATGAGTGGCAATATAGAGAAGTAAAATGTTGAAGAAGAATCAAAACCTAAGTGGAGTAAAGAACTGGATCAGAAGACACAGAGAAAAGGGAATGGTAGTAGAAGTAGAGAATTTTTTAGTAGGTGTTTTAAGTGTGGAGAAACCAGACAGATATTTTGAGTGCAAGCAAGGGATTGTGATAAATTGTGTGACAAATGAGGATCGAGAAGTTAGAGTTACCGATGAGAATGTGTTGGAGCTGGAGTAGGGAGAATCTCTTATGTTTAGAAGAGTCTTGATGGAGCAGAGCAGTGAAGATACTGGACCTACTCAAAGGAAGAATCTTTTTCGGACTGTGTGTAAATCAGGTGGTAAGTGTTGTAAAGTTATTGTTGATAGTGGAAGTACAAATAATTTGGTATCTGAGGAGATGGTAGAGATTCTTGGATTGAAGAGGTTTAAGCACCCTTGTCCTTACAAGGTAAGTTGGTTGCAGGATGATCAGAAGTTAGAAGTAAAAGAGCAGTGTTTGGTGAATTTTAATATTGGACCTTTTAGGGATGAGGTCTTAAGTGATGTTTTATCTATGAGTTCTTGTCATGTTTTGTTGGAAAGACCTTGGCAGTTTGATAGAGGAGCTATCCATGATTGTAGAAGAAACCTAATCACTATTAAGAATGATGGGCAAAAGTTCACATTGGCTTCTTTGAGGGAGAAAGAGAAGGAAGTGATGAATTTGAGCCTTAAGAAGAGTTGCAATGTTGAGAAGAAGGTTGCAGAGGTTACACCAGATGGTGGCATGAATTTGCAAGAGGATCTAATAGATAAGTCTAATAGTAAGAAGGAACCGGATGACAGTAAGGTTATGGTGGTAGATTAGATGACATCTTATGGCGGAAATAAATCAGAGATGTAGAAGAAAGAGAGAATTAGTCAAAGACAGTGTGCAGGTTTGAAGCAAGGGAAGAGAAACAAAGAGAATCAGGAGTTAGGGAATCCAGTTGAGGTTCCAGAGGAGGTGAGGAAGAGGTTTGTGGACAAAGAAGATGTTTGTATTAGAAATGAACATGGAGTCTATATTCTGAATTCTTTTCGATGTTCATGAGCTGCCTCTCATGGAACATCTCTTTCTACCTCGGGGGTCTGATGCAGGGGCATCCCCGGTCTATGAGAAATCTTGCATCAACCAAAAATATTTCCTTTCAGTTTTGTTCTTGTTCAGTTGAGTATTGCAGTTTTTATGATCTTTTAGTGTGTTCAAGTAGCTGGTTCTTTTTTATTGCAGATCAGATTTTTGGTTTCCAGGCCTGTTCTAGATCATCATTCCATATTTTTAGTCCATTTGGATTCTTTTCTGGTGAGTTATTGCTTTCAGATTGGTTGTTCTTGGTTCCCAAAGCAATTTTGAGCTTAACGGCTAGTTGGTGATTTCTTCTCATGCGAATCAATTTCTTGGCTTGTAGATCTATTTGGTGCCTTGCTCGATGTTCTTGAGTTCTTGGGTAAACTTCCTTGGTGGTACGCACTTCATTTTCATTCTTGGCAGAAGAGATCTTTGCATTTTGGGGCTGACCTATTTTACACATTTCATTTTCCTTTCTTGGTAAACGTAATCTTTTGTGGCCGACCCAGATGTGTTCCAGATGATATATTTATTGTTATAGGTGATCCTTAGGGGGAATATCAAGAGTAGATGAAGATAGATTGAAGATGTTAAATGTTATTGTAATTCGAGTACCTCAGGGAGGTTCAAAATGTTCGTAATTTGGCATGTAGTCTGTATCAAGGCATGTTAGCCCGTATGTAACAGTATGATTATCAGATGATCTACAATGAATATATGATGATTTGGATATCTGATTTTGCATTTTCTTTATGTGTTGTTGTTGTTTCTATTGCGTTACTCTTGCTGCATGATCTGGTTTGTTCCCTTTGAGGACCCACTGGACCATGGCTGCACCAAGACAGGATAAAGTGGGATCACAAACATAAGGTACAAATTGGACTAGTGACAATTTACGATGCTACATTTAGCCCCCACTTTAATGGGAGTATGAGCCTATGCAAATACTCGTGGTAAAGTAGAATTATGAAAGAGAAGAGCAATTAGAAGCGAAATCAAAAGGAGATAAAACATCACTAAACCTGAGGAATCAAGCCCCCAATCTTGGGATCTTAACTCACACAATCCTATGCACGGACACACAAAACAAAGACAAAGACAAAAGGGAAAAAAAGACAAAAAAATACAAAAGATAAAAGACACACAATAAAAAAGCTAAAAACCAAAACAAGACCTCGAGTCAACTAGCTGAAGACACCTCAATCATCAAAATGTCTCAATCACTGGACACAAGTGGTCACATAAAAAGAGCAAGAGCATGCATCAAACCATGAACCACCAATAGCAGAGCTATGAGATCATGAGAAGAAGAACAAGGGAACATGGATGGCATGGGCTTGCTATGTTTTGCTAGGTGATCAATGAGAGGAAGAGCGAGAGAGGACATGGATACCACTGGCTAGTTGTGTTTTGCTAGGTGATCTATGTTGGGGAGGAGCGTTGGAATAATACTTGTGTTTTGCTAGTTCCACTCATCCTGCATATGCAACTGTCTAATTTTGGGAGTTAAGCACCTCATATAAGACTTTGTTTTGTCTGGTTTCGAGCATGCAACAACCTATATAAGATATGAAATGAAAATGCAAATGTATGTCTAGTTTCGAGCATGAAGCATCTTGTGTAAGACTTTGTTTTGTCTGGTTTTGATAATTAACACCCCATGTAAGATAAATATATGCCTAGTTTCGGGAACATCTTGTGTAAGACTTTGTTTTGTTTGGTTTCAAGAATGTGTACTCCTATATAAGAAATATATAAATGTTGTATTTGGTTTCGGGTATGAAGAATCTTATGTAAGACTTTGTTTAGTCTAGTTTAGAGAATGAACATCCCATTTAATACATGCAAAAATATAGTACAATATTGTACAAAGAGGGTGATATGCAATGCCTCTCCCCCTTAAAATGTCAATATAGCTCTATGTTGATGTCTTAAGGAAGCTAGAAACAAGGATACACACCTTCAACACCAAAGAGATGTCCTTTTAGGAAACAATGTTCATAAATACGACCTAAAGAGGCAATACTCTTACAAGCAAGGATAAGATAGTTGAAAAAGATATATCTTGCAGTTCAAGTGTATAGAAGATCCTTGGAGGAGAAAAGATATTTGCTCAAAATACATCTACCTCCAAGAGGAGTTCTTGAATAAAAATAACACCATCAACCAAAAGAGAGGACGGAGAACAAGAATGCATACCTTCCCCTTATTGCTAAGTGAAAGGGATTCTTGATAAAGGATGACACACTTTTGACCCAAAGTAAGGAAATTGTTAAAATAGATAAACATTACCAAGTGAAGAAGAGGTTGTAGTCAAGGATATACACCTCTTGCATAAGAGAGAATCCTTGAGCAAATAAATAACTTCACACGAGGAATGACATCATATTGTAATCAAACACCACTCAACAAAGGAAAAGTGGATCCTTAGAAAGGGTAGGAAAGATCAATCCCCCCTAAGAATAGGGACAATGAGAAGAATTACACAACCTCTAAGGAGAGATTTTTCCATAAGAGACGTATTGTTTCAGGCAAGGAATAGGTCCTAACAAGGAACACACATGTACTCACATGAAGGAATATTCAATGCAAGAAAAGACATCATGTTATGCAAAATGCAACTTTGAAGAAGAGGTAATATTCAAAGAGAAAGAGAGAATTAGATATCCATTGTCCTTTCCCCTCAAGTGAGGAAACAAGGAACAAATATGTTACTTCCCCAAAATGTTTGTTATTGAAATAGCATCATCCCTCATGACAAAAATCCTTGAATGAAGTTAACTACTAGTGTCATAAGGTGAGGAGCAAAATTAAGGGTGAATGGAGTGCTAAGGCATTGCATCTTCACCAAGAAAAAGTGCAAGATCGGTTCTAAGAGCTATGCAAGCTCTGTCATATTGGTCTTAAACAAATGTTTTAATTGCTTTACATATTCCAAGAGAATGAGAATAATTACAATGAAAAAGACAATGTTCAACACCTTCCTTATGCCTATAATTGTAATTAATTCTAATGAAAGGAAAACAAAATTCTTATCATACTTCAATCTCCAAAAGATTCTAGTAGCTAAGTTTTGTTGATCATCAATAGGATTAGGTCTTGTCTCTTGAGATGTGGGACAAGGGTTGTTAGGAGGAGGATTGTCTTCTTTGATTTTGATGGTTCCATTATCAATGAGTCCTCGCATTTCTCTTTGAGAATTATTACTATCGTGATGATTTGAGGAAGAAGGAATATTTGAAGAAGAGGCACCTTTAGATGGATGATAGGTTCTATGTCTTGCAGGATACTCCTTAAAGTTTTGAATTTTAAGAAGATCATCCATAGGTGAATGATGAGGATGTCCTAGACCTTTGGTACTAAATTAAGGAGGGTTTATAAAGACTTTGATTCCTTGTTCATATTTTCCAAGTCCTTGTCCTCTATAACCTTGAATTGAGATTATGTTATAATCACTCCTATACGAGATTTTTAATTGTGCAAATATCCTCTTTGATATGTTGGGAGGGAAGATCCTTATCATCTAAGGCTTCATCTCTACTTAATTTTATATTAGGGGATAGGTCATGAATAAAATGCATAACATCATCTTCCCTGTGAATATGTTGATGACTAAGATAAGCTCTAGGAGAATAAGGAGGATCTAAAGGGATTGGTAAAGCAATATTTTTATCTTTCCCCTCTTGCACTAGGGTATACCCATGCGAAGATGATGGTGTCATGTTTCTCTTCAAACCATGCTCTCCATTAGAGAGATCATTGATAAAAGTTTGACTTTTTCCCCATTCACATTAGATATCCTAGGAGAGGTACAAGTGTTAACTTTGTTGATGTCATGTTTAGGGTTATCATTATCTAAAAAAGCCTTTATGTGATCTACATATGTAATGCATGTGCTTAAAAATGTCATCATAAGAAAACATATAACATGGATAAAAGCTTTGAGATATTATTTGCAAGTAGAAAACATTTTAGAAACCCTAAAAATGCAATATGCACAAGTACTATGAATGAAAAGAAGCAATGTGAAATCAAAGAAGCCATTATCCAATACATGATTATATATGTTAAATAGCAAAAAAAATAGATTTAGTAATTTTCATTATGAATGTCTAAAATAAGATCTCAAAATACAAGTGAAATATTATGCAACCCACAAGCCAAAATTAGCAAAATAAATTAGGGTTTCTATGAAAGTAACCACTAAATTTATGTAATTATGATCTATGAGTGAAAAATTAATTTATCAAATACCTAAAAATCAGATTTGAGACCATAAATCAGAAATAAGCCTGCAAAGAGTCAGGTTCACCAAAATGTAATGGTGTAGATTTGGAATTGGGGTTTCAATAAATAAAACTACTAACTAACCAAATTAACCATACATTGAAAGAAGGGGGTAAATCCAATAGATCTAGCCACAATAGGGTATTTTGGAGGTACCTTGGTCTAGATCAAGGTGTTCCATGTCCTATTCCTTCTACAAAGAGAAGCAAAACAAGTAGCCAGAGGGGTGGGTATCTCACCAAGGGACCCACAAAATGGTGTAGATGACATCAAAGTCAGGAAATTGAGCCTAAATAGGCCCATAGAGGGGATGAGGATAAGACATGCTAAAGTGGGAGCACAAACATGAGGTGTAAATTGGACCGATGATAATTTACGACGCTACAATGAGATATAACATTCATGAGATAGTAGTGAATGAGAGACCCTGATGATCAATGGTTTTAATGTTAATTGATGTTCTCTAAAGTCTTAAGCCTTGGAACTTATAGATCTTATCAAGTTCCATGCCATCTTGAGTGGGAGGTGACAAAAATTACTAACAACAAGGAGTGGAAGATCTAGCAATTTCCTCTTGTGTTTATAGACAATAACAATAACTTTCCCTAGCACTCTATTGATCAAACTATTACAACGCATAAATTTAAAATGAGAAATGATGAGCCTATAAATTGAACTATTTATTTTATTATTCATGTCACTTTAATCTATTTTCATATTGGCATTCCAATACATTTCTATATCTTACCTTATTTCCATGAAGCATCGATTATGACAAATGATGATCAATAAACATTTGCATGTCTAGTTAGTTGATGACTAAATAATGGTAAATTATTACATGGATGATGATTATTAAATGTTAAGTAATTTAGAAGGACTAAAAAAAATTTGTGAGAGATTTGAGGCATTCATGCAGATGGCAATAAGAAGAAACAAGTTGATAGCTATCACCATGAAGTTGTTGACTAAAAGTGTAAAAAAGTCCGAGTAAAACAGACACATCTCACTTATTTATTAATGAAATTTAGATTTTCAAAATGATCTGGAAAGCTAAAAAGGAGGTGCACAAACTCATTAAACTATTTGAAGAGATTCATAGTAATAAAGGAGAACCTTTCACCAGAAGTCGACTGAGACAAAACTAGTGTGGCGATAGGAAAGGCAGGAGACTTAATCAAACCTCTTTCATTTATTGTAATTTGAGTTTTAACTTGAAAAGAAGTTGGATATGAGTTAAAATCTATTTATATACACCAACAAATCTCCAGAAAATCAAATTTGTAATAAAATAATCCAAACAAACTCTTTTTCCAATCAGTCAGAAGACAAGTTGAAATAGGACTCTACTTCTTTGTCATTGTTTTGTTGTCACTTATAAGATTAATCATCTTCCTTGTTTAAAGGAATGAAGGGGAACATATTATATGGTTTTTAGAGAGACAACTAGCTTATATATTCAAATTTTTAATCAAGCAAAGAGTATTAGAGAGTAATTAGGACTAGAGAGTCGTCATTATGTAGCAACAGATCTGTAGCAGTAGTAATTTAAATAGAAGCAATAAATTGTATTTTCAAGGACGCAAGTTACTTGTGTATGATTTTTTGACAAATTTTCCAAGACTATAAATTATCTAAGCATGGGCCACTAAATTCATATTACACCTTTGATAGTTATAGTTGTAGAGCCCACAGTAAACTATTGTGTTATTACATAGTTTCTTGCACCTACTACTATATAGTTGGATTTATTTTCAGCATTGTTACGTTTTTGGTTTTGTTTTAAGCATTTCAATTAATTTCCTATAAACTTCGATATAATAGCTTAGAGAATCCCATAGTGCACATGAAATGTCGACCCATTTCAAGTACACGTCCCTAAGTTGACAATTAAATGTAGCTTCTAGTCCATGAAGGGTTGCTCAAACTGGATAACTATCCTTGAGTTAGTAAATATTTTAAAACCAAAACCAAATTTCAATTGGAATTAGAAGCCTTGACAAGCATAACTTGTTGGCCAATGAATTGTCTCTCAGTTACTATTTTTGTTGTTTCAATTCACAAGTACCAACTTAATTGATAAATCATCTTCCATCTAATTAGAAGTGTCTAATTCATAACTTTTCCATCCACATATGCATGGCAATGACTATATGCTACCAATCATATATATATATAGCTAGAAAGTGGTTCCCAATGTTAGGTTTGTTTCTAACATTGGTTTCTCAGTTACTATTTTTGTTGTTTCAATTCACAAGTACCAACTTAATTGATAAATCATCTTCCATCTAATTAGAAGTGTCTAATTCATAACTTTTCCAACCACACATGGATGGCAATGACTATATTCTACCACTCATATATATATATATATATATATATATATATATATATATATATATATATATATATATATATATATATATATATATATATATATATATATATATATATATATAGCTAGAAAGTGGTTCCCAATGTTAGGTTTGTTTCTAAACTTAGACCTAAACCTCAAGGGTTCATTCACAATGTCTCTTTCTACATATTCCTTTTCAAAATCAAAGTTTTTGTAGTTAGTATACCTTTTTAATAGAGAAATTACATCCTCACATCTAAAATGAGGTCTTTGTTTTCTTTTTAAACTACAATTATTCATTGATCTTATTCTTTAATTGCTCTAATTACAAGAGGATGATGACAAACACATTCTAATAAAAGTGTTGGTTTTATGTCAACATCAGTGTACAAACACACAAAACCACACAAGGGTTATATTGTTTCAACATCTAATGTTCATGTGCACAATAATTATTTCAAACATATATAACCTATACACAACATGGCTATCCATCACTTATGTCACATATACATAATGTGACCAACTATTATACATGTTGGAATTACTTTGTAATGTCCCCTCTTCCTAGTCAATATCATTATTCAAGATCAGTCTATTAACGAGTCCTTGTAGACTAATAGGAGGGGTAAAGGACATTGGATTTAATGATTATTCTTTGGTTTCACATGGCACTCTAGAGTAAACTTGGTGGAATCAGTTAATAGTTATATCATCACCAAGTTACCAGTTTAAAACTAAATTAAAATCAAGCAAAACACCTCCCAAAAGTGACTTAAGTCTAGAGAGAGTGAGGTGCGTCCTTGCTAGATGCCCTTGAGGAGAGATAAAGTTAATTATGAAAAAAGGTTTTTAAAAAAGCAATTGAGTGAGATATTACAAGAATTAAATAATCTCAAGGTTTAAGGGGGTATTAATCAATATTAATGAAAAGGCAAATTCAAGACATGTTTAAGTGGATGCTCCTTGGAGGAGAGGAAAAAGCATGTGAAAATAAAGTTTTATGAAATACATTAGTGAGTTTATTAAACATTACATGTATAAACTCAAAAATATAACATAAAGTGGGCTAATGATGGGAACCCTAATTAGGGCATAGCATTTGGAGAATGTTAAAAAGGCAACTTGGAAACCAAAAGAGACATGTTATTGTTTTTATTTTACCTTACCTCCTTAGAGGAGCTTGTTGGACTAGTTTTGAGGAGCTTGTGAAGATGGAAACCTTCATGAGTAATCACATTTGCAGTTGTGAAAGACCGACCCAGAGTGTGCAAGGGAATTCTATTTGCAGGTGTATGCGGGAAAAGCGGGTCGATAGAACTCAAAATGTGAAAAACCGAGTTCTATGGAGCCTTGCTCACACACCCACAAGACTTCTTGGTTCAAGCTATGGAGTAATGAAGTATCACTCAGCTTCCCAAGGTGGGTCCCATGGTTCTCTATCTTACACGGTCCCTCAAACCAACATTTTTGCTCTCAGATCATTGAGCAAAATGGTTTAGGGATGGCAAATGCAAGAACGAGGGATGTTTTGATAGATTTTAGAATGAAATGCATCCTAAGCTATGCATGATTCTAGAAATGCTATAAACTAACTATAAGATGACAAGGTTAGTATAAATACTATCCTAGCATACTATATTAGTTAATGATTTAAGCTAATGATAATAGAAATACTCTAAAATTGCATATTTAGATTAATTCCTATTTTAAAGAGAGGCTAAAATGATGAGCATATATGAAATGAAAGCTTGAATGTATTTGAGCATAAGTATGATACTACAAACTTGGATTCTTTAAAATGGAGGGATGAGAGCTCTATTTATAGCAAAAATGGGGCAATGGATGGTCAGGATTGAAAGAGTTAATCAAGGGCTAAGTTTGAAAGTTGGGAATCCATGTTTGCAATTTGCACCAATGAAATGGTGACAAGTGTCAACATAGGGTTGGGTTGAGAGAAGGGGTTGGAAGCATTAAATGCCTGAGAAGACCTTATGGTTATCTAGAGGGTAAGGGTTAAACTTAAGTTAGGCTTACCCATTGGATTAAGAGTTAATCCAAGGATAAACCCTTGTGCAAATGATTAAGAGATAATCATGGTCAAAGCATTAAAGGCTTGATGAGACCCTTGGGTTGGATGAAGGTTAAGTTAGGCAAAAAGTCTCTAACCATGTAAGAGGGTTGAATTAACCATTAATGGTTTGGGAGACTTTGGGGATATTAAGTGGTTGAAGATTTGAAGCCTTTAATGGTTATCAAAGACTTTAAAGTTTTGAGAAGTGACCTCCCCTTGCTTAGGGATGTGACAAAGTTTAGAAGATGGATTAGGCTAATTAGAAGCGATTAGAAGAGTCTAGAAGAATTTAGGAAGGGGTTTAGGAAGCAAGTGGGAGATGTAGGAAAGTGCAAGTGGATGGAGGGATAATAGGATTTAATTGAAATAAAGTTAATTTAATTCAATTTGGTTGCAATTTGGGGAAATTAAATAAATTAGATTTATTCAATTTAGGATAACTATTTAATTAAATTTGAATTTAATTATAAGTGGATAGGGGGGGATTTAATTGAATAAAATGATTTATTCATTAAATGGGTATAGTGAATTTAATTGAGTAATTTACTTAATTAAATAGAGGAATGCGGGTAATTTAATTAAATTGGATTTAATTAAATAGAGAAATGAACATAAAATATTCATTTAGGAATATGGTCATTTTTATACGTCTACAGCAGGAATTTCATTTGGGCTTCAAAGAAATTACTTTAGAGGTTAATTTGTTGGTTGAAAACTGAAGGAGGTGCCTTCTTGAGAGGTCGGCCCATTTCTTGGCTTGTTTGAAGTGAAGAAGAGACATATTTTTGCATTTCAGTATTTGGGTCATCAAGTTTCTTCATTTCCAACATATTGGTTCAAGATTTATACCAGTTTGGGGAAGTTGGAACGATTTATGAATCCTTTTCTGAGTGAGCAGCTTGTGTGCTAGGATGACCCCATATCTAGCTTGTGTGGGGTGAAGAAAGGCATCATTTTCTATTTTAAGAGTTGGTTTTACAAGCATTTATCAATACCATCAGATTGGGATAGTTTTAGATCAGTTTTTGACAGATTCAAGAGTATTTTGAAGAGGATTTTCTGAGTGTACAACTTGCTAGTTAACCCACACCATTCTTGGGTGTTTGGAAGCTACTGGAACCTTTTGAAGGATACACAAAAAGACTTCAGTGGTTTAGCAATATTGAGCTCCTTTCAAACAATGTTTTAGCGAATTGCAATGATACCATCAAACAACTTAAACAAGCATGTGAGCAAACATGCCACGTAGGAAAATTTGAAGTTCAAATGTTTCAAGAAATGAAGAAAACATTCCACACAACATGTAGTGTATTAGAAGACTACTATGATATGTTGTGAGATTTGTGATATGATGAGATTTATGGAGTGGATAATTTTGCTAATCAAAAGTGTTCATTCTACAGCTTCTTGGATGTTGTTTGGTACACACACCCTAACTAAGTGAAGTAGTGCATGTTAATTGCTTTTTTTATCCTACAAAAATACTAATATGATTAGCTTCAACATTTTTTGGCAACCGAACAAGACTAGTAAAATGAGCACTCTTCTAATAAATGAGCATTGTGTTCTACTCAATATACATATTTTTAGTCCAACTATTGGAACGTACATAAACCATTGCAAGTTACACAAAAACCTTCTCCCTCCTACTGCCAACATCATTGCAATCTACACAACAACCTCCTCCCTCCTCCTACTACCAACATCAAGGAAACAGTTGGATAATTACAAGTACTTTATTCCATTGTTTGTACACTAAATTTATCTCTAAATATTCATGTTCTCAAACATGAAATTCTATATGTGGCTAACTGCACTTGGTATGCTCTTAACTACAGATACACAAAACCTCAAATTGACACAGATCGCATATTTTCTCTATGAAGATCCTCAGTTGTACAATCATCACAATTAGTGTACTAATTAATATGAAATTGTGCAGATTGGAAATCTTTTAATTGCTGCTATTTTAACTATGAGATCTTGGTTGTTGGAATTAACTTGTCTTTGTGATTAACAAAACTCTGATTCAACTCAATTGAACTCAACTATGATGGATTTCAATATAGAAATCTTTTTATGAAAGTCACTAAAACCTGTGTTGAAATTGACTGCTATAATTAACTTCTCCTTATGCTTAACAAAACTTTGATTACAGTTAGCAAATGTATCGAGTCATAAAAAAAACTACTTGTGTGTCTTAAATTTTGTATATACTATAACTTGCAAATACTATACCTATTATACAACAAATTTATGAGTACTTTGAATCAACATGTTGAAATGATATGCTTTTTATTGGTTTAACTTTTTCTATTGAAGGAAAATACTAGATTACTTAATATTTAAAATTTAATGTAGTTTTGCTTTCACGATTCTCTGTGGTTTCTAATTTTATACATAGTTGAAAGTGTCATATCAAGAAGGAAATTATGTAAAACTTGTCTTCTTTATCTAATGCAAACTCAGTAAATTATGCTACAAAATAAATTCAAAGTTTTGATAGGAGTGCTAGAAATAAAACTGAAATCTATAGATGCTGAAAAATGAAAAGGAAACAGAGCTATGTGATTACTGAAAATAGCCTATAGGTGATGATATAAGATGAAAAATAAAACTTTCAGATATAGTTTTCAGACTTGTGCTAGGGTTTTTTCCTTTTGCATGAGACAATTAATGTGAGACAATTTCTATAGTGACCAAATTGACAGTGAGAATTGCAATACACATCATCCTTAAAACAGTGATTATATCAAAGTTAGTATTCAAAACCAGTGATTATATAAAAGTTACACTTCAATCTACATACTGTTTCAAATATTGGAATTCAAAACCAAACAATATTTAAAACTTGGAGTCATCAATCATAAGCCCTAGAACCAGTTGCCTAGAACCCAAATGGAAGATATTTAAAAATACTACTACATGTATCACTTTGATTATGGAAAATTGTGCACACTCATTTTTTTATTATAGTTTGGAAGCTCTTCAGAGTGATTGATTTTTTATATCTTCAACTCAAACATCTATCTTGTTGTTTTGTATCCTCCATTCAATTTTTTCAAATCTCCTCATGTTTTCTATGTTCTAAACCAAATGGCACGTCCTTTGCAGTTGTAGTAGATGGAAGAGCTCCCACGGATGAAAATAGTTTACACATTAACCCGCTTACAACTACTTTCAACACAAATGATTGGGTAATCACACACTCTTTTTTACTAATTAGCTATCTTGAGGATAAAGTAGTATAAGAGATAGAAATTGAAATCGAGACTAAAGACCTAAAAGGGTACATATCTACTTGAGAATTATACTAGACATAAGGAGCCTTCACAAGTCTTACACATATCTATTGCTAAATGATGGAGAAATAGTTGAAGGGGAACAAAAATAATCCACTACATGTGAAAGGGTTCTTAGAGTTTATTGGTTTGTAGGGTGACGAGGCCTAATAGAGATATCAAGTGGAAGGGAAAGGAATGGTTCTAGAGAACATCATAGGAGTCATAAATTCATGAGAAAACAACCATATAGCTAAAAGGGGAACTCAATACCATTTTCAAGATCAAAATACAGACAATCATTAAGGGAAGACCTTGAGAGTAAGGTTAGATGATGGCGATAGTGGTATCAAGATAGTTATAACCATGACATAAGTATTTCATGTGATTGGGAAAGGGTAAGAAGATAATAACCAAGACATAAGTATTTCATGTAATTTTGAAATGCTAAGAAGGTGATGAAATACAAGGAAAATAAAGAATGATCAAAGATAATGTGGTTTCTAATTTGATACATAGTTGTTCAAAGTGTCATATCAAGTAGGAAATTATGTAAAACTTATCTTCTTTATTTAATGCAAAATCAATAAATTATGCTACAAAGTTACAAACTAAATTTAAAGCTTTGATAGGAGTGCTAGAAATAAAACTAAAATCTATAGGTGTTGAAAAATTAGAAGTCAACTCTGCAACTGAAAAGGAAACAAATATATGTGATTGCTGAAATAGCCTATAGGTGACTATGAGATGGAAAATAGCCTATAGGTGATGATATGAGATGAAAAAGAAAACTTGTAGATACAGTTTTTAGACTTGTGCTAGGGTTTTTTCTTTTGCATGTGAGACAATTAACATGAGATAGTTTTTGTAGTGACCAAGTTAACCGTGAGAATTAAATATGCATCATCCTTAAACCAGTGATTATCAAAGAGTATTCAAAACCAGTGATTATATCAAAATTACACTTCAATCTACACACTTTCAAATATTGGAATTCAAAACCAAACATAATTTAAAACTTAGAGTCATCGGTCACAAACCCTAGAACCAAATACTACTACATCATTGCTCTGATTATGGAAGTTGCATGCTCATTTTTTTGTTTACAGTTTGGAATCTCTTTAGAATTATAAATTTTTAACAACTCAAACATCTATCTTGTTGTCTTGTATTCTCCATACAATTTTTCCAAGGCTCCTTGTAATTTCTATGTTCTAAACCAAATGGCATGTCCTTAGCAACTATAGTAGATGGAAAAGCTCCTACAAATGAAAATACTTGCATAGAAACCCGCTTACAACTACTTTCAACACAAATGATTGGGTAATCACACACTTGTCCTAATTGGGTAATCACACACTCTTTCTTAGTAATTACCTATCCTGAGGATAAAGTAATGCAAGAGATAAAGATTGAACTCAAGATGAAAGACCTAAAAGGGTACATATCTTCTTGAGAACTATCCTAGGCACAAGGAACTGTCACAAGGCTTACACATATCTATCACTAAATGATGGATAAATGATAGAAGAGGAATGAAAATAATCCACTACAAGTGAAATGGTTCTCAGAATTTACTGGTTTGTAGGGTCACAAGGCCTAGTAGAGATGTCAAGTGGAAGGGGAAGGAATGGTTCTAGAGGACATAATGATAGTCATAAATTCATGAGAAAACAATCATATAGCTAAAAGGGGGACTCAATACCATTTTTAAGATCAAAATACAAACAATCGTCGAAGGAAAACCTTGAGGGTAAGGTTAGATGACAATGACGGTGGTATCAAGATAATTATAACCATGACATAAGTATTTCATGTAATTGTGAAAGGATAAGAAGATGATGAAATACATGCAAATAAAGAATGATCAAAGATAATGTATTGAGGGAGAAAACCATTACAATGAAACCATTAGGGAGAATAAAGACAAACCTTCTCATGAGTTACCTATGACAATATTATGTTTGAAGGAAACACAAGTGTAATGAATAATTTGGATTGAAACTGTTGCAAGTGACTTAAACTTGCAATGACCAGAAAAATGAAGGTGAATCTAAAGGACAAAGTCTATGCTTGATTAAAATGTGAAGGTGAAGGAATCATAATAAAGTGACATATGTAACAACTACTATCCTAAAATTTCCCCCATGTTCCTTCATCTCTAATAACCTTTACAAATGCTTTCAAATCACATGCTCTATTATTATCTAAGTGACTAGTGGCTAGTTGGAGGTGAATAATGGTAACATTATGGGAAGTTTCAACTCCCCATAAGTCTCTTGATAGGATATAGTGTTAAAAATTATGTTTAAATAATAAAACACATGAGCATAAAACATGTAAATAATATTTGAAATCTAATGTAAAACATATGAACAAATATACATATATAGTAAGATAAATATATAACAAGTCATACCAAGAAGGGAAAATATATGATCAAGTACAAAGAAGTGGCAAAACTGATTGGAAAGAGCTCACTCAATGTGTGTGACTATTGAAATCCAATTCTAATGTATTTACTACACTAAAATTGATTCTTTGACTTCACCTACTTTTTCCCTTATTGCTTGTACATTTTTTTTTGATATGAACTTATTTATATAATCTATCAATGACTACATACTCATCGACTTGTTCGTTATCAAGACAAAAGATAAATTTCACAATATGCAATAATAATGAATTCCATGAATAAGGAGTTCTAGGAACTAACTATTATCCTTTACTTGAATTTATTTATGTATATGATTTGTAATAAAGAATTGAAATGCACAACTCCTATAATATTCTTAATTTTGATAGTGAAAATAATAGATCAAGTGAATCTTTTAAATATTTGTTATCGTTTAAATTTATTTTTTGCTATCTTTTAAGTAGATAATTTTTTTTTAAATAATGAGATATGTCATGGTTGTGATAGTATTTTTGGAAAGTGCCATAGGTTGAAAAAATATCAATTTTATGTTAATGTTCCATTCTTATTTTTTTAACATTAACATTTTTATTATTATTTCCCAATTGTTAATAAAATTAGTTACAAAATTTCATAAAACTCATTTATAAAACTAAGAAATAAATAAAATTATTTTATTTATTGTTAGAAACAACAATGTCCATTTTTAGAATGAAAAGTGAAATAATTAGATGAAATATATAGCAAAATTTAAAATGAATGTAATTTAATGTAGTTTATATATTTTAAATTTTATTTTTATATATTTATTTTCTCTTTTAAACAATTTATAAAATTTCAAATTTTATTCATTATTTTTTTTTTGATTGATAACATAGTGTATTATATTGCTTAGAATAGAAAAGTATTACATCCAAGGAGCAGATAGACAATCTACAATGTCAAGGGGTCACACCCCTACTACACAAAAGAACCCAAGCCTCATCCTACCAAGACCCATAGCCACAAAAAGGGTCGCATACATATACAAAAAAAACCACACATCAAACCCGACCAACCCAACCTAGCAACGAAACCATCCCAAAGCTTCTTCTCTTGAGAAATTGGGAATACCCCTGCTGGGACCGGCCTCCTGCGACGTGCTCCCTCCACCTGGCACCGTTCCAAGCTTGCTTCCACACAGTGACCCACGCTCCACCACCTTCGTCGATTTCTTTGGAAGTTGGTGCCGCACCAAAGGCCTCCCATTCTCGTCTAGGGGGGCCTTAGACCGAATGGGAGTCACCTTCCCGTGGATCTTAACATGTTCAGTTGGCCCCAACTGGTGAACAAAGTTCACGATCTCAGCCCAACCATTTCTTGCATCCTCCTCCTACAAAGCGACCGGCCAAGAAGCCGACCAGATGACAAGAGGCTGCAGCCCCCCAATGGCCACTCCAATCCTCCTGCTCGGGCCTTCCACCATCTTCAGCCCCACACCAATGACAGCTCGGGCCACCACATCCTGCAAACCTCCTGCCCATTTGGGTCTTAATACTAGGGAAGTAATTCATTGCACTTCCTCAGTCGACTTCCCCACTTGCAGGGCCAAAGCAGTAAAAAGTGATGAAATGTCGAGATTTGTTCGAGGTCGCCAATCCTGGGTAAGAAATTCCTCTCCCAATAGAAGCCTAACTGCCCTCCAGATATCGTCTCCATCCACTCTGAAGATGTTTGAAAGCCTTATCCTCGAGACCAGCCCACGAAAAGCAGGCAATTGTCCATCCGATTCCAATGAAAAATTCACTTCCATCCTAACTCACTGCTGCACATAATGAAACCCTGAGCACTTCGCCAAACACCAAATTTTCACCACAAAATGCCAGGAATCAAAGCACAAGGGCCTTTAAAGCCGCCTCCACCTCATGTCATGAGAGCTTCACACGCTTCGCAAAACTCAAAACATCATCACCGGTCACTCACCCCGCTCGCCTCCATCACCATCCAACACCGCAAGTCCACTTGCAACAAAATTGAAGAACACACACCACAAGGGACTTAAATTCCCACAGAACCAAGGTTACGAAAGGACAAATCAAATCGAGCTTGGGTTCACTTTTCCAAAAAAGCCATCTACTCAATATCATACTCAAGAAGACTACAATCTCTAAAGTCCTCAAACATACTAAACATATTTTCCAAGGAACCATTTGCTCCCACGTTGGAAAGTTTGTCAGCTTCCAAATTTTCTTCTTGAAGGACATGAGTTACCTTAAAATCTTCAAATTCGTTCAACAGAAGTTGCATTCTATGCACCTGCTTGTCTAAAAACCACGCTTCCATTCGCCCTCGAGCTATCCCATTCACCACAACCTGAGAATCACCTTCCAAATGAAGTTTCTTGACTCCCAACTTCCCAACCATTAGGATTGCTTCCAATGCTGCTTGACATTCAGCAACATTGTTCGATCCATCCACCAATCTTTTGGCCGCAATGGCTAGAATGTTTCCCCGATCATCGCGAGCAATCACCCCAACACCCGAGGTCCCCAGGTTTCCCCTCGATGCTCCGTCAAAATTGATCTTAGTCCACCCCTTCTCAGGCAGAGTCCACTTTGGGATTGAATTACCCTTATTCTGAAGATTAGCCCTCAGCAGCCCATTAACAGGCCTGAATTTAACAAGAGGCCAGCTCAACAAAAATTTAGCATCAGCCTGTGAAAAAGAAGTCTTGGCTAAATTCACGTGAGAGGCAGCATTAGAAACCAGTTCTGAGATGACCCTCTCTAATCTAGACAAAAAACACTTACAATTTTCCGCTTTACCTTCAAACACTCTTTGGTTTCGCTCCTTCCAAAGTTCACACAAAACGGTAGAGGGCAAAATCTTCCATATGGCGGCAAAGATAGAATTCTTATCCAATACCGGCCAAGATTCCAACCAGTCACACAAGTTCCCAGCCATGGGGCCCTTCCAATTCAATCTCTGTAGCCCAAAAATCCAAGCCTTCTGAGCGAACTCACAACTTAGCAGAAGATGGTCCACATCCTCCTCCGCCTTTTCACATAGAACACAGTGAAAAGGACCTACAAACACCATTTTCTTCAGATGATCTCTAGAGAGAATCCGCTTATTGCCAGCTAGCTACGCAAAGGCTCCATCTTTCGGAAGGCACACATTGTTCCAACAAACCTTAGATTCCCACTCCTTCATCTTGACATCACTTTCCAAAAGAGAGATTCCCACTTTCACAGAGTAGCATCCGCTCTTCGACCCACACCAGACAATTTCATCCTTCTCCCTCGGGAACAAAACCTCAGGATTACCCAGGAGCTTACTCAGGTATCTTTCCTCAACTTCTCGCAAATTTAAATCCTGAGGGTCTTTCCAACTCCATCTCTGTCCCAACAAGGGCAAATCATTCTACAAAAAGTCACTCACCTTTGAGCCCCAAACCTGACAGGTCTTTAAAACTGTATGTTGAGGGGCCTGGGACTCTAAAGATGGATGACCATCCTAGGAATCCTGCCAAAAGTTTGCCTTACGCCCGTCACCAATACGCCAAGAAAGGTGATTTGTGATAAAGCTCCTACAACTCACCAAAAAGTTCCACAATGCTGACCCTCTCGGGGGATCTCTCACTGTTAGAATCCTTTCCTTTTCCCTACTGTCCAAATACTTAGCTTGTAGAATTTTGACCCATCTCTGTTTCGGTTTACTATACATTTGCCATACCAACTTAGCCCCCATGGCCTCATTAATAATCTTCCAATCACGGAGTCTCGTCCCTCCCCCCCCTTTGGATTTGCAAACACTGTCCCATGCCATGAGCGGGACTTTATCCTGATCCTGGTTTCCATTCCACAAAAACTTCCTCATCTTTTGTTGCATGCTCTTGATGACAGAGCCTGGGAGTTTGAAGCAAGCCATTGGGAAAATTGGCATAGCTGATACAACTGACTTCAGCATTAGAATGCAACCAGCCAAAGAAAGCCACTTACTCTTCTAGCCCTCTAGCTTAGCTTTACAACCATCAAGCAACCCTTTCCAAATGTCCGACTTACCTGCTCCAGCAAAGAGCGGCATACCAAGGAACTTACCAGGAAGTTGTCCAATCTTAATCCCAAACACTCTAGCAATAGCTCTCTGGGACCAACCTTCTGTATGGAAGAAAAAAATCTCTGATTTGAGCCAGTTTATCTCCTGACTAGTAGCCCACATGAATCTATCCAAAACTTTCTTCATAACCAAAGCCTCATGCATAGAAGCAACACCGAAAAGACAGGTGTCATCAACAAACTGAGAATGAGTTGTGGAGTCAACCCCTTGGGCAATCTCAATACCTTTCCACAACCCTTGATCTCTTTTATGAGCAATCGACCGTCTAAGAACTTCAGCCATCAAAATAAAGAGAAAGAGGGATATTGGATCCCCTTGCCGAATTCCCCTAGACGTCGAAAAGAAACCTTGAGGGCTACCGTTGACTAAAACCGAAGCTGTGAACTGCATAATCACACTAGAAATCCACTTAACCCATGACTTACCAAAACCAAATCTTTCCAGCACAGCTACAAGGAAAGACCTATCCACCCTATCATAGGCTTTTTGAATATCAAGCTTTAGAATCATTCTCCTCTATCTACCCTTCATAGCCGTGTGAATAGCTTCATGGGCCACAATCACCCCATCCACAATATTCCTTCCAGGAGTAAAACCACTTTGTTCACAAGAGATCAGCTTATCAAGAATTAACTTAAGCCTGTTAGTAGCAACTTTTGTAATGATTTTGTAGATGGTGTTGCACAATGAAATGGGATGAAACTCCTCCATCCCAACCAGCTTGGCCTTTTTAGGAATAAGCGCCACTAAAGTGCAGTTGAATTCCTTCAAAACAAAGCTTCTGGACCTAGACTCTTCAACCACTGCAAGCAAATCCTCGCCAAGCTCATCCCAGAAGAATTGAAAAAAGAAAGCTGGAAACCCGTCTGGCCCTGGTGCTTTCTCCCCACCTAATCCAAACACAACAGCTTTAACTTCCTTAATTGAGACAGGATCCTCAAGCATGATGTTGTCCTCCTTGGAAACTAGGGGAGGGATTAACTCCAAAAGCTCAGTCTGCACACCCGACTGAGCAATCCCACTACTCCTCCACAAATTTTCAAAGAAGCCCACAACCTCTTTACCTATGTGATCTGTGTCTTTAGTGATTGACCCATCCGCAAGTCTTAAGGAAATAATTCTTTTAAGACTTCTCCTTGCTTTCACCGAACTATGAAAGAATTTCGTGTTTCTATCACCCGCTTTCAGCCAATTTTCACGCGACTTCTGTTTCCAATAGATCTCATCCCTTTGCAAAACTTCTCCATACTTAAAAAGAAGATCTTTCTCCGTGAGGAAGTCCACATCATCCATTCCCTCAGCCATAACTTTTGCATTCAAGGCCCCCAAGTCTCCTTCGAGCCTTCTCTTTTCATCAAAAATATTTCCAAACACCTCCCTATTCCAAGATTTTAATTTATGTTTTACATAACTAAGCTTTTTGAAAAACTGATAGGCCAAGAACCCTTCCACCACTGGGGCCTCCTTCCACCACCCAAATACAAGCTCTTTAAAACTCGGATCCATAGTCCACATCTTTTCCACCTTGAAGGGACATCAAATTGGAACAACATCATTCTGCACAACCAAGGAGACCGGAAAATGGTCTGAACTTGAGATGGCTAGGACCTCAGCCTCAAAAACCAAAGGGGCTACATTCCAATCCTCTGCAAGGAAGAATCTATCTAGTTTCTCAGCAATATTGGAAAAAGCCTCTACGTCTATTAGTCCATGTGTAATCCCCACCTTTAGCTGCCACTTCAAACAAAGCATTCTCGTTAACAAAAGATTGGAAGTCCAATTGCGTTTGGGTCAACCTTCTCAGAGGAAGAGAGGGTGGTATTGAAATCTCCAGCAATAATTGCTTAAGATGGCCTCACTTCCTCTAGATGCCTGGAGATATCCTCCCATAATCTGCACTTATCTACAGCCAAAGTCGGCCCATAGACATTAACAAGAAAACACGAGAAATTCATAGTCTTCGAAATCACCTTAACCATTTGCCAATGCTTAGAACTTGAAACAACTTCCACTTGAACAACCAAAGGATTCCACAGAATACCCAGACCACCTACCATTTCTGCCTTACCCCAAAAATACAAGCAGCATCTTCACGACCCAACTTAGTCTCCTGAATACAAATAACTTCCGGCTTGGCCTGATCAAAACCTCTTTTGACCAGACGTCACTTGTCAGGGGCATTGCAACCCCTAACATTCCAAGTTAGGAACTTCATTGCTGCCCAGGAGAGAATAAGTCTCTCCCAGATCTCAAAAGTCTTATCTGACCCTTCATGTTGCCTACTTCCTCAAGCAACTTCTGCCTATTCTTTCTACCTCTCAAATTCCCTTTAGACTTGGAGGGGTTTAGTTTAGTCTGTTTGATAGTCCTAACCTCTGTCTCCCCTATTTCTGTCGACAGCCCTAGAGAATCATCACTAAATCCTTCCTCCTTCTTAGACTCCATCTCTGCTGCTAATCCATTTCCCTTGCTTGGGGACATGTGAATGTCCTTAAAACTGATTGTTTTACCATCCACATTCTCACTCAAATCTTTTGCAACTACCAGGGACTTTGCACTTAAACCCATCTCCTGTCCCTTCAACACATCCATCGAGGTATTGTAGAACCTATGCTGGGTTGGATAACCCCCACCGATTGCACAATCCTTTAAAATGGGCCCAAATGCTGCCTCCATCAGCTTCCCTTCTAAACGAGAACCAACACCCCAACCACTTCCCTTACATACTTGGCCCACTTTATCCTCACCCAAACAACCTCCTTGAGTCTGTAGGATCTCAACAGCCTGTTTAGTCACTCCACTCGACATCATCACAACAAACTTATCTCCATCCAACATGGCGGCCTTCTGCCGCTTCACTTGACCTGAGCTAGAGTCTACCAGTACTTCCACCCCATCTTGCATGTATGGACTATGGCGAAGAACCTCATCCCTTGCAGCCTCTAGAACAAAGCTCAGATTGGTCTTTAGATTTCCCAAGCTCTGGTCTGCTTCCGAACTTGCTAAAAGCTGCTCCTCTAGAGCACGATCAACCCTTCCTTTCCCCTTTTGCTCGGACAAACAATCCTGGTCCTCATGACCCCATTCTTTACAGGTCTTACATTTGACCATGATTTCTTTGATTTCTATATCTTGTCTCCATACACCCTTTGGAGACCTAATTTCAACAACCTTCGGGAGCCTAGGATGAGGCTTCCACATAACATAGATTCAGGCATACATGCATGAACTAAGCTTGTCAACCGCTTCATCTGACTTGATAAATCTCCCTATTTTCTCCCCTATACTCTTGAAGACTTCCTCCTTCCAGTATTCATGAGGAAGATTATACAATCTTACCCAAATAGGAATTTCCTCAATGGTGGCTTGTCTTGGGTCAAAGTTAGGGGTCCAATCCTTGATAAAAAAACCAACTCCCGACATAAAAAATGGCCCCGAGTCCATTAGTGAAATCTTCTCCTTAGTCGACCCGACAATGATAAGAAAAAACCCATTAGCTGGAGTTTTAATCTCAAAGTGGTTCCCCCATTCTTCATTGACCTAATTTCTCACTCTGGGGAAAGCTGGCCAATCACCTCCCCATTTCATGAAGAAATCCCTTTCATGCAAAAGTTGTACCGATTCCTTCCAAGCCTCTGACTCAATGCATATACTAATCGACCGCTTCTCAGACGTAGTCAGTATCCCACCCAGGGAAAGGTCTTTCATAGGTTTCTAGAATTTCTTCTTTATCCTTTCCTCCGATTGCTGTTTGTTCCATTTCAGAAAGTTCAGATACCTTGAATGGCCCCATTTGGATTTATCATGCTCAAAAGGGAATTGGTTATTCCCCCTACTGTAAACCTCCCTTCGTCTCCTGCCAATGCCACTGGTTTGAGCGCGGCGGACACCATGGCCGCTGATTCACCCTCTGTACATGGTCATGATCCCATCCTCGCGATCAAACATCACCTCCGCCTGAAAACCCTAGCTTCCTCCTGCGCTCCTCCATTCCCCTAATTTTTTTATTCATTATTATTTATAATTACTTTTTTAAAATTAAAATATAAATGAGAACTTACATTAATTCTATTTAAATTCTATTTAATAATTACATAAAATTGAGAGCATTTCCATCCTCACCCAATTTGACACTTCTTATTTGTTGACCATATTGGCAAAATTCAAGATCAATTTTTTTATTAGAGATAATCTTACCTCTGAACTATAGAAGTATAGCTGATCAAAATAGATTATCATTTTTTCATGATTCAAAACCATCATTTTATACAAATGTATATAGAATACACCACTTCAATCTACACATTGTTTCAAATATTGGAATTCAAAACCAAACAAGATTTAAAACTTGGAGTCATCAGTCACAAACCCCGGAACCAAATACTACATCTATTGCTCTAATTATGGAAATGACATACTCGTATTTTTTTATTTATAGTTTGGAAGCTCTTCAGAATGATAGTTATTTATATCTTCAACTCAAACATCTATCTTGTTGTTTTGTATTCTCCATAAAAAATTTCCAAAGCCCCTTGTATTTTCTATGCTCTAAAGCAAATGGCATGTCCTTAGGGGTCCTGTAATAGAGGGAAAAGATACTATGAATAAAAAGAATTGCACAAAAACCTACTTACAACTACTTTCAACACAAATGATTGGGTAATCACATACTTGTGTTGATTGGGTGAACACACACCCTTTCTTAGTAATCAGCTATCTTGAGTATAAAGTAATGCAAGAGATAGAGATTGAAATCAAGATGAAAGACCTAAAAGGGTACATATCTTCTTGAGAATTATCCTAGACACAAGGAATTGTCATAAGGCTTACAAATATCTATCACTAAATGATGGAGAAATAATAGAAGGCAAACAAAAATAATCCACTAAATGTGAAAGGGTTCACAAAATTTATTGGTTTGTAGGGTCACGAGGCCTACTAGAGATATCAAGTGGAAGGAGAAGGAATGGTTCTAGATTACATAATGACAATCATAAATTCATGAGAAAACAACCATATAGCTAAAAGGGGAAGTCAATGCCATTTTTAAGATCAAAATACAAACAAATCATTAAAGGAAAACCTTGAGGGTAAGGTTAGATGACAGTGATAGTGGCATCAAGATAATTATAATCATGACATAAGTATTTCATGTAATTGTAAAAGGGTAAAAAGATGATGAGATATAGATAAATAAAGAATGATAAAAGATAATGCAGTGAGGGAGAAAACCACTACAATGAAATCATGATTATGGCAAGTGATCTCATATAAAAGGAAACAAAATAAAAAGAAAATGATATGTTTCAGGAACATTCCAAGTTTCTAACCCTGTGAAGTTAAAAATCCTAGCCTAAGAAGATGATGAAATACGGGCAAATAAAGAATGATCATAATGTATTGAGGGAGAAAATCATTGCAATGAAGTGATGATTATGGTAATTAATTTCATGTACAAGGAAATAAAATAAAAATAAAGTGATAGATTTGAGTGACATTCTAGAGATTTCTAACATTGTGAAGCTAAAAATCCTAGCCACAAAGTTATTCTTGACAATGATATGAAGAGAATACCATGTTAGATATTTTTGAATGGTGTTATAAAGGGTAATAGGTCTACAAAGAATAAAGATAGACCTTCTCATGAGTTACCTATGACAATATGCTAGAAGGAAACACATGTGTAGTGAATAGTTTGGATTGAAATTGTTGCAAGTGACTTAAACTTGTAATGACCGTTCACCTTTTATTTTCCCTGATGTAAATTCTTGGTGGGCCCGGTTGTGATCGTTGTTTTTTCTTTAGCCAGCAAGGATGAGCGTGCGTGACACTTAGTGGCCTGGCGTTGCTCCCTTGGTTCTTCTTTGGTGTTCTATTTTTGAAGCAACACGGGGGTGACAAATGGCAATGATTGGGCCCACTCGTTTGTGCAGTCTGCAAGCGGTTTCCTCGCACCAGTCCCCTTTTTCGCAGTCCTTTCTCTTCTGACAGAATCAATTCAGTTCTAGGTAACCTCCAGGCCGTTAAAGGAATTTGTTTTGCTGGGTGCGGCCTCTGTTGTGACACGCCATGCTTTTCTGTTCCAAGGAGGTTGCGCTAGTTTTGGATTTTCAGGAGAGCTGTTTTTAGAAGCAGTGGTGTATTTAAGGGGGGATTTTCTTTGTCCCAAGGAGATTTTTTAGAGAAGAAGAAGAACAGTCTAATTTGCTAAGTAGGGGTTTTCTTTCATTTCCAGCCTTAAAAAACTATTTGGGATTTGCTATAAGAAAGATTATTCGGATTGTGCTTGTGGCCTTTGTGATGTCTTTCTTGGCTTACTGTTTATAGTGTTTTCTGTGCTATTGTTGTTGAAAATTCCGACAGACTTTGGGAATATTTTGTCTAAGACTTCACTGATTAAACTATGTTTTTCTATACTTGTTATCTAGTGAATGCGTGATGAATGTGTCCCTTATGTTTTCAGGGAAATTTGGTTGTTGTTTTGATTACGTCTTTGGCTCAAATGCTTACAGAAGTTGCAAGTGTTCTTTGTTTTTTGTTGGTTCATTTCCTATTAATGATCTGGCGCATCGCCTAAGTATTTAGCATCTCATTTTTTTAAAAGTATTTGTTTCCTCTCCCTTTCCTCAAAACTCAAAGAAGAGCCGGCTTCTCAACCCCGAAGGTCATTCAGTGTTTCTTTGTGCGAGTTGGTCCCCCAACACTGAATTTCCCATAAGGCTGTTCGTCCTTGAAGCAAAATTTAGAGTCAACAATGACCAAAAAAATGAAGGTGAATCCAAAGGACAAAGTTTATGCTGGATTAAAATGTAAAGTTGAAGGAATATTAATAAAGTGACATATGTAACAACTACCCTTCCTAAAAATTTCTCCCATGTAATTGATTGGAAAGAACTCACTCAATGTGTGTGACTATTTAAATCCAGCTCTAATGTATTTACTACAGTAAAATTGTTTCTTGACTTCACCTACTTTTTCCCTTATTGATTGTACATTTTCTTTTAATATGAACATTTATATAATCTATCAATAACTACATACTCATCAACTTGGAAACCATCAATACTAGGGAAGGGAAGACCATGGCCAACTACATAGAGGACCTGAAAAGCACCATTGCCAAAGCCGAATACATAAGAGATGCTTTCAACCCAAGGTTTGAAAAAATTGAGAAGGATTTGCTGGAAAGGAAAAATCTCACTGACACTAATGACCACACTCTCTCATAAACTGTTAGCAAAATTGGTAAAATTGAGGAGTGTCTGAAGAACATTGCTGAACGAAGCCTAAGCATCTTGAAGATTTCAGCCAACAACACCAACACTCTCATCAGCAAAATGGATGAAGAAAAGGAAATCCTAGACATTGACCCGGAAACTGAAGGAACAGGGGAAGCTCAAGGTCCCAGAACTCGTACCAGAGGCAAAAAGAAGGACAAAAAACCTAACAAGGATCTGGAAGACCTTAAAGTTGTCGGGGCCACTTACGACGAGCTGGTGATAAAGGTAGAGGACTTGTTGAAGAAAATTACTGTGTAGCGCCTTCTTTGTTTCTTTGTTGTTGTTTGTTTTGCTGTCCTTTCGGTTTGCTGGCTTTTTGCCAGTCTTTTTGTATGTAGTTCTTAAGCATTGATCTTTTTGGTGTCTTATCTTAATAGCCTTTGTTAAAGGTTTCGGGTCCTGAAAACCTGCTTTTTTAATTAATAAGAACTTGTTCATTAACAAAGACAAAAGATAAATTTCACAATATGCAATAATAATAAATTTCATGAATGAGGAACTGGGTACTAACTAAATTATCTTTTACTTGAATTTATTCATGTATAAGGTTTGTAATATAGAATTCAAATGCACAACTCTTATAATATTCTTAATGTTGATAGTGAAAACAATAGATTAAGTGAATCTTGTAAATATTTGTTATCTTTTAAATCTATTTTTTTGCCAACTTTTAAAAAGATAATTTTAAAAAAATCACGAGGTATGTCATGACTCATGGTGGTGATAGTATTTTTAGGAAGTACCGTAGTTTGAAAAAATCAATTTTATGTTAAGGTTCCACTCTATTATTTTTCTAACATTAACATTTTTATTATTATTTCTCAATTTTTAATAAAATTAGTTACAAAATTTCTTAAAACTCATTTATAAAACTAAGAAATAAAAAAAATAAAATCATTTATTGTTAGAAACAACCATGTCTTTTTTTAGAATAAAAAGTGAAATATCTGAATTAATAAAATAAAATAATTGAACAGATAGAAATATTTCTGCATAATTATTGAAATAAAATAATAATAACATTAAGAATAGATGTATTCAAATAAGAGGACAAATAGATTATAAAACTTCTTAAAACTTATTTTACATAACTAAAGATATATACAGTTTATTTCATTTATATTAGCCATTAAAAACCTATTTAGAAAGAAAAGTGAAATAAATGATCTTATAAAATAAAATAATTGAACAAATAGAAGTATTTCCACATAAAAACTCTTATATATATATATATATATAATATTTTGTTTATATTAGAAAAAAGACCATTTAGAACGAAAGTGGAATAAGTAATCTTATAAAATAAAATAATTGAATAAATAGAAGTTGTGAGGTAGGAACCAGAATAAAGCATCAAAGCACAATAGTTAGGGAACCACAAACCTAACAATGCAATAGGAATAAAGTCCTATCACACTCAATAGAAGAATTGAAGACAAGATGTAAATTAAAAATGCAAACCAACAAAAGCATCTCCTTCAATTGGCCTCCATTGTTTCTCTTTTTCCTCCAAATGTGTTGTGGATATCACCTACAAAATGCAAGTGTGATAGAAGCAAGATGATAGCAAAATCGCTAGCGCGAGGATACTTGAGATGCGGTTTAGATTATGGAAAAGATTGATGAATTTATAGAAGATTGAAGACAAGATTGGAGAATCAAGATGGATTAAAAAAGATGGCATAAAGTGGCTTTTGACTGGGCATATCTCTTTTTTTGAATTTTAAATTGAGATCAAAGAGATATTTTCCAAGAAGATAAATCAAAAAAATCAGAAGCTAACTGGTTACTTCCATTTTCAATTTTTAGGAAGATATGATAATGATTTTTGAAAATCATATAAAGCAGATGATGACATACTTTCCATTTCCAAAAATTGGGAGAATGTGAGAAAATAATTGATTTAAATTGGATAATGATTTAGTTTAATTTTTAAAATCATTTCTTGATTTATTGCCATTTTTGAATTTGGATGAGGATAATTAGAAATTAAATTAATTAAATAAAAATAAATAAAGATTTGTTTCCATTCTTGATTTTTGGAAGAAGATAATTAAGATTTTATTAAATAAATAAAAAAAATTTTAATTATGATGAAATAATTAGCTAATTTAATAATTTAAAGAAATTATTCAATTATGAGAAAAATGAAATTGAATTTAATTAAATAATAAAGATTATTTAATTAAAGTGGGATTGAACTAATCAAATAATAAAGATTATTCAATTAATGTTAGGAAATGAATGATTAATGATGACATGATTTAAATGATTAGGAAAATAGAAAATTTGAAAAGAATGACACTTGAACAATTAATCGATTAAGGCAAAAATCTTAGTAAGTTAGTGTGCACAAGCATGGTGCAATTTTTGGGTGTCTACATTTGCCCCTCTTTGAGACAATGCGATTAAGAGTGTTGTTTCAAAGAATAATTAAACAGATCATGCCCCAACAGACCACAGTATGGAGGTAGGATACCCCCTCGAGAGATTGTTTATGTATGAAAGAAATGAATGATCTCTCAAAAGAAGAGAAGAATGGTAGATGAAGAGGAAAAATGAGGAAAGAGAAAAATGTTAATAAGAAGGGAAGAATGTTAATGGAGTGTAGAAAAAGGGTTTATTGATACCAAATGAAGAATTCTTGATTGATCAGATATAATAGAGAGCATGATAAAGATTGATTTGATGAATAGATAGAAGGATTGATGAGATAGAAAAAATGTTAGCCAAAAGAAATGCAAATGAGAAGTGAAGAATGATTAGTGTGATGAAATATTGCTTTCACAAATGAAAATAGTAGGTGATATCCTTTATTTGATATGGAAAAATGGATGCGGCGCACCATGGAAATGAAGGCCAGGGCGATAATACAATCCCTTTGCATAAAACATACAAATTGCAGACAAGGAATGGTTCAACCATCCTAATACATACTTGCCTTAGAGTGTTATGAAACACCCCACAAACAAAAAAAACAAAAATAAAAATGTTCATGAGCCATCCCAACTACTCTAAATCACTCAGTGACATCATCGAGCAACATAGGAACATGATCAAAGATAAATCAATGAAAGATAAGATGCACAAATTCAAACAAGTCAAACAACCATTATGATCTTGTTGTCAAAGTTGATAATGTTGTGTTGGATGGTAGGATGATCATGGTGTCTGGCTTCAAGGAATGCATTTTCCCATCTAAGACATGACACAGTTTGGTTTTGAGTGTACCACACCCTATATAAGACCCATGATAATGTTGACAAAGGACCAATGATATTGATGTTGATTGATTGACAAGACAAGTTGACCAGTTTGAATGCTTAGTTGGTTGAAAAGCTCATCTATTAATGTGTGATTTGTTTAAGTGAAATGTTTAATATGTTCTTGTCTGACGTCCGCTTAAATGTCTGTCTATGTACAAAGGGGACAATTTATTGGTGAAATGAAATGAAAGCATTTGTTTTGGATTTTGATGTTTTCCAATTTTTAGGGTTTTGAACTTTTTAATTTTATTTGTTCTTTTTTTCAGGGCATTTTATGAATGTTTTTGGATTATTTAAGGATATTTTATGAATGTTTTGGACTTTTTTCAGGACGTTTTACAATTTTTTTTGTAATTATTTCAGGATATTTTGCAATTTTTATTGATTTTTTTCAGGCCGTTTTGTAATTTTTATGGATTTTTTTAGGACTTTATAGCTATATACATATCGTAGCTCTCGAGTTGTACATAATGATGACTCTGTCAATTGATCATGACAAATGGATTTGCCCCCAGTGTCTAGCAAGGCAAGGGATATGATAAATGGATAAATAATCTTGCTAAAATATTGATGGATAGAGAGAAGATAGAGGCCATTTATTATGGAGACAAAGTAAATTCAATTTCCAAGGGCTATCGCACGATGGGATAGGGGACTGGATATGACAATGTTAAGAAATGACATGGGATGATGGACATGTCAAGAGATATTTGAAACCATGTTTTTCATTTTATGTCATCAAGTTGAATCAAGATCAAGGGACAAAAAAGTGTATGGACAACGATAAGATATAGAGAGGAAAAAGCAAGACCAAGAGTGGATAAGGGACATGAATAGGATAAGGATGTGATAGGCAAAGGGATAATGAAAAAAGGTTGAAATAAGCCAAAAAAATATGGATGAAAGGTTGTGAGAAGCCAATGGATAAAGACCAAAAGTTGTGATAGACTGAAAGCTACGAATAAGATGTATGACATTCATGAAGATCCTTAGCCTTGTCAAGATCAAAGGTGGAAAAGGGAATATGGACATGAGGGACAATAGGATAATGGAGGGTATGATAGAGGTACGATAGGATATGACATGATAATGGAGCAATGAAGGGCAAAAAGGATATGATAGGATAAAATCTGCCCCCAAGTATGGTACGCAAGAAGTTCATGGATTACACATTACGCTTGTTTGCCAGGTTTTCATCATGGTACTTCCCCAAGGCACCTATTTTCTAGTTTTTCACCAGTGGATGAATTAATTTTGCTTTATTCTTTTTTTTTCAACTTTTTTTTTGACTTTTTAGTAGAAAATGGACATGTGATAGGGGATGGAAGAAGGAATCAAACATCTTGTTGTTTGGATAGTACCCTTTGGAAAATGGACCATGACTATTAAAAGTATGCTCGAAGATGTTGGTAGGACAACTACATGGAAATGAGATGGGACTAAGTTACAACTTTATGCAAAGGATTGGATTAGAGGGACGAAAGGATGGAAAATATGCATTGGATAATGGATAGGGTATTGGAGGAATTGGGCTTGAGTAGATGGAAATGTTGGCAAGATCAACATTGGCACACACCTTGAGGGGTAGTGAACTGATAAAGGGAAAGTGGATCTCAGATTTTGGAGGAAAGGCTGTGGATTTTGGGACATAAGGACCCAAAATGGATGGAGGTGATGGAGGAATAGACTTGGAAGGTTTGGATGGAGGAATAGCAATTTTGGATGCCAAGTTCGATGCTTCTTTTGACTGTTGTGCTTCAAGGAGCCACTTAGGAATCTACATGGTTCTTGAATTTTTTATTCTTTTGTAGTTCCTTGGAATGCATTGCTTGCACAAGGGATTTTGGAACCCATATATCTTTTTGTTTTTCTTTCTTTTGCTCATTGGGCCTTTGTGGCCTTTTGGATATTTATTTTTCCTTTATGGATCATATTGTTCTTTGTTTTGATATGTCGATCCTTGAATACATGTGTATTTTTGGACTTATGACTTTTATGCTTGGAATCCAAATTAATTGGAGGGGGAAAGGAATGTATGGATGGATAAGAATGATATGAAGTTATTTTGGATGAATGAAAGGTGATCAAAGATGTGTGCCTTTTCCAACCTCGAATAGGGGACGAAGGGATATAAGGACCTAAAATGGATGGAAGAGATGAAGGAAAGGCATATGTTTGAATTTTGATGGAAGGATGCAAGGTTTAGCAAGGATACCAATGTTTTTAGGAATGTCATTGACACCATGACCATTAATGTTTTCTTTAACATGGAGGGGTTATTGCTTGTGAAGGTCTACCCATTTGCCTTTCTGAATATTTTGACCCATAGGATACTCTTTTCTTTGGGAAGAAGATGCAAGTCCATTATGAGGTGGATGTAATATGAAAGGAATGATGAGATCAGGAAGTGGATTAGACTAGACCAACGTGAAAGAACCAATTGTGCATGTAGGGGGTTCATGAACATCTTGCACCATGTTAGAATCATGAAGGGGATCAAGATCATGAGGGGAATCACGATCACAAGGGAGATTAGGATCAATGATAGGCTCTTCATGAGATGGAGTGGGAAGAATAATGGGATCATCAAAATAAATGAGGTCTTGGAGCATATATAGAGGATTAGGACATGGAAATGAAGGGATGATAACATATTGTGGTGGACATGAATCTGAAAGGATACTTTGATTTTAACAAGGAGGAAGATCATTAGACTCCTCTTTAAAGGCGGTCTTCTCTTGACTTTCAATGGGATTATTAGGAAGAATGGAAGGGACATCTTGATCTTGCTCAAGCAGTGGAACACCAATGGAACTTGAAAAGACATTGTGTTCTTGGATAAGAATAGGGAGATCATCATGAGTGTCTTGGGAGATGGGATCCTGGTCAAAAATTGGATGGGATAATAAGGTTTCAAGATCTTGATCTTGATTTGTTTTAGGACTCATTTGTTCATGCTCTAAATTATCCTCTTGACATGGGGTTGGACTTTGAACATGTGTGGGGGATTTTGGCAAGGGATCAATGCTCTAACATGGGGGAAATAGAATTTGAATGGGATCCTCTACAATAAGTTTGATTGGTAATGATGCGCATGATGGCATTGGGTCTATCATCTCTAAAGCATGGTAGGGATGTGCATCGTGTATTGGATTAGCTTGACAATCAATTGTGGATAGCCCTTGGGGGATTTCATCTTTGGGTGTATTGTTTGATGAGGATGATATGAAAGGATGTTACAAATTTTTAAAAGGTGTAGGAATAGATTCCACTGGAGAATCAATTTTCTTATGGGTGGATGAGCCATTGCTAGACATAGGTGCATGATTTTGATCTTTCTCAGAAAAATCACTCAGGGCTTTCTTTAAGAGTTGTGTAATAGAGCTACCTTTCTTTGGAGACACATTTGAATCCATGCGAGCTTTTGACATAGTTGGGTTTTGATTTTGGAATTTTTTGAAAGGGATTTGGTTTTGGTTTCATGTTATGTTTCGATTTTGGATTGAGTTTTGGTTGAATTGGTCTAACATGTTTGAAATTTGACCTGGTGTTAGTTGCAACTTTTATTTTTGAATGTTTGGTTGTAGTTGTTGATATTGATTTGTTGGTTGACTTTATTGTTGGTACTCCACATTTGGTTGAACTAATTATCAACATTGTGTGTTTGGTTGAGCATATTGTTGAAATTGCACCATTGTTTGTGCTGGTTGGATATGTTGGACCATTGGTTGTGTTGGTTTGAAATGTTGAACTATTGGTTGTTGTTGTGGGATATGTTGAACCATTGATTGTTTTTCTTGGATATGTTGTTGATTCAAAATTTGATTGAATGAACTTTGATTTGGGACTTGATTGAAATTTGTGTTTGTTACTTAAAATTGTTTCATCATCTCTATTTGAGAGATGAGAGATGGTATGCCTGATCGTTCAATAAGAGATTTTACATCAATTGGCTCAAAGTTTGGGTTTGGAACTTGAAATTTTTGAAATTTTTTGGACATTTGGGATTTGATATTTTCATTTTTTTTTCACTTTTTGTTCCAAGATCTCTTTTTCTCGAGCTAGTTTTTCCTCTAGTTTTCATATTTGGATACTTGTTTCATCATAAAATGTTTGAGTGATATTGCCTTGTTGTTGGGTTGCATATAATTGTGATTACCTTGGATTAAAAATTGATTGCATTGTGTTATTCATTAGTCCAATCATCGGTTGATATGTCAAAATCTGTTGCATCATAGGAGCTTGAAATCTTGTTTCAATAGACATGTCACTATGCAATAATTTTTTTTTGGGACTTTTGATTTTAAGGATGATGTATGCAACTAATGTAACTTAGGTGATTGACAATGCAACTAAATATTTTTAGATGTTTTGAATTTTTAGAATGACAATGATATGAAACTAAAAGCAATATTAGCAAATGATAATGCAATCTAAGGTAAGAATGCAACCTATTTTTGTTTTTCAAGATTCAGACAAACTCTTGGAATGAAAACCTAAAGACTCAACCTTGGGAAATTGAAATGAAGCTAAGACCTTAATTGAAAAAAGGACAAAGGACAAAATGACAATAGGATAAATGACAATGTCTCACCTATACACTTGGATACTAAGCTAGGCGTGACAAAGTGATGTTGATGAAAGGACAAATTTTGGGCAAGGTCGAGACTCCCTAACAACAACTTAGGGTATGATCTAAAGTTTTGATTTTTCAAGTAAGGAAAACCTAATTTTGAGACTAAATGCAAGAAGGCAATGATAATAACAAGACTTAAGGATATGATATGATCTAGAGATATGATATGACAATTTCAAGCCAAGACAAGACTAGAGTTTATGAGAATGCAATGATAAGGATATGTGAGGATGAACAACTTGAAATATGCAAAATTCAACCTAAGCCAAGACCTAATTTTGGTATGATAATGATAATGCAATGGAGACTTAAGAAAATTATTCCAAATCTAAGTGCAAAGGAATTATGAAAATGCAATAGACTAAATATGAAAGGCAATGTGAATATCCTTAGACCTAAGTTTGGACTATGAAAAGTCTAACCCTAAGTGACATGTATTTTGAGACAAGGATTTCCAATGTTTTGACAAGCCATGTTTGAATGTTGGATAAATACTTGGACAAGATTTTGGACCTTTGTTTGAACCTTGTTTTAAATTTGGTTTGGAGAATGTTTGGACTTTCTTGAAAATAACTTTTTGTGACACTTGTGTTTTTTATTCAACTTTTGGCAAGCATAGAAGAAAAAATGTTTGTTGGACTTTGATCCAAAATAATCATTCACCTTCACAACATTTCCTAAGTCTGGAAAGGACAATATTTGTTGAATCCTCTTACCATAAAATACCACATTCAACCAGATAGTTAGAAGCTTGGTAGCACTGGCTCCCCTCCACGATAATCACTTCTACAGGCATACCAAGCTTAAATTCAAGGGGCATCACTTCCCAAGAATTTACTATCTCTAATTGAGGGGTACATGAGAGGTTTCTTTGGAATGCACATATCACAATGCCTGAATCAACAAATAGAGAGATTTTGGTCTCTAAACACAAGAGGTTTTAGTCAGGCGTCCGTTTGGGTGGGCATGGATCCGACGAATTTAATCATCACTATGCCATTCCAACACCCGTTGCTTAGAACTTTCATTGCAAACACAGTTATTTAGAGTGGTTTGGAAGAGCTTAGCCTTAGCCCATCACCACTTTGGGTCATTCCCTCTCACCAATTCCTATGCAAAGTGCCAAGCAAATTGGGAGGCATGCCCACTTTTAAGGGTAAAAACACACAAGCAAAATAAAAGAAGACATGACAAACATTGATTGTTTAACCTTTAGAAAATAAAATGAGTTCATTGATCAATTTGCATCCTAATTAAGACTAGATGAGGTTAATTCCATCTTAATTTGAAAAGGATTTGATCAATTTAAACCATGATTAAATACAATTTATTGTTCATTTAAAACCCTTTGTATGCATGAAATGTGAAATTTGTTGTTCTTTGATCCAAATCCTAATTAATACTATGTGAGAATTGTAGGATTCTATCAAACCTCCTAAATAGGCTATGCGAAAAATTGTTGTTCATTAAAACCTGCTAATTAGGCTATGTGAGAAATTGTTGTTCATTGAAACCTCCTAATTAGGCTATGTGAAAAATTGTTGTTCATTAAAACCTCCTAATTAGGCTATGTGAGAAATTGTTGTTCATTGCATGTTAAAAAACCTTGCATGAATCATTGTTTAAAATCCATAAAACCCAATAGATCCTCACGTAAAACCTGCATACAACAACAAATTAGTTCAAAAAAACTACATGCAACAATGGATTATTGCAAAACACACACATGCGACAACAAATCAACACTTGAAACCTGCATGCAACAACATATTAGTTCAAAAAACCTGCATGGAACAACAAATCCACAAATAAAACCTGCATGCAAATATTAGACTCCCAAAATTATAAAAAACAATGTGTTCATGTCATGTTCACCAAAAAATGTGAGGTAGGAAATCATAATAAAGCATCAAAGCACAATAGTTAGGGAACCACAAACCTAACAATGCAATGAAAATAAAGTCCTATCACACTCAATAGAAGAATTGAAGACAAGATGTAAATTAGAAATGCAAACCAACAAAGGCATCTCCTTCAATTGGCCTCTATTGTTTCTCTTTTTCCTCCAAATGTGTTGTGGATCTCACCTACAAAATACAAGTGTGATAAAAGCAAGATGATAGAAAAATTGCCAGCATGAGGATACTTGAGATGTGGTCTATATTATGGAAAAGATCGATGAATTTATAGAATATTGAAGACAAGATTGGAGAATCAAGATGGATTAAAAAAGATGGCATAAAGCAACTTTTGATTGTGCATATCTCCTTTTTCGAATTTTAAATTGAGATTAAAGAGATATTTTCCAAGAAGATAAATCAAGAAAATCAAAAGCTATCTGGTTACTTCCATTTTCAATTTTTAGGAAGATATGATAATGATTTTTGAAAATCATATAAAGAAGATGATGACATACTTTCCATTTTTGAAAATTGTGAGAATATGAGAAAATAATTGATTTAAATTGGATAATGATTTATTTTAATTTTTAAAACCATTTTCTCGATATATTGCCATTTTTGAATTTGGATGAGGATAATTAGAAATTAAATTAATTAAATAAAAACAAATAAAGATTTGTTTCCATTCTTGATTTTTGGAAGAAGATAATTAAGATTTTATTAAATAAATAAAAAATATTTAATTATGATGAAATAATTAGCTAATTTAATAATTTAAAGAAATTATTCAATTATGAGAAAAATGAAATTGAATTTAATTAAATAATAAAGATTATTTAATTAAAGTGGGATTGAACTAATCAAATAATAAAGATTATTCAATTAATGTTAGGAAATGTGATTAATGATGACATGATTTAAATGATTAGGAAAATAGAAAATTTGAATTAGAAGAATGACACTTGATCAATTAATCGATTAAGGCATAAATGTTAGTAAGCCAGTGTGCGCAAACATGGTGCAATTTTTGGGTGTCTACATAAGTATTTCCACATAATTATTGAAATAAAATAATAATAACACTTAAGATAAATCGATCTAAATAAGAGGACAAATAGATTTTTCATACAATATTATAAAACTTCCTTAGTTTACACAAATAAAGACATGTACAATTTATTTTATTTATATTACAAAAAAACTCTATTTAAAATGAAAAGTGAATAAATAATCTTATAAATTAAAATAATTCAATAAAAAAAGACTTCCACATAATTATTGAAATAAAATAATAATAACATATAGATAAATCATCCCAAATGGGAAGACAAACACACTTCTCATATAAAACATAACATACAATGCCACTTACCCATTTCACAAAAACCTAAAACATCTCGAATATTCAAAAACTTGAGGATAATGTAAGCAACCTTTCATCAAATCTTCCATGAACCTAAAGATAAATATGTAAAGGGCAAGGAAAAACATCTTACTAGTTTTGAGTCTTTTGACTGAAATCTATTAAAAAAAGTAAAGAAAGCAACAAAGATTGAACTGTAACTTCTATGAGTTACACTCCAAACACAAACAAAATCTATAGAACTCAACATTAAAACATCCAAAGGTCATCAAAGTTTCATATGCATAAATCTTCTGTAACTGTCCACATATCCATGGATTTATAACAGGCCATACCACAATAGAAATAAAAGTATCATGCAACATATGTACCTAGTTCCAGTGCCCTTGCAATGACTAATAATCTGAATAAACTTTTAGTGAATATTAGATAGCTCAGGCCAACCTTCCTTTTGATAATAATGCAACTGTTGCTTAGAGTTCATAGAAGAAGTCAGAAAATGGTTCTACAAAAAGTTTTGCAAGTAGATTTTAATATTGAACAATCTGACCCGCAATAGCTTCAGGAATTTCCTCATTTTTTTTTATGCCTATAAAATTTCAACCTCAAAAGTGTAGTCTTCTAGCTTGCGTGATGAACATGGAATAGCAGGCTCAATGTGCAAACCAGAAGATGGTAGAAATTGCACTATAGAAAGATCTGCGGGTGGGTTGGATTTGGAAAATCTTGAGGAATTTACCCATTAGCGTGAAGAAATGTTTCTACAAATAATTATGCAGGTGGGTTTGGATTTGGATAGGCTTAAGGAATTTGCCCATTAGCTTGAAGAACTGGGTCTACAGATAATTCTGTAGGTGGGTCTGGATTTTGAACAACTTGAAGAATTCATCTATTAGGTTGAAGAATTTGTTGATTCTTTTGTATGCCCAAGAATTTATGAAGTGTAGGGTTGTAGACTTTGAGCCTGGGGGATGGATTCGAAATAATAGGCTGATGTGTAGATTTTCTTGTCTCATGAACAAACTAATCACCATCTTTATCTTCAACTACAAAATACATTTTGGCCCCACTGAGTACAGAAAGTTGATAAGCAGAAAGTTGATAAGCTTTATTGGAGATTCCAAGTAATCTCTTTTTGAAATGCATTGTTCGCTTCACCTTTTGATTTACCTAACTTGTTTCTAACTTTTCCCAACCCATTTGTGAACACTGCCAAAAATCTATGCTGTAATTGCAAATTTGAAAATCAAACAATGAGGGGGCTAAATACGCTATGCTACTATTGCAACTTTTGAATAGTGCTAGCTTGAGCATCAAACACCGAGGGGCTAAATAATCAGCCGAAGTATTACTAAATCTGCATGTTAATGAATCGAAAAAAATATGTAATATAATTTAATATAAGTGTTTTTTAAGATATAGTTAGAGAAGTATATTAAGTTAAAAATATATAAGATAATTTAATATAAATCTATTATTAGAATATTATTATATATTTATGTCAAATAATCATTTAAATATAGCATATACATATATTTTTAGAATACTGTTATAACATATAATTTAGTGAATTATAAATATATTTTCTAAATATTATTTATATGCAATTTCAATAATGAATTAAACATCATATAAATATATTTTTAGAATATTATTAGATATATATGTTAATAATTAGATGAAACATAATTTAAAATGAATTTAATTTAATGTAGTTTATATATTTTAAATTTTGTTTTTATATTTATATTATTTCTTTTAAACAATTTGTAAAATTTCAAATTTTATTCATTATTATTTTTAATTTCTTTTTTAAATTTAAAATATAAATGAGAACTTACATTAATTCTATTTAATAATTACATAAAAATGAGAGCATTTTCATCCTCACTCAATTTTATACTTCTTATTTGTTGACCATATCAATAAAATTCAAGATCAATTTTTTTATTAAAGATAATCTTTCCACCAAACTATAGAACTATAGTTGATCAAAATAAATTATTGCCTTTTCATGATTGAAAACCATCATTCTATACAAATGCATATAGAATAAACCACTTCAATCTACACACTATTTCAAATATTGGAATTCAAAAACAAACAAGATTTAAAACTTGGAGTCATTTGCCACAAACCCAGAACCAAATACTACACGTATCACTTTGATTATGGAAATTGCACACGTTTTTTTTTTGTTTACAGATTGGATGCTCTCTAGAATGAATGATTTTTATATCTTCAACTCAAACATCTATCTTGTTGTTTTATATTCTCCATACATTTTTTCCAAAGCTCCTTGTACTTTCTATGTTATTAACCAAATGGCACATCCTTAGCAATTGTAATAGATGGAAAAGCTCCTACGAATGAAAATACTTGCACAAAAACCTGCTTACAACTACTTTCAACACAAATGATTGGGTAATAACACACTTGTGTTGATTGGGTAATCACACACTCTTTCTTACTAATTATCTATACTGAGGATAAAGTAGTACAAGAGATAGAGATTGAAATCAAGATGAAAGAGTTAAAAGGGTACATATCTTCTCGAGAATTATCCTCGACACACAAAACCATCATAAGGCTTACACATATCTATCACTAAATAATGGAGAAATGATAGAAGGGGGAAAAATAATCGACTACATGTGAAAGGGCTCTTAGAATTTACTGGTTTGCAGGGTCACAGGGCCTAGTAGAGATATCAAGTGGAAGGGGAAGGAATGATTATAGATTACATAATAATAGTCATAAATTCATGAGAAGACAACCATATAGCTATAAGGGGAGCTCAATGCCATTTTCAAGATCAAAATATAGACAATCATTAAAGGAAAACCTTGAGGGTAAGGTTAGATGATAATGACAGTGGTATCAAGATAATTATAACCATGACACAAGTATTTAATGTAATTGTGAAAGGGTAACAAGATGATGAAATATGGGCAAATAAAGAATGATCAAAGATAATGTATTGAGGGAGAAAACCATTACAATGAAGCCATGATTATGACAAGTCATCTCATGTACAAGGAAACAAAATAAAAATAAAGTGATAGGTTTGAGGAACATTCTAGGTTTCTAACCTTGAGAAGTTAAAAATCCTAGCCTAAGAAGATGATGAAATATGGGAAAATAAAGAATGATCATAATGTATTGAGGGAGAAAATCATTACAATGAAGTCATGATTATGGCAAGTCATTTCATGTACAAGGAAACAAAATAAAAATAAAGTGATAGGTTTGAGGAACATTTTGGAGATTTCTAACCTTGTGATGTAATGCCCCGCCAGGAAACCCCGAAGGGATAAGCCAAAATAACACAAGAATACAGTGCAAATTTTTTTTTTTTAAAAGATACAACACAAAAGATGCAACATGATACCAAAGATTTAGATTACATAGCGGAAGACATCAACTAATCTCCTAAAGAGTTTCCCAACGAGATTACTTAATTTACACAGTTCACTTAACTCATACAATTAATCCCATAAGCTAATTATCTAAACAACGAGATAATTCTTAATTAGGATAATTTCTTTCAAAGGACGGAAATATAATCACAGCAAAGATTCATCCATTAAGATTCATTCATTAACCTCATTCAAGCTTTTCAATTTAAAATTACAAACCATACATCTACATTTTCTAATACACTAGGATTTCATCATAACATAAGAGATCATTCCAAGCATATTTAAATTCCTTAACAACAACTGAGTATAATTTATTACTCTAGGTTACATTCTTTCATATTCCAACATATTGCATTTTAAAAGACGATTACATACAAGCATCAACGGTGAATCTCATCTAAACCACTTATGCATTCGATCAACATGGCATTCAAGAAAGAACTGCATAAAAGCATTAAAAGCTAATTTCATTTATCCACTTAACCATTCTAACATGAGTTAATCATACATGATAAAGCTGAATGAAGGAAACATAAGAGAATACATCACATAACACCATAATGATCTCGGAGTTCACCCCTAAAGGGCTACATCTCCGGGTCTGCGCAACTGCAAGACCCCCTCTGATAAATAATAAAGTTAAGAGTACAAGAGGTTACACCATACAATCCAGCCATCAAGGCGATACATAACAATATACCGACGACCGCATCGGTCAATTAATACATAAACGATCCTTAAAAAGAACAGGATCCAGCTGAACATAATCAAAGCTAAAACAAAGGTCCAGAAGAGCATCCATAAAACTGAGCCATCACCACCCAAGGTCTAACATGAAACCGACACTCACAAGGGCAGCGACAAAGGACGACTCACAAAGGTACTCAAAAACAGGACAAAACGACAACACACTAGCGAACGTAGGGACAAGTGTCATCACACAACCTGGTATGGATACCATGGCAAGTCTTCATAGGTCCCGGCCCATACACTGGTAACCCTGGCAACCTAATCCGAACTTCCGGCCCATCCAAGCCTCATGTGGACCCACACATCCTCTCGTGAAGACAAGGAAGATGGTTTGCCATTTCAGGCCTTCTCACAGCATGTCGAGTCTATGATAGCACTCGTCCCATGTGTGAGGCACAATTATCTTATTTAGAGATTATATTCTAATCTACTTAGGTTATCACTTATTAGACTCACTCTCGACGGGTTACCCAGCAGCCACTTTGGGCGCGACCCCCAATCGAAAGCCACTTGCCCATACGACACTAGACTAACTCAGGCGAACTCAAACCAAGGAATACATATGGTCAAACGAACGGAGTTCAAGAAGAAGAACAATCATCTGGTCAAACACGACTCAAAGATGAACACTTACTGACGGTACTCTAACTAGAGACCCGACCAACAACGGTCAACCACAATCATCATTCGACTCACACACAAGGAGGATATGATCAAAACGACACTACCACAATACAATAGTCAACTCAAAAATCGAGGACTGAAACAGGTACACCAAATCATTTCATACGACAGGGTCCTACTAAACAAAGCAAAACATGCCATTTCATAATTAAAGGCGAATACAGAAATTAAACTCGCAAGGCAATAATCAGAAAAGACAATGTTCCTCAATTTGATTTAAACATTAAAATCGATCAAGTTTTCTACAAGATCTAAATCAGCTTACAGTTATCTACCTCATCAAGGGATAAGTTGTTCTTGGTTTTCTAACTCCTAAGGTTCAAGCATCGAACAGGCAAAATTAAGCCCTACTGAGTTTTTAACCAATTCATATTAATAAATCTCAGACAACTACTAATCAACTAAAATAAGATATTTAATTTTTGACAAAACATCATTAAGTAGAATTTACATCGTATATCAACGATCAAGATCCAGATTCATTGATCCAAGATCGATCAGAATATAATTAATGATATAAAATTGCAATAATACAGTTGAAAAACTTAATTAGAAGGGGGCAAGGTCTCAAAGTGAAGTTGAGTAATGCTTAATCTATAAACTCCATTATAAAATTAAACAATACCAATTTAACATTTATCCTTTTTTTTTTATGCCCCTTAATCATAATTAAAAACTAATTAAAACCCGCATTAAAATAACATATATTAACATGATATTACATATCATATGTTTTTTTTTTGAATGATAAAAAAAACACATTAAAAAAAATGTTTTATAAACTATGTTTTAAAAAAAAAAAAAAAAAAAAACGCATTTAAAAAAAAATGAGAGGGAGGCGAGCTGGGAAGGGCCGTGCCCTAACCCTAGCCGCAGGGTAGCTCGCAGGCGGCGGCGCCGCTGCGGTGCCCGCAGGCTCCGCGGCGCCCTGCGGCCACCGCAGTGCCGCGGCCAGAGCTTCCAACGCCAGCGGGGGAAAGAACCAGCGGGAGCGAGCGGGGAGAAGGGTAGCAAGAGGGCTAGTGGGGGAGAGGGGAGGAGGAGCGGGGAAGCTCCGCTCCCCGCCTCCAAACCCCAACCCACGGTTCGACAATAAACAAATATGCCCAGTTCGGTGATAAACACAGCACTAACCAAGACATAACACGGTTCGAAAAATGATAAATTTCCTTCGAACACACAGTTCGGAAACAACACAAACGCCCACTACTAAAAAAAAAAAAATATTGTTCAAGGATTAATGCACAGGGATAAACATTGAGATTTTACACAGCGCTGCAAAATTTAAAACCCAGCTCGAAATTTTCTTATCTTTTTTTTGAAGCAACCACAAAATTTGTTGATAAATTTTAGTTTAATATAAAATCCGTTTTCAATGAAATTCATTTTGGTATCAAGATTCCTGATGGTATTCATCCATTCCAAAACAAAAAGGGGGTTTCAACACCCAAAAAGGAAATAAGGAGTAACACCATCTCAAAGACATTTCCAGCAAAAAGAATCTGAAACCAAATAACATGAAGACATCCAAACTCCCATTTCCATTTCATACAACAACTAAACTTGAGAATTAGATCCTACCTGATCTCACATTCCTGGCAAGATCTCACGAAGAACTCCAATCTCTAGCTCCCAAATCCCTCCTTCTCCATCCAAAATCCTCCAATTCCATCTCCAACATATTTTCCAAAAAAAAAGACCATCCTCTCCAAATCTCCCCAAATTTGGGTTATATGGAAGAGTTGACCCAAAATTTCTATTTTAGGAATTAAAATTTTTATTTTCAAATAATACTCCAAATTTAATTCTTTCTCACAATCACAACAAATTAACTTGCCTTTTCGATTCAAAATTTGATTCCTCATCTAATCAAATTTAACCTTTCTAATTTAATAATCCAACAGAATGCAATTACGTCTATTGCGATAAAATATAAAACTTCATTTCATCAGCATATATAAAATGCATTAAATATTCGAAAACAGTCATTTAATCGAATTCACTCTCAATTTAAAACGAGCAACCCAATATCAACGAAAATCACATAACGGAAACCAGATTAATCTAATCCATTACTCATCAATGCACAAACGCATAAATAATCAAAATAATTACTAAGGACTAATTAATCAATTAGCCAAACACACCAGGCACGCAAACCGAGAAGGTCAACCAAACAGACGACTCGCAAACCCAAACAAAAAAAAAAAAAAAAAAAAAAGGATTACCGACGACGACTGACGATGCTCACTAGAGCATGACTAAGGTCAACTAGGGTCTTACGACCACCTAATCCGACTCTAAGGATTAAAAAGGGTACACTCAAACCTGCACATCCTGGTGAAGACGAACCTCGCACTCATGCGGCATTGTACCTGAAAAATCCTGCAACCAAGAGTCATACATGCATACATATATAAAATTTACTGAAAGCGTTAGCTCGATGTTAATACCACGAAATAGGTACACTAACAACTTGCATACAACTAGTGAGAAACCACATCAATAGCTATGCGTTAATTCAAACATCTGACTATAAAATTGAATTACGATAAACTAATCAAGATTAAACCAAGGTTAGAGATCGATTACGGTAGGGGTACTACATGTGAAGTTAAAAATCCTAGCCACAAATTTATTCTTGACAATGATATGAAGAGAAGACCATGCTAGAGATTTGTGAATGGTGTTATAAAGGGTAATAGGTCTATGGAGAATAAAGACAAACCTTCTTATGAGTTACCTATGGCAATATGTTAGAAGGAAACACAAGTGTTGTGAATAGTCTAGACTAAGACTATTGCAAGTGACTTAAACTTGTAATTACCAAAAAAAAATGAAAATGAATCCAAAGGACAAAGTCTATGCTTGATTAAAATAAAAAGGTGAAGAAATCATAATAAAGTGACATGTAACAACTACTATCCTAAAAAGTTCTCCCATGTTCCCTCATCTCTTATAACCTTTTCAAACCCTTTCAAATCACATGCTCTATCATTATCCAAGCCATAAGTGGCTAGTTGGAGGTGAGTAATAGTAACATTATGGGAAGTTTCAACTCCCTACAAGTCTCTAGATAGTATATAGTGTTCAATACTTATGTTTAAATAATAAAACACATGAGCATAAAACATGTAAATAATATTTAAAATCTAATGCAAAACACATGAACACATGTGCATATATAATAAGATAAATATATAACAAGTCATACCAAGAAAGGAAGGGATATGATCAAGTACAAAGAAGTCACAAAACTTATTGGAAAGAGTTCACTCAATGTGTGTAACTATTGAAATCCAGTTCTAATGTATTTACTACATTAAAATTGTTTCTGGACTTCACCTACTTTTTCTCTTATTGCTTGTACATTTTTTTTTTTAATAAGAACTTATTTATATAATATATCAATGACTACATACTCATCAACTTGTTTGTTAGTAAGAAAAAAACACAAATTTCACAATATGCATTAATAATGAATTCCATGAATAATATGCATTAATAATGAATTCCATGAATAAGGAACTAGGAACTAACTATTGTCTTTTACTTGAATTTATTTATATATACAGTTTGTAATATAAAATTCAAATGCACAACTCCTATAATATTATTAATATTGATAGTGAAAATAATAGATCAAGTGAATCTTGTAAATATTTCTTATCTTTTAAATATATATTTTTGTTATCTTTTAAAAAGGTAATTAAAAAAAAAATCACGAGGTATGTCATGGTTATGATAGTATCTTTAGGAAGTATTGTAGTTTAAAAAAATATTAATTTTATTTTAAGGTTCCACTCTATTATTTTTCTAATATTAACATTTTTATTATTATTTCTCAATTTTTAATAAAATTAATTACAAAATTTCTTAAAACTTTTTATAAAACTAAGAAATAAAAAAATTATTTTATTTATTGTTAGAAACAACCATGTCGATATTTAGAATGAAAAGTGACATATTTGAATTTATAAAATAAAATAATTGAACAAATAGAAATATTTCTACATTATTGAAATAAAATAATAATAACATTAAGAACAAATGTATTCAAATAAGAGGACAAAAATAGATTATTAAACTTCTTAAAACTTATTTTACATAAATAAAGATATATATAGTTTATTTAATTTATAATAGCAAAAAAAAACCCATTTAGAAGGAAAAGTGAAATAAATGATCTTATAAAATAAAATAATTGAAAAAATAGAAGTATTTCCACATTTTTTTTTTTGATAAAAGTGGGCAAGCCACTAAACTTATATTTTATTAATTTTGAATTTTGAAAATACAAACGGGTTCAAAGGGCATATCGGTAGGAAAGAACCCACAAGAAAACCTCCGGTTGTGGCCCCCCCCAAAAAAAAGAAGTAAATTTAAAACCCCATATACCCAATTACATATTTGATTTTGATCACCCTCCCATTACATAGCTTTCAAAGATATACATATCATTATCCAAAAAACCCCATAAACCCAATTACATATTTGATATTGATCACCCTCCCATTACATGGCTTTTCGAAGATATACATATCATTATCCATATGACCCAAAAAAATATGAGGAGTGATCTGTAGAGGAGGTAGATAGCCATAAGGCTTCCCAAGCTTGCCAAAAAGATATATCAACCGACCAGAACCCTGCATAAAAAGGACATCAACATATCTGCACACATAGTTAATTCTGAAACCAAGAACTTGAGCTCTCAATAGGGGGCTCTCTATCCATGATCAAAGGAGGAATGATTTGCAAGGGAGATTCTAACCGTGGAGGAGCTAAGGCCAAAAAACCAAAAGAGAGCAGAGAATGTAAACCCATAAGCACCACTAAGGCTTTATCCACAAACTATGAGGGAACCGATTCTAGCAAGGATTCAAAAGCATGCAAGGTGTCCCCCAATCTATCACATAATAACCCCATTATGAACTTGAACAATAAAAACTCCACAATTCCCATTATCCAGCAGATCAGAGTGAGGAAGAAAACCCCCATAATAAAAAGAGCCCACCTCAAAATGATAATTATCCAATGCAGAACTAACAAGCTCCCAAGAGAAAATCGAGGGAGAGATAAACGTATGAACCAAGAGATGGAGTAAATCCTTATCAAGAAAAATGTCATAGCAAACAGTAAGAAATCTAGACAAAATCTTAGAGCTAGAAAAGGAAAGACCAGACTGCAACCAGAGAGATCCCAGCAACCTGCGAGCCTCAAAATTCACCTGAGGAGTAAGCAAATAGAATACTTCCCCAAGCATTTCAGAATTATTACTGGGAGCCTCATTTTCCCTCTCAATCAGGCATTCGACAATGACCCTATATCTTGAAAGAGAAAAAGCACTCGACATATGAAATAGAGCTCGAACAAGAGTAATTCAAGTATTTACTGTTGTATTGAAAACGAAATCGGCTTTTAAAGACCAGTCGCCACCAAAAACGTGAACCGAGATGATCATGGTACTTCATAATTATAAGTAAAGCCAATTAAAGCAAGATTAAAGCTCATACAAGATAACTCATAAATAATAGACTTCGAATGAGGGTGGTGGCTGAAAAACCAGTACTTCATATCCCAGCCAGTGCCACATAACAAACTACACACTCCTTATCATAATGGCTTCATAAAAAATTGTGAATGATTACAACCGAAGCACATTTCCTTTGTACTTCATAAAATAGTAAAGCCTTTAAAACACACAAGCGAGGACAAAGCAGATCAAAAATACCAAATCATATAACCCATATCGAAACCAATCTGCTGACAGGGCACCACCTTAATACCATAACAGGTACCACCCTTGCTGCTTATGACAGATCATAAGCATACTCAATAGCCAACTAGGAATTGCCTACTAAGCATGTTTACCACCTGCGCATAAACTCCAAACATGTTTCCCTCTCAAGGCATAAGGGCGCTAAAAGATTTTTTATGAGAACATATTTAAGAAAAACCAAGAAGATTTAATGCAAATGTTTCAGAAGGGAAGGTGGGATCTCATCCATACTTATATCCCACAAGTTTGCATTAGTGTCAATGGCTAAGTTTGCCAAAAAATCTGCTATTATATTAATTTCTCTAAAACAATGAGTGATCAAGAAGGAATCAAAGAAAGCCAACTGTTGTAAAATTAACTCCAGAACATATTGTAATTTCCAACAATTAGATTTCTTCTTCATAATACATTGGATGGTTACCATCGAATCCCCTTCAATTACAAGATCCTTGATGCCCAAGGATATAGCCATGTCCAAGCCCAGTGACAGGGCCTTAAATTATGCAAAATTATTGGACTTATACCCAACAACATGACATCTAGCCTGGACAATATTCACATGATGATAAAAAATCACTATACCTACCCTTGCCAAACCAGGATTTCCACGAGAAGCACTGTCAAAATTCAATTTAAAATGTGCATTAGGAGGGGGCTTCCAAATAGCTAAATGTCTTTTGGTTAAAGCATTACTGTTTCTCAAAATGGAACTATGAGAAGGCAAGATAGATAATAGCTTCCAGACCCTAGTCACCCTACTATCCCAGTGTGAAAAAGAAGAGAGATTTTCGATGTTCTTGAAGATATAAGACAAGACAACTTCTGAAATAGAATGTTCAATTTTCAGTAAAACCTCCTCAAGAGAAGAGCTAGTCTTTTTAAAGATCCTATTATTCCTTTCTAGCCAAATATTCCCTATTAATATAGAAGGGGAAGCAATCCAAAGACAAGCATAGAAGGATGAAGCAAACGGAAGAGGCTAGGCTCTGAAGTGTGAAATAAGATCTTTCCCTATTACAAAAGACAGGCTCAATTTGTCAAAAAGCCACTGCCATCATTGAAATGTAAAATCACAGTGAAGGAAGAGATGAGAGGAGGTTTCCAATTTTTTTTTGCATAATACACAAGAAAAAACATTAGTGATACCAAGTCTATCCAAGCGCATGCCTGTAAGTACCCTATCCTGGACTGCTAACCAGGCGAAAGCACCAACTTTCGGAAGACAGACCGAATGCCAAAAAAGCTTATGTGGTCAAGAGGAAGAGTCGTTGGCCGATACAAGAGAGTTATATCCATCCTTAACCATATATTTGCCCGAGATGTTCCTAGTCCATACAAGTTAATCTTCAGAATCAGATAGGATAATCATTCTTTCTTCCAAACCCTTTGCAAAATGTAGCTTGAGATCTTTCTCAACATCCAAGAATTCAATGGACTTCCATTTTTCCAATTTCAGATCACCTTTATGAATTACCTCGAAGTAATCTGCCACAAATACCCCCCAAAGGGAAGAAAGGGTAGATATCAAAGGGGACCAATCCCTTATATTTTGTAAGGGAGTATGACCATTCCACATCTCATCCCAAAATCTAACCTTTTTCCCATTATGAACAATCCAAGAAAGATGTGGCAAGATAACGTTCTGACATTTGCAAATAAAATTCCACATAACCGAACCTAAAGGTAGATTTGATATCTGAAAGACATACTCCCTAGGTCCATTGTTCAAGTATTTTGCAAAAATTATTTGTGCCCAAAAAGAATCAAATTTCTCATACAACTTCTAGACCAATTTAGCTCCCAGAGCCAGATTCTGTTTATACAAATTTCTAATTCCTGTACCCCCCTGTTCCTTGGGCAGACAGACTTTATCCCAAGCTACTAAGGGAAGTTTATTCTTCCCATCTTTATTACTATTCCAGAGAAAGGACCTAAGAGTGTCCTGCAGACTTACTAACACCGATTTAGGGGTGCTTACTAGTGACATGAGATAAATAGGGACCAAATTCAACACAGATTTAATCAGTACAAGTTTTCCTGCAAGGATTAACCATTTATGGCTCCAGGATAAAATCCTCTTTGAGATGACCGAAATGAGCTTTTCCCAAAAGGATAGATTATTTTGTTTAATGAAAAAAGGTATACCCATATACTTACAAGGAAGGATACTAGGATCAAAACCCCAAAAGGTCTGTAATCTCTGCTGAACTAATTGTGATGTGTTAAGGAAGAGTATTTTTGACTTCTCAATGTTGACTTTTTGGCCAGAAAAATCCGCATACTTTTGGATAATCCCATTTATAGTATTAGCCTCCTTTAAGGAAGCTTGACCAAAAATTAGAGTGTCATCTGCAAGTAAAGAATGTGAAATAGGAACATGAACCCCATGGATCGCAATCCCCTTCCATAAACCTTTTGATTTTGCAGCCTTAATTGCCCAGCTAAAAGACTCCGCTAAAAGGATAAACAAGAAAGGGGACAAAGGATCCCCTTGCCTCAATCCTCTTGAAGAGGAGAAAAAACCACAAGGAGACCCATTAATTAAAACTGAAAATCTGGCAGTGGAAATAACAACCTTTATCCATTTGACCCAAGCCTTAGAGAAACCTAATTTGAGAAGAACACAAACTAAAGCCTCCCACTCAACCCTATCATAGGCCTTCATCATATCCATTTTGAGAATCATAGACGAGACTTTTTGAGTATGGATAGAATGTAGCACTTCGTGAGCCACAATGGCTCCCTCCGGTGTTTCCCTACCAGGAACAAACCCACCTTGCTCTAAGGAGATGATTTTGGGAAGAAGTTTTGCCAATTGAAGGGAAATTGCCTTAGTAAATATTTTATATAGAGTATTGCATAAAACAATAGGATGAAAGTCAGCAAAGGTCTTAGTGACTTCTTTCTTCGGGATAAGGGCAATCAAAGTGGTATTAAGTTCTTTTAAGATTGACTTATTTCTCCTAGCCTCTTCAAGAGCTAAAAAGACATCTTTGCCCACAAAGTCCCAACACTTTTGGAAGAATAAAGTGGTAAACCCATTAGACCCCAAAGCCTTGTTAGGATTCATATAAAAAATCGCACATTTAACCTCTTCCAAAGAGAAAGGAGACATCAACATCCTATTATCTTCCAAGGACACTATAGGGGGAATATCTGAAAGAAAACCATTCGATCCACATCCACCCTCCAAGGTCAATAATGATTTAAAGAAATTAACTACTTCTGATGCAATGTCTTCTGATTCAGTAAGCAACTTCCCATTGGGATCCTCTATACAAGATATCCTATTTCTACTCCTTTTTAGCTTGGTGGAAGAGTGAAAAAACTGTATTTCTATCCCCATCTGAAAGCCACACTTCCCTAGATTTTTGTCTCCAATAAAATTCTTTCCTAGCTAATACTTCCTCTAATTCTGATTTTAAGGATTTTAATTCATCAAACACATGCGAAGCCATACCATGAGTAAGCACGTGCGTGTTTAAACATTCAATCATATCTTGGATTCTTTTTTTTTTATGAAAAATATTCTTAAAATGTGAAGAATTCCACTCTCTGATATTTTTCTTCAAAAAATTAAGTTTCTTAACAATCTGAAACATTCGAGACCCTGGACAAAAGGGGGCAGAGTCCCACCATAAGGGGTAAAAATGAGGGATCCCTGAACCACATAGGTTCAAATTTAAAAGTAGACTTAAAACTAGGAATACCCTCCAAGATAGTTAATGAGATCAGAAAATGATCAGAACCTGACAAAGGCAAAATAGAGGAAAAAAACTCAAAATTTGATTGTAACCAAGATTCTGAGAGCAAGAAACGATCTAACCTCTCTGCTATTTGAGAAAAATATCTCATATTTGTGCAAATGAAAACCCCATTTTGAAATTTACAATCAAAGAGGTCCATGTCAAAAATAAAATTCCCAAAATCAACCATAGTTTTCTTAGCTGGAAGAATGCCTCCTCTCTTTTCACTAGAATCTATGATTGCATTAAAATCTCCCCCAAATATGACTAAAGACCCCTACCCTAATGGAGAAGCAGTCCTTTTTAAGTCACCCCACAACTTACATTTAGCCTGAATCGTAGAAGGAGCATAAACATTAAATAACCAAATCTTAACCTTAGAAACCTTGCTAAGAATAAAAAACAACATCCAATTTGCAGCCAAAGTTACTAACTGGACATTTCCACATAATTATTGAACTATAATAATAATAATATTAAAGTTAAATGGATCCAAATAAGACCTCAAATAGATTATAAACTTCTTTAAACTCATTATATATATCTATATAGTTTATTTTGTTTATATTAGAAAAAAAAAGTCCATTTAGAACGAAAGTCAAATAAGTAATCTTATAAAATAAAATAATTGAAAAAATAGAATTATTTCCACATAATTATTGAAATAAAATAATAACAACATTAAATATAAATCGATCTAAGTAAGACGACAAATAGATTTTTCATACAATATAATAAAACTTCTTAAAACTTATTTTATACAAATAAAGACATACCATTTATTTTATATATATTAAAAAAAAACTCCATTTAAAATGAAAAGTGAATAAATAATCTTATAAAATAAAATAATTGAATAAACATAAAACTTTCACATAATTATTGAAATAAAATAATAATAGCGTAGAGGTAAATCTCTCCAAATGAGAGGACAAACACACTACTCATACAAAACATAACATACAACACTGCTTACCCAATTCACAAAAACCTAAAACATTTTGAATATTCAAAAACTTGACGATAACGTAAGCAACTTTTCATCAAAAAATCCATGAACCTAAAGATAAATACATAAAGGGAAAGGAAAAACATCTTACTGGTTTTGAGTCTTTTGACTTAAATCTATTTAAAAAAGTAAAGAAAGCCAAAAGGACTAAACTCTAACTTCTATGAGTTACACTCCAAACACAAACAAAATCTATAGAACTCACAATTAAAACATCCAAAGTTCATCAAAGTTTCATAAGCATAAATCTTCTACATTTGTCAACATATACGTGGATTTATAACAAGTCATACCACAATAGAAATAAAAGTATCATATAACATTTGTACCTGGTTCCAATGCCCTTGCAGTGACTAATAATTTGAATATACTTTTAATGAATATTAGATAGATCAAGCCAACCTTTTGATAATAATCCAACTACTGCTCAGAGTTCATAGAAAAAGTAAAAAAAAAATGGTTCTACAAAAAGTTCTGCAAGGAGATTTCAATTTGGAACAAGCCGACTTGTAGTAGCTTCATGAATTTCCTCATCTTTTTCTATGTTCCTTAAATTTTCAACCTTAGAAGTGTAGTCTTCTAGCTTGCGTGATGATCATGAAATAGTAGGCTCAACGTTCATACCAAAAGATCGTAGAAATGACATTGTAGAAAGATTTGCAGGTGGGTTTGGATTTGGAAAAGCTTGAGGAATTTGCCGGTCTACAGATAATTTTGCAGGTGTGTCTGGATTTGGACAAGCTTGAGGAATTTGCTGATTAGCTTGAAGAACTAGGTCAACAAATTCTATAGGTGGATCTGGATTTAGAATAACTTGAATAACTTTCCCATTAGGTTCAAAATTTGTTGATTAGCTTGAATAATTGGTTGATTATCTTGTACACCCAAGAATTTATGAAGTGTAGGGTTGTAGACTTTGAGCTTGGGGGATGGATTTAGAATAACACGTTGATGTGTAGATTTTCCCATCTCATAAACAAATTGATTACCATCTTCATCTTCATCTTCAACTACAAAATATATTTGGCCCCACAGAGTACAAAAAATTGATAAGCTTTCCTAGAGATTCCAAGTAATCTCTTTTTGAAATGCATTGTTCACATTGCCTTCTCATTTACATAACTTGTTTCTAACTTTTTCCAACCATATGTGAAAGACCTCCAAAAATCTATACTCTAATCGCAAGTTTGAAAAGTAACGAGGATCAAACAACGAGGGGGATAAATAAGCTATGCTGCTATTGCAACTTTTGAACAGTGTTATCTTGAGCATCAAGTACCGAGGGGCTAAATAATGAGCTGAAGTATTACTAGATATGAATGTTAATGAATAGTTCAATATAAATATATTTTTTACGGTATTAAATGCATGTTAATGAATCAAATAAAATATGTAATATAATTTAATATGTGTATTTTAAGATATGGTTAGAGAAGTATATTAAGTTAAAAATATATAAGATAGTTTAATATAAATCTATTATTAGAATATTATTATATATGCATGTTGAATAATTAGTTAAATATAGCATATAGAGATATATTTTTAGAATATTGTTATAATATATAATTTAGTTAATTCTAAATATATTTTTAAAATATTATTATAAATATATAATTTCAATAATTAATTAAACATAATTTAAATATATTTTTAGAATATTATTAGATATATATGTTAAATAATTAGATGAAATATATAGTATAATTTAAAATGAATGTAATTTAATGTAGTTTATATATTTCAAATTTTGTTTTTATGGAAATTATTTTATTTTGAGAGGAAATTGATTTTAGAGTTGATCAAGAGAAGGCTTTGCGAATTTTTGGACTGGATGCGAATTACTCCCTCTTGAAGGCGATAGTAGAATCAAGGCAACTTGGGTAGATGACATGGGCACCTCGATGTTAACGTGGAGGAGTTAACCTCCTCCACCCGGTTTGCAAACTCTTCCTCGTCCACTTGCTTTTTCTTAAAACTCTATGAATTAATGCTCTGTGGTTTCAATTAAACCTAACTCCAACGCCCACTGACTCGATCGTGCGACCCAACCTTGGTTCCTGATGGAGCTTGAATCAGATGTCAGTGCCATTAATGGCCCTAAATCCGCCACTCAAACAAACCCAACCTTGAAAAAATTCTTTGCGGAGACCGCCGCCCCACCTGTGAATGGAGTCCACCCTTGTGCGCGATTTCTTAAGGCTCCTGGAGATGAAGGACCTAGTAAGGAAGGTAAGTGCCCTAGAATTGCCTTAGACTCCTTCTGCATTTCACCAAATAATGAAATGCTGAATGAAATTGCTTTGTAAAAACTTAGGTTAAGTGACACTGCCATCTTCTTTGCTGGTGTTGATATTGAAAAATGTCCGCCTAGGAAATTCTTAGATGATTTTTTTAATAATCTTTGGAATCTGAAATTAGGGCTTAAAATATCATTTGGCAGGCAAATACAAAGAGGTCTCTACCTTATTTTCTTTAACACACATGAATCCCAACTTGAAGCCCTCAAACGCCAATATTGGAGGGTCGGGAATACCTCCTTTCGAGCCCTAGCCTGGTCTCCGAAGGTGGTTAATGAGGAAGTTTTCATGCTATCCTCCCCCAGATGGGTCATCCTTAAGGATGTCCCTCCCTTTATTTGGCATTTTCTTCCCCAGCTAATGGAACCATTTGGAAAAACAATTCGGATTGATGAGACTACCCGTTTGGTACCAAACCTTGATCCAAGAATGCTTGTATTGATTAAGCCTGGGATTGACATCCCTCCTTTTTTAAACCTAAATATTAATGGAGATACCTTCGTTTGTCCTATTGAAATGCTTGGAGGTTTGAATGCCTTTTTTCTCTACAAAAAAGAAGGGCATCTTTGTAAAAACTGTCCAATCATCAATCACAGAAAACAAAAGAATAACATTAATTTACCCAATGCTTCTGTTAACCCTAGAACCAATAAAGACCTACATTCAACTACCCTACACTCTACTAATGAAGAGACACCTACACTCGACACCAATCCTAGTGAATTAAATCCAATGCATATTGACCACACACCTCTGGTATTGGAACCCCTCATCCCTGTTTCCGACCCCTCAAAAGGTCTTGAAGAATCACCTTCTGACTGCTTTCATATGGTCACCTCAAGAAAGCAAAGACAAAAAATTGCCCATCAAAACACCCTAAACCATAACCGATCTAATGTCCAAAATACCAACCAATTGGCTGGTACTAGCGAATACCCCCCCAACAAATAATGACTTACCATCTACTTCTCAAACCCCAACTAACTCTGTGGTTAAAAAAATGGTTAAAAATATGGAAAACCCCAATCGTGGTGCTGATGATGCTAGCATAAGTGATAATCTTGCAAAAATGATATTCAGATCTGGAACTCCCAAACAAATGGACTCCTCGTCACTTGCAAGACTTACCCCTGATGTTAGCACCACCAACCCCTTGACAACATCTATGCTCAATGAGATAGAGGACAATCATGTTATTGAAGTTATCTATGCCAATAAGGGTCTAGAAGACATTAGATCTAGCACGATGCTCCTTGGCTTTCCAGGCTCCCAGTTGTCTGGGTCCGACATAGGAGGAAATGCAGACAGTAAAATAGAGCCATCCGCGATTAGTGAGGATGATGAGGACCTCATGAGAGGATCCTCCTTGACTAAGAAGAAGTCTGGAGATCAATTTGGTCTCCCTAACAACCCTTCTTAATCCTCCTCTCTAATGAAGTACATATCATGGAACATTAGAGGCCTTGAGTTGCCTGATAGAAAATTTGTTATTAAAAGATTTCCGGATTATCATAAAAATTTCAATTTTTTGATGCTACAAGAACTTAAAGCTGTTGGGTTCTCCCTCGACACTACACTCGACTTCATTTGGAGAGATGCAATCAAAATTTCCATCAAGCACCCAAAAGGTAAGGGGGGAGTTGGCCTTCTTATAGCCCCTAAGTGGGCAAGTTACCTCAAGGATAAGGGAATTTCCCCATGTAATAGAGTGGCCTGGGCTACAATAGATATTAGAGGCTCTTGCTTTGGCATATGCTCCATATATGCACCTAATGACTATAAGGAAAGAATGTCCCTCTGGATTTGGCTGGCATCCCTCCCAAGTATTCCCTAGGTCATGGCTGGAGACTTTAACATGACAGAACACCAAGATGACAAGGATGGGGGTCTACCTTTTGAATGGAAGAGTCTAGAAAAACCTCACTGGGATAGGTTTAAACAACAATTACAGTTGTTTGACCCCCTGGAGGGCACCAAAACTGATACCCCTAACCTATGGTACACTTGGTGCAACTTTCAACAAGGCACTAATCGAATCTACTCCAGACTAGATAGGTTTTATGTTAATAATGACTTCTTCTCCTTCTCCCCTAATCACCTGGGGAACGCGGTGGTTGTCCTACCAATAACCCTATCTGACCATTTTCCTATCCTAGCCATCATTAATACTAGAAACTCCATCACTAATAACAACTCTTTCAATAAGAAATTTATACGCAACACCTCCTTGCTGAAAGATAAGGATGTCCTAAATGCCATCAGAACAGTTAGGATCTTCAACATGCAGCCTCAACATCCCCAATCCCACACTCTCAGGTGGAAGAGGAACATTTCCTTCTGGCAGAAACTATTCCAAACCATTGGCCAGAAGAAAGCCAAGGATTTTAGATCCCCAGAAAAAACCCTCACTCATTGACTCCATTCTCTGGAACAAGAAATCCAAATGCAACCTTCCTCCCCTACCTTGGCCAAGCGGGTCTCCCAGGCTAGAGACATCCTCAGAAAACATCAACAGGTCAAAATCATAGGTGCCTTCATCAGAGCCCGTAATCACTGGCTCAAATTTGGAGATAAAGGCTCCAAAATTTTCTTTAATCTTCTTAAAGAAAAACAGACCAGAGAGAAAATTGATAGAATAAAGATAGAAGATAAGGAACCCCTGAATATCAATGATATCAAAGTTGCCTTCGAAATGTTTTATAAGACTTTGTTTACCTCAGAGGATAATGAAGCTTCGAAAGATGCTCGAAATAAATGTAGTACCATTACTCCAAAAAGAATCTCTGAGGATGAAGCTCTCCTCCTTAAAGCTAGAATCTCCATGCAAGAAATTGTTGATGCCATTAAGGCTCTCAAGGTTAATAAGGCCCTAGGCCCCGATGGACTTCCTGCTGAATTCTACAAAACAAATATTGACTGGATCACTAATGATCTCTATGACATCTACAATGAAGCACTTGACACTGGCACCCCGGGGGAGTTCATCAATAGGGGGATTGTTAAACTTATCCCAAAAGAAGGGGATAAAGCCCTCATAAAAAACTGGAGGCCAATTACCCTCCTTAACATCTCTTATAAAATCTTAGCCAAAGCCTTAGCTTCCCGCCTTGAAAAGATTCTTCCCAAGTTCATTTGCTCTACCCAAAATGGATTCATTAAAGGTAGGTATATCTTGGAAAATCTTGTCACCAGCTAGGAATCTATGGAATGGGCCAGAACCTCTAACCAAGACTCAGCCATATTCCTTGTTGATTTTGAGAAAGCCTATGATAGGGTGGAATGGGACTTCATCCTCATGATGCTCAAAGCCTTTGGCTTCCCTAGCGAATTCTGTGATTATGTTCAGATCCTCCTCAAAGATGCATCTGTCCTGATTGAAGTCAATGGGACTCTTTCCCATCCTATTCCTCTCTCTAGATCCATTAGGTAGGGTTGCCCCCTTGCCCCTGCTCTGTTTGTCATTGCATCAGATGCCTTATACTATCTCCTTAGAGATGACACCCTATCTCCTAGAGTTCATGGCATTAAGATGTTGGATGACTCTGAATTGCTCAAAATTCAGTTTGCCGATGATACCTCGCTCTTCCTGGAGCTCTCTAGGCATAATATCGACTCCCTCAATCAAAACTTTACACCTTTGGTAGAGCCTTTGGTGTCCGGATCTCCAGCTCCAAATACACTCTACTTGGGTGGAAAGATAAACCACCAGACTGGCTTCAACAATTTGGATATTCATGGGGAGGACCTAATAAGATAGTTAGATACCTTGGTGTCCCCTTCTCTGTATCTCCCTCTCTTAGAGACATGTGGAGATGGGTCGAAGAAAAAATTGATAGAAAGCTCAACAAGTGGGACTATAGGATCCTCTCCCTAGCTGGCAGTATTCAAGCCTGTCAGAAAATCCTCTCCTCTTACAGTATCTACTACTCCTCCATTTGGATGTTCAACAACTACCAAGTTTTTGAAATCCAAAAGGCTATCTGACGCTTCCTATGGTCTGATGGCAAGGGAAAAAGGAAAGCTCACACAGTCAAATGGACTTGGTGCCACTTAGACAAAAAACTTGGTGGGTTGGGTCTTAAGGATCTTAGAATGCAAGGAATCTCCCTCGCGGCCAAATGGATATTCCATGCGCTGGAAGGTCAAGAACCTTGGAAGATTCTCATCAGAAACAACATACAAAATGTTGTCCCCAAGATTGCCAAATCCTTGAAAGCCCTCTTGTTAAGTGACTTGATTGTAGGCAGTTTCTCTGTGTCTGTCCAAGGCACCTGGGTATTTAAATCCATCTGGAAAGCTTGGGAGCATGTGCGTAGATTTATTGACAACTCTAGCGTTGACTATGATAGTACTCTCCATGGTGAAAGGTTGATATGGTGGAACCTATATCATAACTCTAAACCCCTTTCCTTAACCCAAGGATGCTCTGCTAGGTACTGGCACAATAAGGGAATTAATTATCTTATGGATATCGTAGAACATGATAATCTTATCAGCTGGGAGAATGTTAGTAAAAAGTATGATCTCCTTGCTTTGCATAAGAGGACCTACAATATGATTAAAAATGCATGTGTTACCTGCAATCTCCCTAGAAACACTCATGTAGATGCTCATAGATACCTATCATTCCTATGGAAGGATGGCTCCACCCTCCCCAAGATCAAAGCCAAATCTATTTATAACTTGCTCAACCATGACACCTCGGTGATCGATCATATTAGCACTCTGTGGTATGTTGACCATAACTCCTATGCATGGTAGAAAACCTTTGAGAAGCTATGGAGATCTCCCATCCCCCCTAAGATCAAATGCTTCAGGTGGCAACTCATACTGGATAGACTGCCTATTAGGAATAAGTCAGCTGCATACAACCTATGCTCTATTTGCAGGAAGCCTAAGACTGCGCGACACATTTTATTTGATTGCCCTTTTGCTAGAGAAATTTGGTTAATGTTTGGAATCTCTATCACTGAACATGTCTGTACTCTTGATATAATTACTGGTTTTATTCATGGGTTTAAGAAGGATGCTAACTTAGTCTGGCAAATTCTATCTTCCTTCATACTATGGTTTATTTGGAAACCTAGGAATGAGGAGAAGTTTCAAGGTGATGAAAGGGAACTTACTGGTTTTTTTAAAAAACTTACAGATTACAAAATTGTTGTTCAGGTATGCTTTCTGATGAACATTGAGAGGAACAAACTGCTGCGGTTCCTCAAAGATGGCAAAGTAACCATGTTTATCTATGAAATGCAAGATGGATATGAATGGGCCAAGATTGGAGAGAACCAAACCACCTTTGATGATGCAGTGAAAAAGTTGATCAAAGAACTACAAGATACCAGGCCTTCACCCTTCAACAAGATAGAAATGTGCTCCCAGATCTTGGAGAGGAAGAAGGTGGTCTGGATGGAAGGTGAAGAGGGGAAAATAGATTTGAAGGTCAAATGATCAAAACATAATGAAATAAACATGCAGAATGCCAAAATATCATTAAAAGACCATTTCACCTTGCTATTTTACCTTCTCCTTCGGATTGAGCTTGATGAAGTGAAGGCGCCCCTTGATAATGCTCCACTTGATGTGCTCCTTTGATTGTTGGATGTGGATGGCTCTCCAATGTTGTGCACAAATGGAATGGATTTGAAAATGATAAGGATGAGATGATCAAGTCGCCAAGATGATTTCCTGGGCTCAAAAGGGTAGCATAAACTTACTGGATTTCAAGATGTTTAGAATGAAGGGATGGAGCCCTATTTTATAGGAAAAGGAGAGGAAAACGGATGGCTAGGATGAATTCGAGATGAAGGGCTAAGATTTATTTGTGAGCTCACACAAGGTCCAAGAGAGGGTGCGAAGACCAAGAAATATGCCTTAAAGGCATTTCGTATCTCCACACTCCACAAGATGCATTGGAGGAATTAAAAATTCTCCAAAAAAGGATATTATGTGGATTGGAGGAATAAAAAAAAGAATTAAAAATTCCTTGGGAGAGGAATGCCTAGAGGAATGTGTGATTTCGAAAATCTTACATTCACCTAGGAAAAGAGCATTTAAAGCTAGTGGCTGGATGAAAAGGACAAAGAGTTGACTTTGTGGCTAATCATGATGATTAACCATTAACGACTCATTAGGAGGGGGATTAGAGGAAATGTTAGGTGGGATTAATATTTGTAGGAGAATTTGACTAGGAGAGAGAATGAGTGGAGGGAATGAAAAATTAGAAGAATAATGTTAAGTGAGTTTAGGGAGTTTCTAGAAGAATGAATTAAGATGATTTGTAGGAATCATGTAGGTTAACTAATTAATTGAAATTAATTAGCTAAGAGGAAGATTTGTGAGGATTTGATTTTTTTAGAAGAATAAAGAAAGGGATTGATTTATTAAATCATATGCTATAGTGACAATATTAATTATATTTAATTAATATTGATAGGAATTTGAATTAACATAATTAATTAATTAATTATGCGAGGAATAATTAAAATAATTATTTTTAAGTGTCTACAGAAGGAACACAAGGCTGGACCACATGGTTGGAGGACCAGGATGAGGTTCTGCAGTAGTGCCTTTTGATAGTAACATAGTCTTATGTACTCTTCATCGTCTCACCTTTTTGTTGTGGTTAGTAGGTGACTGTATATGCTACTTGCTTAGTCTCTCTGGTTTCACTATTTGGTGGTTGAGGCTCTGCCTCTCGTAACCTCTTTTGTATAAACTCTCCGATTAGCGCTCTCTCGATTTCTAATACAAAAAAAAATTGTTTTTATATTTATATTTTTTCTTTTAAACAATCTGTAAAATTTCAAATTTTATTCATTATTATTTTTTAATTTCTTTTTTAAAATTAAAATATAAATGAGAACTTATATTAATTCCATTTAAATTATATTTAATAATTACATAAAATTGAGAGCATTTCCATCCTCACCCAATTTGACACTTCTTATTTTGTTGACCATATTGGTAAAATTCAAGATCAAATTTTTTATTAGAGATAATCTTACTTCAAAACTATAGAACTATAGTTTATCAAAATAAATTGTCATCTTTTCATGATTCAAAATCATCATTTTATACATTTTATTCATTATTATTTTTTAATTTCTTTTTTAAAATTAAAATATAAATGAGAACTTACATTAATTCCATTTAAATTATATTTAATAATTACATAAAATTGAGAGCATTTCAATCCTCACCCAATTTGACACTTCTTATTTGTTGACCATATTGGTAAAATTCAAGATCAAATTTTTTATTGGAGATAATCTTACCTCCAAACTATAGAACTATAGTTGACCAAAATAAATTGTCATCTTTTCATGATTCCAAACCATCATTTTATACAAAATGTATATAGAATACACCACTTCAATCTACGTGTTGTTTCAAATATTAGAATTCAAAACCAAACAGGATTTAAAACTTGGAGTCATCGGTCACAAACCCTAGAACCAAATACTACATGTATTGTTCTGATTATGGAAATCGCACACTTTTTTTTTTTTATAGTTTGGAAGCTCTTCAAAATGATAGATTTTTATATCATCAACTCAAACATCTATCTTGTTGTTTTGTATTCTCCATACAATTTTTCAAAAGCTCCTTGTATTTTCTATGTTCTAAACGAAATGGCACATCCTTAGCAACTGTAATAGATGGAAAAGATCCTATGAATGAAAATGCCTACACAAAAACCTACTTACAACTACTTTCAACACAAATGATTGGTTAATCACACACTTGTGCTGATTGGGTAATCACACACCTGTGCTAATTGGGTAATCACACACTCTTTCTTAGTAATTAGCTATCCTAAGGATAAAGTAGTGCAAGAGATAGAGATTAAAATCAAGCCGAAAGACCTAAAAGGGTACATATCTTCTCGAGAATTATCCTAGACACCAGGAACCATTGTAAGGATTACACATATCGATGATTAAATAATGGAGAAATGATAGAAGGGGAACAAAAATAATCCACCGCATGTGAAAGGGTTCTCAAATTTTACTGGTTTGAAGGGTCACGAGGCCTAGTAGAGATATCAAGTGGAAGGGGAAGGAATGGTTCTAGATTAAATAATGACAGTCATAAATTTATGAGAAAATAACCATATAGCTAAAAGGCGAACTCAATGCCATTTTCAAGATCAAAATACAAACAATAATTAAAGGAAAACCCTGAGGGTAAGGTTAGATGACTGTGACAATGGTATCAAGATTATTATAACCATGACACACACATTTCACGTAACTGTGAAAAGATAAGAAGATGATGAAATACATGCAAATAAAAAATGATAAACAATAATGTATTGAGGGAGAAATCTAATACAATGAAACCATGAGGGTGAACTCACAATACTGGTTCCCACTTTTTGACCAACTTTGACACTTAGATGAACATTTTGAAAAAAAACCTTCACTTTTCGATACCTATGAATTTTAAACCATTAAGAATTTGGAAATGATGTAAACTAGTAATTTGTAAAATCTTCTCTGTAGATTCTAAATATATAATTTTTCAATTTTTTTTGAATAAATTTTAATTGATTTTTCCATCTCCCTCAAAAAGTAGTTTTTTACAGCAAACAACATTTTTTAAGAGTGATGTACATCCCGAAACACATAATTTTTTTATATAAACAATAAAAACATAATTCTTTTGAGTTTTGGTTTGTAACATTAATACCCAGGACATGCAGTTGGTTTGATAGTGATATGTTGAATAATTTTTATTTTATTAAGTTTTGAAGTCTGACTAATTATAATTTAGATATAGGTGTACGTTTGAACACATAACTTGTTATATATATCAAAATTCAATTTTATTTTTATTGTTAGAAAGAAGACATCAATACCTAGTGCATAGATATTTTTCAGAATATTTTTGAATTAGTTTACTATTTTTCCCAATGCATTGAACAAAGAAGTTCATGTTCGGTGAAAAACCTACACTCATAAGAAATAAAATAAAAATATATTAAAAATTATACTATTTGGAAAGCTTATAATAAGGACTAAATACTTAAAAAAATAAAACTTCTAAATGATTTCATTTGATCCCCCAAAAGCTAATGTAAAATTGGTTTTTTATTAGCATTTGATAGATGCAAAGGAGACTCCATTGCAAGTATGATTTAGAGATAGAGAGGTTCTATCCAAGAAATTTTGATCTAAGAGCCTTTGATCTAACTCTCTTCAATTAATTACTTCAAATGAGACCTCTTAAAGCTTAAATCATTATATTTTCTAAAAAATGTACGATTTCAGCAAAAACAGGATTTACCAAAAAGTGGGAACCAACATTGTGAGTTGACCAATGATTATTACAAGTCATCTAATGTACAAGGAAACAAAATACAAATAAAGTGATAGGTTTGAGGAACATTCCAGGTTTCCAACCCTATGAAGTTAAAATCATAGCCTAAGAAGATGATGAAATGCGAGTAGACAAAAAATTATCATAATGTACATTGAGGGATAAAATCATTACAGTGAAGTCATGATTATGGAAATTCATTTCATGTACAAGGAAACAAAATAAAAAGAAAGTGATAGGTTTGAGGAACATTATGGAGATTTCTAACCTTGTGAAGTTAAAATTCCTAGCAACAAAGTTATTATTGACAATGATATGAAGAGAAAACCATGTTAGAGATTTGTGAATGATGTTATAAAGGGTAATAGGTCTATAGAGAATAAAGACAAACCTTCTCATGAGTTACCTATGCCAATATGTTAGAAGGAAACACAAGTGTAGTGAATAGTTTGGATTGAAACTATTGCAAGTGACTTAAACTTGTAATGACCCCAAAAATGAAGGTGAATCCAAACGACAAAGTCTATGCTTGATTAAAACGTGAAGGTGAAGGAATCATAATAAAGTGATATATTTAACAACTACTATCCTAAAAAATTCTTTCATGTTTTCTCATCTCTTATAACCTTTTCAAACCCTTTCAACCTGCATGCTCTATCATTATCTAAGCCATTAGTGGCTAGTTGGAGGTGAATAATGGTAACATTATGAGAAGTTTCAACTCCCTACAAGTCTCTTGATAGCATATAGTGTTCAATAATTATGTTTAAATAATAAAACACACAAGCATAAAACATATAAATAATATTTGAAAGCTAATGTAAAACATATGAACAAATGTACATATATAGTAAGATAAATATATAACAAGTCATACCAAGAAGGGAAAAGATATGATCAAGTACAAAGAAGTGACAAAACTGATTGGAAAGAGCTCACTCAATGTGTGTGACTATTGAAATCCAATTCTAATGTATTTACTACACTAAAATTGTTTCTTTGACTTCACCTAGTTTTTCCCTTATTACTTGTACATTTTTTTAAAAATGAACTTATTTATATATAATCTATCAATGACTACATACTCATCGACTTGTTCATTATCAAGACAAAAGATAAATTTCACAATATACAATAATAATGAATTCCATGAATAAGGAACTAGGAACTAACTATTATCTTTTACTTGAATTTATTTATGTATACAGTTTGTAATATAGAATTCAAATGCACAACTCCTATAATATTCTTAATGTTGATAGAAAAAATAATAGATCAAGCGAATCTTAGAGTTGTTCGCTTTTGGTTTTGATTAATGCAAATAAACACACACAATCAAAACCAGAAGCAAACAAATCTACTATTATGGATTGTGGAAAACTAATATTTGTTAAATCTATTTTTTCTATCTTTTAAAAAGATAATTTTTTAAAAAATGATCAGATATGTCATGGTTGTGATAGTATTTTTAAGAAGTACCATAGTTTAAAAAAATATCAATTTTGTGTTAAGATTCCACTCTATTATTTTTCTAACATTAACATTTTTATTATTATTTCGCATTTTTTAATAAAAATTAGTTACAAAATTTCTTAAAACTCATTTATAAAACTAAGAAAAAACATGTCCATTTTTAGAATGAAAAGTGAAATATATAAATTTATAAAATAAAATAATTGAAGAAATAGAAATATTTCTACATAATTATTGAAATAAAATAATAATAACATTAAGAATAAATGTATTCAAATAAGTGGACAAATAGATTTTTCATACAAATAGATTAGAAAACTTCTTAAAACTCAATTTACATAAATAAAGATATATACAGTTTACTTTATTTATATTATAAAAAAAATGTCCACTTAGAAGGAAAAGTGAAATAAATGATCTTATAAAATAAAATAATTGAACAAATAGAAGTATGTCCAAATAATTTTTTTTTTTATCAATAAAAGTGGATTATTCCACTAAACTTTTTTATTAATATATATATATATATATTTTATCAATAAAAGTGGATCATTCCACTAAACTTTTTTATTAATATTTTTTTATTTTATTTTTTACACATGATTCAAAGAGCATACCAGAGGAAAGAACCCTGGGAAGAAAACCTCTGGTCACAGCTCATAAAATAAACCTATAGTATCTAGCAGATCAGTTTATACACCTCGTGCAAAACCACATACAAAATGCGGTCACAACACATATAATATCAGTTTTACATAGAGCCCATATAATTTTCAAATGTAGACTCCACAATTTCTTTCAATGGAAGAAGACAAAATTTTCCAAAGCCCTGTGCCAAATCCCATGAGCCAAAAACCTTCTTGCCAAAAAAGAAAGTATCAAAAAACCTTTGGGAAAACACTATTGTATCAAATACCATGAGCTCGAACACTCCTCCAGACAACGAACATGAATACTTGAAATGAAAGGGCAAAGCGGGAATAATTATCATCATAAAATTTTACATCAACATTACTCAAGAAAATCACATAACTATTACTGCAAACCTTCCCATACCCTAGAAGGAATTTCCTCAAAACCCACCTCTCGCTGATTATCATTGCTATCAATGGCTAAATTTGCCAAATAATCTACAGTCTTATTAACTTCTCTGTAACAATGGGATAACAAAAAAGATTCAAACAATTTTAATTTTTGTAAAATTAGATCAAGTATATATTGCAAATTCCAACAATTTGATTTCTTTTTCATAACACATTGAATAATCACCATAGAATCACCTTCAATTATTAAGTCCTTAATTCCCAAAGAGATTGCCATATCCAATCCAAAAGACAAAGCATGAAATTCTGCATAATTGTTAGTTTTAAAACCAATAGCATGACACTTAGCTCGAATAAAATTTGCATTGTGATCATAAATTACCATGCCTACCCCAGCCGGCCCAGGGTTACCACGAGAGGCCCCATCAAAATTCAGTTTAAAGTGCCCCTTTGGAGGAGGTTTCCATCTAGCAGAGCATCTCTTACCTATTGCATCATTCTTTTTCAAAATTGAACCATGAGAGGGTAAAACTGATAACATCTTCCAAGCTCTAGTAACTCTACTATCCCAGTGCGAAAAAGAAGTAAGATTGTCCAAATTCTTATAAATAAACAACAAAGCAACCTCAGAGATTGAAGACTCAATTTTTAATAGAACCTCAGACACAAGAGAACTTGTTTTTTTAAATATCATATTGTTTCGCTCTAGCCAAATATTCCAAATCATAATAGAAGGAGATATGATCCAAAGGCATGCATAAAAAGATGAGGCAAACATAAAGGGCCAAGATCTAAAATGGGAAATGAGATCCTTACCAATAACAAAGGATATATTTAACTTCTCAAACAATCACTGCCAACATTCATAAGCATAATCACAATGTAGGAACAAGTGTGAAGAAGATTCCAAATTTTTGTTACAAAGGACACAAGGGAAAACAATAGTAATACCAAGCCTATCAAGTCGCATACCTGTAAGGACTCTATCCTGAACTGCCAACCAAGCAAAGACTCCAACTTTAGGAAGACAAGCCGAATGCCAAAACAACTTATAAGGCTAGGATGACAAATATTTAGCAACCATAAGAGAGTTGTAACCATCTTTAACAGTGTACTTTCCATAAATATTCTTTGTCCAAATAAGTTCATCCTCAAAATCAGAAAGAAATACAATTCTATCACCCAAAATCTTCTCAAAATCTAATTTCATACTTTGATCAACATCTAAGAAATCAATTGACTTCCATCTAGCTAGCTTAAGGGGTCCACTAGTCACAATTTCAAAATAAAAAATACCCCAAAGGGAGGAAAGAATAGTGATCAGAGGAGACCAATCCCTAATATTCACCAAAGGTGGGTATCCATTCCATACTTCATCCCAAAATCTGACCTTTCTACCATTGTGAACAATCCATGAGAGATGAGACAAAATAATTGATCTACATTTACAAAGGAAATTCCAAATGGCAGAACCCGAAGGCAAATTTGAGACTTTAAAAATGTACTCTCTCGGTCCATTATTTAAATATTTGGCAAACATAATCTGTGCCCATAAGGAGCTAGGCTTGTTATATAAATTCCAAACCAACTTAGTACCTAAGGCTAAATTCTGATTCTCTAGACTCTGAATTCCTGTTCCCCCAAGTTCCTTAGGCAAAGATATCTTATCCCACACAACTAAATGGAATTTTTTCTTGCCATCTTTATTATTGTTCCAAAGAAAATCTCTAAGGGTATCCTGTAAACTAACAATAACTTCTTTTGGAGACTTCAAAATAGACATGAGATATATGGGAACAACATTCAAAACAGACTTGATGAGAACAATTTTACCTGCCAAAGTTAACCATCTATGGTTCCATGAGAGAATTCTTTTAGAAATGACTGAAATAATCTTATCTTGTTTAACAAAGAAAGGAATCCCAAGGTAAGTACATGGAAGATTTCCAATCTCAAATCCCCAAAAGAATTGCAACCTATGCTGAACCAGTTGTGATGTATTAAGGAAGAAAATCTTTGATTTATCACCATTCACTTTCTGAATAGAAAATGATGCATAAATTTGTATTATTCCTTTAATCACTTTTGCCTCAACTAACGAAGCATGTCCAAATAACAGAGTATCATCTGCAAAGAGACAATGAGAAATACTTTGGGGAATATTATGAATCCTTATACCTTTCCAAAGCCCCCCCACTTTAGTAGCCCTAATAGCCCAACTAAAGGTTTCAGCCAGGAGAATAAACAAAAAGGGAGAAATGGGATCTCCCTGTCTCAAACCCCTGGTGGAGAGAAAAAACCACAAGGAGAACCATTAATTAAAACTGAGAATCTTGCAGAAGAAATACATGCATGAATCCATTTGACCTAGGCTTTGGAAAAACCTAACTTCTCAAGAACAACACATAAAGCCCCCCACTCTACTCTATCATAAGCCTTCATCATGTCTAGTTTAAGTACCGTGGCCGGTGTTCTTTGGGTGGAAATAAAATGAAGCACCTCACGTGCTACAATTGCACCCTTTGTCGTCTTCCTTCCAGGAACAAAACCACCTTGCTCCAATAAAATGATCCTAGGTAGATTTTTAGCCAACCGAAGGGAAATTGTCTTCATAAATATCTTGTACAAAGTGTTACATAAAGCAATGGGGCGGAAGTCAGCAAAAGTCTTAGTATCCTCTTTTTTAGGAATAATTGCAATCATTGTAGTATTAAGTTCTTTTAAAATAGATCTATTTCTCCTAGCTTCCTCGAGAGCCAATAAAACATCATTTCACACAAAATCCCAACATTTCTAAAAAAATAAATGAGTAAAACCATCTGGTCCTGGAGCTTTATTCGAATTCATGGCAAAGACAACACTCTTAACTTCTTCTAAGGAAAAGGGAGACATCAACATCTTATTGTCTTCCAAAGATACTAAAGGAGGAATATTAGATATAATATCATTGTTGAGATTTCCATTTTCATTAAAAAACCTAACTGCCTTTGAAGCAATATCCTCTGGCTCTGTCAATAAATTCCCATTCTGACACTGAATACAAGATATCCTAATAATTATTGAAATAAAATAAAATAATATTAAAGATAAATGGATCCAAATAAAATGACAAATATATATATATATATATATATATATATATATATATATAAAATTTATTTTGTTTGTATAAGAAAAAAAAAGTCCATTTAGAATGAAAGTGAAATATGTAATCTTATAAAATAAAATAATTGAACAAATAGAAGTCTTTGCACATAATTATTGAAATAGAATAATGATAACATTAAAGATAAATCAATCTAAATAAAATGACAAAAAGATTTTTCATACAATATTATAAAATTTCTTAAAACTCATTTTACACAAATAAAGACATATACAATTTATTTTATTTATATTTTAATAAAACTCCATTTAATATGAAAAGTGAATAAATAATCTTATAAAATAAAATAAAAGAATAAACAACAAACTTCCACATAATTATTGAAATAAAATAATAATAACATACAAATAAATCACTCCAATGAGAAGACAAACACACTTCTCATACAAAACATAACATACAACGCCACTTACCCATTTCACAAAAACCTAAAACATCTCGAATATTCAAAAACTTGAGGATAATGTAAGCAACATTTCATCAAATCTTCTATGAACTTAAAGATATATATGTAAAGGGTAAGGAAAAACATCTTACTGGTTTTGAGTCTTTTGACTGAAATCTATTAAAAAAGTAAAGAAAGCCACAAGGACTAAATTGTAACTTCTATGAGTTACACTCCAAACACAAACAAAATCTACAAAACTCACCATTACAACATCCAAAGTTCATCAAAGTTTCATAAGCACAAATATTTTACAACTGTCCACATATCCATGGATTTATAACAAGTCATACCACAATAAAAATAAAAGTATCATGTAACACATGTACCTAGTTTTAGTGCCCTTGCAATGACTAATAATCTGAATAAAATTTTAGTGAATATTAGATAGCTCAGACCAACCTTCCTTTTGATAACAATCCAACTTATACTTAGAGTTCATAGAAGAAGTCGGAAAAAATGGTTCTACAAAAAGTTTTGCAAGCATATTTTGATTTGGAACAAGCTGACCCACAATAGCTTAAAGAATTTCCTCATCTTTCTCTATGTTCCATAAATTTTCAACCTCAAAAGTGTAGTCTTCTAGCTTGTGTGATGTTCACGAAATAGCAAGCTCAATGTTCATACTAGAAGATGGTAGAAATGACACTGTAGAAAGATCTACACGTGGGTTTGGATTTGGAAAAGATTGAGGAATTTGCCCATTAGCTTGAAGAAATGGGTCTACAAATAATTCTGTAGGTGGGTCTGGATTTGGATAAGCTTGAGGAATTTTCCCATTAGCTTGAAGAACTGGGTCTACAAATAATTTTGCTTGTGGGTCTGGATTTGGAACAACTTGAAGAATTTTCCCATTAGCTTGAGTATCGAAAATCTGTGAAAGACCACCAATAATCTATGTTGCAATTGCAAATTTGAAAAGTACCAAGGATCAAACAACGAGAGGGATAAATAAGCTATGGTACTATTGCAAATTTTGAATAGTGGTACCTTGAGTATCAAGCAGTGATTGGCTAAATAATTAGCTAAAGCAAATTATTGGATTTGCATGTTAATGAATAGTTTAATATAAATATGTTTTTTAGGGTATTACATGCCTATTAATTAATTGAATAAAATATGTAATATAATTTAATATAAGTGTATTTTATGATATGGTTAGAGAAGTATATTAAGTTAAAATGTATAAGATAATTTAATATAGATCTATTATTTTATTATATATGTATATTAAATAATTAGTTAAATATAGCATATACATATATTTTTAGAATATTGTTATAATATAATTTAGCTAATTATAAATATATTTTTTTGAATATTATTATATATATGTAACTTCAATAATTAATTAAACATCATATAAATATATTTGTAGAATATTATTAGATATACATGTTAAATAATTAGATGAAATATATAGAATAATTCAAAATGAATATAATTTAACGTAGCTTATATATTGACAAATTTTGTTTTTGTATTTTTCTTTCTTTTCTTTTAAACAATATGTAAAGTTTCAATTTTTGTTCATTATTATTTTTTAATTTAAAAAAAATTAAAATATGTATGAAAATTTACATTAATTCTATTTAAATTATATTTAATAATTACATAAAATAGAGAGCATTTCCATCCTCACCCAATTTGACACTTCTTATTTGTTGACCATATTGGCAAAATTCAAGATCAATTTTATTAATGAAGATAATTTTTCCTCCAAACTATAGAACTATAGTTGATCAAAATAAATTATTGTCTTTTCATTATTGGAAGCCATCATGTTATACAAATGCATATAGAATACACCACTTCTTATGAATCTCACATGAGACAAAGACAATTATAAACTTCTACCATTTAGGCTATATACTTTTAGGCTACATGCTTTTATTTGAATGTCACATGACTATATTCTAATGATATGTGATTTGGTGTCTATAATAGAATTCCATTTACTTTAAATAAAAAACTCATTTGTTTTACGTATTTATTTTTACACAACAACCTTCTTTCTTATCTTTTGCACCATTTATGTTATTCTTAGGTCCTCATGATTAAGAATTTGTTCTTTGTGATAGACTTGTTGATGTTAGTGATGTGATCTCCTTGTAATATAAATTTATGTGGATGTTATATAAATCATGTCTTTTATTTTTTGACGAATAGCAATTATTATCATTAATAAAAATTAAACTATACTATTCACACAAAAAGGAAGAGGGATACAAGAGCGCCCCTTAGAATCTAAATGGATACGAAGGCATCTACAAACACTCGCACACCTATAGCCAACTCTACTTGCCACATATCTACCTGCTTAGCAAACACGAGCCCATGCCACTCCACAATGGATGAAGAAATAAAAGAGTCTGAAGAATCAGAATCAAAAAGTGTAAAGATAGGAATACCACACAACACACCTATGGTCTCAATCATGGTACCCTGATGCTCAGCTTGGCGATCATCCACCACTGCAAATACTCTATGGGATCTACCTGCATCCCCCACTGTCAGCTGGCCTCTGGCTACCCATCTGGTGAGGATGCTGAGGGAACTGAGCGGTCTTGTGGTCATACTGACCACAAGTGAAGCAATCTCCTCGAGCCAGTCCTCTACTCCCAGACAACCCACCAGACTATTGAAAGCTCTCCCCACTAGGGGCTTGAGATGCTCCTTGAGAAGACTGCCTTGGAAAGGTCTGCTTATTCTTCTACCATTTCCTACCCTTATAAAACTGAGAGTTGCCACCCGGCTAGCCCTGAGACTACTTCGGTCTCAACGGCTACTGCTGCTGCTGACCACCCTTAGCGGGTGCCTGAGAACCCCTAAAAGGTGCAATAGTCTAGGATTGATTCCCTCTTCCTCTAGACCCACTGAAAGGATCACTCCCAATCTAAACTCCAGACTAGCCGTCATGAGCATGGCTAAGGTTCTTCTCTACCAACCTAGCTTTCACCACGGCTACCTCTACTAAAGTAGGCTAAAAAACTCTCACTCCTCCACTTATGCAGTCATTAAGACCCCTCAAGAAGTGCTGCACAAGCATAGCCTCATCATTACCGATCCTGACATACTGTTTGAGCTCATAGAACCTATGCTCAAACTGATCTACTAACAACCCAAACTGGCACAGAGCATAGAACTCATCTGCTCGCGATTGCCTCCACTGTGGTGAGAGAAATCGTGCCCTGAACCTCTCCAAAAAGATCTCCCAAGATGCGGTGTTAATGCTCACACCGATCCTCTCTTCCTCTAATCTCCACCAGATAGATGCAAAGCTCTCGAGATGCATGATTGCACATCTCGCCTTGGTGTTTCTATTGTAAGGATACATAGAAAAACACCAATCCAAACTGATAAGCCAGGTCTCTACTTCAAGACCGGTACCTTTACCATCAAATAAGGGAGGATTGGACCTCATCAAGTACCTCATGTGCCCTATGATAGCTGGATCCTAGTCCATTGGGACCTCTCTCCTTCTAGGAGATCTCTCTCTCTCAGGAATCTACTGAAACGATTCCTCTACTCGACCATGGATGGGCTGATCCACCACAGGTCTGGGGCCTAGTCTAGCTAGCACCTTCTGAAACATCTGACGCAACCCCTTTCGGGAACTTGCTCTATTGAATGCGGTTCCTCCTGGTGAACCGAATGATCTCTATCCACACTCGTATGAGTGGGTGGTGGGGAAGGACTATGGCGGTCGGAACCTTGACCCCTTCCTCCTCCTCTGCCTCTAGTGCGACAACCTCCCTTGGATTTCCTAGCCATGACCTAACACTGCACACAAGAAAAAGGTTCAGATCAAAGGCAAGGAAAGAAACAAGGAAGTCACACCACAAGACCTACACAAAAGGTCAAGGTGAATGGGCTCACTACAAACCCAGAGCACCCAGTGTTGAAACATGGGCTCTGATACCAAATGTAATGCCCCGCTAGGAACCTCGAAGGAAAACCCACAACAAGGGTGGAACAATTTTTTTATTTTAAATATAAACATACTAAGTGCATAACACACAACATGCATGATAACACAAGCAGAAGACTTACACCAGAAATCCTTAAGGGTTACCAACGAAGAATTAAAACCATACTATAAAATCCACAATAACAAAAAATCCAAATATACATCATTAACTCAATGATCACAAGAAGCCATAAGCAAATAAAAATACACCATTGAAAGATTGAAAGGATGCAATATAATTCCACTTCAATAAGCATGTACAAATATCATAAAGGAAACTGATAAAAACATCCCCACATAGGATTACATTGCTCTTCCAATACATAGCTTCTCAATATACATATAAAGATACATCTCAACCAAATACAAGGTTACATAAGATCAATATTACAATGACCACATAGGTCTCCAAATAACAATAATCTCCAAACATGAGATGAATCATGAGCCACGAACCATGTAGTACCCTTACTCGTTTGAACTGATATTTTGTTCTTGTTATTCTCAGTGGATACATTATCATTTGTTATTTAGAATTATATAACATTGTTCCATGTTTTATCTGATTATGAGACATATGATTTATTTGCAGTATTTATGTACTTACGTTTTATGGCATTATATGGTTCATTGCTATGTACTGACACTTTACTTCATCTATGCACTGTGTGTTGTGTGTCTGCGAGTGTATGGGATGCATGGGGACGATTTTCCTTCACTCATCTCGGTGAGACAGGGAATGTCGCGAATCTCCTTCATCGGTGTGTATGTTGAAATTTCTATATATATATATGCATGTGTGGTCGGTGATGCAGGATGTTGCAGGTACAAGTACCGGGTAGGTACGGGGTATCGTCTCCACCTGGCTACACAGGTCTGAGTGTGCCTTATATTTTCTGATGGAAGTGAAGGAGATAGTAGTTGACCCTATTTTTAGTCAGTTACACTCGGGTGAGTGCCTTCAGTTAGTTGTTCTCTCAATTGGTTTGGTCTTCATATTTTATTGTTTGATCTTTATAAAAGTCACATGATGCTTGCTCAGTTTGCGTGTCCAGTGTTCCCAATTTTTGTATGTCATTGGTAATTGTTATGTTTATTACATCTATAAGAGTAAGGAGTAGTTTTGGTGATTGGAGGAAAAAGAATCAAGTGGTCCAGTGACTTAATATTGTTTATAAAGGACGAGTTAATATCTTGGTATGAGTTGATATGAATTTTATCAACTTGTTAGCTCGATAGTTGCAATTCGATCATTTGAATACATGTAAGGGCATAATATACTCGGAAGGCAATAGTCACTTATAAGTAGTTATTGGAGTTAAGATAAGGTGATCGTATTTTCAGTGGTTGATATCGCCCATCGGGTTATTGTGTTTTTGGATTATGCATGTAAAGTTAGAATTATAGATATATTATATTAATAAGCTTTTCGAACGAGTTATATATATATATATATATATATATATATATATATATATAATTCGATTTTTCGAATATAAATCTATATGAAAAAAAAAAGGGTCATTAGTTATAAGCATTTGAAAACAAGTATATATTTATATATTTAAACGTAAAATGGCTAGGAAGATTAATGTTTAAATATTAAAATGAAATTTATTAATTAATTATTAAAATATAACAATGAAATTATATTTAAACAAATAAAAACAGATTCGACTTGATAGGAGGTGGCGGGGGTTAAAGTTTGAAGTTTGGTCAACGGTGGTCGATGGTAATATTGACCACCCCCCTTAATATAGGGAGGAGTCAGTATTACCACCGACTACCCTCCTCCTTCATAAAACACGCACTCCCTCTTCCTCCACTATCACTGCAGTCAGCGAGCAATAAGAGGGATCTTCCATTAAAACATTGCAGTCAGCAATGACACCTCTCGCCCCTCTCACTATTCAAAGCGATAATCAACCATGGTGTAATGGCAGGGAGACCGGTTTATGTAGTCGACCCTCCCCCCTTTTAAATAAAGGCTTCTCCACGTTGATTCACTCACCGCCTAAGTAGAAAGTGACACCAATTTATATGCAACCATATCCATTCAGGTATGTCGTGGAAGGAATTAATGAAGGGTTAAGAGGTAATGTAGGGAGTAACTTGGAGAATAATGTGGTTTACCAACCCACGTAAACCCATCCATATCCACCATTATCAACTTGTATTAGATAGTTATTTAATTTGCTCATTTTTAGGAAGTTATTTTTAGTAAAGTCGACTTAGTCTTGGAGTTAAAAGCCTCATGGATAAATTATTAATATGGACTTAACCACTTTAGTGGTGTGGTGTCATGAAATGCTTAATGCATAACTTTACATGGTGAACACATAGGTGTTCATATATGATTAGGACTGTTATGATGCAATTAGATCTTGAGTGGTGTCACTTAGAGTCAATCCACCTCTAGTAGAGGTAGCCTGAAAGTAGGAAAGAGGGTAGATGACAACCTTATATATAGACCATTGAGTTGGAAGAGAAGGGAGGGGAGATGCAACGAAGGATTAGAGAAGTCATTTTTGGCATCCAAGGAAGGATGGTGGATTGTAGAAAGAAGAATAGAGTTAGAGAGGATAGTGTTGTTATAGTATCAAGAGAGTTGTTTAGAGAGGATAGTGTTTTGATAGTATCAAGAGAGTTGTTTGTTTGTTTTGATAGAGTTGGAAAGTATTGGTGAAAAGGATCGCAAGCAAGGTGCATTTATCAGCGGGAGGGCGTTAAGGTCTTGCATATTGATCAACACTTCAAATAGGTCAGGAATTTCTTAGTTTACGATCATTAATATTTACAATCTCTGTTATATGTCATGTTATTGTCTTGCTTATGAAATAGTTATGGTTATGTTTTATTTATCATTAGGGATTGTTAAATAAAATCATATAATAGAAGTTGTGATTACGTTATGACTATAGAAGTGGAATAGTGTTTAAGTTAAAATTTCACACTTGTTATTATATGGAAGAAATGTATTATGTCTTATTGTAAGACTTCCTTGATGAAATAAATATATCTATTTTAACCTTCGTCTATTGTATAAATGGAAATTATTAAGGTGGCGTACCTATAGTAGTTAACAAGAGTAATTGAACTCTTAAACTTGTCAATACGTGTAAAATTATGTGTTTTACCGACCATATTGTTCTTTGTGTCTTGACAACGTATATTCGTATTGCAAGTTAATTTTGTGATAGGTGTTGGTACGTAAGATTACCTTGTTTTATATGGTGGTCGCAACTAAGTACATTAAGTCATGTTGTCAGTATGTCTTGTGTACTGTGTCTTGGCTAGTTATTTAGATGTATAACCTTAAGGAAATGAGCCACTGTGAGTTGTTCGTAATGGTCAACCTTAGGTTAGTAATTATGTATCTTTCATTCGAGGTAGGTCAAGATTGGGAATGGCTGTCTGTGTCACCATAGAGTTCTGTAGATAGAACTAACCCATAGTGTCCTAAGAGAGAGAGTGGCTTTCGAGCGGGGGCCGTGCCCAAAGTGGTGACAGGATAACCTGTTGGAAGTTGGTTAAGAAAGTGAAAATCTAATAAATGACTAGGGAAGGGTAGAATAAAAGTTAAATAAAACAATGTGCCTCGCACATAGGTGAGTGCTAGTATAGGACTCATAATGTAGCGAGAAGGCCTGGAATGGCAAACTTACCACCTTGTCTTTGTGAGAGGATTGGTAAGATCCGCATGAGTCTTAGTTGGAATTGGAGGTTCGGGAGAGGTTACCAGGATAAACCAGGATGGGGGCCGGGACCTATGGAGGCTGTACCATGGTATCCACCATAAGACATGCGATGGCACTTTCTCCTTAGAGTCACTAGTGTTTTGTGAGTTGGGTCACATGATTGTAAGTGGAGTCTTGTAGTCCTTTCGTTCTTGTTTCATTTTGCTTGCTTGAGGGTTATCTACTATCTCTAGCATGGTGGGGTGGTTCCCTTTCGGAATCACATGGTCGGGTGGTAGTGTCACTTTCCATCGGATGTTCTGGTACGTATCTTTAGGCGAGGAAGGACTTTGCTGATGTTCTTGGATCGTGATTCATGTACCGACTCTTGTTCCTATTCATTATTCAGTTGAAAACTAGAGGTTTTGAAAAGAAACTATATGTAACTATCATTTTGTATCACTTTAGCTCATGATGTAATTTCTTTTTGAAAACATGTATTTTTGAATATTGAAAGCAAATAAATATTGTAAAGTATGCTACTTCAATTACTTAATTCTGTTGTATATAATATATGATTACTTGAAGTATTTTAGATTCTTTCTTTGTGGAAATTTTATCTTAAATATATAATTTACAAAGTAATATTCGTTGGTAACCCTTAGGAAATTCAGGTGTTAGACTTCCACTATGTTATTAGGTGTGCTAAGGTTTAAATTCATGCACTTAATTTTAAAATTTTTTTTATTTCACCCTTAGTTGCATAGATTATGATGTTTTTCCTTTAGGGTTCCTGATGGGGCATTACAAACCACAGGAACACTTGCGAAGCCAATTCTCACATTAAGGTACAAATCTGAACATCCGATGGGAAGTGGCACTACCACCCGACCATGTAATTCCCAAAATGGAATCACCCCACTGTGCTAGGAGATAGCTAAGGACCCTCAAACAAGAATAAGCATGACGTGGTCGAAAAAATAATACGACTCCATGACAACAGAAAATCCAGGTGACTCAACATAAAAAACACACAAGTGAACCAAATAAGAGAGTGTCATCGCATAGCTTAAGATGGATACCATGGTACAACCTCCATAGGTGCTCCCTATCTTGGCAACCTCTCGTGAACCTCCGGTTCCAACTAAGTCTCATGCCGACACTACCAACCTTTCATGAAGACAAGGAGGTCAGTTTGCCATTCTAGGCCTTCTCACAACATGATGAGCCTCAGTACAAGCACTCACCCAGGCGTGAGGTACAATTATCTTTATTAATGTTATAAAACTACCCACTTAATCAATTCATTAGATTTCCAGTTATTATCTAAATTTTGCCGGGTCGTAATGCCTACCACTTTGGGCACAACCCCCAAGCAAAAGCCACTCTCTCAAAGGACACTAAACAAACAAGGTCACTCCTCGAGGACCCTATGGCGAAGTTGACATCCATAACTATCACTAATTGAAACAAGTGGTCAAACAAGGACATACTGACTCTTGGTTAACCATAAGGAAAAGACACTACATGGTTAAGACAACAAAGCCAATATATATCACTTTGTCAAAGGTACCAAATAGACCACCACAGGACGACTGAACCACAGACCAAAAATAGCACAATATACACTTGCAAGGACAACTAATTTCACTAAGTCCGCACTCAGACAATCTTTGAGAAAAACAACATCATAAGCACTTGCAACATCATTGATTGTAAATTAAATAAAACACTCTTTTCCAACAGTCACATCTAATCAATTTCCAAGTCAATATTCCACCAGGAACGAAATCCACATTAAACATTCAATCGAATAAAAACATGAATTCCAGATAGGTATTTTAATTCGTTTCTAGAATATACCCAAATTAACCAATTTGAATTCTTAATTCATGCCTTGATTTCCATTGATAAATTTATTAACCACATAATAAAAATCACATGAAAATCACCTTTTATTTTTATTCAACAAAAAAACCATTCAAAAATATATTTCATTTAGCACCAAAATCCACTCTAAAATATATTTTATTTATTAAAAAATTAACTTATAGCACTAACTGGTTTGAACTGGTAAAGTACATGGCAATGCGGGGATTAAACCAACCCGCAGCAGTGCCGCTGTCGGGGGCCGCAGGTACTACCTGTCTGTAGTACTGCTACTGATCGGTAGCAGACACTACCGTCCAGTAGCACTGCTACTAACCAGTAGCAATGACTACCGACCGGTAGTGCTACTACCATTGGTAGCAATAGCTACCGATCGATAGTACTACTACCACGTAGCAGTACTGCCGACCAATAGCACTGCTACCTACGGGCAACAGAGACTACCGACCCGCTTGGTGGGACTAGCCTGCCACAGGGTGGGGTAAGGCAAGGAAATAAAACAATTAGAAAAATACATGCCTCCAAGGCATTAAAACAACCCTCCACCCAATCGTTTAAACAAGAAAATGATTCATTTCCGGAACATTTCATGGGCACACACATACACAGTGCCATATCCAATTTTTTCAAATGGATATTTACCAGCAAGGTAAAGAGATGAAATAAAGTCCCACAAGAACCCCAAATCTAGGCAACATGAAACTAGAAAGCACACAACAAGCTAAATATAGTTCATTCTTTCCAAATAGAAGAGGTAAAACAAGAAATTGATTTCAAGATCAAACACACAACAAATAGAGAAATGAACCATTTCCTTCCTAAATGCAGCCATATGATATAGATTTCACAAAACCAACAACAATAAACACTCTTTCTTCCATTCCAATCATTCCACAAGCATCTACATGAAGATTGCATAATTTCCACACCCAGGAAACGAACTGCAAATTTCAAATAACAAATCCAAAACAAGAAGAGAAACCTCCAACCTTGAAGCAATAGCAAGCCAAGAGATGAAGAATTTTCCAGTCTTGCAAACCAGGATGAATTTCCAGTTCCTCTAGAAAGTTTTTCAGAATTTCTCTCCAAAATTCCCCTCTTCCTTCTTCCCCTGTCCATTTTAGGAATAACATGAAAATTATCTTTTAACCTAAAATTTCTAGGTTAAAAAGTTATTCCAACCAATCAGATTTAAATATTTAATAAGTAAAAACAATTAGATTTACTCCTTTTTCAAAAATAATTCTTTTCCAACAATTAAAATGAAAAAGTAAAAAGGAAAGTTTAAATAAACAAAAACATGAAAAACCAAGAATGATCAAATGACGACTCACAAATGACCAAACCAAGGCACCATGACTCACATGCCAGGCAGACGAGACAAGACAACCGACTGACAACACTCACATGAGTGTAACTACGGGTCAAGCTAGGGTACAACAACTATCTCCTCCACTCCCATCAGATATAAAAGGCATGCTCATACCCGTGAAACCAGGGGGAGTCAATACCCCGTACCTACCCGATACTAGTACCTACAATGTCCTACACCAAAGAACCACACGTGCATATAGACCAATATATATATATATATATACAGACATGACACACACACCGATGAAGGAGAATCATGACGTTCCCTATCTCACCGAAGTGAGTGAAGGAAAATCATCCCCTCGCATCCCAATACACTTGCAAACATGCAACATATAAATAACACATCGCAATGTAAGGTAAAAATGTCAGTCCATGATAATGATCCATAAAAATAACATTAAACATAAGCACTGGGATACTGCATAAAATCATACACCATACATCCAGATAACACAAGAAATAACATTGCATATCTGAATCAATATACAAAAATGTTCCACTGAATAGTCACTGAAGTAAATCAAAATATACAAAAGGGGTTGATTGAGGAGGGGTACTACAGGTGACATGGGTCAAGAATACCCGAATGTATCAGGCGAGTGCCCAAAGGTAAACCTTGGAAATAATGCAACAAGTAAAATGGGCAAGCTTGGGTTTCATGCCTTTTTAAAATCATGTTACTATCTTTGATGAAATAGATGATATTTGAGTTTTGAGGAGTGACTTAAATTATATTTATGTCTAAGGTATTCTAGATTTGAATTGGATGAGCTGATTTCTTCGATCAACAGTTGAAAACCTTTGAAAAGCATGCAAGACAATTGAAAGCATATTTATTGTTAGATTTTTCCCATCATTCTTACCTTTTCACTTCCTAGTGCTCAGCTTTCGAAATGTTTCGTACTATCTTTCCTCTTAAATCAGCCCATTTTATTTGTAGAAATCATTTATCGATGCAAATTTTAAGAATTTGGTATGTTAATCAAGCCAAAAAATTGGAAACTACTACACTGCAACAATCATTTGATTAGTAATAATACAAATAAAAATAATGTCATAACAATTTGCAGCAAAAAAAGATATAGGCATTAGATTTTGCTAAAGTAAATATTTTTACGGTATTATCTCAAAGGATTATTTATATATTTAGTTAAAATGTGAAGTAATTATATCTTAAAATTAAAATTGATAAAATTGAAAAATAATAAAATAGCTATGAAAAATAACAAAAAATAGTTAATTTAATATTTATTAATATTTGATGAATAAAAAATAAATGAAAAATTTATATAAAATGATTATTTATATATTTAAATTATTAGTTGAAATGTAAAGTAATTTATATATATAATTAAAAAAAAAGTAGTAAATTTATATATGAATTAATTTTAAATATTGTTTAATAAATATTTAATAAAATAAATAAATATCAATATAAATAATAAATATTTATTAATTGACCCGCTCATGGGTTCTCAAGGGTGCGACCTTTTAACTCAGGGGATAATAAGGAGATGGATAAATGGACTAGACCAGAGTAGGGATGGATCAAAATCAATTATCAATTTTGATGGGGCATCTCTAGGGAATCTAGAAATCTTAGGTGCGGGTTGTGTGGCCCATGATGAGAAAGGGAAGATCCTTTTCAAAGAGGTGCAAAGGCTGGAAGATGGGACCAATAATGAAGTGGAGGTGTAGGCTGCTTTATTAGTTGTATAATTGGCTGAGAAAATGAAAACTTTGAGAGTGCATCTAGAAGGAGATTCGAAAGTGGTGATAGATGCAATTGTGAAAGGTGCTTTGATGAGTTGGAGATTGAATAAATTTATTTCCATTATTCGGTCAAAGTTTAAAATTTTCTAGGATTTTCGAATTTCTCACATTAGAAGAGGGGGAAATGCGATGGTGGATGCTTTATCCAATGTGGCATGCACGTTGGATAATTGGGTGATGCATTGGTGGGGAGGCAATGATGACATAGTACAGTGGCATGCTTAATCAGATTGTATAGCATGTTAGTCAATGCGATGTGGGAGAAAAGGACGCCTAGTTCTCTGCTCGAGAACTTGGGCTCGCTTGAAGGTGGTGGTAGTTAATGCTGATTTTTTTCGCAGTGGTGACAAAGTTTGTGGAGAATTCATTTATGAGGAGTATGGAAAAATGTTTTTTTGTCATAGCGTATGGTGGAAGATTTTGGTTCAAGTCTGAGCTTTGCATTGACAATGATAGTTGGCAGTTCGGAGAAGAAATGAAGGCGAATTTCACACTCAAAATAACCAAAGTCATGATTGCCTTCTTGGGGCTAGTTTCAGAAAGAATATTGAGGAATATGTTTCGGTCCAAGGATCCTCTGTTAATTTGAAGTGTGCAGCTAGTTTTGGGGGAGGAATTGGAGGTAATTGGGCACTATTACCGCACCAGGGAAGAGGTTTATTCTCTAATCTTGGCGTGGGGGCTTGAGTTAGACTCCTCATGTGTAGATGTCAGGAGGGTGATGAAGGCAATTGTGCCAGTGGAATACCTTAACAACCTAGAATATTTGTTAGAGTGAGTTATTCTAGGGAAAGGCTTTGGTGTCTCAGAGGAAATTCATGCAGTCCACCAAGAATTAAGGGGCAGATACATCCCCTTTCTTAGACGACGAGAAGCTGTGAAAGCCAGGTTTAGGGAGATGACAAGGAGAGGGTGGGAGGCTCTCAAAATGTTTTCTCAAATCATGGAGTTAGAGGAAGTGATCAAATAGGCTCGAGAGGAAGGAGGGGACATGGAGGTGGGCAGTCAGAGGCTTCATCTGAGTACAGGTGTAATGCCCTGCCAAGAAACCCAAAAGGATTCAACCAAAACTCTTGAAAAGAGTGTAAATAATTTTTTTTAAAAACATTAATGAACTTTAAGATGCATTAAGTTAAACATTGAAATAACATTTGCACAAGCGGAAGACTTAACTTAAACTCCTAAAGGGTTACTAACGGAGTATTATTCGATATTTAAACTTCATTATTAAGGTTAATCCAATTATCCACCCTAGGATACTCAAATACATACAATTGGCAACATTACCTATTGAGCACAAATAAATCATATTCATACAACAAATTTCATCATTTGGAAGAGTGAAACTATTACAATATATTTCTTTTCAAGAAAGCATTTACACATTGAATAAAGATAACTGAGATATAAACATCCAAATAAACTAAGATCACATTAATCAGCTATTACATGGCTTCCAATAATACATATGAATTTACATCTTTAACAATTGCCAAGGTAACATAATCCACTGATACAAATGACCACATAGGTCTCAAAGTTACAAAAATCTCTGACATGAGATGATCCAAAAATCACAAACCATGGGAATATCTGCGAAGCCAATCCTTGCATGAAGGCACAAACATATACATCTGATGGAAAGTGGCACCACCATCTGACCATGCAATCCCAAAAAGGAACCACCCCACCGTGTTAGGAGATAGCATAAGACCCTCAAGCAAGCACAAGCAAAACATGGTCGACAATACAAGTGTGACTCCATAATACTCTAGGTGAACTCAACATCACAATACACTAGTGACCCTAAGGAGAGAGTATCATTGCATAGATTGTGATGGTTACCCTAGGTAGGCCTCCATAGGTCCTGGCCCCCATCCTCAGTTATCTTGGTAACCTTTCCCGAATCCCTGACTCCATCCAAGACTCATGCAGACCCTACCAACCCTTCGTGAAGACAAGGTGGTCGGTTTTCATTCCAGTCCTTACCACTGCATCTTGAGTCTATATGAGCACTCAACCATGCGTGGGGTACAATATCTTACTTAATGTTTATAACTACCCACCCCCTAATCAATTATTAGGTTATCACTTATTAAATCACTTTTGAGGGGTTATCCAACCATCCACTTAGGGCGTGAACCCCACTTGAAAGCCACTCTCCCATAGGACACTACATAATCACGGTCTCTCTACGAGAACCCTACGGCGATACTGACAACCATATAACCATGACAAAACATAGGTGACGAAAACACAATCTTACTAACCCTTGGTTAACCATTTGGAACATAACACAACATGGTTTACATCAACAAGGTTATAAGGACAACACCTGTTTCAAGAGGGTACAACAACCACTATAGCATGACGACTAAACAATTACAAGTATTGCAACAAAATCAAGCTCTTTGCTAAGAAATACCAAATTCGCTAAAGATCATAATTCAAACAATACTTTGAAAATAATTAAATCATAATATACTTGCAATTCAATATTAAATATTTATCTAATAAATGTGCAATGTAGTAATTAAAGCACTTCATGTGGATTAAACTTAAACAGAAAAAATCACCCCTAGTTGGTTAGTTTGTGTGGTTTTCCTTTAGGGTTCCTAGCGGGGCATTACAACAGGGCACAAGAAGGCAGAGGTGGCGAACGAGAAACCTGCTTTGGCAATTCTCCTGAGTAGCATATAATTTGTCTTGGTTGCGTATTTTGATCAGGATTTGATTCTCGTTACTATTTTAGACTATGTGGTGTTTTGTCTTGGTATCGATTTACTATTTTTTGCTAATTGATAGTATTTTTTGGATGGGACTATAATTTTGAACTTATGTGGGATGGTTGTTTGTGTTAGCGGTTTGGTGAGCGGTTTTGTTATTTTTGGGTGGTTTGGACAAGTGATATACTTCTAAAGATGTATTTTCCTTTCTTTATTAATAAAATCTAACATTATTGATAAAAAAATAAAATTATTAATTAATATAATCATTTTAAATATATTAATTTTAAAAAATTAAGAGATATATTTTAAAGCCATATGTCAATTTTCAATTTAAATTTAAATTTATACCATCATATCATTAGGTCCCTATTAAGTTCTAGACCAACATTTTTGCTTATTTAAAAGTTTTATGTTATTTTTTTAAAAAAATATTATTGTATTATCAAATCAAAGTTTGAAATGAAAAATAAGTTTTGATGCATTGCGTATGCAATGAAATAACTCTTTTTATAAAATTCAAAGTTTGAAATAAAAACTATAATTTTAATACATCATATTAATCATACAATAATAAAAGAAAAATTGTATTCGATACAATTCAAATTCTGAAATGAAAACTATAACTTTACATCATGCAACAACATAATTATTTTATATAATTCAAACAAAAAAAATAAAAAAATTATAAATAGATGTATTTTATTTTAATTTAAATTAATTTAAAATTTATTTTATTAGTATTTATTGTTGCATTTAATTTCAAGTTAATACAAAAAATATATTATGAATAAATGTATTCTATTTTAATGCATAAAACTATTTGAATTTATTTATTTTTCAAAATTATTTTATTTCACTTTACAATTATTAAGATAAGAATGATCTTATTTTATTTATATCATTTACTCAAGAACTATTTTAATGATGGTAAGAATGAATTTATTTATTTACATTGCTTACTGAAGAACTATTTTTATTTACTTCATAATTTATAGGTTTTTTATTTATTCATTTTTTAAAGAAATTATTGGTTAACAAATTTGTCACCTAACTCTATATTCTCACGCCCACGAAGATGACAAATGTAACCACAATTGAACCAACCTAACAAAATATGAACTGGGTGATTCTCTGCTTATTTTACAAGGTGGCAACTAACTTCTAATGATTTTTAATGAATAAACAAATAACTCTTATGCTTTTAACGCGAAAGAAAATAAGGAAAGAGATTTTAACCAAAAAGCTTTATAAAGGCATTCATAATAGTAACTACTATTTTAAATTTTTTTTAGATTTTAAAATAAAGCTACTGCGAAACACCATTCACAACTAATATTCCACAACAACTGAAATATCAAATCATCTACCACTTCAATATAAACTCACCAACTGACATCCATTTCAAAGAAAATAAAAGCATCCATACACCATAATTCAAAGCTTATGAACATATGAAAACCACTAGTAGTTATTCAAAATTTAAAATAGCAAACAATCCCAAGCATAAAAGTTTTGCTCTAATGAGAAAAACAAAGTTTGCCCAAAAGATCCTCATTAGAAACACAGTCTAGATATTTAAAATATGAAAGATAATAGTTTCTTGAAGGAAACCGTTATTTTAAAAGTCTTTAGGCTTTTCCTAGAAAGCCAATGATCAAGAAAGTAATTAAAATATAAAACAAGAAACTACCACTGCCTATTTTGCTTCTGGTTCTTTATCTTCAACAATCTCAACCTTCTGTTCGACACGTGCCGCCTCCTGAGCTTTGATCCTTTGCCTATATTCACAGTACTTGTTCATAATTGGCTACATTTTTGGGCCCTCTGGTATAAGGGTGATCTGCAGCCTTATTCTCCACTTTGCAACCAACCCATTGGTAGCCGCTATATTCTTGTGCATTCCATCCATCTCAGATTCAAAAGTAGAAGTGTGAGTTTGTAAGTGACACAATATTTTAAAGGATTCCAAGGACATGCTCTAAGGATCTCTAACATTCTTTTGATAATTATCTCTGAATCGGTGTATCATTTCACTGATTTCCAATACATTCTCCTTGAAGATATCCATGTGATCATTATCCAAAGCACAAATATTTTCTTTAATTTTTCAGCAAGTCACTTAAGTAACTGTGTAGGGGGAAAAAGTGAGACTAAGAAAACAAGTCCTAATCCGACTCTCATGTACACACTGTGGAATACGAAAGAGCCTAGGGAGGTAACACACTTTGGCTACTTCTTGTTAGGAAGAGAGGGCCAAGGATTACCTCTTAGGGTTTCTATTCCTTTGCTACAAATGAGGGGAAGAAGTGATGCAAGAGTGCATATTTGAATGTTTTAACCTAGGATACAAGTATGCATAAACAACCCTAATCTGAAGATGCAAAATTGAGAATAAATAATATGCTTTTGAAAACTATAGATTAAGAGGCAAATTCAGAGGTACACCTGTGTCAAAAAACTAAGCAAAAATGTCTGGTACCAGGATGCTGCGCCACTGTCCTGATTCTGCAGACTTGAAGTTGTACTTGTGGAACTGGAAATTGAAATCTAAAACCTGCTTCTCTGCCAAACCTTATAGAAAACAGGGAGGACTAGGGTGCCACACCCCTATCTTGGGTAGGACCCAAGTGTTTTACCCCTGTCTTAGGGGTTTTTGGTGAATTATGGCCCTTGGAACAATCCCTGTGCACTCTATCAGTCCTAAAACTTCCAGCGACGCTCAGATTTGAACCTGCACTTGTAGCTAAAAAATAGTGTTTTGGGTGGCTATGTAGGGTTTTGCCTTAGTCAAACCCCCATTTTGGTGATTTCCACCTCAATGAATAACCGATTTGTAAAGTAAAATAGTGTGTGCAAGAACCTTGTGTGTGTGCAAGATCCTAGGATGAGAGTAAACAATCTAGAGCAAGCCTAAGAGTAATTGACAAAGCAAATGCTCTAAATCAATGTTTCAAAATGATCTAAAACATGAATGTAAATCAAATTGAAGTAACAAAGTTCATACACACACATAGAAACAACATGAAATCATACCCAACCCCAAGGGAGAAGTACAAACCCATCTTCAGTTGGTGATCTCCTATTGTTTTCCCATATCTTCAAAAGCCCCCAATTGATGAAAGAATTCTTGATAAATGCTTGATAAGTTTTGTCGAATGTTGTTGAAGACTCCAAATATCTTCTCTTTCGCTACATAGAAGGCTCCTTGCAATCGCTCCAAAAGCTTTTTTATTTTAGATTCGATTCCTTAGGCCTTCAAATGAAGAAAGAGAGCTCTTATGTATGAAACCCTAGATCTTAATTTCATCATTAGGATGACCTAGGATTGAATTTCCCACCAATATTTTGGGGTTAAGAATTATAATATCATAGAATTATGCTCCCAAAATTTTGGGAAAAATGTCGGGGACCGTGTGAAAAGTGCACATGATCCAACCAACTTTTCACCAAATTTTTGGGGCTGTTAGATATGATGATATTAGAGAGAATCCAAAAATTACAGTTGATTCCGAGATGTTATGATATGCGAAATCGGGCCTTAAAGGTCAAAATAGGACATAATTAGGGTTTATGATTTAATGATTAATTGGAGGAATAAAATGGAAAGGGGCACGCTTAGGATAAAGGGCCCAACTTTATAACATGTGAAGAGGTGAAATATAAATTTAGATTTAAATAAATAAATTAATTAAATACTTAAAGGAGATGACAAATGCAAGATGCAAAACACACTAAGGTGGGTGCTAAAACAAGCATGGAACTGTACCACCCTAGCAAGGGTATACAATTTATGACGCTACATTTAGCCCCCACTTTAGTGGTCATATGACACTACGTGCATATGCAAGCTAAAGTACAGAAAAAGTAAACATCATTTGAAAAAGGATATATCCATAAGTTGTCGGACAAAGCCCCCAACGGTATCTGTAGTACACAATTAGGAACTACATCCTACAAAACCACATGTTAGATCACAAAATCACCTAATTCTTACTAAAGGAAGGTGATGAAATTCATGGGTAGCTATATGCTCCTATTTCAGCTTGCTAATTAGTGAGGTGAAACAAGGTATCATGTTTACCACAGCGAATTGTAATGAAAACCTTGATGAGACATGTTCACAACAAGGCTTGTTTGTTCATCCAAGCACTTTATGGAACAAATGTGGAGAAAGAGAGAAAATTCATGATTCCAATGCCACGACACATGGAAATCGCATCTCCCTAGCTCAAGTTATGATAGATTAAGTAAAAAGTGCGAAATTAAGGTTTATAACTTAAAATCATAAAAATGAAAAAGCGCATACCTCATAAATATGAAAGTAACACTCTCATTTGTCACTTTTTGACTTTCTTCACTATTCACTACAGAGGAGCCCACTTATCAGTCATCATGTCTCAACGTCAACTTGAGTGACCTACATGGATAAAGATCTTGCGCCGAGCCATTTTGATCGGCGGACTGCTCATCAAGGGGAGTTGACTTTCCATTGAATCTTGTTTGACTTTATTGATTGCATTGTTTTTCAATATTGATGATGTCATCACCTAGATTCTGCATGTTCCCCCTATTCAGGTCCCACAGGCGCCCTGGTCCTCCCAGGGTGGGCTGGTCTCAGAGGGGTGTCCTGGTCCAATCAGGGCACCTTGGTCCCAGCTCAGAGTGGGCAAGGGTCACATGGGATTAGGCGTCGGATAGTTAGGATAGATTGATGGTGCTTTCTATTAGATGATCATGATTTATTAAGCAATTGTTGATGATTTAGTATTTTGATTTGCATATTCTTCCCTATATCCACAAAAATACTGTCGGTTACACCTTTCGGAGCCTGCAGAGTCAGATTCTGAGGCTCTCACCAAAGTATAGAGAGTTGCTTCACGTGGTAGGATTGTGATACGTGACGACCATGCCTGCCATCAAGTTCCATTTAGTGATGCTGATGGAATTGATGGAGAGATGGGACATGAATACCTCTACTTTTCTGCTACTCATGGGGGAGATGACGGTGACACTTGAGGATGTATATCATATACTCTGTCTTCCCATCAAGGGAGAGACAATGAGATATCGAGTTGACCGCACCGCTACTAGTTATTGGAGGGAGAAGGTCTACTACATTGGGAGAGAGATGCCCAGTGAGATGAGGGGCCGCATTATGATCAGTTGGCTCCTACATCCCATCGGTGAGGTCCCGCTAGTGAGATGGCTGATGATCATGACCATTGCATTAGCCGTGCTCCCTAATGTGAGAAACACACATATGCATGGTGATCTCACTTACGCAGTTAGAGACATGGAGAGACTTCAGAGGGTATTCTCCTGGGGGTGGAGCATGTTAGCCCACCTCTACCATGACCTAAGAGAGTACACATTTGGACAGGGATGCAACTTGATGACCTGCACACTGCTACAAAGGTGGTTATTCAAGAACATTACATGCACTAGACCCACTAGAGTACCCATTGACTTGGTTCCAGAGCAGCCTAGAGTGTTTGCATATCCACTTACCCATGAGTGGTGGTTTAGGGATCTACTACATTAGAGAGTGGGTTTTGACAAATTGACAATAGAGGTTATCAGATAGAGACCCTACCTTAGGATGTACATGTGAGCGGGGATACAAAGGCAATTGTTCTTCATGTAGCAGAACCATCTACTAGAGGGGCGATACAACCACCTCGTGGTCCCATTCTACTTCTACCGAGTCTGGTGGCAGTTTGGGTTTGAGCAGTGTGTTCCTACATATGTGCTTGTCTATATATGTCACTCAAGTGTGACTCCTAGGTTGGGAGACATTCTAAGGCCTAATAGCGATGAGATTGACATCATAGATTCAGATGGATCAGATAAAGACATCATGATTGATTATAGAGATGATGTGGGCACACACCGGTGATACATCACATGGTGGGGTAGGACATACCTTGGATTTATCTTTCCAGTAGACTATCCTTGAGGGAACCCCAGACCATGGAGACACATTTGAGGATCTTGGTGAGGAGGACATAGATGATCAGGATGATGATGCAGGGCAGCAGGAGGCTGGCAGTGCGGGAGAGGGAGAGAAGGATGGTGATGATGAGGAGGATGGAGAGGAGGAGGAGGAGGAGAGAGAGGATGTTGATGAGGAGGAGGGAGAGGATGATGATGAGGAGGGTGAGGAGGCCGAGGAGGATGAGTTAGATGTAGTTCCTCATCACTTAGGAGATGACACCATAGACCTAGATCTATCAAGCATTCCATTGCGAGTGGATAAGGACCCTATAAGGGGTCCTAAATCTAGTCCCCACCATCCCATGGCCATCATGTAGAGACATTATGAGTGCAGAGAGCCTAGCAGGTCCCATTCGTAGGAGGTCCCTTTGTCCGATACCTATTGGCAAGAGGGAGATCCAGGTAAAGATTTTATGATTGGTTAATTTATGCATCTTAACATTTGATAATAGAGAATGTTACTAATGAAAATATTTCTCTATCTCTGTAGTTGGTGTCCAGGAGTGGTGCTCCCTGATCCAAAATGCAGTGAGAGATCTCATCACGACTGCACACATCCCTAACTTCTTGCAAATAGTCCATAGACCATAGGGGAATATGGGGTAAGATGAGGACCTATCCACCCCTATTCAACTCAAGATGGAAGTTTAGAGAGAGAGGGAGAGATCTATGCTAGAGAGACTACAACAGATAGAGAAATATCTAGCAACATCTCGTGTAGAGGCAGCCACATACCAAGGGATCATGATGGAGAGAGATCACAGGAGCTCCTTGTGGAGTCACTCACGCTCCACATCACGATATACACCCATGGGCCCACCCCCACGAATAGATCAAGAGGGGACATCTAGTCACCATCCTCCAGCTACTAGTCCTAGGGATAGGAGATGATCATGATATGATATTTTTGATGTAAAGTGATATACATGTTGTGACATTTTATCAATATGTATCTTTTTTTCCTCAAACATGTTATTTTAATTCATGAAAAAATGTATGCATTGTTTTGATTAAAAGTAGCATATTTGGTAATGAACATGTATGCCTAGTTTAATTTCCATGTGATTGAGTTTTCAATGCTTCATGATTATATTGATACATGTGTGATTTAATTAAATAACTAAGTATTTAATTAAATGCTACTTTGGTGATGTAGGAGGAAAAGTGTGTTAAGCTTAAGAATTACATGACTTATGTGATTTAATTAAATCTAATTAAATACAACATGATACAACCCTACTTAACACATAAGAAATTGTATAACATGCTAGCACATATAAAATGTAAGTCTATTACAATTTACATAAATGAATCCAAGACAAACAATAAAGTGAAGAAACATGCTTGTCAAGAATGAAGTAATGTGGACTAAACAATACAATATCATTTAATACCACATACTTAAATGAAGATATGCTAACATATTATCCAATTTTGAAGAAGGAAAAGACACAAGGAGAGAGAGAAAATAAGCTAGAAGGAGAGAGATAGAGAAATTAGGCATAGTATCTATGAAGATGCATAGCATTTATGGGTTCCTTGAGAGGCATACCTTCCACATATGCTATCTTGTAAGCACCTGATCTATAGAATTCGACAACAATGTATGGTCCAAGCCAATTAGGGCTGAATTTTTCTTTCAACCCAGGTAAGGCATTCACATTGCGTTGATTCTCATAAAGTACCAAATCACCTACTGAAAAGGAGAGTTGAATGACTTTATCATTGTAGCTTTGTTGTAGAGTTTTATGATATGCTTAAATATGCTCAAGAGTATTTATGCGACATTCATTGAGCATCTCAAGTTGTTGAAGCCTATGCTCTCTATAGGAATCATCATCCATTATACCCTTAAGAGAGACCCTTAAAGATGGAATTTATAACTCCAAAGGCATAATAGCATCAACACCATAAACACGATTATAAGGAGTACAACCCGTAGGAATACGCATGCTCATCCAGTAAGCCCAAAGAGCGTAAATCAACTCAGTACTCCAATCCTTACAATGCTTGTTCACAATCTTACGAAGGATTCACTCAATTATCCTATTTGAATATTTGGCATGACCTTTTGATTGAGGATAGTATGGTGTATAAAATTTATGTTGAATATGATATTTCTCAAGAAGCTTCTTCACATCTTTTTTTTAAAATGATCTTCCATTATCTGAAACCAAAGCGAAAGGTATTCCAAATCAGGAAATGATGTTTTCTAAGATAAATTGACAAATTACTTCAGCAGTAGTGGATCGAAGAGGAATTGCTTCTACCCACTTTGTAAAGTAATCAGTTGCAGTAATGATGAAAGTATGTCCTTGAGATGAAGGAGGAGATATTTTACCAATGAGATCCAAACCACAAGTAGAAAAGGGCCAAGACACTACTTGAGATCGAAGTTATTGGGTAGGAGCATGGATCAAATTGTTAAGTTGCTGACATTGATGATATTTCTTAACAAACACAAAGGAATCCTTTTCCATGGTCTGCTAATAATATCCCATTCAGAGCAATCTCTGAACTAAAGATCTACCCCCAAAATCCCCCCCACAAGCACCTGAATGTGCTTCCTCAAGGGCAACATTAATTTCATCTTTGTTAAGACATCGAAGGAGAAGACCATTATAACCCCTCCTATACAGAACATTAGAAAGGATAATGTATCTAGAGGTCAACTTGCAAATCCTAGCTCTAGTATTCTTGTTCATAGAGTTAGGAAAGGTACCATCATACAAATATCTTATGATATGAGAGTACCACTCATCAGAATCTATAATGCAACAAGATGCCACATCACTAGGATTATCACAAATAGTCAGGGTAGTGAGGTTGTGAATGATGAATTTGTGATCTACCAAGGGGTCCTCTAGAGACACAAGAGAGGCTACACATGCCATTTTGTAAGCATGTCGATTATCTTATCGAGGAACATGCTCCATGGTATAAGAATCAAACTTTTGCAACAAGGATATAGCTAAATCTCTATATTGTGATAATTTATCTTGCTTAGCCTGATAAATTCCAATCAATTGTCTTATGATTAATTGTGAATCTCCATAGATATGTAGATGTTTCACATTTAATGCTAAGGATGCCTTAATTCCAGCTATAAGAGCCACATATTAAAATTTTTTATTGGTACATAGGAAATTGAGATGATATGATAAAGGGATAGGTTTCTTTTTAGGATAGATTAGGACCACCCTTGCCCCCAATCTTGTACGACACCTAGAGCCATCAAAATACAACTCCCAATCCTCATCAATCTCAATAGAGAAAATGCATTCATCAGGAAAAGACTTTGGGTTAGGTAGGGAGAAGGGTGAGGGAACCTGAACTAAGTGATCAGTCAATGCTTGACCCTTTGTTTCCTTTTGCGAGACAAACTTAAGGTCAAACTCAGTCAACATCATAACCCACTTTGCTAAGCATCCTGAAAGATCAGATTTAGAGAAAAAATGTTTGAGAGGGTCAAATTTAATGATAACATGGACCTCAACATTCAAAAGGTAATGCCTCAATTTTTGTGTTGCAAAGACTAAAGTAAGGCATTTCCTTTCTATCACAGAATATCGGACTTCAGAATCAAGCAAAGTACGACTTATATAATAAACTGGACATTATCTACCATCCTTATCACGTTGTGCCAATAAGGCTACAAGAGCATGAAGGGAAGCAACTGTGTATAGAAAAAAGGGTTTAGAAGGGTTAGTGGGTTGAAGAATAGGAAGATTGGCCAAATATGTTTTTAAGTCTTCAAATGCTTGACAAAAATCCTCATTCCATTCAAAGGTGATATTCTTTTTAAGCAATTTAGTAAAAGGAAAGGTATGATCCACAAGTTGAGAAACAAACCTACAAATAGCTTCGATCTTCCCTTGTAAACTCTTCAATTGGGAAACATTTTTAGGAGGTGGTATATTAATAATGACATCCATCTTTTTCGTATCCACCTCAATTCCACGATGCGAGATTATGAATCCTAATAATTTACCATTATCCACACCAAAAACATACTTTCGGGGATTCAAGAGCATGTTGTACTTATAAATTATTTCAAAGACTTGATGAAGGATCTTAACATGATCTACACGAAGAATGGATTTAGCTAAGATGTCATGAACGTAATCTTCTAAGAACTTATGCATGTAATCATGGAAGATAAGGGTCATAGCACGCTGATAGGTGGTGCCTCCATTTTTCAATCCAAAAGGCATCATAACCCAACAAAATGTGCCCCAAGGGGTGGTGAAAGCAGTTTTAAATTGATCTTGAGGATTAATGAAGATTTGATTATATCCTGAGAAACCATCCATGAAAGATAATAAAGCATGACCTTCTACATAATCCACTATCATATCGATATTTGGGAGGGGGAAATCATCGTTTAGAGAGGCTTTATTAAGATCTCAAAAATACGTACACATCCTAATCTTGTTATCAAGTTTAGCTACTGCCACAATTTTTGAAATCCACAGGGAATAGTCGATAGGATGAATGAATCCGACATCCAATAATTTTTCAATCTCAGTCTTAACAAGTAATGCTACTTTAGGGTTCATCTTTTGAACCTTTTACTTCACAGGTTTAGCGTCAGGTACTAAGACAATGATATGAGTGACAATCTTAGGATCAATACCAGGGATGTTAGAATATATCCAAGCAAATATTTCAGGGAATTCATGTAACAACTCAAAATATTGTCTTTGTTCTTCCTCATCAAGACATTTCCCTATCTTAATGACTTTGTCTTCAACACAAGGATCCATCCTAATATCAATAGTATCACTTATGAGGAGATTACTTTGTTGAGGAGTATATTGCAACTGAGGAAATTCTTTAACTATCTCATTTTTATTTATTTCTTTCCCAAAGTAGGCTTCTGCATTTAAACAATAGGAAAAACCACAATTATGGTGATAACGAGGAAGGTTGTCATAAACTCCTAGGAACTCGGCTAAGGAATCATAAGTAGGAAAAAACATCCAAAGAAAAGAAAAGAATCACAATCAATACACTCTAGATATTTTATTGAGAGAGGGGTAGAGATGACATTAAAACTAATATATGGTCTCTTGGAAGCTTTAGTACGCTCAAAAGGATCATAGCCAAGTCCAAATGTCATGTCATGAAAGTTGTTTTCTAAAGGAACCTTTATCCCTTTCTCTTAAGCACCACATCCTTTACCATTATATCCACACCTATCTAAGATCTAAAAACTAGGACCATAGAGGTTATCCATTTCTGAAAGAGGGAGGATTTTGATAAAGTGAAGGATCAAAATCCTCTAGATCAGAAGTCAAGGGAGACAAAGTCTGAGAATCCGACACAAAGTCATTACTCAATGGCCCGGATAAAGTGGATTGCTTTTTAGGTTCTTCTTCTTCTTTCTTCTTTTCAACCTTAGGTTCTCTAGGGGGAATTCTATATTCTCCTATAAAGATAGGAGTAAAGTCAAGGGATCCCCAATCATCTTCTACAAGAATCTTTTCAAGAGAGAAGGTATCCTCAGTGGTAGAATCAGGTTGGGAGGGTTCTTCCTCAAGAACTTTAGGTTCACTTGAGGGATTATTAGTAGGAGATAAATTTGAAGAAACAAACACACTAGTGGGAGTAGAGGCTTTAGAAGAATCATCTAAGATTGTTGGGGAAGAACCAGTTGAAGAGGATTTAGATGTTGATGTTTTCAAATAAGCCTAGAGATTTGTGTCACCTAGCAAGGTATATGTTTTATTGTTGTAAATAAATTTAACTTGCCTATGTAATGTGGAGGGGGCAACTTGAATAATATGAATCCAAGATCTCCCTGATAACAAGTTATATATCAAATCTCCAGACATGACATGGATAGGAGTGGGCAAAGTAACATGACCTACCCTAATGGGCAAGGTGATGATTCCTAGTGAATATTTAGCAACATTATCGAAGCCTTGGATAGTAAGAGAATCAGGCTTAATAAGAGATGTATCAATATTGATCTTATGCAATAGGTTAATGCTACAAACATTCAGGCCAAAAACATTGTTCACTAATGTCTGTCTTATCGCACTATCATTTATGACGACCATAATCATTAAAGGATCATATTGATGTTGAATCTCACTAGTAGGTAACTCATCTTGTGTAAACACAATTTGAGCTTTATAAGATGTGATAGAATCAATGAAGGAAGCCATGTTATTAGATGTCACTGCGGATGGGACATCCAAATTTTTCAAGGCATCTTGTAGCATTCCATGATGGGTTGAGAAAGTTTGAATCAAATCCCAAAGGGATATCTTGGCAGGAGTAGCTTTAAGTTGTTCAATGAGATCATATTCCTTGCCAAGAGTTTGTGAGATACAGGGTGCTTGAGGAAGAATTGGTTGAGGATCAAAGAGAGAAGTTGGGATAACTGGATGAGGATTAGGTTGCCTATTATTTCTTGTATTATAAGTATGGGTAACTACATGATGACTCTGCTTAGTTAATTGTTTAGCATAATTATAAGGACTCTTAGTGGGATTTATTCCTTGCACAGTAATGATAGGTTTATTAGGAGTGCTAAAGGATTCATGACTATATCCACCTTGAACCATGAAAAGAGTTTGATTAGGGAGAGATGATGTTGAAGAAGAATAAGCACCTTGGACCACAAAAAGAGGTTTTCCATGTTCATTCACATTTATCATGCTGATTAACCTTTTAGATGTATTGTTTTTGTTTGAAGATTTAGGATAAGACATAAAGTCATCAAGGGCATCATCCAACAAAGCATGATCATATCGGTTGAAAGGTTTATCTTTTGATTCAAAATGAGACATATCCTCATAAAGGGAATTGTTGTAAGTAACCATGTCACTAGATCTAGTGGAGGAGTTGATAAGAATGTACCCATGAGAGGAGTCATTCAACTTATCTTTCTCATCACCACGAAATTGCATAATAACAAGGTTGATTAGTTTTTGGCAAAATGAGGGTTTAGAAGGCTTAGGGTTTAAAAACTCTTCTAGAGATTCATCTAATTCATCCTTACTAAACTCATTATTAACACAATTTCATACATCATCAAAAGAATGAACATCTTGTAAATAAAAATCTGACATTTTGAAATGGAAATTGAATGAAATTTAAACACACAATGCAAGCAAATAAAGGAAATCCCCTTTTTTTTTTTTTTTTTTTTTTTTTTCTTTTTCACTTTTTGGGAATTTTATGTTTATAAAGAAAATAAAAAGATACTAAACCTAGATCTAACAATGCAATGCAATGAAGATGAGATTGAGTTCACGTTGGGTTCACCAAAATGTGTAGGGGGCAAAAGTGAGACTAAGCAAACAAGTTCTAATCCCACTCTCATGTACACACTGTGGAATACAAAAGATCCTAGGGAGGTAGCACACTTTGGCTACTTCTTGTGAAAAAGAGAGAGCCAAGGATTACCTCTTAGGGTTTCTATTCCTTTGCTAAAAATGTGGGGAATATGTGATGCAAGAGTGCATATTTGAATGTTTTAACCTAGGATACAAGTATGAATAAACAACCCTAATATGAAGATGCAGAACTGAGAATAATCGATATGTTGCAGAAAAGTACAGATTAAGAGGCAAATTCAGAGGTGCACCTATTTCAGAAAAAAATGAGCAAAAATGTCTAGGATCAGGGTGTTGCACCACTATCCCGATTCTGTAGACCTAAAGCTATACATGTGGAACTCGAAATTGAGATCTAAAAATTGTTGCTCTACCAAACGTTGTAGAAAATTGGGAGGACCAGGGCGCCACACCCCTGTCCTTGGTAGGACCAGGGTGCCACGCCCCTGTCCTGGGTAGGACCAGGGTGCTATGCCCTTGTCCTAGGGGTTTTTGGTGAATTTTGGCCCTCAAAATAGTCCCTATACACTCTATCAGTCTGGAAACTTCCAGTGACACTTGGATCCAAACCTGTAACTGTAGCTGAAAAATAGGGTTTTGGGTGGCTATGTAGGGTTTTTCCTAAGTCAAACCCCCATTTTGGTGATTTCAACCTCAACGAATAACCAATTTTTAAAGTAAAATAGTGTGTGTAAGAACCTTGTGTGTGTGCAAGATCCTAGGATGAGAGTAAACAATCTAGAGCAACCCTAAGAGTAAACCCTAATTGGTTGTAATTGACAAAGTAAATGCTCTAAATCAATGATGCAAAATGATCTAAAATATGAATGTAAATCAAATTGATGTAAAATAGCTCATACTAAGACATAGAAACAACATGAAATCATACCCAACCCCAAGGGAGAAGTACAAGCCAATCTTCAGTCGGTGATATCCTATTGTTTTCCCATATCTTCAAAATCCCCCAATTGATGAAAGAATGCTTGATAAATTCTTGATAGGAGTTTTTGAATATTGTTGAAGACTCCAAAGATCTTCTCTTTCACTACATAGAAGGCTCCTTGCAATCACTCCAAAAGCTTCTTTTTTTCAGATTCTATTCCTTAGGCCTTCAAATGAAGAAAGAGAGCTCTTATGTATGGAACCCTAGATCTTAATTTCATCTTTAGGTCGACCTAGGATTTGAATTTCCCACCAAAATTTTGGGGTTAAGCATTATAATATCATAGAATTATGCTCCCCAAATTTCGGGAAAAATGTTAGGGACCATGTGCAAAGTGCACATGGTTCGACCAATGTTTCACCAAATTTTTGGGGCTATTAGATATGATGATATTAGAGCGAATCCCAAAATTACAGCTGATTCTGAGATGTTTTGATATGCGAAATAGGACCTTAAAGATCAAAATAGGACATAATTAGGGTTTATGATTTAATGTTTAATTGGAGGAATGAAATGGACAGGGGCACACTTAGGATAAAGGGCCCAACTTTATAACATGTGAAGAGGTGAAATATGAATTTAGATTAAATTAAATTAATTAATTAAATACATAAAGGAGATGACAAATGCAAGATGCAAAACACACTAAGGCGGGTGCTAAAACAAGTGTGGAGTTGTACCACCTTGGCAAGGGTGTACAATTTACGATGCTACAGTAACATCTCAAGGCATTATCAATATTATCAATATAGTCATGATATATTTTCTCTTTCCAGTCTAGTGCATCATGCCAAATAGGATTAACCTCCCTTGGATGTTCAACTATTTTCTCAGTGGTCAATGTGGCATGGCCCAATGACATAAGCTCTATGACTTCTCTTGAAAGCACAAAGATAATCCCATGTTCTTTTCTGACTTGTGGTAGTTTTGTTAACAATTACTTTCTTTTGTTCCATATATTTATATATAACATCTTGAACTTAGTGACATAACTTACGCCAACACCATACATTTCATCGATCTAGTCAGTGACAACTTTAGCATACCCCAAGTTACCTTTAACTTTCCTCACAGTGTCTAGATAAATCCCCTGCACCTGTGAGCTTGAAGACTCTCCAACAGTGGGATTTATAAAAGATGAAATGAAATCCTTCAAATATTTTACCTAAGATTGGAGCTCAAGATTCTTCTTCTTTTGTTCCTTTGCTCTTTAGATTAATGCATGAATACAGTAGTCAACATGATAGACCCCTCCAAGTTGGAGGGTCCCATATTTACATGACTGATCTTATAATCCTTCTCAATTACATCACTTACATCCACATTCCCAACAAGATCAATGATTTCTAGGATTTGGTGGCCAGGAGCAGGATTAGAGACAATTTGAGACATTTGTAAAGCCTTCTTAGGCTTACGGGAGCTTTGCAATAACAACACAATTGTGTCAATTTTGGTAGAGATAGGGGTGGAAACCTTTCTTTTCTTCTCAACCTCTAACTTCAGCCAAGTTGGAGAAGACATCTCATATTTTGATTCATTATTGGTAATAACAGGGGTGCTTTGCAGAGGGGAGGAAGGGATTTCAAGTAAAGCAGAAAAAGACTAATCATAAATGATTTTCTCATATATACCGTTAGAATTAGAGAGGGGTGATTTTCCTTTGAGTGGGGTAGCTCGGTCATTTTGTTCACAAGTTTCTTTAAGCTCAGTAGTGGTCTCTTCTATCTTTTCTCCATCACTACCTGCTTGAGATCTTATGCTCAAAGGTTTATCTGTTGACTTGGTTGCTGGTGTTTGAGCAGGGGTGGAGGAAACTATCCCATTCTCTCTATGAGATGATGATTTTTGACCTTGAGAAGAGCTAACCTACTACTTCTATTTGCCATTTAGCCAGTCAAAGGTTGTCCTTAACACCGGGACAATACAAACCATCAAGTCTGGAACTTCTTCCTTAGACTAGTCAACTTCCAAAGAGACCACATTAGCAACAGTATGGTATTCCGGATCAATGATAACCTAATCTTTGATAACATCATCCGGGACATTAGAGGAAACACCAAGGGTGTGAATTTGCTACAAGGAGAGCCTCATGTAGCTTATCCTAAACACTTCAACATCATCTAAACAATCTTCCCAAAAATCTTCAAGCTTAGGATGATGCATGTAACCTTTAGCTCCAAACAGATGGTGCCTTACATACCCTTTATTGTTAAAGCTACCTTTGGTTGATAAAGATGAAAAGTGAAATTTCTCCAAAAATATCCCCATTGCCTTAGCAACACCATTAGTTTTACAACAAAAAACACTAGTGGATAATGGAAAGGAATATCCCCTCTTTCCCATATTCAGATACTTCACATTCACTATAGACATCTGGCAGTAGACTTCTAAAACCACAACATAATTAGAGGGAAAATGGGGTAGTTTGAGTGGCTCCTTCTCCAAACCCCCAATTCTAAGAGATGAGAACTGTTCGAATTGGGTGTAAAAGCTTCCAAATTTCATCACAAAGTTAGCAGAAACATGAGAAAACTATATGCCAGGGTTTCCTTCTAATTTTCTGACCAAAATCATTAAGAATATATCATTGAAGTGGGAAAAAATGTGTGTGCTCTTCCGCAGGGTCCTATGAATTTTTTTGATAAACAAGTGTAGAATCAGGGGAAGGGTGATGAAGCTCTAGACCTGGCCAAGCATACTCTTGACTAGCAAGGATGTAAACATGATATGAGCACATATGGAAGGCAAGGGACTGGCAGATGTTCCACAATTGCTCATTTACATGAAAACTGATGACAAAGGCCCAATCAATGAAACTATCAGGAGCACATATAGTGAGGATTGAATGACACATCCAGAATTTGAAAAACTCAGTAGAATTACTACCCACGACGTGGTGCAATAGGACTATAAATTTTGCAACGTCATCTTGGAAATGCATTCTTCTAAGCTTAGTGGGTAACTAACACTTACCTCCTTTTTATGACTTAAGCTAGTTCCTTGCTATACAATTCATGCAGAAGTCACCATGCATGCAAAAGTACTTTCACCAGCCAACATAAACATGCTCTCAACCGCTTCTTTTTCATGGAGACACAAAACACGAGAAACGCTTTCAGGGTTAATTCGTGCAATCACTCTGCCACCTTCCACCCAAATTTTTTGAGTCTCAGGATGATATCTCTCAGAGAAAGTAGCAACCAAATATGTGCAAGGAACAAGAAATGGAAAACTAGCTGCAGAAGCCAAACCACATTGCACATCTTTTTCACGTAGCACATGTCTCTAGCTCTTGCAAAAATGTTTTAAAATTCAATAGATCTATCACTATGTCTTGCATGCCCATCAACTGATTTTGTATTATACCCTACATGAGCACGAGCTAGATGATACACTTAGAGAACTCAAAAAATGGAGGCTAGTTCAAAAATCATTTTCCACCCCATTCATGTACTTAATCGATATGACATGCCTTAAATGCCACATTTACTTCACCTCTTTAAAAAGTGCCTTAATTTGACTTCTTACTGAGAAGGCAAATAGTGTTAGTTCATATAAAACCTGACACAAAGATGACGTCCCAAAACCTAGGAAATATTTGACATATTGCTTGATCGGGGATAACACCAAGTTACAAACCTAAGGTTGGGACTTGTGAGCTTTTTACAACCCGCAATAGAGCGACCAAATACAAGATAGGAGGCATCGGGTGATCGGGGATTTTTAGAACTTCCTAACTTTGTGACTGACTTAGAAAAGGAGCGCGACACATGACATGACTTTAGGAAATGATTGAATCCATGACCAAAGGGGAGCGATTTCAAAATTAAAATAAAGGGGTAACACATTGGCTCTGAATGGGCACAAGGACTTTTAGGATGTAGAGGATCTAGAAAAATTGGCATAAGACTTATTCATTGGGCAACAATGACGCAAGAAAGTAAACATAACAAACTAACTAGGAAAACAAAACTATGTACAAAGGAAAAAGACACCGCTTTAACTAAATATCTTCAAATCTTGCCCATTATAGGTAAGAGGCAATGGAGTACCATCCGGGTAAGCCAACAAAAAAGAATTGTTGCCAAGGATCTGCCTGATCCGAAAAGGCCCCATCCATAATGAATCAAACTTATTATGTAAGCCTTTTGGTGCCATTCTCTTGTCCCAAAGGAGGACCATGTCTGTTAGGCCCAATATGGAAAGCTAATGTACTGAGAGGGGAGGGGTGAATCAGTACTTCAAATCCTTTTCTCAGCAATATCTTAACTATTATGCATAAACCAAAAACTACTGTAACATAACATAAAGATAAAACAAATGAGTAACAATCTTACATGATTCACTCCATAACACATATATTTTGGTTACGCAGAAACTCTTGGTTAGAGAGAAAAAATGCGGTGGGGATGGCACCCACAACTTCACTACTGCAATAATAAATAGTGCTCAGTTAGAGCTACATATTCAGCTATTTCTGATAGCTTACCTTGTTAGGAGTAACAAGATCTGTTAGATCTACCTTGCTAAAGGAATTTACAACACTATATATATGCTGCACCTGGTTAGAGGATTTACAATTTATAGACTTGATTAGAGTCTTTTACCTTGTTAAAGGTTTCTCTTACAACTTCAAAATATTACAATAAGACTTTACAAATATCTGCAACTTTACATCTGAAATGCTGTAGCAGATTCTATGTGCTCAAAATAAGATTACCTTGCCTATAGCATACCTTGGTAACTCATAAAGTAACTTGGTAAACCCTTCTGTTTACTCTATTCCTCGACTGTTCTCTGATAACCTTCTCGGTGACCTCTGTGTCTCTGTAACAGTCATAATACTCTATGATTTCTCATGTATCACATAAGTCTTGCTTCATACACATATGCACACACATTTCTCACATTCACACATCTTTCTAACCCTAAATTCATGCTGTATAAATAGAATTCTTATGTCGGTGATCTGATTCATTGCTTCGATCTTACAAACATGATTTCTCGAATAAATAACCATGCAAAATATTTCATTGGCTAGATGACCTCAAAATTATACAAAATCTGTATGTGCAATTTCCAATGTGATAACGGTTCTGTGTGCCTCGATCTTGTAACACATTTTCATATGTGTGTCCAAGTTCAATGAATCTGGTAACATGTTTCACTCGGTGTATATCAACTCGGTGTATTATCTTTACTGCTCGGTAGACATGAAATAACACTCGGTAGACAACTCGGTGTATACTAGGCTTTGTGACTGTTTTCCTTCTGTAACCGATTAGGCTGTTCATACCGACTAAATATTTCGGTAGTGGTAACCGACTAGAGTATATAGAATGACTTTGTATATAAAACTAATGGCAATTTGATAAGTAGTAACAATCTCCCCTTTTGACATTAGTTGAGATGTTTGACAAAACTACTTTCAAAGTCATTACTCAAAAATCTGTATACTTTACAAAATTTGACTAAACATGTAGTATATACATTAGTCATTGAAATAGTATAATCAAATATACTCCCCTTATCAATATGCTGTACAAAACTCTGTAATCACTATTCTTTCCCCTGTTCATTGCTCGGTTCACTGCTCTTGGATACTCTACATATTCTACTCATTCTCTGCTAGGTATACTCCCCCTGTATACTACACTCCAGTTGTTTGATACTTTGAATACTATACACTCCCCCTGTGTACTTTGATGCTATATATACTCTTGATGATATACTCTGATATACTCCCCCTTTTTGACAAACATCAAAATTTAGTTACCATTGGGAGGTGGCAACTGATCAAAAATGGATTTGTACTTTGTCTTTGCTTCGGTGAGAGCGACAGAGAGTGCATCCTTTACACTGTCCATTAAAGAATTTTGTGCATTAATATTAGCCAATAATGAAATTAAGCCATCTAAAGTGCTTCCCTCTTGTGTAGTAGAGAGATAAGTGGCTCGGTTTAGCTGTTCTTGAACGGATGAAAGATGAGGAAGGAATAATGTTTGAAGTGTCATTATGTCCATCATGATCTTGTGTTCTTCATTCCTTAGTTCCAATTGTTGAGCCATGAGCTGTTGTAGCTTAGTATAAAAGTTCTGAACTGAATTGGGCTCAGGGGTCAACTTATTTGAGAGATTGGTGATCTCTTTCTCAATTGCTTCTGTTTTATTCTTAATGTCCTTAAGAAATAAAGAAAATGTGCAGAGTTTCTGAAATAATGAAAGAATGTGCTTGAGTTGAGGGACAACTCAACAATAAATTTGACAAGTTTTATCTTGCCAATAGCAATGGATTTCTGTACTTTTTCTATCATTTTAGCAGTTAGCTCCTTGTCTTTTAGTTTGCTCAGGCATTCGGATGCATCTACTCCAGATGTCTCAATCTGATTTAGGAGTTCATCCAATTGAATATGAATGGCTGCATCAGTTGATACTGTAGTTGAAGGTAGCATATCTGATAGTAAGGTCTTTACCTTCTGAAGTACTTTATTCTTCTTTTGTATGGCCAGTTGCTTCTCTGTTCGGCCTTTGCTTTGCACAGTTCACTGAATTCAGTGAGTGCTTGCCCTTTCAATTTGGAGATGTCTACATTGGGCAACACTATCGGTTTTGATAAATCAATTTTGAAACTATGCTTTTTCAACTTCTTTTCTTTACCTTTCACCAGGTGAACCACTACAATAACTTCAGAGGCTTGAGAACCCTCGGTAGGTTGCTCAGTAGAGAAAACACTTCTGTCGGTTCCTTTAGCCTTGGTAGTGTCCTTTGGTGTCTCGGTGCTTGGTGTCTCAGCTATAACATTTTCCGTGCTAGAAGGTGCTTGAGAGGTTTGTTCTTGTGAAGTACCTTCTGCTGTAGACTTTTGACCTTTGGTGCCTTCACCTGTAGCCTGAGGAGATTTAGTTGTAGCAGGTTGATTGATCGGTGGGTAAGGCTGAACTTGTTCCAAAACAGATTCACTGGAGACAAGTTTTGCATAAGCATTGCCTTCTATCATTTCTTGTTCAGGTGCCTCTGCATCCATGATATCTTCATCTATTTGAATGGTGTTAGCAGGGTCTTGCTCGGTGACACCAAGCTCTTGGTCAGTGACATCGACTATTTCCACTGTAGATTGTTCACCAACATTCTTTCTTCGAAAGATGGTCTTCCATTGCTCTTTTGTTTCCTTCTCCACTTCTATATATAGGCCATTCATCAATTTCAAGGCCTTTTGTTTTACTGTAAATTGAGTTTGGCTATTTGTCAGATGTTCTTTTATTTCATCAACCGACATATCAGGAAAGAGATGCACCAAACTTCTTTCTCTGATTTGTTTCTCCGAGTCTAGGGCATATTGCCATCTGGTTTCAATATGTGCATATAATTCCTTAGGAATAGAATTACATACTTCTAATGGGACCACTCGTAATTTGAGAAGTGTGCAAATGACAGCTTCTTCAATTTGCCTCTTTTCATCAGCAGATCTAGATTCATATTTGACAAATTTGAATCCACCAAATCCACCATATTCCTTTAGATTATTACAAAAATTTTCTACACTATGTACATCTACCTTCTTGCTTTTCACAATCTGAAATTTGTTTGCATCTTCAGATTCGGTATCACTCGACTCTTTTGGCAAAATGAGTCTCCGAGTAGATTTCTTGTAATTTCTAGTTACCTTAGGAATGACAACAGTCTTTTGTTTCTTACTCGGTGATGCAACAAATGCCCTTGTGTTAGGTCTCTTTGTTGGAGGGGTCGGTAGGGCCATTGAAGTGTCCTGTTTCTTTCTCTTCAACACTTTTCCCTTAGGCAATTCGGTGCTAAGTGTTATGGCTGCTTCTTGGGCTTCTGTCTCCTCTTCGGTGATGGCTAGAACTCCTTTGACAGGTGTGGTGGAAGACTCTTCTCCAAATTTCTCAGTTAATGTCTTAATCATCTTTCTAGCTTTTCTTGTAGCCTTAGGTACTACAATGCTCATTTTTTCTTTTTTCTTCACCTCTTCATAGGTTCCATACCTCGGCTCGGTAGGATACCTTGGTAATGATAGATAGGCATCAATTTGCTATTGTGTGATATCAAAATCAATCTTGTAACCCATAGGTGACAAAGATTGAGTCCTCGGTTCCACAACATTCACATAACAGTAATCGGTGTTGACCTCAAAACATATTTCATCTTTGTATTTTTCTACCAGCTGTGGTGGAATCCGGTACCTATTATGCATTTTCTCTTGGAACTTGCTGAAGTAATCATCCATTATATCATTAAAGTTATCACCTAACTTCTTGATGAAGTCATTGATCTGATGGGTGATTGGTCAGTGTAGTTCCCGAACAACTTTATCGACTGTTGGAAAAAACTTCTCAAAGTAGAAAAACATACATACAAGTAGTGATCCAAATTTTAGAGTATTTTCCGTGTTGTTCTTCTTCAGCTTCCTGATTGTGTTTAGATTTTCAAACAAGTTCTTCAGCAATACTTCACACAAGTCAAATTTCATGCCTTTCTTAACAATTTTGTATGCTAAGTCCACTGTTGCACAGGGTACACTGTTTTCCCTTGCCGATTGGAAGAAACAGTAACCAATTCCTCTAATGGCAAATTTGAGTTCAGGATCAGTGACATTGTTCAACTTCAGACCTCTGCAATCCGATTCAATTCCAGTCAAACTGATCAATTCCTTCTGTGATATCATTTTCTGTGCTCGGGCATGATCATAGATAGGATAACCGGTGATCAGATGAATGATTTCTTTAGTGATCTTAAACGGTTGCTCTTGTAGCCACATGAAATCATCATGCACTCGGCTTAGTACAAACTTGACCCATTGGGGTTTGAACACACGGGGATAGGTTAGGGCTTCAGTCAATCCCTTGATTTTGATATGCTCATACTTGCTATCCATTTTACCATCTGTGCACAATTCATCATATGCATCTTTGATCTCAACATGACCGAGTTCTTCAACACGACATTTTGTGAAGAATCTCACATCCTCAACTAACAAGACTTGATTCGGGATGAGTGAAAAAGCAGTTTTGTCATCCAGTTCAGATTCAATTTTGGGAGTCAGAGTATTTTAGTGAGGGATTTTCTACATTTGTGACAACAATGGGGTCCTGGATCTTAGATGCCATTTTGATTTCAGATAGAAATTGACACAGGAACCTTAGGGTTTGAGAACTTAACAAACAACAGACGCATCACACTCAATAGATAATAACAACTTAATGAGTTCTATAAACCAGCTTAGCAATGCGATGAGATTCGATGTAAATACCTTAGATTTTGCTTTGACGATGGTTTGATCACCTTGATTCGCTCTGCTCTGCTTCTCGAAAACTTAGTGAATGAAAATGACCGTGAAAAACCTTTTAAGTACTCAAAAATACCTTATCGGGCTTCGTGCAAGTTAGGTCAAAGACATTAAATGCATTCGGTTCACTTAACTTTCTTTCCCTTTTTTTTGCACTTTAACCGAGTAACCAGATTTCCTTCATATACCGACTTGACAGGCTTCCTGAATTCACCAACTTAATAGTTTTCCTGTAAAGTGCTCCAAAAGACTTTGATAGAATTTCAAACTTACTACTACATCTTACTATGCAGATTTTGAATTCAGTACATACTAAAATAGGAACTGTTTAAGATTTAACCTTGTGAGAATGCAATCCCTTCATACCTTTACCGATTAATTTGGAGTGGGAGCACCTAACTCGATAGGTAAGGTGCTTTCTTTATTTGACACAATTTCCTTCTTTCTCCAAATCATCTTTAATTTCTTTTTTATTTCCTCAGTGTCTTCTCTAGGTTGATCTCTGCAATCTCCAGCCAAGTGTCCAACTTTGTGACAATGAAAACATGCCATACCAAGATTTCTCCATGATCTTCGGTTATTCATTCCAAACCTTATAAAGCAGTTGGCACTTATATGTCCATATCTTCCACAACATTCACACCATATCCTTGTATTGTAATCCCATGGTACTGCAGAATATTGTCGGTAAGGATCTGTGTGAGTTCAACAACCTCTAGTATTTTCTTGGTGTGCAGACCACATGTGGTTCTTTTGCTTAAACCAACACTTCTTGGTACTATGTCCATATCTATTGCAGTTTTTACAAAACCCTTTGAATTTTGCCTTCTGATAATTGTTAACAGACTTTGTCCTACATTGATTAGATGTGTGACCATATTTATTGCAATTGTAACAATAACCATTGGTCTTAGTGGTATTCGGTTGCTTACCTTTTCTGATTTGACACATGTTGGCAGTATGACCTTGATTTCCATAGTAGTAGCAAATAGGCTTCTTCCTTTTGATGTTATTCCTTTTTCCAGCTTGTTTTGATGATTCTCCTCTCTCGGTAGTGCAGATTCCCTTCTCGGTAGAGTCTTTTCCTTTGTAACCGAGTCCTCCTTCTTTGTAGGGTCATCTTGTGTTCAGTTGCTCATCCAACATCTTTGATGCTTCATAACTCTTCTTCAGTGTTTCCTTGGATTTCTTCTCTTTTTCAAGTTCATTGCTCAACTTTGATACTTCAAGTTTCAATGCTTGATTCTCATCATCTTTCAGATTTGCTTCATGATGTGCATAAACTAGTTGATTTGTCAGATTTTGTTGAATACTAGTTAGCCTTATGATTTCATCATTCTTATCAGATACTAAGACTTCAATTTGTTGTTTCTCTCTTTGTAGATCTCTTACTTTATCCTCGTCTATCCTTAATGCATCTAGATTTTCAGTCATCTGTGTACTGAAATGTTCATGTTCTCTTTTCATTGCTTTTAGTTGATCAGCCAATGCTTTGTTCTTTTCTTTCAACATTCCAATCATTTCTTCAGTTTCTTCAGATATACTATTCTCAGATGATGTCTTGATTTGTTCCACTAACTCTTGAGAATCCTACAAGTCATTAGATAATCTTCTCCTTACTTTTAGAGATTTTTGCATTTGCCTTTGCATGTCTGCAATCACTTGATTTGCATTATCCAGCTCTTCTTGTAGATACACAATCCTCTGAGATTGTTTATAGCCTTCCATTGATAAGATCTTTCTCTTTAGGTAGTTAAATCCTTTTCCAAGATTCAAGCTCTGATACCAATTGTTAGGCCCAATATGGAAAGCTAATGTACTGAGAGGGGAGGGGTGAATCAGTACTTCAAATCCTTTTCTCAACAATATCTTTACTGTTATGCATAAACCAAAACTACTATAACATAACATAAAGCTAAAACAAATGAGTAACAATCATACATGATTCACTCCATAACACATATATTTTGGTTATGCAGAAACTCTTGGTTAGAGAGAAAAACTGCGGTGGGGATGGCACCCACAACTTCACTACTACAATAATAAAGAGTGCTCGGTTAGAGCTACATATTTAGCTATTTCTGATAGCTTACCTTGTTAGGAGTAACAAGATATGTTAGATCTACCTTGCTAAAGGATTTTACAACACTAAATATATGTTGCACCTGGTTAGAGGATTTACAATTTATAGACTTGATTAGAGTCTTTTACCCTATTAAAGGTTTCTCTTACAACTTCAAAATATTACAATAAGACTTTACAAATATCTGCAACTTTACATCTGAAATGCTGTAGCAGATTCTATGTGCTCAAAATAAGATTACCTTGCCTATAACATACCTCAGTAACTCATAAAGTAACTCGGTAAACCCTTATGTTTACTCTGTTCCTCGACTATTCTCTGATAACCTTCTCGGTGACCTCTGTGTCTCTGTAACAGTCATAATACTCTGTGATTTCTCATGTATCACAAAAGTCTTGCTTCATACACATATGCACACACATTTCTCACATTCACACATCTTTCTAACCCTAAATTCATGCTGTATAAATAGACTTCTTATGTCGGTGATCTGATTCATTGCTTCGATCTTACAAACATGATTTCTTGAATAAATAATCATGCAAAATATTTCATTGGTTAGATGACCTCAAAATTATACAAAATCTGTATGTGCAATTTCCAATGTGATAATGGTTATGTGTGCCTCGATCTTGTAACACATTTTCATATGTGTGTCCAGGTTCAATGAATCTGGTAACACGTTTCACTCAGTGTATATCAACTCGGTGTATTATCTTTACTGCTCGGTAGACATGAAATAACACTCGGTAGACAGCTCGGTGTATACTGGGCTTTGTGACTGTTTTCCTTCTGTAACTGACTAGGCTGTTCATATCGACTAAATATTTTGGTAGTGGTAACCGACTAGAGTATATAGAATGACTTTGTATATAAAACTAATGGCAATTTGATAAGTAGTAACACATGTCTCCAATAGAAAAATATCTCTGCTTGGCTCTCTTGTCAAAAACATTCTTAACCATCTACTGGTGGTGAGTAAATTTGTCAATCACCACATCCCTTTTCTCTTCTAACTTATTCAAGTACATAATCCTCTTCTCTACTGTAGATTGGAATTGTTCGTCTTCAATAGCCTTTTGCAAATTGAGCGCAGAAAGTTCTAGAGGCAAAGGTAAAACACTCTCCACCCCATAAACAATCTGAAAAGGAGACATGCCTATAGCCCTTTTGTATGTTACCCTATCTGCCCACAAAGCATCATATAACTTCTTATGCCATTCCCTCTGATTCTCATCTACCAATTTCTTGACGATGGAAATAAGATTCTTGTTGGTAGACTCAGCCTATCCATTTCCTTGAGGATAATAATATGAGGAATGTGTCAAACCAATGCTGATTTCATAACAAAATAGGGTAATCTCAACTGATGAAAAATAACTAGCATTATTAGCAACTATTTTCTTAGGAACTCCAAATCTTACCAAGATATTTTCTTTCAGGGAACCGCACACTACCTCATAAGTGGTATGTTTCATAGGGATGGCTTCTACCCATTTGATGAAGTAATCAATGGCTATCAAAATATGGGTGTGTCTAGTAGAGGAATGTGGATTGATTGGGCCTATAAAGTCAATGTCCCATTGTTGGAAAGGTTCATTGATCACAACAGGTCTCAAGGGTAATGCGGCTAGATGGGGTCTACCAATAAAAATGGCACTCTTTTCACACTAAAAAACCCATTCATATGCATCTTTGAACATACTTGGCCAATAGAACTTATCGCGAAGAACCTTGAAAGTTGTCATAGAAGAAAAGAAATGACCACCACAGGCCTCATTATGGAAAAATTCCAACTTCTTCTATTGCTCCTTATCTACACATCTCAAAAAAGTACCATCAATTCCTCTTTTATATAGGTTTCCTTTCCAAAGAACATATCTCCAAGCCTTCAGTTTAAAATTCCTTTTTTTTTTGAGGACAAATGAGAAGGACAATCTCCATACATTAAGAAATATGACACATCCGAGAACCATTCGTCCGTTGTGCTAGTAAACAACACCAATGGAAAATTTTCTTCCTTGGAAGGTTTTCTTTCTGCAATTTATTTTGCCAAGCCTTTTCCTTTGACCAAATTGGTAGGTTTGATATCCACATCATACTCCTGCACTTTAGGTATCCTAGAGCCCCTTTTATTGCAGCTGACCTCCTACTAAGTATGAATACTTTTCACAGCTGCCTTTGGCACAAAGACGACAACATGAGAATGCAAAATATAATATCTGAAGCTCTTGAGAGCTTTCACCACAACATAAGAATGTTTCTGAAGAGGAGAACAATTTAGCTCATACTTATTCAGGGGGATGCTCATACAAGATATGGGGGCTTCAATACCTTGTTCATTCTTTTGCAATAATATAACAGACAAGGTATGTTCTGAGGCATATGAGTATATAATGAAACATTTAGAGAATCAGGGTATACTAGGGTAGGTGCATTTGCAATTTCTATTTTGATGTCTTCAAAATATTTCTTTCCCTCAGGAATCCATTTGAAAGAAGGGTGGTTCTTCATCATTTTTGCAATGGGCTGGGTCAACTCGGCAAAACCAGGAACAAATCTTCTCACGAAATTGACTTGGCCAAAGAAAGACCTAACACCATCCTTGTTCACTGACAAGCTCAACTGCATGATCGCCTTTACTCTTTTGGGTTTGATCTTAATTCCTTCCTTTTAGACAATATGACCCAAGAGTTTCCCCTTAGTTACGACAAATACAGACTTCTTTGGATTCAAAGAGATACCTTCTTCTCTGCATTGCTACAGAATAACTTCCAAATCGTGCAAATGATTTTCTCTCTTCTCAAATAAAACTATCAAATCATCCAAATAAATCACAATGATCTTGTTTTTTAAGTCCCCAAAAGATAGGTCCATGGCTCTCTGAAAGGTGGCACTAGCATTGATAAGACCAAATGATATTTTGTGATACGCAAATACTCCAATAGGAGTAGTGAAAGCAGTTTTATGTTGATCCTCTAGAGCTACTTCGATTTAATTATAACTTGAGAAGCCGTCAAGCATATACATCATCTTTGAGCCTGCAATTGTTTGCAAGATATGGTCCATGATAGGCAAGGGATAATTATCCTTAAAGAAAGCTTGGTTCATATTTCTGAACTCCACACATATCCTTATTTCTCCATTCTTCTTCCTAACAGGAACAATATTAGATACCCATGTGGAATGATGAATGTGGTAGATGATCTTTGCATTTCACATCTTATCAATTTCAACAAAGATTGTACCAACAATATTTGGATTATAAGTACGTTGTTTCTGCTTGAAAGGTGTAACACCAAGTTTCAAAGGAATTTTATGCTGAAAGCTACCATTTTAGAATTTCTTCAAATCAACATAGTTCCAGGAAAAGACATCTTGATAGCACAACAATAAAGTGATCAATTTTATCTTTCTTGAGGAGAGCAACACTTCCCAATACAGACAAGCTTAGGGTTTTCCTCAGTTCAAATATTAACTTGATCATACTTAGAGGATGTAGGAGCAGACTTGTTCTTTTGTTTCAGATATTGATCATGCTGACTGAAAAGACCTTCAAGAGAGACCAGTCCCTTAGGTATTTTATTTCCTTTTAACTGCACTATCTCCACTTCATTTGCCTCATCTTCCAAGACTTCATTACTTTCATTATCACTCCCTTCAAAATAACAGTGAGCAAAAGATTTTGAATTCTCAAGGAATTAAATTATTTGTTTGTCATCATTAAACACCTACTAATGCTCAACATTATCAGGGACACTGAGTTTGTAAATTACCTCGACTTGGAAGGTTTTATCCATAAAATTAGGGTGGGGTAAGAGTAGAGAAGTTGACACAACTAATGAGTCTACTCTCGTGTTCTGACTTCTTGAGACTGATTCAGTTGAGAAAGCATCAAAGAATTCGATGCAATACCAAACTCTGTTTCTGTAATGTTTCAAATGACCATTCTTCATAGTGTAAACTTTCTTGACTTGTTTGACAACTAGATTAGCATCACCAACAACTTTCAACTATTTAATCCCCTTTTCCTTAGCTAACCCCAAACCAAGCAACAAAGCTTCATATTTTGTGGTATTATTAGTATTGGCAAAATCTAACTTGAAGGCGTAGGGAAACTTGTAACCATCTGGTGAAAGTAAGACCACCCTTGCTCCTGATCCAGCATTGCCACAACTTCCATCAAACTCCAATGTCCATAACTCATCTTTCAGGCTAGGGGTAATTTATTTTGAATTATCATGAGGGTTTGAAGAACACATATAAGTGACAGGCCCAATTTCAACAAATAGAATGTCAACTCTAGGGTCTTCAGACTTCAACACAGTTTTTTTTGCTTTGGTCTTGGGGTTTAGACGCATCAATATTTTTTCCTTCAAGTGGAATTAAAGCATGTGACCAATACTTCTAAATTTACCCTCCCAGATCCTTACAAAAACTCCTACTTAGTAGCATCCCATAATTGGCAGGTATATCAATCACTAATATTGTCAATTTCAATCTTTTCTTTGGGAAAGCTACAAGAGCTACCTAAGCATCTTTAATTTGACCTATATTTGGCAGTGCAAAACCATCTACAGAGTAGCATTTCCCTTGCAAAGAGGTAATGGATAAACCTAAAGCTTGGGCTACTTGAGCAGACATTACATTTTTGGAAGCACCAGAATCAATAATGCAGTTGCTTAATCTAAAGCCAACAATGAATAAAGATACATAGAAGGGCTCTGGTTTGGCTGAAGGGTCTTGCAAGAAAAAAGTATCATCTTTAAAATTAGCACAAAATTTCTCTTCTACAATGACTTCATTATTAGTGGATAACTGGGCATTGTATTGGGGTGATAGGGTTCCCTCTTTGACATATTTAAACAGTTAATCCAATTCCTTAGGATTGAGCCTTAAATATTCAACTTGACAAATTTGGATCTTTATATTTTTACAAGACTCGATTATATCAAAGGAACTAGCATTCGATACAACAGGAATAGGAGTAGAAGGGGTTACCTCAGCTTGAGTCTCTTTGGGAGTCCCTTGATCTGTTTTTTTTTGTTTGGTTAAGAGAAAATTTGGGGTTGTAGAGGCATTACTATGTTCCCCCTTTGGATGTTGTGATCGAGTGAGCATGACACAATTAGGGTCATTCACTTCTACCAATACATCGATGTTACCAGGCAAGTACTCAAAGAAGTTGACACCAACATCCTTGGATGAACTAGGTTCCTCTACATAGGGCTCTATGGTATTCTCACTAGTAGAGAGAAGTTGTGTATATCTTATCATTTTTGGATAGGGGCTTTCATCATGATCAGATGTTAAATGAAAAACACAATGATTAGTCACATTCAAGGATGAAGAAGAAGAAGAAGAAAGACCTTCAATCACCAACCTTGGGCTTGGACCAACTATAGCAAGCGGTTTACTTTGGGCAAGCAATACTGAATCATCCTCAACTATCTTGAATCCACCTCCAAACTTGGTTCTTAATGCATTCCAATCATTAATGCAACCACCAGGAAGAGAATAGAACCACTTGACAACAGGACCAGTTAAAGATTCCACAAACAACCTCATTGCAACATCTTCTTGTTGCACTGCCAAGATAGAAGATGCAACAAAGAAAGCCTTCAAATTTTCTTCAGGAGAAACCTTCCCATCCCCATTAAACTTAGGGATAATTTTCCTAGAGCCTTTGGGTAAGTCGTGGAGGTGGGCCCCGATTGTAAATGTGATAGGACCTATTGCTAAGCCCCATGGTACATGTGGTGGAGGTTGAGCCATGATTTGGATGGCAGGGATTGGGAAATAAACTTGGAGAGGTAATATAATACCCTACAATACAAGGGCTTGACTGAGAGAATGTTAATGGGAATATGTAGGCCTATTAGACCTAGGGGGAGAAGGAGCTCTACTGACAATTTTAGTTCTCCAAACAAGAGAGAAAACTGAAAAAGTTGATAGACTCAAAATTCAAAATCTTGATCAACAATCCCTTTTTTCTTATCGGCCCTAGTGTATCTTTTGGAAGCCAAAATTTAATCAGCAAGGCTTAGAGTCACCAACTTCAACCTAAGGGGAAGATTCAATTAATTCCAAAGATTGGTAAAGGGAGGATCTCTTCAACTTGAATAACTACTTCCTCTTGGACAACATCCATATGCACAATATTTTCCCCAAACTCCTCTTCCTTTTCCAAGACAACATTAATTCTATGAAAGTGACGTTCAGTTCTCCTCTTTTCCCAGGCAAGACATCAAAGAGTTACAACTAAATCTTCTTGATTATGAACCAACCAATCTACATTAGGTTGTAACATAGGGGAAACTTGGTTTGGCAGACCCATAACAAACTACTATCCCACAAATTCCTCAGAATACTCATCCTTATATATTTTCCCCAGCAGAGTCACCAAAAATTAGTTGGTTAACAGATTTGTCACCTAACTTTATATTATCATGCCCACAAAGATGAAAAATGTAACTGCAGTTGAACCAGCCTAACAAATTATGAACCAGCTGACTCTACTTATTTTACAAGGTGGTAACTACTTTCTAATGGTTTTCAATGAATAAATAAACAACTCATATTCTTTTAACTCGAAAGAAAATAAGGAAAGAGCTTTTAAACAGAAAGATTTATAATGGCATTCATAATACTAACTACTATTTTTAGAATCTTTAGATTTTAAAGTAAAGCTACTGCAAAACACCATTCACAGCTAATATTCCACAACAACTAAAATATCAAATCATCTACCATTTCCATATAAGCTCACCAACTGACATCCATTTCAAAGAACAGAAAAGCATCCATACACCATAATTCAATTCTTATGAATATATGAAAGCCACCAACAATTCTTCTATATTTAAAAGTGTTAGAATCCAAGAACACTGAGAGGGGGGGAATGAATCAATGTTCTATCGGTAAACACATTTATGAACTTATTGAATATGAACCATTTAATAGTAAATAAAATTAAAGTGCATAAACGAAATAACACATAAAGAAGAAACACCATAACACCAATATTTATATGTGGAAAACCTTGCAAAGGAAAAAACCATGGTGGGGCTGATTACCACAATATCTATACACTTTATCAAGGTATACAAATATTACATGGAGGGGATTGCATATGCAATCAGGCCAACCACCTAGAGCTCACTGCTCAAATGTAAGTCTCATTGACTTACACAACAATATACAATGATTAAAAATAGAAATGAACTTATTGATTGCATCTGACCATGTTTGATAAGTTCCGGTTTATGCTCTGTCAACCCTCTCTGTGAATTGGTTTACTGATACTTTGTTCTATTTTGTTTTGCTACCGGTTGAGATTGTGCATGTTAAACTATGCACTAAAGCTTCCTCTTACTGAAAAAAATGCATATAATCAATTTTAGACTGATTTGCAACCAAAATTGCATTCATCTTAACATTAAATCTATTGCTAAAAGATCTCCTTAAATACCCTTTTAACTTGTTGAATATGTTGGCCTATATGAAGAATTATAACTTGTTGGCTGCCGGATCACAAGGTATATCATGCATAATCCCGATGACCATGTCAGCCTGCACATGCTACCAAACATTCCATGAAAGAAATTATCGGGGTCACAAGATATCTTAGTCGGGTCCTATACTTACCCGGGTTCCAAATGCATGTTATCGGTACCAAGACTAACTGGTTATTAAGGATAAAGAAAAGTGTATATACCGGTTGTGTGTAGTGTATACTGATTGAACCAATCAAAGCAAAATAGTAAAATAATAAATATTGATGGTAAATATTGACACCTAAAGATGAGTTTCCATCAATGACAACCCTAAATGCAATTTGCTTTACCAGATGAGTGTCAATTACCAACAAAAATAACAGACAATCCCATGCATAAATTTTTTTCTCTAATGAGAAAAACAAAGTTTGCCCAAAAGATCCTCACTAGAAACACAATCTAGATATTTAAAATATGAAAGATATTTTAAAAGTCTTTAGGCCTTTCCCAGCCAGCCAATGATCAAGAAAAGTAATTAAAACATAAATCAAGAAACCACCATTGCCTGTTTAGCTTCTGGTTCTTCATCTTCAACAATCTCCACCTCTTGTTCAACACATGTCACCTCTTGAGCTTTGATCCTTTTCCTATATTCATGGTACTTGTTCATAGTTGGCTCCATTTTCATGTCCTCTGGTACAATGGTGATCTGCAACCTTGTTCTCCACTTTGCAACCAACCCATCGGTAGCCGCTATATTCTTGTGCATTCCATCCATCTCGGAATCAAAAGTAGAAGTGTGAATTTGCAGGTGACCCAATATTTTAAAGGATTCCAAGGACATTCTCTAATGATCTCTAACGTTCTTTTGATAGCGTATCATTTCACTAATTTCCAATATATTCTCCTAAAAGACATTCATGAGATCAACATCCAAAGTGCAAAGATTTTCTTTAATTTTAAGAAGTCACTTAAGTAATGTCTTAGTGCATTATCAATACCATCAATATAATCACAATAGATTTTCTCTTTCCAATCTAGTGCATCACGCCAAATAGGATTAACCTCCCTTGGATGTTTAACTATTTTCTCAGTGGTCAATATGACGTGGCCCAATGACATAAGCTCTATGAATTCTCTTAAGAGCACAAAGATACTCCCATGTTCTTTTCTGACCTATTGTATTTTTGTTAACAATTCCTTTCTTTTGTTCCATATATTTACATATAGAATCATGAACTCAGTGACATAACTTATGCCAACACCATACATTTCATCGATCTAGTCAGTGAAAACTTTGGCATACCCCAAGTTACCTTTAACTTTCCTCACAATGTCTAGATCAATCCCCTGCACCTGCGAGCTCGAGACTCTCCAATAGTAGGATTTATAAAATATGAAATGAAAACCATCAAAGATTGTACCTCAGATTGGAGCTCAATATTCTTCTTCTTTTGTTCATGCACTCTTTTGATTAATGCATGAACATAGTAGTCAGCATGATAGATGTCCCTCTTCAAGGTGGAGTGTCCCATATTTACATGACTAATCTTATAATCCTTCTCAATTACATTACTTGCATCCACATTCCCAATAGGATCAATGATTTCTAGGATTTGGTGGCCAGAAGTAGGATTAGAGACAATTCAAGACATCTATTTAGCCTTCTCAAACTTATGGGAGTTTTGCAATAACAATGCAACCGTGTCAATTTTGGTAGAGATAGGGGTGAAAATCTTTCTTTCTTCTTAACCTCTGACTTTAGCCAAGTTGGAGAAGTCATCTTAGATTTTGATTCATTATTGGTAATACCAGGGGTGCTTTGCACAAGGGAGGAAGGGATTTCAAGTAGAGTAGAAAAAGACTGATCATCAATGATTCATTGATATATACCCTTAGAATCAGAGAGGGGTGATTTTCCTTGGAGCGGTGTAGCTCGGTCATCTTGTTCACAAGTGGCTTTAAGCTGAGCAGTGGTCTCTTTTGGATTTTTTCCATCACTGCTTGATTGAGATCTTATGCTCAAAGGTTTATCCGTTGACCTGGTTGCTGGTGTTTGAGTAGGGGAGGAAGAAACTATCCCATGCCCTCTATGAGATGATGATTTCTGACCTTGAGAAGAACTAGCCTGTTGCTTCCATTTTCCATTTAGCCAGTCAGAGGTTCTCCCTAACACTGGGAAAGTATGGACCACTAGGTCTGAAACTTCTTCCTTAGACCAGTCAACTTTCAAAGAGATCACATTAGCAACAGTATAGTATTCTAAGTCAATGATGACCTCATCTTTGGTAACATCATCTGAGACATTGAAGGAAACACCAAGGGTGTGAATTTGCTGTAAGGAGAGCCTATGTAGCTTCTTCTGAATACTTCAACATCATTTAAATAATCTTCCCAAAAATCTTCAAGCTCAAGACGATGCATGTAACCTTTAGCTCCATACAGATGGTGCATTACATACCTTTTACTGTCAAAGCTACCTCTGGCTAATAAAGATGAAAAGGGAAATTTCTCTAGAAGTGTCCCCACTACCTTATCAACACCATTAATTTTATAGCAAAAGACACTGGTGGACAATGGAAAGGGATATCCCCTCTTTCCCATATTCAGATACTTCACATTCACTATTTTCATATGGCGGTAGACTTCTAAAAACATAACATAATCAGAGGGAAAATGAGGTAGTTTGAGTGGTTCCTTCTTAAAACCCCCAATTCTAAAATATGAGAACTGGTCGAATTGGGTGTAACAGTTTCCAAAATTTATCATAAAGTGAGTAGAAACACGAGAAAACTGTAAGCCAAGATTTCCTTCTAATTTTCTGACCAAACTCATTAAGAATGCATCATTGACGTGGGAAAAATCATGTGTGCTCTTCTGTAGGGTTAGTTGAGTAAATTTTTGATAAACAGGTGTAGAAACAGGGAAAGGGTGATGAAGCTCTAGACCTGGCCAAGAAGACTCTTTACTAGCAAGGATGTAAACAAGATATGAGCACATATGGAAAGCAAGGGACAAGCGGAATTCCGTAGTTGCTCATTCAGGTGAAAACTGATGATAGAGGCCCAATCAATGAAACTATTGGGAGCACATATAGTGAGGATGAAATAAAACATCCAAAATTCAAAAAAATCAGTAGAATTACTACCCACGATACGGTGCAATAGGACTATGACTTTTGCAACTTCATCTTTGAAATGCATTCTTCTAAGCTTAGTGGGTAGTTGAGACTTACCTCCTTTTTTTGACTTAAGCCAGTTCCTTGCTATACAATTCATGTAGAAGTCACCTTGCATGCAAAAGTACTCTTCACCAGCTAACATAGACATGCTGTCAACCTCTTCTTTTTCAAGGAGACACAAAGCATGAGAAATGCTTCCAGGGTTAATTTGCATGATCACTCTTCCACCTTCCGCCCAAATTTTTTGAGTCTCGAGATGATATCTCTTGGAGAAAGCAACAACCAAATCTGTGTAAGGAACAACAAATGGAAAACCAGTTGCAGAAGCCAAATGACACTGCACAATTTTCTCACACAACGCAATTCTCTTTCCTAACTCTAGCTCTTGCAAAAAGGTTTCAAAATTAAATAGCTCTGTTCCTATGTCTTGCATGCCCACCAACTGATCTTGTATTATGCCATGCATGAGTGTGAGCTATATGATACACTTGGAGAACTCAGAAAAATGGAGGCTAGTTCAAAAATCATTTGCCACCCCGTTCATGTACTTAATTGATGTGGCATGCCTTAAATGTTGCATTTACTTTGCCTCTTTAAATGATAACTTAATTTGGCTTGTTCTTGTTGATAAGACAAATAGCGTTAGTTTATATAAAACTTGACATAAATACGATGCCCCAAGACCTAGGAAATATTTGACATATTGCTCGGTTGGGGAAAACACCAACTTACGAACCTAAGGTCGGGACTTGTGAGCTTTTTACAACCCAAGACAGAGCGATTAAATACAAGATAGGAGGCATCAGACAATCGAGGATTTTTAAAACTTCCTAACTCCACAACTAACTTAGAAAAGGAGCACGATGCATGACATGACTTCAGGAAATGATTGACTCCATGACCAAAGGGGAGCGATTTCAAAATTAAAATAAAGGGGTAACAGAAATATAAAAATATAATAAATAGTTAGTTTATAAAATATAATGATAAAAATATTTTAAAAATAATTTCAAAGAAAAACACTAATTATTGTTAGTCATAAGGTTTAAATTTGTATTATTATTATAAATATTTGAATAAATGTTTCTTGTAAGTTGTCCCATTCATGGGCCTTCTCGGGTTGATTTGAATCTCCCCTCTACTATCCAAGAAAAATGGGAATTGCCATAGATAGGGTGGTATAAGGTCAATTTTAATGGTGCCTCCAGAGGCAATCCGGGGGTCTCAGGTGTAGGGGTTGTCATTATGGATTAGCATGGTAATATTGTGTTGTTAGCTGCTCAAAAACTTGAGACGAGCACCAATAATGAAGTGGAAGTCCAAGCAACATTATTGGCGGTTCAGTGGGGATTGAAATTTGGAGTTCAAAATATGCACCTAGAAGGGATTCACAAATCTTTATTAATGTGATCATTAAAGGGGAAGAAAATGCTTGGAATTTAAATAAATATATGTCCAAAATCAGAAATGATTTAAATTTATTCAAGAATTACAAGGTCACACATGTGAGAAGGGATGGAAATGAGGTAGCGAATGTATCGTCCAAATGGGCAACATCATTTGATGAAGTGCACAGAACTCACTTGGAAGATTTTTGAAATCTATGAGAGGCTGATGTGGTAGGTGATGTACAAGGGCATTATTAATATTACTCATTTGGTGGTAAGGAAGGAATGTGGGGATGGGACGGGCGTTTATTTACAGGGTCTTGGGCCCATTTTTGGCAGTATTGGATGCAAGTTTTTGTGAGGTGGTGACGAGTATCGAGGCCACCTTTACCCTATACTACTCCCAACAATAGTTGGCATTTGTTGGAAATATCTTAGAGAAGCGTCTAAAATGTATTTTCAAACATAGCGAGGATGTGTTCATTCAGATTGTGACGATGTTGTTGGGGGAGAGTTTTCTCAAGACCATGCACAAGTACAAGACTAATGTCAATGTGGTGACTATGGTCTAGGCATGGGGTCTGGAATTGGGAGAGAGGAAGGACACTCTAGTTGAAGTCATGAGACAATGTGTGGAGGATGACTGGTTGGGTGTCCTGATGGAACTTTTGGTGATGGTAATGTCGGGGGCTAGTTTTGATGTTGGAGAAGGGTTGGGCATTGCTGGTATTCACGATCTGCGTGAATTGGGCCCCTACATATGCTAACCTTTTGGTTTGGATAGAGATGAGCATGAAAAATATTGCTTGGGACTCTCTCAAGCTATTTCTGAGAGAGAAGGAGTTGGAGGCCCGGTGCCCTATGACAAGCAATTCTGCAAGGGGTGGTGTCATGAAGACAAAAGTGAAAGGAAAGGAAAAGAGGAAGCTTTCGTGGAAGACAAGGGCCAAGTTGGGCACAATGGAGTGTGTGAATGAAGGTGTAGAGATGGGTGGTGGTGGATGTGGCAATGTTGATGAAGGGCTGAGTGGTTTTGCCCTAAATATTCCCTAATTTTGTTTTGTATGGTGAGGTTGTGGTTGGTTTCCTTTATAATGGTTTTTGTTTATGTGTATAGTCTTGTATATCTATTATTTTCATATTCTCTCTTCTACATGAAATTAGTGTAGGTATTGGTATCTTCTACAGGGGCGATGCTTGGTGGGTTTCGAGGCTTATGGTCTTTGGTTTGTAATGGATGTTTGGGGTCCCATTTTGCTCAATTTTGCTCGAATTATGTATTCTTAGCAAATTTTGTAATAATGCCAAATTATTAGTAGTTTAGTGGTGGTGTCTTGGCGGCTGTAAAGACGGTGATGGATGGTGATGTCTAATTTATCAAACTTTTTGTAATTCAGCAATGTAAACTTTTACTCCATTTTAACATTAAATAAAATATTATTATTGATAAAAAAAAAAAATTCTTTTTTAAGTTAGTTTTCAGTCTATGTGAACACTACATACAAAATTTAAAGTTCTATTTAATAGTTTTTTAGATAAATAAAAAATCTAGTTCTTTATTAAAAAAATATGTTAAATTCATCATAGGAATTGTTAGTGCTTAAATTCACAACCCTCAAAATTCATAAAGTCTTCTCTTATTTTGTGCACTTGCCATATTTTTTTCATTGATAAAATCTGATCCAATATAGTTTCAATTGGTTCATATGTTCAAAAGGTTTCTTCATGTTCCCCCTTATACTTTGATTATTCACCCAAGTGTCAAAACTCAAATTTGTCAAAAAAATTTCCTTAATGGTCATTGAATTTCCTTCGGTGTTGATCCCTCCATCTCTCCCTCAAAATTTATAACACCTCATAACGTCTTTGCCTATTTTGAGAATTTTCCCTTTTTTATCAATTAAACCTGATCTAAAATAGTTTTAATGGATCCATATGTTCAAAAAGTCTCTTAATGTTCCCCCTTATACTTCGATTATCCACCAATGTGTCGAAACTTGAATTTGTCAAAGCTTTTTTCCTTAATGATCATTGAATCACATTTAGTGTTGATCCCTTCATATATCCCTCCCTCTCTCTCTCTCTCTCTCTCTCTCTCTCTCCATCTTTCTATCTCTCCCTAGCTCTCCCACTTTGGCTCCCTCCCTATCCCCCTATCTATATCTACCACTCTTTCACCTTCTCTTATCATATATCTTTATCTCTATCTATCTTTTTTTTTCTATCTCCCTTTCTCAATATCTACTTGTCTATATATACTTCTCTATATTTTTCTCTATCTCTCCCCCTCTCCTCCTTTCTATATCTCTATATCGCTATCACTACATATCATCATCTATTTCTCTTTCTCCCTCTCTCCCTCTCACTCTATTTCTCCCTATTTATCTCCTCATCTCTATCTGTATTTATATCTCCCTCAACCTCTCTCTATCACACTCTATTTTTATCTCTACCTTTGTCTTCCTATCTCCCCTCTATCGCTAGACATTTACCCCTCTCTATATACATCCATCTCTCTCCTTATCCATCTTCATAGAACTCTATATTTATATCTCTTTTCTTTATATCTATATCTCTCTATTTCCTCTCTCTCTCTCTCTATACCTCTATAGCCCCCCCCATCCTTCTCCTTCTCCATATCCATCTCCATCTATGTCTCTATCTTCCTCTTTACCTATATATCCTTACCCACTCTCTCCTTCACTCTTTCCCCTCTATATCTCCCTCTTTCTATTCCTATATCTCCCTCCCTCCCTGTTGCAAACACACATGAGCCTATTGGTAATAGATCTTGATTATCTTCCACATTCAAAGGATTTCTTGAGTCATGTTTGGATTCTTGTCAATAGATGCATAATTGTTTTGAAGCTATCACTTCTCCATTGAGACCTTTGTTGTGTAAACAACATCATTTACTAAGCAATCTACCAATTGAACTCATGTATAGCACAAATGTATACAAAAAATAAACTAAATTTTTCATCACTAAATTTCCACACCTCTTCAGTGTAATTATTGCACACCAAGGTGCGATTGCTAGTTATGATTAAACAATAATTCTCATACATGGTTTTGGTCTTTTCAACTTGAGTATAATTTTTATAATTTGAGAATATAACGTGAAGCAATTAGAGTCATTTTGACATTTTTTTTATGTGCTTTATGACACTCCCTTTAATTAATTTCATTTATTTTTTATTATGATCTTTTGATGTTCATGAATGTCCCTAGAGCTAAATGACTATTTAGAAAAGGTTATGAATTTCCATTTGGTTCCCTTGACTACTATTACATATAATTACCAGATACCTATGGTTTTGATCCTTCTAATAGTCCATTCACCCTCTTGAACATCAACTAAATTTAATTCATAGCTTATAACTCATAGTCATATTAGGGACTCTATTCTATGTGAAATAATATTGTAAGGACAAGATAGAATAATTTATAACCTATAAAACTACATATTATGGATTAATAATGACTCTTAAGTATCAATGATATGTTAATGCGATGATAACAAAGTGTAAGTGTGATGAATTCCCTATAAAGGGTCCCATTAACCTTTTTCAATAATCTAAACATGAGAGGCAAGTTATTTCCAATTTAGGTAAATAGAGAGTTTAGGTAACACTCTTATGATGATTTTTACACCTTCATGACAACTTGATAGATCTTTTAGACTCATGGTGCAACTAGTGCACAAGGTCTATTATTACCACTAAATGTTGATTATAAATATCATAGTGAGTTGGGAGTTCTCTTGCTAATATCACTATCTACCTAGCAATATAAATGAAAGTTAATACTAATATGAATCTTTAATAATAATTATACTAGACCTTTATATGTGTAGAAATTTAAGGTGTAGGTGTAACTAAGGCATGCACAAATTGATATAGAGATTTATCTAATGAGATACTACAATGATGAAAATATAAGGAATACTAATGGGATAAGATATAAGGATTTTTCGTGGTTGTGGAGTAGGTAAATTTAAAGAGACCAAATAAAGGAGTAATATTTGTGGCTATAGAAAGAGTGTAACAATAAACCATCCTATAAAAAATCATATGATGCTAATGGGTGGATGGAGCCCTAGTTTGACTAGGCATAAGTTCAATTATAAAAGGCTAGGGATTAGGTGTGAATCACCTTTTAGGGATCCACCTATGTTTTTATTAATGATTAACCTTAGATGAATTACTAGTTTCATAAGGGTTATTTGTCAATAAATATGTCTTAGATCAAGTCAGTTTTAGCACATCTGATTTTGACAAACTCTATTTCTAGTATAATAAGGCTATCTATCCATCTAGATGCATAGTTTTAGAAGTAGTAGAAAGGGTCAATATTTTAATTTGAAGCATTTTCAGAAAATTGTGATTATAAGCATGTAGTGATTTTGGAGGAGAATGTGGTAGATTAGAATTTTAATGATTTTGACTCTAAGGATATCATTATGTTTTTAAGAAACAAGTTGCTTATGAAAGAGGAAAAATTAGAATATATAATAAGGTTTGAATGGGAATTAGAGGTGAAAATATATTCCCTTCCTAAAATTTTCTTTAGTGTCCTTTTATTTTTGGCTAGGCTTTGGGAGGACATTCATGAAAAATTTAATTGGGAGTTTGAGAGTCCTAGAAAGTGGGACTCAAGGGACAAGCAATTAACCAAGCTCAATGGTACTCTAGAGAGAAGGTGGGGATGATGATTCTTAACCTAATCTCTCAATAAGCATTTGTGCAACCAAAAATTATCTATTAAAAATATGTATAATCTAAAAAGGATCAAAGTGAACTAGGAAATTAAAGATTCCCATTAAAAAAAATGATTTCTACATAAGGCCACTATATTATGATAGTTTCATCTAAAGTGATGAAAATAAGAATTGAACATATAGGGGAGAGGAGCCAAAACATGCTCACCCTAACTTCATGCTGTCAAAATCATGTGGACATTTCAAAATATTCTCAATTTTACATAGCAACTTACTTGTCAAGTCCCCTACTTAAAAACACAATTTCAAGTCTACATGGTCAAATATGATGCCACATCATCATGCATTTTTGTGAAGGTGTCCAAAATGGTCCCAAATTGTCATAAGACCCGTAAGTGTGCACTAAGTCATGTTTACTTGTGTGTTGATATGACATCACATCATTGGTTTTTTTTCTGAATTTTAGAGGTACTTTTTTTGGGGTAAGCATTGACATGACACTTTTAGGGTACCACTATTGGTCTAAAAGTGTTCATGTACTATAACATGTATTGGTACACCTATCACCTATTGGTCCCTCTCTCCTACATGAATCCTATGAAAAAAGTGCAATCCATTACAACATTTGTAGGAATACAATATAGCATGTACTTAGATCAAGGAAATTAGGATGAGCTAATTATGATGAACTAATTAAGCTAGATGAAGATGAAAAAGTATGTAATTGATATGCAAGTTAGGCTAAATGATATAAAAAATAATGTAATTAAGCTAAATGCTATGATGCTAATGCTAGAAGACTTAGATGCTTGAAGATGACAAATGAGATCCTTTGATAACCTCCAAAAGACTATAATTTTGATGCACAAGAATGGGATCTTTGAATTGAAGAAATGAGTTCTATTTATAGGCAAATTAGAGAAATGGATGGTTGAGATTGAGTAATCTCAACAAGGGTTAGGATTCAAAGTTATCAATCCATGGGAGAGATTCAATCCAATCCCAAGTTTAGAAATGTCACCTTGAGAGGGCTTGAGAGGATGCTAAACAAGCATTAGATGCTAAGCAAGCAATTAGGGATAACCTCAAGGAGTGACATCATTGGATAATGTCATTAACCAGGGAGGTATACTATTACCCAAGAGGTTAACTCATGTGCAACATGGGAAAATGGTTAAAGGGACAACCATCATGGCTAAGGGGTGTGGGCTTGTAAGAGGCATGAAATCCCTTTTGAAGACTTTGCAGGCTAACTTGCCTAAAGAGGAAAACCACTAGTGGTTTATGTAATATCCTTACATGTTTGGAAGACTCAAAAAGTTAACTTGTTGAAATAGATAAAGTCTTAAATGAATTTTGAAGACTTTCTTCCAAATTTGGAGAAGTGACCCCCAAATTTAGGGAAAGGACATAATTAGGAGGCTTCTAGAAGGATGATTAGGATAATAATGGAAAATGTAGGATTTTGCAAGTGTGTGAGGAAAATAGATATTTTAGCAAATTAAAATGATTTAATTTAGCCAAAAGGGATGCAACTTGCATTTGTAGGATTTTGAAAGTGGGGAGGATTATTCACAAATAAATAATGATTTATTTATTTACAAAGGGGATTTTTAATTAAATGTGAATTTAATCAAAAGGGGAAAAAGGGATTTTAATCAAATAAATAGGATTTATTCAATCAAATGGCTAAGGGTACTTAATCAAACCTTAGTTTAATTAATAGGTTAGGCTAGAATAAGGAAATTTAATAAAATCTTTAATTTGATTAAAAGGTCAATTAGAAGTATAGGAATATTAATTAAATCTTAATTTATTTAATTGGAAGAATTAGGGATAATTAAATGAATAAAATTCACTTATTTCATTGTGCAACTTTTAGGTGTGTACATTTTGCCCCTCTTTGAGTCAATGTGTGACCACATGTTGATTCAAAGAAAAATGCTCAATTTATCATCAAATTTTTTCAATATGATGCTATCACCAAAATTGTCGATATGATTCCTTGGATATGAAAATTGATTTCGATATGATACGGTGATGTGATTTTGTCGATATGAAGCTGATATGAGACTAATATGGAGATTCGATATGATAATGCCCCCTTGGGAGATTTTTCGTGCATGAAAGGCATGAATGATCTCTCGAAAGAAGAAGAATGTTATTTGAAAGATAAAAGAGTGGATAGTTGATGACATGCATGAATTTGATAAGATTGATCAGATTGATTGGATTGATAAGATTTATCCGATTGATAAGAATGAGATCAAGTCTAGTTTTAGGAATGAAACCTCCTATATAAGACAAAGATAATCAAAATGTCTGGTTTCAGGAATAATATATCATGTATAAGACTTGATCAAAATGTCTAGTTTCAAGAAAGATACATCTTGTATAAGACATGATAGAATGGATCAAATGAAATGGATTGATAGAATTGATACGATTGAGATCAAGTCTGGTTTCAAGAATGACACCTTCTATATAAGACAAAGATGATAAAAACGTCTGGTTTCAGGAACGATATATCTTGTATAAGACCTGATCAAAACGTTTGGTTTTAGGAAAGATACATCAGGTGTATAAGACATGATAGATGAGAGTTGGATGAATGATGAAGATATGAAAGTGAAGAAAGATTCCATGTGATGTGATAGATATGCATGTGATGAATGCAATGATGAATGTGACTAGATGATGATGATGATGATGATATGCAACTAAATACCATGATGATGATGATATGCAACTAAATACCATGATAATGTGATATGGTAATGATAGTGAAAATGATAACGATATTAATGAAAGATTAAAATGATATGAAACATAATGCAAGATTAAGATGATAATGACAATGAAATTATACTAATGCAATCTTAATATGATATGCATTCTCATTCTCAGTGTTGCCATCTGTTTTGATCAAATTGCCAGTGCTTCCTCTTTTTTTTTCATCATCGAGCCTTAATTTGTTGAAAGTTGATTCAAGGGCCATGGTATAATTGAACCATAACGACTTGAGTATAACTTACTTGGAGTTTTATATTGAAAGATGATACAAGCATTGAGGTATAATTGAACCAAGATGACTTGAGTATTGCTTGTGTAAAACAAACAAGAGTTAACCTTAGGCCTATACCAATTGGAAATGTCCTAAGTGATATGTTGCCCGATCACTTCGTAAGACAAATTTGCATAGTAGAAGGCTTCACTCCCAAACAGTAGACAAAGAAAACACCACATTCCTTCCTTGCTTCTCTAGTCATTGAGACATCCCAGAGTTACTTAGGAGATATGATAAGAAAAAATTAACAACCATAAGTAAGCATGTATGCTATCTGAAATGTATTCTTGTCAAGTAATTTCAAATAGATCTTTTGTTTAGTTCAAATTAGTTCAATTCCTTGATGTCTAGCCTCTTGTATTGTTGTTGTAATTATTGGTTGTTCTGATACTTGTTGTCTTGCTATGTGTTTGGTTTGATGTCTAAAACCCTTAAGGAAAAATGCCCGAAGCGAGGTCAGGATTTTACCCCTTGTTGTTGATACAACTTTGATATGGATATTTACACTTATCACCAAGTCATGGTGTGATATGACTGAGATAACTGATTCAGATAATCAAGGATAGTGACCATGCTAAGCATGTCTGGGATAATGTTGCATGTACAAGCGTTCTAGAATGGCTATTGTCTTAGATAAGATGGAGCCAAAGATATAATACATGTAATGATAGATAGAGGAGTTGCTTTCTCACAAATGACGCCTATTGCCAGGTTTTCACCACTTGTTTTTATTGTACTTTTTGACTTGTTTTTCATTTTTTTGTATTTTTCTTGATTTTTTTATTTTTTTGTGCCACAAGGTGCCTGTTTACTAGGTTTTCACCCTAGTGATGATTTTTGATACTTTTTTTTTTCTTTTTTGCTTGATCTGTGCATTGGACTACTCAAGTGTAGAACTTCTAAGCACGTCCCCTTCTAAAGTTGATAACTGATATTCTCTTGATCCATAAGCTGATATGATAACAAAGGGTCCCAACCAGTTGGGTTCAAATTTCCCTTTCTTTTCTTGATCTTGCCAATTCTGGGGATTTTCCTTTAGTACTAGGTCACCAATTTTGAATGCCCATGGGATGAATTGGTGATTGTAGCTTCTGCACATTCTTTGTTGATATGCCTTGAGATGATAAAAGGAACATTGTCTACGTTCATCTAGTAGCTCGAGCTCTTGTAGCTTGTTGACTCGATATTCCTCATCTGGAATGAGGCCTTTAAATGATACTCAGAGTGATGGAATATCTACCTCAATAGGTAGGATAGATTCTGATCCATACACCAATGAGTATGGTGTAGCTTTTGTAGGTGTGCAGATACTCGTTCTGTAGGCCTAGAGTGCAGGATTAAGCTGGAGATGCCAATCTTTACTAGCATCATTCTCTGTCTTTTTGAGGATTTTTAAGATTGTCTTGTTTGAGGGTGTTGAAAAGCAATGCTGGATATGGAATCTCTCACAAAGGTCTTGTACATCTTGATTTTTGAAAGGTCTTCCATTATCTATGATAATGGAGCTAGGGATGTCGTACCGACATATGAGGTAATTCAGCATGAAGGAAGCTAGCTATTTGCCGATCACTATAGTCAATGAAATTGCCTCAATCCACTTGGTGAAGTACTCGGTGGCCGTGATGATCAACTTGTGTCCATTTGATGAGGAAGGATTAATCTTTCCCACTAGGTTGAGTCCCGATTGACAGAAAGGCCAAGATGTAGTGAATGGTTGCAACTCTTGCACTGGTGCATGTATGAGGTTACCATGAATTTGACACTTAGGGCATTTCCTAGCAAACTGATAGGACTCTTTTTCCATTGTCGACCAATAATATCCCATCCTTATTAGTTTATTAGCAAGAGTAGGACCACTTGAATGCACACCACAAATACCTTTGTGAAGCTCATGTAAGGCGGAGTCAGATTCGTTACGATCAAGGCATCAAAGAAGAGTACCATCAAGACCTTGAAGAAAAAGCGTATCAACGGTTAAGGTATAGCGGGATACATGTTGGATAAAGCTTCATTTTTGGTTATGAGATAGGTATGGTGGGAGGGTATTGTCTTTGAGGTAGGCATAGATCTTCCCGTTTAAGGGAGAATCAAAACCGTTTAGGGCATAAATGACTTGGGATTCTGAATTGTCGTAGGCTGGGGAAAAAAATTGCTCCACTAGGAATTCATAGCGATCCTGTTTATTTGGAATTTGTAGAAGCAAGGCAATGGTGGCCATTGCACCAACAACTCTGTTGTCTAGCCTTGGAATCTGCTCAAATGTGATGTGTATAAAATACTTTTTAAAATCATCCACCATGCATTTGTAGGGCATTATCTTCTCATATTTCTTTTGATAGTCATCATTGATTTGATTGATAACTAATTGAGAGTCCCCATAAAATTTCAATTCTGTGATTTTCCATTCCATAACTACTTTGATACCTGTCACTAGAGCTTCATACTCGACGATATTATTGGTGCATGGGAACATCAATCTATAGGATCTCACAATTGTTTGTCCTTCAGGACTAATGTACAAGATGCTGACACCTGATCCATGTTGTGTATAAGATCCATCAAAGTATAGGGTCCATTGCTTTGGTGCAATAGTGAGCACATCCGTATCTGAAAATTCCACCTGTAGTGGGTGTTTTTCTAGTAGAGGTGCTTCTGCTAGTTGATCTTCTATTATTTGTCCTTTGATAGCCCTCCTTTCTGTATACTGAATGTTGAACTCTCTTAGGATCATGACCCACTTTGCTAACCTCCCTGTGAGAGCGGCTTTGCTGAGTAGATATTTTAGTGGGTCGATCTCTGCTAATAGCTTGATAGTATGAGCTAACATATAGTGTTGCAGCTTTTGGGAAGCAAACACTATAGCTAAGCAAGCTTTTTCGATGAAAGTGTAATTGAGTTCATAGCCATTTAGCATCTTGCTAATGTAATAGATGGCTCTTTCCTTTTCTATTGAGTCCTCTTGTGCTAGTAATGCCCCCAGTGACACTTTTGTTGCTGATATGTAGAGGATGAGTGGCTTTCCTTCTATTGGTGGTACTAAAACAGGTGGATTCATGAGATATTGCTTCAGCTGATGGAATTATTCTATACACTTGTCCTCCCATCTGAAAGGTACATTTTTATAAAGTAGATGGTTGAATGAGAGACATTTGTCCATAAATTGAGCAATGAAACTTCTGATAGATTGTAGCCTGCCTTGAAGAGATCGTAGCTAACCAATGTTCCTTGGAGGTGGCATTTCCATGATAGCCTAAACCTTTGTAGGATCCACCTTGATGATTTTTTCTGATACAATGTAGCCCAAGTGTTTTCCGGGTGTGACTTCGAAAACACACTTTTTAGGGTTCAATCTGACATTGAATTGCTCGAGTCATTAAAATATTTTATCCAGGATGTCCAGGTGTTCTGCTATTGTGAAGAATTTGGCTATCAATTCATCTACATAATCTTCCATAAAATTATGCATCATGTCATAGAAGATAGTTGTCATTGCTCTGTGATAGGTTGCACTAGCATTTTTCAAGCCAAAGGGCATGACGTTCCAGTAGTATGTAACCCATGGACATGTGAATGTAGTTTTATCTTGATCTTCTGGAGATATCTTGATTTGGTTGTAGCTAGAAAAACCATCCATGAGGGATAACATAGAATGTCTTGTTATTAGATCAACAATGGTGTCGATGCTTGGTAAAGAAAATTCATCCTTTGGAAAAACCTTGTTGAGATTCCTGAAATCTGTATAAATCCTGATGCTTTTATCTAGTTTAGAGACTGGCACAATGTTATAAGTACATTCTGCATAATCAACGGGTCAGATGAATCCTACATCAAGTAACTTCTTCAGCTCTACTCTGACGAATATGGCGACATGTGGGTTCATCTTCCTTAATTTGTGTTTGATAGGTTTAGCTCTAGGAACGATGGACAAGTGATGCATGATGAGATTTGGATCTACCTTCGACATGTCTACATAAGACCAAGCAAAGTTGATTTTTTTTTCTCCTTGAAGAATTTGACAAAGTCAGATTTTTCGTTTTCCATTAGTGATTTTGCCAGATGTATGGTTCTTGTTGCTGCTTCAGTGCCAATATTTATTGATTGAGTTGGCTCAATCAAAATGGGCGATCTCTCCTAGTAATGTTCAAGAAGAGTGTCAAGTCTCTCATCTTTAGGTGCCTCGAGGAGGTTTTCACTATTAGATACATCCTTTGTTTTTACTTTTTTGTGATCTAATACTACCATTAGATGGTTTTCACCATTACATCGATTTTTTATTTTGTTCATTTTGTGACTGAGGGACTTGGCGTTCCCCTAATTGCACATATCATTATATGGTTCATTGGTGGATCATGTTTCAGGGTTGATGGAGCAGAGGTATTGAACAATGGCCTCATTATTTTAGAATATTGGTATGTCTTTGTGCTTAGGTTCTTCCCAATTTATAAGGTCGGGATATATGAGAGGTAGGGAGTCATTCGACGGGTTAATATTTGTTACTATGCGAACAACCATTTCTAGGGCAACAACTCTTATTTCTTCCTCATCCTTGTATAGCCAGCTGAGGATGTCCCCGTCTTCTAGTGATTCTTCAACCAATGTGCCAATTCGGATAAATTTACCATGAAACTTCTTGATGGGTTGTGTTGCTTGGTGTCTTGATGTGAAAGGCTGTCCGTGAGATTTTGGCAAATTTGGCAACTTAGATAGACATAGGGGTTCAAAAGAGTACTTCCCCATGCCTTGGTCCTTTATCTTCATCTTCTTCTCAAAGTTTATGGACAATCACCTGAGATTTTCTTGATTGTTCGATGATGAGGAAGTTTGGGCCTCCCTATTCTATGGAACCAGAAAATTTTGAGTTGCCCACATAGCATTGCACTACTAAAAGGGGTTAGTGTCTGCTGATATTGAAATTTCTTGTCTATTGCAAGGGAACTTGAGACATTGATGGTACGTGGAAGGTACCGCTTGCATTTTATGGATCCAAGGATGACCCAAGAGTATGTTGTATGTCAAGTCTATGTCCAAGACTTGGAACATTGTGTCTTTTTACACCGGTCCTACCTGAATGGGTAGTACCACTGTTCCTTCAGATGACCTTTCTTCATCATCATAGGCTTTGATATTGATCTTCTTTTTAGGGTCAATAGCTTTCTCAAATAATCCCAATGCATGAATAAGCTTTAAAGTACATATATTGAGACCAACTCCTCCATCTATTAGCACTCTTTTCACCTGGTGTTTGTAGACTAGGACTTCGATATGGAGCGGGGTGTTGTGCAGATGATTGAAAGAGAAGGTCATCATGTTCTGAGAAAGATATGTTATGTGGCACTATCATATGTGCCACCATGGCTTGGAACCGATTGATATCCAGATTGTTTGGAACTGTTGTTTCTACAAGAGCTTTCTCCAAGATATCCTTATGCTTTGGTGAAATTTTGAGCAATTCCAGTATTGATATCTAAGCGGGTGTCCTTTGTAGTTGGTCGACCAAGTTATATTAAGTCTTGGGGATAGTTGTTGCTTTAGATGTGCTCCCCTTCAAGACATATTTTTGAGCTCTCATTCTCACATTTACCGGTGCATGTTCTTGTTTATCCTTGATCTTTATGAGATTTACTTGATTGTTGCATACCGATATGTGATTTATGACGTTTTCATATATGTGATTGATGCGGGCTCCTTTGTTGTTGTTTGATGTTGATGCTCCTCCCTTGTTGTAATTAGGAAGAGGATTTTTGAAAGCCTCAAGATCACCATTGGTTTTATGAACATCGACCGTTATGTATCCCTTATCTATCATATCTTGAATTAGGTTTTTCAACCTCATGCAATCATTTGTTCTATGCCTCTTGTTTTGATGATAATCACAATAATGCGAGTCATTCCACCATAGTGGTTTGACTTGGGGTTGAAAGTTGCCTACGACTGGCAATGTGATAATCTTGTTTGCTAATAGTTCTCAAAATGCAGATTCTAGGGTTTGTCCCAATGGTGTATACATTCTTTGATGTGGGGGTGGTGGAGTGTTAGAGTTACCCCCTTGGTTATTGTTGTTCCCCTAATTGTTGTTGTGATTCCCTCGGTAGTTATTATTTCCTTGATTGGTAGTGCATTGATAATTGTTGGTGCCTTGATTGGCACTTCTTTGATCATTGTTGGATGGAGTGTTACTTGATAAAGTCAACACTAGTTGCTTAGACTTTACATTGTTGGCATCGACTACACTATCATTAACAATATTTTTGTTTCTAGTGTAAAATCTAGACTTGTCTGAGTTGTTGTTATTATATTAATTTCTATAGGTGTTATTGCTTGATGAACTAACACCTTCCTTAGAGAATTTTTAGGTCCCCTTTTTTATCAAGGCTTCCTCTACTTGGATACCATTCTCTATCAATTTTGTAAAAGTAGGTAGACATTGTAGTTTGAGTTGATAACTCATTTCATCATTTAAATTTTCTATGAAGATTTCCATATTTTTCTTTTCTGGTACATCTCGTGGGTACCTTGAGACCATACATCTCCATTGTTGTAAGAATACCATGAATGTTTCATTGTTCTTTTGATTCTTGTTGCATATGTCAAGCATGGTAACCTCATGTTGGATATTGTAGGAGTATTGTGTGATGAATTTATTCACCAACTCATCGAATGATTTAATGGGAGGTGTGAGTTTTGACAACCACTCCATTGTCTTCCCTCCCAAAATTCTTGGGAATAGCCTCATCATGTATGTATCATTATGAGAAAACTCCAAGCTCATAGTACAAAATTTCCTGATGTGATCACGGGGATTACTCTTACCATTGTATTTATCATACTTTGGTATATCCAAATTTGGCAGGAAAGGTATCATGTTTAGCCTCCTATCAAAAGGGTAAGTAAAAATGTCATCCAAAGAATACCTCATTGTAGACCCTTGTTGCATATCTTGCATTTGTCGTTGGAGTGCTTGAAGTCATTGCATAATGCTAGCTAAAGGAACATTTTCTTCATTGGACCTTCGATGACGAGCATCTCCTTGTTCACTAACATTGTCATAATTACAGTTATCATCTTGGTTGTGGGTGTTGTCTTGATAATGTGTGTCATCTCCTCTCAAATTCTCTTGATTCTGAGTATTATATGTGTAGGTCCTTGACCTTGTTCTTGGGATTCTTTCATTCCTTGAATTTTCTATATCAAAATCCCCAAGCATCCTGACTCCTTTGCTATTTAACATGAGGAGGTACTTTTGTTTGTCCACTTCTATAAGACTTTCCATGAGCTTTTGGAAGACGACGCTTTGTTGGAATTGTTGGATGAGTTCCTCGGTGATCTCCTCTTCTTCCATATTTGTGTATTCATCAAAAGGATTAGATTCTCTATGACTCATGCTAGATTCTGGTTGTCGATCCAATTATTTGCCTTTTCGAGATCGAGTGCAAGTGGGCATCAATATATTTCTATAGTAGTGAATTCCTCCTCTTCTAATGGGGTTCTTGGTGGAGTTTGTGTCTCAGGCCGAGCCTCGTTGTAAGTGATGCAAATTCTTGGAAATAAGGTAGGATTGATCTTTCACCCATTGTTATGGCATTGATTGAATGCTGCTTTCTGAATGTAAGCCCTACTTCTCAAATGTTCTTTATCAAACTCGTTAGATTTTCCTTGAAGGTACAATCACATATGATGCAAGAAAATGTGATGTGATGCAAAGTGTTGATGGCTGATGTAGAGAAACTTTCTCCTCTTGATAAGTGCCCTAGGACTAGGTTGTCTCTTCTTCAACGTAGCCTTTTGATGAAGACTTCTTCTTCTCAAAATATGGGGAGTGGTCATACAAATGATCAAAGAGTATTGATGTTGATGGTTGATATAGATACTTCATTTCAAATAATCAAGCTTACTAAGTCAAATATAGGGTTTGTTTGATAGGCCCCTATGACAAAGTGCGTCAAATATGGATAAAGTCTCCCGATCTTGAAACTTGATTTGACTAACTTGAATACCTAGCTAGGTATTGTTGTTGAGATAGTTGGATGATAAACTCTTGATCACTTGGTTTTGATACTCCTTTAAATTGGTTGGATGATAATATTTCCTAAAGATAGTTGAAATGTTGATAACCACCTCCAAAGGTGCTTTATTGGATTTGAAAATTTCTTTTACTTATGATCTCTCTTTGTTTTGAACTGATTTTTGAGCTTGATTATTGGATATTTTTGTAAAATATTTTAGCATTTACGACACGAATACATAATACACCTGAAGATAATGGCCATCCTAATGCTAAACATTGAGTGTATGTTCTTTTGAGGATGTGTTCAAATCCTTGATGTTTTCACTAGTTTGGATACAAATAAGACACACCAAGTAGACTCTTTATTCAAGGGTCATTGACAATATCATAGCCCACTAGTCTCGATACTCTGCCAGCTCAAACGACCTTGTCACCCCTAGAGGGTGCCCCTTTTTTTGCCTTTTTCTAGAAATTAACCCAAAGTGAATTGCTTCACAATTTGGTAGTTATCTTGGGAGATATATGGTGAGTAATCTTGGGGGTAGATTCTTCCCCACCCTTGAACTATGATATTGCCAATGTATGGCAACTGTCTCAGCTCAAAGCTTCTAATTCTATGGTTCGTAATAAGGATTCCGTTCGGCCCGACAAATGATAAACTCAATTAAGAGGCTTCCCAACCTTTAGAACAAAGGCTTTTTGCATCACAAGGATACTAGGGGAAGGATATCCAATACACACTTCCATTGGAGGGGATTTTCATTAGCCTCCACATTTGATTATAGTGGGTTGGTAAACTGGGCAATAAAGTTGTTTCCCACTTGGGTTGTTCTCTTCTCACTACCCCCCTCAAGGTTTCAGGAAGATGGGCCCTCTAAAGGATTTAATTTTCTTGAAAGTAAAGAAAGCATGAAAAAGAGTGGGTTTGGATTTTTAGTCACCCAATTAAGGGGAGAGCATATACCTACCACGTTCGAGACAAGGCAAACAAAATTCTTTTTAACCTTCAAAGCAATAATTTTCTAGATCCTAATTGGAGATGTTGCTCTAATCAAACATGGTGTTTATTTTAATCCCAAATAGAAATTTGTTTTCTAACTATGAAATGGAAATCCTGGTCAATGAAATGAAAGCGCGTTGCTTGAAAATAAATCGCTTTGCAAGAATGAACAAGTTGATTGTTCTTTTTAACTTGCAAAAATAAGATTGATTGTGCTTTTTATAAATTGAAATTTGTTTTGTTCTTTTTAAGAGCACCAAATTTGAAGTGTTTTTCCCTAATCTTGCAAGAAACAAAGTGTTTGATTTGTGGTTCATTTGAACCTTGCAAGTGAAGTTCTTTTAAAAGCCCAAAGGAACATATGGTTGATTTTAAGCCCAAAATGAAAGATGAGATTCTTTTTACCAAAAAGAAAGTGAGTTATTTTTAAGCCAACTTTGAAAGAAAACCAAAAAGGAAAACAAATTATATTCTAACTCCTCCAAATCTGCAAGAAATTGTTAGGAAAACCTGCAAAAACAAGAGTTAGTAAAAAATAAAATCTTTTGGTGGGCTTAGACAAGCCTAATTTCAAACTTGGGTTGCAAAATTTTGGCTCTATCTCATATGCACGAAAAACAGAGATCATATGTGTTATTTCATATGTGCAAAAATAAATGTTAAATGCATGAAAAGAAATATCAAATGCGTGAAAAGAAATGTCAAATGCACTACAAAAATGATCAGATGTGCCAGAAGAACTGTCATATGCGTTACAAGTAGGCATGCATGCGCCAAAATAGAGGTTATATGCGCTAAACTACGGTTGAAATTTCTGGGTGTGAATCCTGTGGAAAAATATTACAAATGTTGAAATTTCAGGGGTCTAGCCCCATGGTGGGCACCAAAGATGTATGCCATAAATGTGGGATCATCCTCCAAATGGAAGAAAACACCTCAAACACACACATGAAACATTGCATTAGAGTTAGTAATCACAAAAACGTGTTTGTGAACCAAAAACTCTCAAAATCATTCCATGCTCCTCTATCCCTAAAGATCCTTAAGATTCAAGGTGTCCCTCACTTCGAAAAACACTTGATCTCTTGGATGCCAACCTACAAAACGAGATCTAAATGATGATTCTAGGATTAAAATGAATGCAACTAAGATCCTAGTGAATGGTGAGATGATGATATGAATGAAAGCTAAGGATGCAAGATGAAAAGCTAGTTATGATCAAGATGGTGGAGATGATATGAGGCCAAGTTAATTCCAAATTAAAGATTATGATGAGCTAATTAAGCTAGATGAGATGAAAAAGTATGTAATTGATATGCAATTTAGGCTAAATGATCTAAAAAATAATGCAATTAAGCTAAATGCTATGATGCTGATTCTAGAAAACTTAGATGCTTGAAGATGACAAATGAGCTCCTTTGATAACTTGCAAAAGACTATAATCTTGATGCACAAGATTGGGATCTTTGAATTGAATAAATGAGTTCTATTTATAGGAAAAATAGAGAAATGGATGGTTGAGATTGAGTAATCTCAACAAGGGCTAGGATTGAAAGTTATCAATCCATGGGAGAGATTCAATCCAATCCCAAGTTGACAAATGCCACCTTGTAAGGGCTTGAGAGGATGCTAAACAAGCATTAGATGTTGAGCAAGCAATTATGGATAACCTCAAGGAGTGACATCATTGGATAATGTCATTAACCAGAGAGGCATGCTATTACCCAAGATGTAAACTCTTGTACAACATGGGAAAATGGTTAAAGGGACAACCATCATGGCTAAGGGGGGTGGGCTTGTAAGAGGCATTAAATGCCTTTTGAAGACTTTGCAGGCTAATTTGCCTAAAGAGGAAAACCACTAGTGGTTTATGTAAGAGCCTTACATGTTTGGAAGACTCAACAAATTAACTTGTTGAAATAGATAGTCTTAAATGCATTTTGAAAACTTTCTTCCAAATTTGGAGAAGTGACCCCCAAATTTAGGGAAAGGACATGATTAAGATGAGATTAGGAGGCTTATAGAAGGATGATTAGGGGAATAATGGAAAATGTAGGATTTTGCAAGTGGGTGAGGAAAATAGATATTTTAGCAAATTAAAAAGATTTAATTTAGCCAAAAGGGATGCAACTTGCATTTGGAGGATTTTGAATGTGGGGAGGACTATTCACAAATAAATAATGATTTATTTATTTGCAAAGGGGATTTTTAATTAAATGTGAATTTAATCAAAAAGTGAAAAGGGGATTTTACTCAAATAAATAAGATTTATTCAATCAAATGGCTAAGGGTACTTAATCAAACCTTAGTTTAATTAATAGGTTAGGCTAGAAGAAGGAATTTTTTAATATCTTTAATTTGATTAAAAGGTCAATTAAAAGAATAGGAATGCTAATTAAATCTTAATTTAATTAATTGGAAGAATTAGGGATAATTAAATGAATAAATTCATTGTGGAACTTTTAGGTGTCTACAGTTACAATATTCATCATTTTAATAATTGTACATTATAAAAGTATTCACAATTAGTATTGGTACCTACCAAGCTAGGCTTTTCCTCCAAAACTAGGGGTTTCTTGGATAAAAATAAGGTGTTTTATGTGTTGTCCTTTGTATTAATTTATTTCTATTGGTAGAGATTTATATTGCCAAAAGAGTTCAAAATATTTATATCATGTAAGTCATAGTTATTAATTAGTTAATTGTTATCCATAAAGTATGTTGACTATGAATCAAGATGTCATTAAATGCTAGTTGTAAGGGAATATGTGGATGAATCAAAACTCTTGACAAGATATGAGATGAGATAAAAAATTCTTAGCATATCTATGGCTAATTATAGAAAAATTTAAATATTGGATTTAAGAACAATTGGATGGCTATTGAGTTCATCTTCTATCAATAGTTATATAGAAAAGACATTGTTTACATTGATCAAATTGAACAAGGAGGTATAAGAAAGTATAGTTACTTAATAAGAAGAGGAGAGATATGATCAAGTGTAAAGAAGTGACAAAACTGATTTGAAAGAGCTCACTTGATGTGTGTGTCTATTGAAATCCAATTCTAATGTATTTACTACACTAAAATTGTTTCTTGACTTCACGTACATTTTTCATTATTACTTTTACATACTATTATTTTTTAATACGAACTTCTTTATATAATCTACCAATGACCACATACTAATTGACATGTTGGTTATCAAGACAAAAGATAAATTTCACAATATACAACAACAATGAATTTCATGAAAAGGAACTAGGCACTAACTATTATCTTTTACTTGAATATATGTATATGGTTTGCAAATATTGATAGTGAAAATAATATATCAAATGGATCTTGTTGACGAATGGTCAGGAGTGGGTAGGGCACTATTTTTATTCTAGTGGTGACAAATAGTCATCATGGGGTATCATAGTAGTGCTTTAGGCTTGTGTCTGGCACAATTATCCGAAAGACCTAGATTCAAGCCAAAGGCTAAAGGCTGAGGGTTGTAGTGGGGTTGGCTATAGACCCCTACCATACCAAAGGCATTCACCAAATCTAACTCATGCTGAAAGCATTCAAGATTTTTGGGACTTACTATTTTTATCCATTTCAACTTTTTTCTGGCATATAGTTCGAGTCATACTTTCTATTTTTGGAAAATTACCTTCAATTAGGACTCTACAACTTAGATGTAAAAGGTTGTACAATAAGTCATTTTTTCTTGATACTTTTGAAGATTGTTGTAACTCTGAAAATTCATGAGAAATACAATACGAAAGATCTTTTCCCATGGTTTTTTCATGGTATATTATTACCAAGTTTTTCCACATAAATTTGTGTATTTATCATTTATTGCTTTCTATATATAATTCTGCACTATATATTTTCATAACAACCATTTGGTTGTGTCTTACTAATTATATCCTCTTGAATGTCTCCACATAAGACTTTGCACAAAATTTGTGGAAGAGGATAGGTGATATTTATGAAAATAAAAGTTTGTCGAATAAGTTATATCTCAAGAGAAGGTTATATTCTTAAAAAATGAAAGATGGTGATTCTTTTGAAAATCACATAAATTTACTTAATATGATTAGAAATAATCTTGCATCGATAGATGTTAGATTATAAAATGAAGATAAATGTGTCTTGTTTCTTTACTTTTTTCTTGAATCTTGGGAAAATATAATTGTTGGCATTACTAGTATTAATATAAAGCTAAATATGGACAACATGATTTCCATACTCCTTTTAGATGAGATGAGGAGAAAGCCTCTGAATTTTGGCTCCCCTTGTATGTGCAATGTAGTTCCAAATAGAAAGGGCCTAAAAGGGATAAAAAGATGGATAATCTAAAGGATGGTTTAAGCCCCCCAAAATAGCAAAGTGTTGGTATTGTGGTAAAAGAGAGAATGTGAAGAAGGAATGAAAATTTAAGAAAACTGATGTTTATTTTGTATGAAAAATTCCTCTAATGATGACTTTGATACTTTTTTTTTTCAATTTCAGCTAAGACTATTAGTGATGATGGTTGGATTATTGATTCAGGTTGCTCCTACCACTTGACTCCTCACAAGGAGTGCTTTGCCTCTTACAAATAATATGATAGGGGATACTATTTCCTTGGTTACAACAACAAAAATAATATTGTTGGTAAGGAAAAGGTAAAGTTGTGTTTCAATGATGGGAATATAAAATTTTTTGATAAATTTTTTCATATTCTAGGAGTTGGAAGAAATCTACGTTTTGTATCCAAGTTGAATAATTTTGGAATGCATGTGACATTTGAAAAGTTTGGTTGCAAGTTAGTAAGAGGGAGTTTGGTGATAGCTAAAGTATCTTAGATAAGGAATTTGTATAGGCTAAATGCCTCTAATTTTTTTTAACTCTTCTAGTGCAATTGGCATTGAAATACATATACGTTGTGGCACAATGGTTTAGGTCAAATTGATGAAAAAGGCCTTAAGACAATTATAAATAGCACTTTATTGACCATATTTCTAATTATTATATTGGGTAAAAAGATTTCTATGAGAATTGTGTATTTTGTAAACAAAATAGATCATTATTTCCTAAAGGAGTTTATAAGGCAAAGAGGCCATTATAAACTATTCATTTGGATGTATGTGTTCTAATGGATGTTAATTCTTTGGGTAAATCTTGATATTATGTTTCCCTCATTGAAGATGCCTCAAGATACACTTTGGATTTATCTTATGTGTTCTAAATCTAAATTTTTCCCTAAGTTTAAGGAATTTAGGGTCTTAGTTTAAAAGCAATCGTATTATAAGATAAAAGAGTTGAGAGCTAACAATGGGGGTAAATATTGTTCTAGGAAATTTAAAGAGTTCTATAATCATGCAAATATTGTTCAGAAATATATTATTCCTTATAATCCCCAACAAAATGAGGTGGTCGAAAGAATAAACCAAACCTCAATGGAAATAACTAGGAGCATGTTAAGTGGTATTAATCTTGATAGATTCTTTGGGAAGGAGTTGTTGGTATTACTTGTTATTTAATTAATAGGTATCTGTGTTCATCGCTTATTGATAAAACTCCATATGAAGTGCGGACAAGAATAAAGGCTTCAATTTCACACTTAAGGGTGTTTGGTTGTGAATCTTTTGTTCATGTGCCTTATGAGAAGCAATCTAAACTAAATCCAAAAGCTTAGAAATGCATCTTAATGGGATATCATGAGAATGTAGAAGGTTATAAGCTTTGAAATAATTTAATGTGTAAAATGATATTTTGTAAGAATGTGATTTTCAAGGAATTAGAGCTTACTTAGGTGAATTTAACAACCAAAGGAGAATAAAAAGATGGTGCACTTTGAAACAAATATTGAGAAGCAATAAGATACACATGGGGAAGAATAGTTAGATGGATTTGATGATGGAGAAAAAGAAAAGGGTTAAAATACTTTAGAATATGTACAAAATAAGCTCATAGAGGAAGATGAATAGGTAGAGCCCATTACTCCTACCTTGAGGAGGTCCAAAAGGCAACAAAATCAAATTGAAAGGTATCATCCACTAAATTTTCATTGTGTACTTTTTTTCTCGAGTAGTGACAAAGAACTTAGATCTTTTAGGGAGGCTCTTTCTTCAAAGAAAAGTGAATCTTGGATGCAGGCCATGCAAAAGGAGATGATGACCTTAGATAGTTGTGATACCTAGGATCTAGTTAGTTTTCTCAAGGGAAGGAAGCCCATTGGATATAACTAGGTATTTAAAAATAAGTTTGGAGAAGATGATCAGTTAGAGTGATACAAGGAACAGTTGGTGGCCAAGGGCTATTCCTAAAGAGAGAGAGAGAGAGAGAGAGAGAGAGAGAGAGAGAGAGAGAGAGAGAGAGAGAGAGAGAGAGAGAGAGAGAGAGAGAGAGAGAGAGAGAGAGAGAGAGAGAGAGAGAGAGAGAGAGAGAGAGAGAGAGTTGATTTTGGTAAAATTTTCTCTCTTGTTTCTAAGTTGACTTTCTTGTTTCTAAGTTGACTTTCTTATTTCTAAGTTGACTTTCTTGTTTCTAAGTTGACTTTCATTAGATTCATATTGTCTATTGCTACTGCTTATAATTTTGAGATAGAGAAAATGGATGTTAAAACCACTTTCTTGCATGGCAGTGGGGAGATTTATAAGCAAAAACTTGATGGTTTTGTTGTGAAAGGAAATATGCAATTGGTTTTCAAGTTAAAGATATATTTGTATAGTTTGAAATAGCCAGCCAAAGTGTGATGCTATATGTTTGATGTTTTTGCATTTAATTTTGGTTATATGACGAGTTGTTATCCTCTGTTTTCATGTTCTGAAAATTTGAGGGTATCCCACAATTTTTTTGCATGCTTTATGAGACATCATTGTCATCATGAGCGTGTTTCCCTCTGGTTGTCTCCCTTTTCACAAGTGTGAAATTTAGGTACTGTATATGGTGAAAATGGATAACAATAATAACGATATTGAAAGGCTAAATGAATTCAACCACAAAACCCTAGCCTAACAACAACAAAGATCCACCATAACATATGAAGATTACCTAAGACAATGCAAATCAAATGAAATCACAAAGATTATACCATCACATGTCCAATAGGGTTTGGATCTCCATTCTTCCTATCTCCATTGATCTTGCTTGATATATTTGCTCTCAAATTTTATGTGCACAAGAGCTCAACAAAGAACGAAATGTGGTTGCAAGTAGGATCGCATATGCCAAGTAGTCAATTGATCAAGTAGTCAGGTCATTAGGATGATTCCTTAGGGTTTGATAATGAAGGAAGTATCTCCTAATATAGAAGACACAATATGAAATGGAGGGATAAGATTGAGAGGTGTAAAAGGAGGTCGGCTATGATTAGAGGGTAGGTAAAGAAAATAATAAAATAATGAGAGGGGTAGGTAGTGTATGAATTAAGAGATGAATGACATGTGTCATGGGTAGAAAAGGTTAATGAATTAATTAAATAAATAAAGATTTATTTAATTAATAGAGGAAGTGGGATAATTAAATAAATAAGATATTTATTTAATTTAGGAAAAGGGCTATTTAAATAAACAAATGTATTCATTTAAATGAGAAATAAGGCTAGAAGAGGATAAATGAATTAATTAAATAAATAAAGATTTATTTAATTAATAGAAGAATTAGGCTTAGATAATTAAATAAATAAAATATTTATTTAATTAGACATGACAATTTTAGGTGTCTACATTTTGCCCCTCTTTGAGATAATGTGGCTTGTCGCGTTGTTTCAATGAAGATAAGATGAACTGATACAGACTTGCCCCAAGATGGGAATGATATGCCCCCTCGAGAGATTGGATGAAAATGTGTGAAAAGACCACAGACAATCTCTTGATAAGAAAGATGAGATAGAATGGACTGATCGGATAAAGTGACAGAGTCACGGGATAATGAAGACTGACTCGAGAGACGAGGGCTAGGGCTAGGGTAGTCTATAAGATAGACCACGAGGGAAAATACATCCTCATTGTCATCCACACATCCACAAGAGAAGAGTGCAGAGCGAAAATAGAGTAGCAATAGTCAGCAACGATGGCTTTGGTTCACAAATTCGATCGCGTTCGTCGATATCAGAGGCCAGCAGAGGCAGGAGAGCCAGTAAGTACCGTAAAACCTTTGTGTAGTTTGTTACATTTATTGTTGTCATTAATGCATGCTAGATAGGGTAATAAATGCACTCTAGGTTAGGGTCCAAAAAATGTCAAAAATGTCCAGGCGCGTCTGTGTTGGTGCCAAGCGTGTCTGTGTGGGAAAAGGCGTTTGTGCATAATGCGGTCGCGTCTGTGCTGGACAGGCGCGTCTGTGCTAGGAAGACACGTTTGTGTCATCCAAGCGCATCTATGCAGAGCATAGGTACGTCTATGTGTTTCAAGCACGTCCATGTAAAACATGCGTGTTTATGCAGTCTCCAAGCGCGTTTATGTCAGGAAAGTGCGCTTGTGTCCAAAAATGTGAATTTGTGTCTTCTAGGTCAAATCGATAGTTCTGTGATGAACATACGTTGTCGATTGGATAAGCTACTGAGAGGATACACTCAAGCAGGTCCTCTAAGGAAGACTAGGATTGCAAATAGGGATAGGATTGACAATTTTGTGATAGAACATACATTGCCAATTAGGAAACTACTCAAGAGGATTCACTTAAGAAGAGGCCCTAGGATAGGATAGATCAAGGCACTTTGTGATGAACAATGAGTACCAAGATATAGTACTTTATGATGAACAGGGAGTACTAACATATGAGCAACACTTTGTGATGAACAATGAGTGCAAATGTGAGAAACACTTTGTGATGAACAGGGAGTGCAAAACACGTAGTACTTTGTGATGAACAGGGAGTACCACTAGGATAGAAGCAACACTTTGTGATGAACAGTGAGTGTCACTAGGATAGAGTACCATATGCACTTAGATAAAAAGTAGCTTTTTGTGATGAACAATGAATGCCACTATGTCTGACACGATTGATTTGCTTGACTGCAGGAGTATTTGCCTATGCTGGAGTCACGGGAGAGATTCCCATCGACTCAGAGGTTGTGAACTGAGCTAACGTTCAAGGACATAGCTGCTATTGAGGTTATGGGTCTAAGACATATTCTGGATGTGCCTGAGTTTCGAGTGAACATGGAACTGCTGACTGCACTGGCAGAGAGGTGGCACTCTGAGACTTGCACGTTTCATTTGTCGATGGGTGAGATGACAGTCACCCTGGAGGATGTATACCGGATCTTGAGGATACTGATCAATGGGGAGCTGATTCCCTACGATCAAGATGGAGACAGGGAGGCCCTGAGATGAGTGTTGCGGGACTCAGGACTGGAGATGAGGGTAGGGCATGTGGCATGGGATACCATGACACAGACAAGATTGGCACTACCGGTAGTGGTAGGAGGAGTGATCAATGGGTTCTTGTATGCGGATAGAGCGACATGAAGGTTGGCTATGGGCTAGGGAGGTGCATTGGAGACACTGGTGACACAACACACCAGATATGCCTGGGGACCATGCGTGCTGGCGCACTTATATTACGAGCTACACCAGTTTGTGTACCATGGGTCAGTGTGATTGGGCTGCGGGGTCACATTGTTACAGGTGTGGGCCTATGAGCATCTACCGGTGACGTGACCAATACACTTCAGGGGCAGAGGTCACGGACGCAGTTTCGTGCATTTGTATGATATGATCACCTCGCAGCCACAGATTGGCAGGTTAAATCACTGGTGGCGGGTTATAGATGATATTGATATGGTTATATGGAGGTTGTATCTGGGATGCGAGCAGTGGGAGGATGATGTAGTAGAGCTACCCTACACCTTCCAGAGTAGGTATCTAATTGGGCGGACACCCTATGTACTGGAGAGGCAATTGGTTGACAGGGTGGGCAGGTAGTTTGGCAGGATCCAATGGATGCCGCGGGGTTCAGGCATGTATGCACAGACGGTCAGGGATCAGGCACAGTTTGGGCCACTACTATCATATGATCAGGCTATTACGCAGCTAGTGGAGACGATGCCCTTACCCTGGGACATATGGACAGATATCGAGGATGCCAACATAGATGCAGAGTATATAACATATTGGGTCGAGCATCCATTCCCATGCCCGACAGATCCAGGAGAGCCATTAGATGGAGATGGTGGTGGGGATGGTGATGATGATGGAGATGATGGGGGGAGAGGCCGATAGAGGAGGAGGGGGGTAGTTGGAGAGAGGAGGGTGGCACCGCGGAGGGAGGATGGAGAGGACAGACAAGCTCGGGTGGTGAGGGGTTGTAGTGGATTACTTCTATAGGTGCCAGCAACACAGGGTCCCATATAGGTGCAGGGACAAGGATAGGTATAGGGACAGGTACAGGTACAGCCACTAGTATAGGCATAGGCATAGGGGCAGGCACCCGTACAAGGGGAGCCACAAGTAGAGCCCCAGAGGGCTGAGGCGGAGGAGGATGAGCTGATTGAGCTGAGGGAGATCTACCAGGGATAGGAAGATGAGATCCAAGACCTAGAGAGGGAGAGGGATAGACTCAGGAGGTGGCTTAGAGATACTGAGCGGGAGCGGGACCAGGCCATTTAGCACTACACAGAGGCTGAGACAGCACTGAGGGCTGGGAGGCAAGCGACAGAGGACACAGGAGCTGGATATGCCTATTTCCTGCAGGCAGGGGAGGAGATAGGCTACTGGCGGGATCTCTATTTTGGTGCAGTGCCAGCTAATCAGCGGGCGAGGAGCTTCCATAGACCATCGCGGACAATGACAGCTATGGGAGGGAGCTAGAGGAGACAAGCGTCTAGTGGTGGGGTTATGGGTCCTCCACCACCACCAGATAGAGGGGACAGGAGGGATGATCTTGGGGCGGGTCCTTCGTGGGCTCAGATTTCGTCGAGGCCAGGCCGCTCTTAGGGAGGGAGTTCATCATAGCCGTAGAGGGCTCCCTATGTATCAATATTGTATCATTTTTGTATGATGATGTAGACACCTGCAGGTGATTGTAGCCATATGATTTTGACATCATTGTATCATGACACTTTTGATTTATATATATGAGATGATTCTTCTTTGCAGCAGCTATATGCATGTGTACCTATGTGATGCTTCTATGTGTTTCTATGATGTATGTTTCTATGTGATGCTTATGATATGGATGCAAATATGTACATAATGAAATGCAATATTTTTGTTCTTTTATGTTTTATATATGTATGCATGATGCAAATGTGAATGTATGTAATACAGATGAATATGATAATGCAAATGTTTTTGGTGTGTCATTATACTCAGTCATGTGATAGCAGGCTATGCGGACTCGAGAAGGATGATGGAAGTCAATCAAGAAAGGGGAATGAAAGATAGAAGATATGAAAGTGAAAGAGCTTCTTGTGCGTTATCATCATTGAGCTTTATTATGGCAAGTAGGTTATGACAATCGAGGCATATGTTCAACCCAGAAAGTCATTGTACCTGTTTGCATGGAGATAAGACAATCACAAACAAGGAATGCCCCAGTTCACACTAGACTCACAATGTCCTCATATCCTTGGACAAGTCATAGAATTACTAAGAGACAACCGCAGATAGCAAATGAACAATAGGTGATGATACCCCATCCTCGCCTTTCTAGTCAAAGACATCCTGGAGATAGAATCTCTAGTCAGAGACATCCAGGAAAAGCTAAAAGACATGTCACCAAAAGATAAAATCAAAAGAGAACCAAGACTCAACACCAACATCCACTATAGTCCTCAAGTTTAGTGTCTCTTGTCACTTGTATAAGTCTTATTTGATTGTGGTCACAATGTTTACTTTCACAGAAAGGATAGATAGTACTGAACCATATGTTGTCTGAGTCTGTTGAAAGATTTGATTTGTTGAAGCCCATTGTTGCTGCTGTGTCTTATCTGAAACTGACTGAATCCATGAAACTGATACTTTATTGCAGAGAAGATGAAACTTTATTACGGATTTGTGATGCAAATGTTGCTTTATTACGGATTGTGCATGGATAGACTGAAGAAAGCTGGAAGAAACTGTACTCCTTGAAACATGAGATGTTCTTAGTTCCACACCCATTACTAGATGTAGGATTTGCCTTAGCCACAGATAGGATCTGATTTATTATGGATGAAAAGGGAGGTTTATTATGAATGGCTAACCAATCTTGGGTAGATCAATAACAAGCCATGATGGGAATGTGCAAGTTTATTATGAATGAATAGGTTGTGAGTGTGTGCAAAGTGAAAGGATGAAAGTGAATCCTGAAGGAGGGAGGAGCAATGTCTCTACACATGGCGCTGGTGACCTAGTTTTCACCATGGTACTTGCCCAGGGCGCCACCGAAGTGGTTTTCACCATTGGACAAAATTATTTCCGTTTACTTTTTTCGATTTTTCAAATTTTATTTTATTTTATTTTATTTTTTATTTTTTATTTTTATTTTTTTGTATTTTTGAAATTTTTGATTTTTTTGTTTTGTATTTTTGAAATTAGGATACTCTGATGAGTTATGTGTAAAACCTACGAAGGTGCATGTTGTTGATAGGATCCTCCAAAGGTTCACCTTCTGTAGTTGAGAGCTGATATGCCCCAGATCCATATGCTGCTGTAATGATGTAAGGACCAAGCCAATTTGGTTCGAACTTGCCCTTCTTCTCTCTGTCTTGCTGATTTTTGGGGTTTTCTCTAAGAACCAAATCACCTACCTCAAATGTGCGAGGCTTGACCTTGTGATTGTAGCTGCGACTCATTCGTTGTTGGTAAGCCTTGAGATGATTAAAAGCAGTTTGTCTTTGTTCATCTAGTAGTTCAAGTTCTTGTAAGCAAGAGACCCTATAGTCTTCATCACTGATAATGTTTTGCAAAGAGACTCGTAAAGAGGGTAGCTCAACCTCAATAGGCAAGATGGCTTCAGCACCGTAGACAAGTGAATAGGGTGTAGCTCCTGTAGGTGTGCGGACACTTGTGTGGTATGCCCAAAGTGCAGGATTAAGTTGGATATGCCAATTACGACCAACATCATCGACTGTCTTTTTTAGGATCTTACAGTTTGTCTTATTAGATGCCTCAGCTTGATCGTTACCTTGGGGGTAATATGGCGTGGAGAAATGATGGGAAATATGGAAGTGGTCACAAAGTTCACGAACATCCTGAATTTTTGAAGGGACACCCGTTATCAGTGATAATGGAAACAGGAATACTGTATGGACAAATGATATAGTTGAGGATAAACGTAGCAATCTGTTTTCCAGTGACTTGTGTAAGAGGCATGGCTTCAATCCATTTTGTGAAATACTCTGTGGCAGTGATAATGAATTTATGACCATTGGAAGAAGGAGGGTGAATCTTGCCTATGAGATCGAGTCCCCACTGACAAAAGGGCCAAGGAGACGCAATTGGTTGAAGTTCTTGCATTGGCGCATGTATGAGGTCTCCATGAATTTGACATTGCTTACATTTCTTGACAAACTGATATGAGTCTTTTTCCATATTGGGCCAGTAATATCCAGTCCTGATGAGTTTCTTGGCTAAGGTAGGACCACTAGCATGTGGACCACATATCCCTTCATGTACTTCACGTAACACAATCTGAGCTTCGTCGCTTTCTAAATATCTAAGAAGAGTGCCATCTAGACCTCGCCGATATAGGATATCAGCTAAAATGACATATCGAGAGGATTGGAGAATGAAAGTGCGACGTTGGTTATTTGATAGATCAGGAGGTAGGGTATTGTCATGAAAGTATGTGAAAATGGAACCATATAATTGGGACTTGGGACCAACAACACATATCATCTCAATAGGATTGATTTCATATGAAGGAACCAAAATGTTATCCACCAAGAACTCATAGCGGGTCTCATTTGGAGGTAGGTCGATCAGTGAAGCAATTGTAGCCATGGCATCTGCAACTCGATTCTCCTCTCTTGGTATCTACTCAAAGTCTATCTTTGTGAAATGTTGTTTCAGGTCATCCACCATTTTTTTATAAGGCATTAATTTTTCATCCTTTGTTTGGTAATAATCAGTTGCTTGACGGATTACAAGTTGAGAGTCCCCAAAAACATGAAGTTCCTGGATCTTCCACTGAACTGCAATCCGTAATCCAGTTGTTAATGCTTCATATTCCGCTATATTGTTAGTGCAAGGAAATGATAAGCGGTATGATTTTGGTATAGAATCCCCTTGAGGAGTTATAAGGAGGATGCCAGCTCCTGCCCCATGCTGTGTGTATGAGCCATTGAAGTACAATTGCCATGGATTTGCATGTGACATTGTTAAAATGGATTCATCTGGAAATTCTGAACTTAGAGGAACATCATCTATCATGGGAGCATCTGCTAATTGATCTGTAATGGCTTGTCCTTTTATTGCTTTTCTATCCACATACTCGATGTCGAATTCACTTAGGATCATTACCCATTTGGCTAGTTGCCCTGTAAGTGTTGCTTTATTGAGAAGGTATTTCAATGGATCTATCCTTGCAACCAACTTAGTCTTATGAGTTAGCATGTAATGTCATAATTTCTGCGAAGAAAATACCACGACGAGACATGCAAGCTCAATTGGTGTGTAGTTTAGCTCATATCCCACCAATGTGCGACTGATATAGTATACTGCTTCTTCTTTGCCCTCAGCAATTTGTTGTGCTAAGAGTGCCCCTAGTGCTATTGAAGTAGCTGATATGTATAGTAACAGAGGCTGATCTGGAACTGGTGGCATCAGAACTGGCGGATTCAGAAGATAATCTTTGAGTGTCTGGAAAGCCTGTTGACAGTTATCATCCCATTTGAATTTGATGTTTTTATGTAGCAAGTGCTGAAAAGGATTACACTTATTTGCAAGTTGCGCTATGAATCTTCGTATGGACTGGAGTCTCCCTTGCAAAGACCGAAGTTGACTAATATTTCTTGGTGGTTGCATCTCCAGGATGGCCTTGACTTTTGCTCGATCAACTTTGATTCCTTTTTTTGATACAATGAATCCTAGGAGCTTCCCGGAGGTTACTCCAAAGACACATTTCTTGGGGTTTAATCTTACTTTGTATTTTTCCAACTGATCAAAGATGACTGAAAGTATGTCCAAATGTGTATTTTTGTCTATTGATTTTCCCAAGAGGTCATCGGCATAATCTTCCAAAGTTTCATGCATGAGATCGTTAAAGATAGTAGTCATGGCTCTTTGATATGTAGCACTTGTATTTTTTAGCCCGAAGGGCATGACATTCTAGTAGAAGGTTCCCCAAGGACAAGTAAATGATGTTTTGTGTTGATCCTTAGACGCGATCTTTATTTGATTATAACCAGAGAATCCATCCATCAACGATAACATTTCATGACCTACTGTGAGATCGACAATCAAGTCAATATTTGGTAATGGGAAGTCATCCTTAGGACAAGCTTTGTTAATGTCTCCGAAATCTGTACATATTTTGATGCTGCGATCTATTTTATTGATAGGCACTAAATTGGAGATCCATTCAGGACAATCAATTGGGCATATGAATCCGACGTCCAATAATTTCTCAAGCTCTGCTTTGACCAATAATGCGACTTGTGGATGCATCTTTTTTAATTTTTGTTTCACTGGTTTTGCCCCCGGTTTAACTGTCAAATGATGCATTACTAAATCTGGATCTAATCCAGGCATATCAGCGTATGACCATGCAAATTTGATTTGTCGTTCTTTGAAGAAACTTATGAATTTTGACCTTTCTGACTCCGTCAATGATTGAGCTAGGAATATGTGGTGTGGAACTTCTTCTGTACCAATGTTTGTTTTGATAGTCTCCTCTACCAACATGGATGACTTTTCCTCATATGATGCTGGGAGAATGTTGAGCCTTCCATCTTCGGGTGCCTCAGAGAGGTTTTCGCCCTCAGATACATCCTTTCTTTTTATTTTTTTGGGGTCAGACAGCGCCACAGTGTGGTTTTCGCCATAAGACCCTTGGTTTGTTCTTATTTTCACATTTTTGCGATTGGAAGGTCCGGCGCCCTCACCAAAATATGCCACGCTATTGAGTTCTATAGTGTATCCCGCTTTATGGTCCCCAGGGGGAAGATCATCTCGTATGCCAAGATAGTCAATAAAAGCTTCATCATTTTGGAATGTGTCAAACTGTGCAGGTCCTTCATGATCCCAATCAATGAGTTGGTGGTGAATGAGGGGAAGGCCTTTAATGTCTTCAAAGTTAGCGGGGCTAAGAGTGAAGATGCAGTTATATATGGGTATGTCAAGGTAATTATCAAGGTCATCAATGACACTCTCCTCATCAGTCTTGATCATGAACAAATCCAAATTATCATCACTAGTAGCGCATTCTGGGACAGGTGTTCTCATCCTATGTGATTTCAACCTAGGACCTTGAGACAAGGACTGTGTGGAATCCTCATGGGTTGTTTCTTGACCAACTTTGAATCTTTTATAAAATTCCTCCTCTTCTATGGGTTCATCTGGCTCTTTGAATGTCTCGGTGAGCTCGTAGTCACTGGAGGATTTATCTGAACCCCATTCCCATTCGTTGGAATCTATGGAATAGCGATCCTCTTGTTGAATTTTGGCAGCTTTGATTTGTAAGGCTTCTTCTATCCTTTGAGTGTGGACCTTGGAAGTCAGGAAACCAAGTCCCTTTGAGCATTCCTTTTTGAAAGTCAATTCAGGTTGCAAAGGTTCAATGATGTCTTCCTTTCGTAACCCAAGAGGGCTTTTTCCATCATACCTGAATTTTTGTAGGATCTTGAAACCTTTGCCATATTTCTCACATGGTAGACTGATGTGATCTTGTGTATCATCTTCAATGTCTTTGTAAAGCATTTTGTATAAGTCTTCCTCTTCCAGTTCACCCCATCTTTGAAAGGTAGTAGGGTCCCATTTGAGTACAATGATGGATACTTGCTTGTTAGGATGTGGTCTTCCATATTCTTTTGGTGAACTCATGACTTGTTGTAAGTACATGGTCTGATTTAAAGTGTATTCCCCCATGCCCTTGTCATGAAATTTGCCTTTAAGCTCACCTTTTTTTGATGTCAAAGGTTTTAATGACTCAGGATCAATGTATGCCAAAGAAGGAACAACTTCACGATTACTGGGAATGATGGTCTCAGTTTTTGATCTCGGGTTATTGTAGTATATGAACAGATTAGGATCACCGTTAACTGTTACCTCCACTCCATTGTGAGGAAACTTAATGCATTGGTGATATGTAGATGGGTCTGCCCTCATTTCATGGATCCAAGGACGTCCTAGCAATATGTCAATTAGGACCTTCTCTGTTGCTAAGCCTTTTTCAATGACATCCTTGAAGGTGGACAAACAAGCTTTCCTTATATCATAGCCAATGTCTTTGTTAACATTTTGGGTGAACATCTCTACCATTTGTTTTTGTGGAATTTCACAAGAGCATCTACTGGCTAGATTCCTCCATCTTTGTAAAAATGATGCAAAATACTCTCCCTCTTTTTGCTTAGTGTTGCACAAAGTAGTGATTGATATGTTTGTCTCTATATTGTAGGAGAAATGTTGAATAAATGCCTTTGCTAGATCACCCCATGACTTAATACCAGGTGGGAGTTGGGAGAACCATTCCATAGCTTGATCACCTAGGCTTTGTGGGAATAATCTCATCAAATATGTCTCTTTTGCTGCTACCTCAATGCAAGCTATGCAAAACTGTCTTATGTGTGCCTTAGGATCCCCTTTTCCTCTATACTTATCAAATTTAGGCATCACAAAGTGTGTAGGAAAAGGAGGCATTGGAATGCTCTTGTCAAATGGATAAGGACATATGTCTCTCATTGTGTAAGTTGGCTTTGGTGTATTTATGTCCTCCATTTTCTTTTGTAAGTCCTTGGTTTGTTGCTCCAAATTGCTCTTAGGTGGGGATCGACTTCTTGAACCATACCCCATGCTTGATGCACCAATTGGAGGAGGAGCATGTTGCATATATGGATGATATTGATCATACACATGTTCATATGGAGGAGGTCTATAGTGATGTTGCATATATGGACCACTTGGTATAGATTCATGTTGAGGAATGCCATATCTATTTTGTCCATGTATACCATACACTACAGGCATGTCATGTTCTAATGTGTTACCCCCAAATTTGACATGGGGTTTCCTTGTGTCCAAATTTTGAGCATGCCTTTGAATATCCAATTGCTTTGGTGGTTGATCCTTAGCATTGGTATGTGATTGAGCATGTCTTTCTGCATAAGACTTCCATAATGGTCTGCGAAGGTGAGTATCATATGCTTGACCATGTCTATGTGGGACCTCTGGTTTTTGAAACAAAGATGAGGGTGATTCAGGTACCATATGTGGTCCTCTATTGCCTCCACCATTAGGCCTCCTTTGATCCATGTTGTAGTGAGTTTGTTGCAAAGGTCGATTTTCCATTATTTGAGACATGTCAAAATCATGAGGGATCTTGGCTCCACTTTGTACCATCATTTGTAAGAAGTATTGTCTATCCCTCCTCATTATTTCCTCAACCAATCAATTGAAGCGGGGGTCCATAATGGATTCTTCCACATCTGCTGAATCTATGAAAAAGTTGTCCATATTGTCATTGTGTGTATCATTGTTGTTTGTAGTGTCCATGTTCTCAACGTTTGGAATGTTTCTATAGGCATCCATGTCAGGTAATGTGTTATGATCAGTGTTGAAAAAGACATCATTGCCATACTCATAGACACTCATGTTTGCGGACTCTTGAGCCTCTTTAGTTTCTCTCCTAGATTTTTGAGGATGGGTTTCAACCATGAACTAGGTATTGACCGAGATGTGTTAGACTAGATGAAAATGGAAAAAGTATGGAAGACCAAGAAGTGAATGGAATGTAAATGAATCTGAGATGTACTTGCAATGTCCAAAGTGTAAGACCAAGTATGTATGTAGTAGAGTAGGTGTAACTTCCAAAGAGAGGATAGTTTCTCTTGATGAGGTAAGTTGACCTTGACTCTAAGTAAAACCAAATGAGACCCAAAGGTGAAATACCTTGATGAGGGACCACTTAGCAAAGTGTTGTTGTATGTAGTGTGTTGACAAAGTATGATGAGGACAAGCAAGTGACCTTTTGACTCAAGTTTAGACAAATGTGAATGTAATGTAAGGTGTGAAGCAATGATGGACTATGTGAGACCCAAAGACAGGTTGAATGCTAAATGAAACCCTGGAGAAATGACCTAGGAAGCTTAAGAATTCTGAAACTGACTGTGTTTGTTTGCTGGACTGTAAAAGTTTTTTAATTCTGTACAGACGCAATTTCCTGACACAGACGTGGTTCTGTTTAACACAGACGTGTTTCTGAGATTTTTTTTTGTAAAGTGCACTGTTGATTCTGGAAACACAGACGCATTTCTATCCTTCACAGACGTGGTTATACAACACAGATGCTATTATGTCAGACACAGACGCGTTTTTGCAAAATTTGTGCAATTTTTTCCAATTTGTGAAGTTGTTTTGTTGTGACCAAATCTGACTGTTTGACTGTTTTTCATGACAAGAGGACACAATGTTGATGAAGACTCAATGTTTGCAAGTGTCTAGACTCAAAATGACTCCAAAAAGTGTGTTGATTGATGTAAAAAATGTTTTGTATACACTTGAAGACACAAAAGACACAATGTTTTGCTGTTTGGTCTTGAATGTTTAAAATAAGTCAAGCACAATTCTTATGGCTAGCCAAGACAATAGTTGTTGATCTCACATGGGGTTTTACCCCCGAGGCTACGCTATTCAGAGCAGATACTTAGATGCTTGACCTCATTGGCTCCACCCTTGGCACTCACTTCTCGGGTCAGCCAAGCATCAGTCCCATGAAAACTCCCCGTGGCGAACTTTGTATCTCTACTAAGAACCGTATGTGTGTGGGCCGCTACCAGAGGTCCGACCTCTTGCCCCAACAACTAGAAGGATTTGGGCTTCTAAAACAAAAAGGTTCTAGTAAGGGCATCCCCTCATGTGGCCATACATGTGGCACTTTCAGCTTTGTAAATACAGAAGGCTCCCAGTCGGTAGGGGTTACGTCGTACAAATGATCAAATAAATTTGATCAAACGGGTTTATGGGGAGACATAGTGTCGGTATGAACTAATCAACACACGTTATTCATAGTTTTCACCATGAATACAATTATTTATAGTGGTTTGGAAGAAGATGGCTTTTCTTTTGCTACCACTTGGGTCATTCTCTTCTCACTAGTAGTCTTAATGACCACACAGGAAGACAGGCCCTCTAAAGATTAAACAAAAAGAGCCTATTGCTCAAGACACAAAAGACAATGATTCAATTTTAGTGCACCAATTGAAGTGTTTGCTAGTCTATTGAAAACAAAGCACACAAAAAAAAATCAAAAACCCTTACCAAGGACCTGCAACAAAGATTTGTTAGTAGTTTGGATTGTTTGAAATAATCACCCCTTCCCGCAAGCACACAAGTTAGGTAAATTTTAAATCCAAAAGACTTTGTGAAAATACGGGCCTTCAATCAAACGATTTTGCTTTCAAGACAAGCTACACCAATTTCGTTAGCTAGATCTAAAAACGTTAGCTCAAAATAAACCGGATCTGAAACATTAAATGCAAGACCAAAAACTAAATCAATAAACTCCAAAAATGAAACCAATGCACACAGACGTGGTTACCTCCGACACAGATGCGACTCTCTGATGCAGACGCGATTCTGTGAGACACAAACGCGGCTCCAGAACCCAGATGCGACTTCTGGACACAGACGCGTCTAAAAACACCGTAGACGTGACTGAGGAAAACAGACGCGGTTTTCGGAATCTGCAAAATAAAATACTATCAAGGACATAGACGTGATTCCTGATGTCGCAGATGCGACAAAAAATCAAAAACGCGATCCGAAAGTATGCAGACGTGAAAATATCAAAATGCTGTCGAAAATGTCAGATCTACAACTCCAAAACACAAAATCTGCAACAAGGATGTTAAATGCAAAAGGGACAACAGTCCCACCGGGCATGCCAAAATGTATATGGTGAAAATGGATAACAATAATAATGATATTGAAAGGCTAAATGAATTCAACCACAAAACCCTAGCCTAACAACAACAAAGATCCACCATAACATATGAAGATTACCTAAGACAATGCAAATCAAATGAAATCACAAAGATTATTCCATCACATGTCCAATAGGGTTTGGATCTCCATTCTTCCTATCTCCATTGATCTTGCTTGATATATTTGCTCTCAAATTTTATGTGCATAAGAGCTCAACAAAGAATAGAATGTGGTTGCAAGTAGGATCGCATATGTCAAGTAGTCAATTGATCAAGTTTTCAGGTCATTAGGATGATTCCTTAGGGTTTGATAATGAAGGAAGTATCTCCTAATATAGAAGACACAATATGAAATGGATGGATAATATTGAGAGGTGTAAAAGGAGGTCAGCTATGATTAGAGGGTAGGTAAAGAAAATAATAAAATAATGAGAGGGGTAGGTAGTGTATGAATTAAGAGATGAATGACATGTGTCATGGGTAGAAAAGGTTAATGAATTAATTAAATAAATAAAGATTTATTTAATTAATAGAGGAAGTGGGATAATTAAATAAATAAGATATTTATTTAATTTAGGAAAAGGGCTATTTAAATAAACAAATGTATTTATTGAAATGAGAAATAAGGTTAGAAGAGGATAAATGAATTAATTAAATAAATAAAGATTTATTTAATTAATAGAAGAATTAGGCTTAGATAATTAAATAAATAAAATATTTATTTAATTAGACATGACAATTTTAGGTGTCTACAGGTACAAATCAAGTTTGTAAACCTGATTTACACCAAGTATGCTTTCCAAGTGAAAATAGGGTTTGTAAACCCAATTTACACCTCTTTTATTTCTTTTTTCTTTAAAGTGCAAGTTGGGTTTATAAACCTGAAATGCACCTTGGCAAGTGCAAATTGGGTTTATAAACCCGTTTCACACCTCTTAATGACACTTAAGTTATTAAATACTATTGGCATTGCATGAAGATTGAATTGATGAAGTATAGTGTTGTCATTGATGTCAGTAGTAACCAGTAATGGAGTTGTGTTGCAACCGGTAGTAAAGCAGTGAAGGCAACTGGTATTGGTATTTTTATTAAAGTAGAGTGATCAACCGGTAACCCTAACTAGTTGATATGTCGAACCCTAACCGATGGAGGTTGGTGAATCGGTTGTGATGATCTATGACCAAATGATGTTTGGAGATGAAGATGCCACGTATGCATGATTCATGTGATGAGTTTCAAAGTGGTTTTGGCACATGAAAATAACCGTTTATCTTGGGAATGAGAAAATGCATATCATGAACTGAAATATGCATGATAAGGTACAAGATCCAATGTGCGGTGATCTAGGAGCGGTTGTAGTTGTCTAGAATAATGTGTAGTTGATTGCTATGTAATTCAATGGTTATGATTGAACCAATATGTTTGTAATCTCTATGAGATTTGTAGGTTCTGTGATGTGTTACCGACCTATTGTATTGTATTTAAGGTTGATGAGTTGTTTGTAATTGTGTTGGCAATTTGGTTAAGTGTGGTAGTGTGATTATTGCCGAACCAGAAGGAGTGTCTGCATAATGTTGTGAAGGAAGATAGGAGCAGAAATGGATATGATTAAGCAAGATAGTTCTATTACCAGATCAACAAAGAACCTATTGTTCTCTAACTATTACAACAGTTAAATCCGTTAACCGGGTAAGCTTTAACAGGCTTGGTGTTGTTTAAATCCTCTAGCCAGGTGATCCATTAGCTTGGATTTGAAATCCTCTATCGAGGTTACTCCTAACAAGGTATATCCTTTAACAGGGTATTATAGTCAATCCCTTAATCGGGTGGTCCCTAACTGGATCTGTTCTTAATATGATATTATTTTATAAGCTTCTAATAAGGCTTGGCTTATAACAGGGTGAACTTCAAAAGAGTTCAAAATACTTGTCGGTATTCATCCCCACCATGGTTTTTCCCATTTGGGTTTCCACGTGAAAAATCATTGTGTCAAATGGTGAATGATTTTGTGGATGTGTTTTGATATGGTTGATTTGAATAACTGGTAAAGCCACTTAGATATGTTTAGATGACCGGAAGTGATCTGAAATAAGCTATTACTGATGTTAGTATAGTGGATTAATGTTTTGGTTAAATGGTATGTGAGTTTCAGATTTGTTACATTGTATCATTAATGTTTTGGTCAACCGGTAAAGTTTGACAATCCAGTTGCAATATTTGATATAGTGTCTAAACCAGTTAGTTTAGCAAGTTGTTTCTGAGTTGGGATTAAGTTTGGTGAAAGTTTAATTTGTTTTCTATCTACTGATTCACCCCCCACTCTCAGTAGTTGATCGGATCCTTATTGTTTCATCATATTATCAATTGGTATAAAATCTTTTCAGGTCCTCTTGTGTTTAAGCCTAACAACTTGAGGAAAAGATCTAGGAGAACATGATGAAGAAAGAAGGTCTAAAATTCAATAGGGAAAACTACAAAATTTGGAGTGATAGGATGAAGATCTATATCAAGAGCTTAGGAAGTCAATATTCGGAACATGTTGTTACTAAATACAACTTTCCTAGTGGGATTTTGTCAGATGATCAAAAGAAGGAGACACGAGAGAATAATCAAGCATTGGAGGCCATAATCAGTTCCTTATCTTATTTAGAGTATGTTGATGTCCATGGATTGGAGACTGCCTATGAAGTGTGGAAGAAATTGGAAGATATCTATAGCAGTGATGAGCACGTTAATATTGCCAAAGAAGAGAGTTTGAGAGGTAAATTTGATTATATGCGGATGGCTGAAGGAGAAAACATTCAACAGTATGGTCAGAGAATCAAGGAGATATTCAGAGAGATCAAAAGTGTTGGAGGTACAGTGGAGGATACCACAATGGTTAGCAAGGTGTTGAGAACCCTTCTACCAGTCTACGCTATCCGAGTTACAACCATTCAGGAACTCAAGTCTATTGATAAAACAAAGGTAACTCTTGACTCCATCATTGGTAAATCAACTGCATTTGAATTAAATGGTTTTGATGGAAGTGTTCAGAGATATGAATCTGCATTTAGAGCCTCAGTTTCAACCCCACCGGTAAGGAAAAGTAGAGAAGTGAGCTACAATCATGAGTCTAGATCCAATAGAGAAGTAGATGATGAAGATAGTTTGATTAAGATTGAAGCATTGTTGGCCAAGTGGTTACCCAGAGGTACCAGTAAGTACAGAGGTAAATTACCTTTGAAGTGTTTTGCATGTAACCAGATTGGACATATTGCTGCTAACTATCCAAATGGAAATAATGGGAAAAAATGTGAGAAGTATAAGAAGTATAAAGACAAAGGTAAAAGAGATTGTCTCATTGTAGTGGATGGAGAAATTACAAATGAGGAATCCGAGGAAGATGCAAATGAGGACATTGTATTCGTTGCTATTAAAGAAGAGACATCAGATTAGAAGGCATTAATCTCTCGCATGGATAGTTTTGATGACTGGATTATAGACAATGGTTGTTCACACCACATGACTAGTGACTAGAGTAAGTTTCTTACTTTGAGAGAGTTTAATGGAGGAGTTGCGAGATTTGGGAATGCCTCACCCTACATGGTGAAAGGAAAAGGATCTATCTCTTTGAATGGAAAAAGCAATGCAAATGATGTCTATTGGGTTGAAGGACTGAAACACAATCTTTTGAGTGTTGCTCAACTCAATGACAAAGGTTACCCATTGGAATTCAAGAATGGAGTTTGCAAGATTTATGGAAGCAAAGGTGAACTAGTTGCAATCAACAAACAGACCAGAGGTAACTTATTTCATTTAAGTTCTAAATTCAACAATTGTTTAATTGCAAAAGTACAAGATAGTTGGCTTTGACATCAAAGGTTTCAGCATGTAAATTTTGATAACATTGCAAAAGTCAGTAAGTCCAATTCAGTAACATGTTTGCCATAGTTGGACAAACCATTGAATGCTTTGTGCAAGGAATGTCAGTTAGGGAAGATGACATCTTGAACCTTCAAGAGAAAATCTTTCTCAGCAGAACATTTTCTAGATTTGGTTCAACCGACCTTTGAGGACTAATGAGGACTAGGAGTATTCAAGGTGATCAGTACTTCATGATTTTTACTGATAACTGCTCAAGGATGATGTGGGTCACATTCTTGAAAGAAAAGACATAAGCATTTAGCAATTTTAAGGCATTCAGAGCCTTAGTTGAAAATGAAAGTGGAAAGAAGATAAAATTCTTAAGAACTGATTAAGGCACTGAATTTACTTCAGAGGAATTCACTAGATATTATGAAGACAATGTAATTAAGAGGTAACTTTCTACACCTAGGACACCACAACAAAATGGTATTGTAGAAAGGAACAATCAGTCAGTTGTTGAAGATGCTAGGACTATGCTAATTTAAGGAGGTGTAGCTAAGACATTTTGGAGAGAAGCTGTTAGCACAACTGTTTACACAATGAACTAGATACCGGTTAAAAGAGGTAAGGATAAAACTCCCTATGAGTACTGGTATGGTAGATCACCTAATGTCAGTTAATTTAAGATTTTTGGTAGCAGATATTTTATCAAGAGAGGTGATTATGTTGGTAAGTTTGATGCCAAGAGTGATGAAGGCATATTTCTTGGTTACTCCACCAAGAAAAAAGCTTACAAGTGTTACAACAACCGGACCAAGAAGATCATTGAAAGTGTTAATGTTTGAGTTGATGAGTTTCCTGATAAATTGGGAGAAACCAATGAGGAGAAGGAGGAAGAAGAATCTTACACACTATTTTTGGAACTGGAACTAGTGAAGCCAGAATTTGGTGAAGAAGCCCTAGTTCAACTGGAACAGGGAGGTCCAGTAGAAGAAGAAGAAAGTGAAGAAGAAGAAGAACTTGGAAATCAAGATCATGTCATTCTAAGGTATGTTAGACTCAATCATAGCCTCGATCAAATTATTGGAGACATGGATGTAGGTGTGATAACTAGAACAAGGCTTAGAGAGAACTCATGTATGATTTCCACCATTGAGCCTAGAACTGCAAAATAAACATTTACAGATGAAGAGTGGATCAAAAACATGGAAGAAGAACTTGACCAGATAGAGAAGAACAATACTTGGTCATTTGTACCTAGACCAGAGAACAAGAATGTAATAGGTACAAAATAGGTATTCATAAATGAACTAAATGAAGATGGAGTAGTGGTCAGAAATAAAGCCAAACTGGTATGCAAAGGATATGCACAAGAAGAAGGTGAAGACTATGGTGAGACATTTAAACTAGTTGCAAGATTGGAAGGAGTAAGGACTCTACTTGCATTTACAGCATATAGATGATTCAAAGTATATCAGATGGATGTTAAGTCAACATTCCTAAATGGAATATTGGAAGAGGAAGTCTACATAGAACAACCGAATGGTTATGCTTTAACTATAGAAAAGGACATGGTGTGCAAATTACATAAGGCATTATATGGATTGAAGCAAGCACCTAGAACATGGTATGAAATATTTCACTCTCACTTGGTGAAGATAAGTTTTCAGAGAACCAGTGAAGATAGTAACATATATCTCAAGTTAGAAGGAGATAAGATACTGGTAAGTGAGGTATTTGTGAATGTTATCATTTTTGGAGGAAATGATGATATGTGTCATGACTTTGTTGATGAAATGAAGAATGAGTTTCAGATGTCACTGGAAGGTGAAATAAAAAATCTCATAGGTCTGCAAATCCAATAGATGAAGGAAGGTATTTTCATCACACAGTCCAAATATGTGAAAGAAGTATTGAAGACTTTTGGAATGGGAGATTGTAAACTAGTTGGAACACCAATGGTTATAGGTTGTAAATTGTCTAAGGAGGATGATTCTACATCAGTGGATGAAAATGAGTATAGGTCCATGATAGATAAACTACATTACATTGTCCAAAGCAAACTGGACATTGCTCATGCAGTAGTATTTGTTGCCAAATTTTAGAAGAGCCCGAAGGAGACACACATGGTAGAAACTAAAAGAATTTTTAGATATTTGAAAGGCACAATTGATTATGGATTATGGTATCCATATGTAGGAGACTTTGATTTAAAAGTCTATACAGATGCAGACTGGGAAGACAATGTTGATGATAGGAAGAGTACAACCGGAGGAGCATTCTTTCTTGGAGGAAGACTAGTGTCTTGGAGCAGCAAGAAACAAAGTTGTATCTCTCAATCAAGTATAGAAGCTGAATATGTTGCAACATATATGAATTGTACCCAAGCAATCTAGATGAAACACATTTTGGAAGGCTTCAAGTTGAAGATATCATAACCAGTAAGGATTTTATGTGATAACACCAGTGCGATAAACATTTCTAAGAACCCGGTGTTGCATGCTAGGACAAAGCATATTGAGCTGAAGTATCATTTTATGAGAGAGAAAGTGAAAAGTAAAGATGTGTCACTAAAGGATGTATCTACCAAAGAAAAACTAGAAGATATCTTTACTAAACCTCTACCTAAGGCTGCATTTGAGTATCTTAGAGGTAAGTTAGGGGTTGTACCCCTACATGAAGTCAATTAAGAAAATGTGGAAGGCATCAATCTCAGAGCTTATTGAAAATCTTGAAGCAGGATTGGTGTAGAGTGGAGCTACTCCATAGGGGGAGCAACTTGTTGTATATCGGTGAAGCATGGAATGGTTAACCTTCACTTTGGTATTGTTGTCAAAGGGGGAGAATAACTGTATATGATTGATAGCGAGTTACAAGCTAAAGACATGGAGATACAGTTGAAGGAGAGTATATGAGAAAAATGTAAACCAAGACTCCTATACCTGTGTATGTGCATTACTCTCAATCATCACAATCAAAGGTTATTGATATTTGTATTGCCATCAATGACAAAGGGGGAGATTGTTGGCATTGCATGAAGATTACATTGATGAAGTATAGTGTTGTCATTGATGTCTATAGTAACCGGTAATGGAGTTGTGTTGCAAATGGTAGTAAAGCAGTGAAGGCAGCTAGTATTGGTATTGTTATTGAAGCAGAGTGATCAACTGGTAACCCTAACCAGTTGATATGCTAAACCCTAACCGATGGAGCTTGGTGAATTAGTTGTGATGATCTATCACCAAATGATGATCAGAGATGAAGATGCCATATATGCATGATGCATGTGATGAGTTTCAAAGTGGTTTTGGTGCGTGAAGATAAACATTTATCTTGGGAATGAGCAAATGCATAGCATGAAGTGAAAAATTTACGATGAGCTACAAGATCTAATGTGCGGTGATCCAGGAGCAGTTGTAGTTGTCTAGAACAATGTGTAGTTGATTGCTATGTAATCCAATGGTTATGATTGAATTGATATGTTTATAATCTCTATGAGATTTGTAGGTTTTGTGATGTGTTACCGACCTATTGTATTGTATTTAAGTTCGATGAGTTGTTTGTAATTGTGTTGGCAATTTGCTTGAGTGTGGTAGTGTGATTGTTGCCAAAGTAGGAGTGTCTGCAAAATGTTGTGAAGTCAAATAGGAGCAAAAAAGGATCTGCTTAAGCAAGATAGTGCTATTACTAGATCAACAAAGAACCTGTTGTTCTCTAACCATTACAACAGTTAAATCCCTTAATCGGGTAAGCTTTAATAGGCTTGGTGCTGTTTAAATCCTCTATCTAGGTGATCCATTAGCTTGGATTTGAAATCCTCTACCGAGGTTACTCCTAACAGGGTATTGTCTTTAACTGGGTATTGTAGTCAATCCCTTAATTGAGTGGTCCCTAACTGGATCTATTCTTAACATGACATTATTGTATAAGCTTCTAACAAGGCTTGGCTCCTAACATGATGAACTTTAGAATAGTTCAAAATACTTGTGGGTATTTATCCCCACCGTGGTTTTTCCCATTTGGGCTTCCATGTGAAAAATCATTGTGTCAAGTGGTGAATGATTTTGTGGATGTGTTTTGATATGGTTGATTTGAATAACTGGTAAAACCACTTAGATATGTTTAGATGACCGGAAGTGATCTGAAATGAGCTATTACTGATGTTAGTAAAGTGGATTAATGTTTTGGGTAAATGGTATGTGAGTTTCAGACTTGTTAAATTGTATCATTGATGTTTTGGTCAACTGGTAAAGTTTGACAGTGCAGTTGCAATTTTTGATACAGTGTCTAAACCAGTTAGTTTAGCAAGTTTTTTTTGAGTTGAGATTAAGTTTGGTGAATTTTTTTTTTTTTTTTTCTAAGTTTGGTGAAAGTTTAGTTTGTTTTCTATCTACTGATTCACCCCCCCTCTGAGTAGTTGACCGAATCCTTATTATTTCATTATATTATCAAATACTCCTTTGTATAATTTGATTGGGAGTCCTTTTACCTTAGTTTTAATCTCTTTACCCTACATTTTTGTCCTCATTTTTCATTTCAAATTAGATAGAGGTCATGTGAGGAGACATTCAAATTTGTTTCAAAGTCTTCAACAATCCCTGATTTTCAAGTATGCATTTTTTTCCATTGTTTTTCCTGCTAGGATTTCATAACTCTTTTTTATTTTTGAATGAACAATGATGCATTTTATATCCTTTAGATTTGCAAGAGTTTTACCATATTTCACAGTGGTGTTGTGCGGGTTTATTGGTCTGAACGACACCACATATGTGATGTCGTTCGGGTCAATAGACCTGGGTGACACTCAAGCTTTCGTGCTCCCATTTTTTCTTTCATATCACACCCTAAATGAGGTGAGGTGCAAGTCTTTGGACCCGAGATCCACCATCTTATGTTGCAATCTTTCATTTGTGGTGTAGGGCAGGGTCGTAGGCCCGCCACACACCACATTTCATAGTTATGCATGGTGGGTATGCGACCTTACCTTGTACCATGATTGTTTTACCTTTCTTAATACTTTGTTGATTGTCAATGTTTGACAATGTCGTAGGCCCACCATTCACCAAATCTTGGTGTATGGTGGGTCTACGACCCCACCAAATACCTGTGTTATCACATTCTTTTCCTTAAGTGTGTGGTGGGTTTGCAAACTCGCCTTACACCAAAATTTCTAATTTAGGTATATGGTGAGTTTGTAACCCTGTCCTACACCTTAATTTGTCACTTGATTCTTTTCCTTGGTGTATGGTAGGGATATAACCCTACCTTACACCTAAAGTTGTCTTTTTCTTTTCTAAGTGTTATTCAGGTTTACAGACCCATATTACATCATTTTTTGCTTCTTCCCAAGTACAATTTGGGTTTATAAATCTGAATTACACTTGATTGCCACACTCTCATTTAAGTGCATTTCAGGCTTATAAACCCAAATTACACTTGTTGCATACACATAAATGGGACTTTTAAGCCCTATTTGCCTTGGAACTACCAAGTTACTACAAGTGTTTTGGAAACCCTAATGACTTCAAATGCCTCATTTTGACAAGATTATTCAAAATCAAAATGCATAAAATAGTTGATCAGTTGCACCCCTTTAGTACTGATCTAAATTTTCCTATCACACTATTGCCATTATACAAATGCCAAAAGCTTCTCTAAGCAAGAAGTCAATGAAGTTCAAGAAGCAAGACCCTCGTCCAGTCTTCTCACCTTCTTCAGTCACATCAAATATAGATCACATAAGAGATACAAAAATAGGTCATTTTGACCTATTTGAGTTTCTAAAGAGGATTGATCAACCTTCTTCCTACAACAAAATGGAATCTATTATCTATAATGAAATCCATTTAGTGGCGGCCTTTCTTATGTCTACTCAAGACCTTGAGTTTGTCATGGAAATTGCAAGTCACTTTGATCCAATTAGCAAAAGTGTAAAATATGAAACTGGAAAGAAGTTGATAAGGATAGATGAGGACTTATTTGACATTGTCTTCAAGTATCCCAACATTGATAAACACTCAGACATCACAATGCAATCAGCTCTAACCTACTTTAATAAAAATTCTAACAAGTGAGGTTGGAACATGAATGAAAATTGGTTGAAGACCTCAAGTCCTACCATTGCTAGATGGCTAGAAACTCTTCCTAGATGTGACTTAATTCAAGAAGTTGATGATTTGATAACTCTGCTAAGTAGGGTGAAAGGTCTTCCCACCTCCAACACTTTCTATAAATGGATGTATCAATATATCCATGTTATTAGACAGAATAAAGAGAAGATATTTTGGGGAAAATAAATTAGTGATGCAATTTGTGAGCAGCTTACCAAGGTGCCTACGACTCTTAAGTTCTACATGACTTCATACTTGGTGTATGTTGCAGCCTCAATGAGGCATTTTCTAGGTCTATTCGTAACAAGTGATAGAAGACAAGTTGTTGTGTATGAGTACTATTCTCAGTTGATACCAAAAAAGAGGCAATCTTTTTTGAAGGGTGAATGATGATTTCTTTGGATACTACATGTGTATGTTGAATAAGAATTTCTACAATAAAAGAGTATTTGATCATGCCTCGGAGGTGGTAAATCAATATGGATGCATGTTCTTGCAATTTCCAAGATTCACATACCATAGGGCTGGGTGCTTCAATTTTGATCCTTTCATGCTCCCAAGACATCCCTCAGACAAAATTGTATTGATGGAGCTAGCTCGTCAAATGGTGGTAGTGCATGAGGCTCAATCAGGATCTCACAAAATAGGTTTGAAGTTCACTCTGACTAGTGGTAGGTATTCTATCAACTCAATCTTCAAAGCCAGAGCAACGAAGGAGGAAATGAGAAGAGTAACCATGAGGTTCTTCAAGGCTAGGAGGGACTTTGATTATAGAGGGATGAGAAATAAGCTGAAGAAGGCATATGTTCATGTGCATCGTATTTAAGATGTGTGGGCCAATTGTAGGAATGGGCATGATGTAAGGAAACTTTATTATAGTTGGTTAATAGTGGATCAAATTAGGGAGTTTGACTTGTTGGAATCAAGGATCCAAGGAACACTGAGAGGGGAGGGTAAATCAGTGTTATGCAATTTAAATTTAGTTAACTAGATCAATAAACCACTTAATGAAGATTAAGATAAATAAAATGTAGATACACAAAGCAAGGAATAGTAACACCATAACACCAAGAATTTTATGTGGAAACCTGGTTAAGGGAAAAACCATGGTGGGATTCAGACCCACAATATTATTATACTTTGTTAGAAGTATAAAAATATTAGAAAAGGGAATGCACATGCATTCTGGCACACTGCCTAGAGCTCACTGCTCAGATTACAAATAAGGGCTAGAATCTCGAAAGGCTCACTACCTTACAAAATATTTGTAAGAGATTACAATTAAGTTTTAACTATTAAGTAGCATCAACAAATTCCTGTATATAGATCCGGTTAAGCACAAAAGATATTCTTACTCAATTCTGCAACACTACTCTATTCTGATATCCTGCTTCAATCCAGAGCACAATTCTAACACTTGTGCACATGGAACTATGTACAATCTCTCATACACACTTTTCACACTATCACCACACGCAAAAACACCCATTACTATTTATCTTATATATCCACATCACAAATTAAGAACCATTTCATGTCGGCTTTAATAACACGCCACACAAGATGAAACGTGTAAATGAGTTGGCTCAAATTGACCTTTAAAGAATATGTGGACAAAAACAAAATCTCCACATACTTCCCACATGACAGATCATCAACCTCAAATATGGAAACAATTGCCAATTTCAATCTATAAGATCCATAAAAGTGAATTACTATAGGCTACGACTGTTATACACTATTTATACCAAAAATATGATTACTGGATCTTCTAACTTGCACAAAACTCATCATCGGAGGCTACAATCAAATAATTAGGAATATTACATGACCATAAGCCTTCTCTAGAATCTGCATAGAAAAATACACAACCAAAAAAATTTGCTAAGTAAAATTGTTCACTACTGGATATCCCGCTCTGCTAACTGGACCTCACCGAACTCAAACAATATTCACTCAATCTACCAGAATGATGAAAACATAAAGTGTGGATACCAAAAATTATATGAGTTTTCATCAATGACAACATCTGAACATTCCTATAGTGTCTGTTGCCAACAATCTCCCCCTTTGGCATTGATGACAACACTTAGTGAAAAATGACTAATTGTCGAACCAAGACCAAAATATACACATTGCAACCAAAAAATTCTTTGCTAGATTCCAAAAAGAAAAAAATCCCCCTAAGATAAACATTTTTCACTCATCTATTCTCTCCCTTTGACATCAATGGCAAAGGTAGAGTTCCAAAAACCAAAAACCAAAAATTCTATGTACACACAGTCCTTTTGTACTCACAAAAATTTGAAGATGTCAACATAAGAATTCTTCAAGGAATTTAGGTGACTATCCCATCTTTTCTTGAGACTCTATAGAATAGTTATGAGCCCACTGAGAAAGTATGCAAGTGCCTCTACTGATCTAAGATTGGATGGCTCAGAGGAGTTCATGGCCACTTGAACATCTTCCAATCCACTAAACATAATATCCATATTAGGAGTAATAAGGCTCCTGAGTTCACAAACTTTATCAACTATCTTCATCTTTTCACGATTCAAACTCCTAATCTTCTCAAGAAAAGACACTACTTGTGCTTCATGACTGCTCAAGGAGATTGACAACAGATCAAATGACTAAGATAATTGATCAAGCCAATCCTTATGCTCTTTAATATTTCTCTCAATATCTTGAGTAAACTTGGATAGCTTTAAACATGACTTATAGACATTTCCTTCCTTAGAAAATGTTTCCTGAACACTTTTTATGCCAACATCCAAAGTGATTCTATCATCCACGACCATGTTTTTAAGTGTGTGAAACCTTCTGGCATGGAATTCACTACAATCCACAAAATTGGTTAAGCTTTTTAGATTACCAGATGGAGTATCTGATAAGTCCTTTTGAAATGAAGGCATGGGTTTCTCGAATACAATGGATGTCAAAATGACCAATTCATTGTTCTCTATGCAAGATTTTTCCAAGTCTTCACTGACTTTGGCTTGAGCAAACACAACTAATTTGAGAACCTTATTAGGAAACAAAGCAGGTAGGTTGATGAAGCCTTGATAAAATTCTAGATCCTCTACATGGATCTGCTTTCCTTTTACTAGATCCTCAATGTTTCTTGCCTCAGTAACAACCTTAACTTCTGACTCCTTCTCTGAATCAACCTTATCTACATCATCGACATCAACATTAATCTTATCTCCTTCATCTTCAATTTCTTTCGGAACTGGTTTATCTTGACCTTCTGGAACAGATTTCTCAACATCTTGTGATTGCTTTGAAACCATCTCATACTGATTATCTGACAAAATTGCTCTTAAAATTTCTTTAGTTTCTCTTCTAACCTCTTCATTTTTTCCAATCATTATCTTATTCACTCTCTTATTTATTCTGAATTTTTCCTTATTTTCTTCAAGAATCCTGTCAATTTTTGCCTTTTCTATGACATGACAAAGTTGAACTAATATATATTCTCTTATTCTCTCTTCCTCTATTCTAGCAGTTTCTTTCTTCGTCTCTAGAATGTTATATAGGCTCCGAGGAATCTCTGATATTGTTTTAATAAGAGCCCTATTATATTTATTCAAGTATTCAACAATTGCCTCTTCTATAGATCTCTTTTTGGCATTATCCAATAACTCATAATATTTGGAAATAGGTTTGAGGTTACCTTCCTTGACAATGGTTTCCTTAACCTTTCTTATAGTCATAACAATGTCATCTGACTGGGTCTTCTTGTTGGATTGCTCTCCACTAGATGATTTGCCTTTGACAAATTTAGTTGCTTTGCCACTCTTCTTTATTTCTTTCACCGCATCATCTGACTTTGTTTCCTCTTCATCATCAGGAATAAGAACTCTGGCTTGTCCTCATTTCCTTTTCACTTCACTAGATGATTTATCTTGGGCTTGTGTGAAATGACATGTTTCTAACCATTGATAAGATTGCAGAACCCTTTGACTGCTTAGGCTTGGGAATAGGGGCTTCTGATTTAGCCTTCTTTGGCTTACCCATATCTTCTTCCTTCAGAATATTATTTTCTCTTGCTCTCTAGACTTCCTCCTTGGTGATTCTCATATTTTTGGCCAATTGTTGAACCTCCTTCCTAACTTTCTTTTGTATCTCAGGTTTGTTGAATGGAGAATGTAGACTAAAGCTCTTTTCCTTATATATGTTGAACCTCTCCTTGGACTTGTCCATCAATTTTCTCAATAGGTATTGAGCATATGCCTCAAGTACATGTGATTAGACTTCATACCCCATAGGCATTATCCATGAAGTTCTTGACTCAACAACTTCCATAAGACATTGGTCAGTGTCTACCATAAAGAAAATAGTATCTTAATAATTCTCAACTATCTCTTTAGGAATCCTTTCTCTTCTTTGCATCATGCTTTGAAAGGTTTTCAAGTATCCCCAAAGAATTCTATTCTGGACTGTATCGTCTCTGAGACCATAAAGTGTTTCTTTTATTCGCACTACCACCAGTCTATCATAGGCCCATTGAACCTTTCCTGCTGTTGGAATCTCATTCATGAAGTAGAAGTATAGACAAATAATCAAAGTACCAAATTTGAACACATGCTTCTTGTCTAGCTTTATTTTCTTCAAATTGTTCAATAACTCTCTCCAAAGCACTTCACATAGATCATACTGCGTATCTTCCTTCAATATCTGATAGGCATCATATATTGTTATACCCGATACTGAATTGTATTTGCTGGATTGATATAACTTATAACCCATCACCATTGATGCAAATTAGATGTCATATTCAACAATATCATGGATTGTCATTGATTTGTTGTCAAATTGTGAACCGGTTGCCTCATTTACTATCTGAGTCTTTACATTTCTTAAGGTAGGTACTTCATCGATTGAGCTAAAGCAGGTTACTACCTTAATTGCACTCTGAGTAATCTCGTAAGGTTTATCAAGCCACATGAATTAATCATGTATCTTGCTCAAGATGTATCTAACCCACTCTGGCTCATCAAACATAAAAAAATGAACAAATTGTGTGAAACCCTTCCCCTCAATTGATTTGAATTCAGTTTTCAAGATTCCCATTCCATCAATCATGTACTTTGTGTATAAATTCAACATTTGGGCACTTCCAAGCTCTTCAATATTATAATAGATGTAAACCCTAATATCTTCCACATGCAATACTCCATATAGAATGGATGAAAAATAACCATTCAGATCATCTTCGATAGATTTATAGGGATGCTTTTTAAAGATTGTTCTAGCCCTTTCAATGGCATCAACTACCAATGGGGTAGAAATACTAGAGGATGCCATATTAAAATTTCAAGCTTCAAATTGGGAAAAATGTTAGGTGATAAATACCTTTCAACCGGATGCAAAATTGGACAATGAATCCTCAATTCATTTTGAATCTCTAGAAATTCTGCTTTTCTCCTCTCTACTTCTCTTTTGCTTTGAATGCAAAGTGAGAAATGAAAGGTTTATTCACCTTTTATCCACCACATACCTAACTTTTTTAGGTATAATAAATGCACTTAACCCTAATTCTCTCGGTTACTCTACATATCGATAACTATTCAGAAAATCTTTTGTGGATCAACAAACTCTTCCAAAAAATCATCAAATAAGAGTCAACAACCTGCTGGAGCTAGGTAAAAATATCCAACAAGAGGTTTGAAATATTTTTCATGAAAATATCCCCCTAAGGCCTCAAGCCTTATCTTAGTTACTAGATGAGGTTCTAGCATCGAAATTAGGTGCGGACCCACCTCCTGCATCATCACTGCTCTTCTTTACCCAAGTCTTCTTCATTTTATCTCCAATCTCTCCAACTTTTGCTTTACAAACTTCTCATTTGACTTCACATTCTTGTTCTTGTCTTTCAAATCTCTCCTATTCACATTTCTACTTCTACAATACTATGCAATGTGACCGGATTTGCAACAAGCATAGAAAACAACATTTCCTTGCATAGGTTTGAAATTCATTTGATTTCTTCTTGTTCTACATTAATTAGAAACATTTCCAAACATACCACATGCATAGCATCTGATATTTCTTCTATTTTGAAATTTATTCATCATAGTTCTGCATACATTCTCCTTATGACCATGTTTATTGCATTTGAAAGATTGACCGGTAAAAGACGAAGCATTATTGATCATCCCATTTCTTCATTGACTAGCCATATGACCAAATTTATTTCTAATAAAGAAGTTACCATTGAATTTATGAGCATTAGGTTGCCTTACCCAAGGCCTTCTTGAACTGTTCTTCTGTTGTGCTGATTTAGAACTTTCACCTTTCTCAAAACCAAGACCTTGTGTGTCATTAGGATTCTTTTGGCTCACAAGCATCTCATCAAGTCAAGTTAAATTGATTTTGAACTTCTCCTTATACCCATTTCCAGTATCAAGATCAAATTTAAGAAGTAGGACATGCTTTCCAAGATCTTCCTCATGTTCTCCAGCATTTTGAAGGTCACTTATCAATTGTCCATTTTCATTCTCAAGTTTGAATTTTTTTTTAGATTTGTTTTTTAGGGACTGTGCAAGTTTTTCTTCATTCTTCTTCCTTTCTTCAATCTCCTTTGTCAGTTCCATTAATATAGCTTCCATTTCATTTTTCTGAACCACATTAGCTCTAGCAAGTTTCTCACATTATTCAGTTTTCTTCCTTAGAACTTCTTCATCAAGGCTTTGACTTTCTTTCTCCTAAAGCTGATCAACAACCTCCTTTCTCTTGTCTCTTGAATTGTTCAACTGATCTTTCAATGATTCAATAAAGTTTTTTGCATCTTGCAGACTTGGCTTCAATTGCTTGACCTTGGCTTTGGACTAATCTATATCATCAAGTGCAACAAGTAGATGGTCTCTAAGACTACCAGAATCCATCAATTCACTTACAGGATCCACCTCAATCTATTAGACTTCTTCTTAGGAACATGACTCTAATACTACCAATTGTTGGAATCAAGGATCCAAGGAACATTGAGAGGGGGGGGTGAATCAGCCTTCTGTAATTTCAACTTAGTTATCTAGATCAATAAACCACTTAATGTAGATTAATAAAAATAAAATGCAAAAACGAAAAGCAAGGAACAACAACACCATAGAACCAAGATTTTTACATGGAAACCCAGTTAAGGGAAAAACCACAGTGGGATTTAAATCTACAATATTAGTATACTTTGTTAGAAGTATAAAAATATTACAAAAGGGAATGCACATGGATTTAGGAACACTTCCTAGGGCTCACTGCTTAGATTACAAATAAGGGCTACAATCTTGGATGACTCATTGCCTTACAAAATGTTTAAAAGATATTACAATGAAGTTTTAACTATGATGTAGCATCAACAAATGCCTGGATATAGTTTTGGTTAAGCGTAAAACATATTCTTACTGAATTCTGCAACACTGCTTTGTTATGATATTCTGCTCCAATCTGGAGCACAATTCTAACACCTGCGCACAATCACTCATACACACTTCACACACCACCACCACACACAAAAATACCCATTACAATAGATCTTATATATCTGCATCACAAATTAAGAACCATTTCATGTCAGCTTCAATAACATGCCACACAAGATGAAATGTGTAAATGAATCAGCTCAAACCCACCTTTAAAGTGTATGCGAACCAAAACAAAATATCCACATTCTTCCCACATGACAAGTCATCAACCTCAAATATGCAAACAATCACCAAAATCAATCTGCAAGATCCACAAAAGTGAATTAATACACACTACGACTGTTATACACTATTTATACCAAAAACATGATTACCAAATATTCTAACTTGCACAAAACTCATCATTGGAGGCCACAATCCAAGAATTAGGCATATTACATGACCACAAGCCTTCTCAAAAATCTGCATAGAAAAATACACAACCAAAATAATTCGCTAACCAAAATTGTTCACTACCAAATATCCTACTCTGCTAACCGGACCTCACCAGACTCAAACAATATTCACTCAATCTACTGGAATGATGAAAACATGAAGTGTGTATACTAAAACTGATATGAGTTGCCAACAATAACATTTGAAATCCTTCTCATAATTTGGATTGACCAAGGTAGGATCTTGAGCAATAGCCCACTTGATCTTATCAAAGCCCTCCTTTCCTTCTTTGTTCCATTTGAAGGGCAAATCCTTCTTTTGCATGATTGTGAGAGGCTTGACCAATGCTGCTAGATTTGGGATAAACCTTCTTACAAAGCTAATCCTTCCAAGGAAGCTTTGAATTCATCTCTTATGACTTGTGAGTGGAAGAGACAATAGCTTCCACTCTCTCTGGATCTATGGCCAGACCATCTTTGGATACAATGTGTCCTAATACATTGCCCTGATCAGTAGAAAATACACATTGGTTGGGGTTCAAGGACACACCATATTCTCTGCAATTTTTGAATACTTGCTCAAGGTGAGCAAAATGGTTTGCTACATGTTTGGATTATATAGTGATATCATCAAGATACACAAGTATAAATTCTGCTAATACTCCCTTAAAGGCCATATCCATGGCTCTTTGAAAAGTGGAACCTAAATTTTTTAGTCCAAAAGGCACTTTACAATAGCCATAAGTGCCCCATTTAGTAGTAAATGCAGTCTTAAATTGGTCTGATTCTTGGACTAGGATCTGATTATACCCTGAGTATCCATCCAAGAATGAAAATATTTTGGAGCCACTAACTTTGGCTAAAATTTGTTCCATAGAAGGGAGGGGATAATGGTCCTTGAGGGAGGCTCTATTGAGATCCCTAAAGTCTAAACACAATTTGATTTCTCCATTGTTCTTTTTAACTGGAACAAGATTAGCTACCCAAGAAGAATGCTTGATTGGAAAAATAATGCTAGATTCTATAAGCTTGGATAACTCCTTTCTCATCAAAGGCTCAATTTTGGGGTTTATAGGTCTTTGCTTTTGTCTAACAGGATTAGTATTAGGATCAAGTTCTATAGTATGTTGAGGTCAGTTAGGGTCAAACCCCTTTCGATCCTCATATGTAAAAGAAAAAGCATCACCATATTCTTGACAAATATTGACAAAAATACTATGATCTATTTGGGAACATACCTTTCCCAAATTAAGGGCTTTTCCTTCCGCAATGGATATTGATTTGTAGTCTCCCTTCCTTGTGTCCAGGTTCATAGATCTACCTTTCATTTGATCATCAGAGTTGAAGATCCCTTCCAAGGTGATCAATCCCTTGGGAAACTTGTTTATGCTCAGCTGCATGATTTGATCCCCATACTGGTCCTACAACATGCTTTGCTTGTTATGTGAGAACTTTTCTTCATCTTGTAGGAATTTCACAATTTGCTAGTCATAATCAAAGACCTGCAAATTCACTTGGTTATCAGGTACTACAGGTCTCGCCACAAGTTTGATTTGATGTTCTTTCTCCACTACAATATGAGATGGAATGTCATGCTTAACACCCACTATTGCTAATCTATCAGCATGCTTGTTCTAATTTATAGGGATACTATAAATATTGAAGGCTTCAAATCCTTCAATTAGATCCCATGCTCTATGCTTGTAGGACTTGAGAAGGTTGTTCTTTGTGATGCTCTGAGCTCTGATTTGATTTACAACATGTAGTGTCATAAAATTGTGACCTTGCAATTCTTAACCACATTTGGGTCTTCACATTGGCGAATCAAATCCCTAATCCTGACTGGAGACTCGGGATATGCTCACACTACCCGAAGCTTGCATCTCCTCACACCCTGCACTCTCTTATGCTACTTCTTGTCCTAAATTAAGGTAGGATAGGGGAGTGGCACCCCTATTCCCCCTAGGAAAGGGGTGTGGCTTCCCTGTCCTCCTAGGAAAGAGGTGTGATGCCCTTGTCCTTGCCCTATTTTGGGCCCCCTCCATTCAAACTTTGCATTGGGATTTGCATTTGGAAAGTGGGAAAAGTTTCCCTATGTCGGCCTATGATGAAAAATCAGTCAATTAACCCTAATTGATGAATATATAAGATGCATTTTGTTAGTGAACAGATTTGCTCTTTGTTTTTAAATGATTAATTTTAAACTTTGTTACCTTCTTCTAAGAACAAATGATTCACTGAATAGTCGGGTAAGTGTTTGTTCGAATCACTTCCCTTTGAATTTTTGCCTAGGTACAGCTCCCTATCTAGGTTTTTCATAAAATGTTTTTTTTTTTTTTTAAATGAAAAGCTTTTAACCAGAAAGTGCGTAAGGCTGCCTATTTCATTCTTAGATGAAAGGCCATAACTTTCCTCATGTCTCATAAATAATGGAAAACTATTTTCTTTAATTTTTCAATACATGTAACTACAACAACTGAAACAAAGTTCAATATACTTCTTCCACCTAAACTAATTAAAGACGAACAGATTCAAGGAAAATAAATCCGCCTTCAATCATCAATCTTTTCTAGAGTAAAAAACACTTTCAAAGGAAAGAACATCAGAAGAATAATGAAATACTGCAATGAAATGATCAATTACTGTTACTTGATCAGATGAACATATGCCAAGACATGTTATCTATTCGGATTCAAAATACATAGATCTTTCTTCTCCTCAAAAACAATATGATCAGATTTCATATATATCTCCTTATGCAACAAAGACATAAAAATATATCTGCTAATCTTTTTCACCATAGGTTCCAATCATCTGATTCCTCCTTTGATTAAGAATAGAAAATACCAAAAACAACACTTCAGATGAAGTTCACAAAATTAGTTACCAAAATCTAACCCTTCTACCATTTGTTTTACTTAATTTATAGTCTAAACGGGGGCGGTCTCCCTGAAAACTTGACCACTCCCTAATAAAATAGTTACGAAACCAACAGAAAGTATTTTGGGATATTTGTCCCGAAGTTTTTTCATAACTATAAGAAATGTTTTTGAAAATAAAGAAAACTAGCCCTAAGTGGATGCATTATATCATATTCCATCATCATCATCTTCTCCGTCTTCGCGGGCATCATGAGCAGCTGTGAGTTCTTGGATCATTGATTGGCTTGGGACTTTCATTGCATTGAGTTTCGCCTTTGCCACTTCTTTATTCCACTTGTGTTGCACCATCTTCTCTGAGTGCTTCAGCAGTTGATCATTCCCAATGAAAACCATAGATTCGATCCTAGCCACCTTGGTTATATCCTCCAACATGAAACTACTCCTAACTTTGATCTTCTCCATGTTCAACTAAAAAGACTTGACTACTTCTTGTGTGCTTGACCCGCAGATTCCTAGCTCCCAGTCATGATCGGGATTAACCACTTTATTATCCTTGACTATACTGCTTTGCAAATCTTGGAGTTCAGACGGAGGTTTTTGCATCCGTAATTATCGACTGAAAGGTCAGCACCCACCACATGATAGTTTTCTTTAGCACAAAAAGTTGGCATTCATCAACTACCAGCTTAATTGAATGTTCTATCAGAAATCTAGTAGCCCCATACTCTTTGATTTTGGTAAACAGAGGGAGGACATTTTTCCATTTGTGCTCTTCTTTCTCCCATGGTACAAGCTGGTTTTGGATTTCAGAAATCAAGCTTTGGACTTCATCACACAACTTCCAAGAGTCAGTAATGTATTTTTCACCATCTTTGATTACCTATTCAATCCACTTCTCAACCGCTTCAGTGATGCTCTTAGCCCATTGAACTTGGTTCATCAACTTCTTGTTTTTCAGAGAAGTTGGGTCAAAATTCTCAGTGGCATGGGATATTGGAATTGCTTCAAGGAAACTGATGCTATCGATGAACTGAGCCAAAACACTTATGTGTCTTTTAAGTTCTCTTTTCTCCCGTCCATCCTTCTCTGATCGGGTAAGCATTTTCTTCGCTGACACTTGGAAAAAATGATTATCTGTATCCCTGCTCATCTTTCCCAACTCTACTTTTGTGATTTCAAAATCATCAGAACCGGCCTCTTTGTTCTCATCTTTCAGTTTGTAAGAAGCAATTTCCGCCATCCATTTACCAGTTTCTTCGTCATTGTTCAGGTGAGCGGTGGTTTTGAACCTCTTTGGCTTTGGATTCTTCTTGGAGTACTTGGCAACCATCTCCTAAATTGGAATGGTCACAAGAAGAAAGCTCCTTTTCTTGTTCACTAAGGTTGTTAACCATTTAGAGGTCACAGTGGAATAAGAAGTTCCTTCAATCATTTTTGGTGGTGGCGTCATTGCCACAGTCACTGTTTGGGAGTCTAGAGTAGAAGCAACTTCACCATCCAAATCTTCAATTTCAAAAATTTGAGCCTCAAGCATGGTATCTTTTACTCCCATATCCTTGACCTGGTCCATCTTCTTCTGGGCGACACTATGTGATCGAGTATGCCGAGGGGTACTAAAATCCAGAGTTGGGCTAGACCTGCGTCTAGGCTGAGCCGACTTGATTTCCTTACCTGCACGAACAGGAGCACTGTTAGAAGGATGTTTTGGTGAAGATATATTTTTGGCAGAAAGGGACTTGGCGCCTGGCTTCATTGCTTTCTTTTTAGCCACCCATGCCATGGTTCTTTCCAGAACTCGTTCGGTTCTCAATTTTATGTCATCATTTTCCTCCTCATCCCAATTAATTGGGGGCATTTCAGTCTCTGCATGGGCTAAATACCCTGGTTCAAACAGTTCAAGATAATCTTCTTCAAGCCCTTTAATATCTAACCTTATTTGCAAAGAGATAACCTGTTCCAGCACCAATCTCATGTTTTCCCTTTTGAAGACTTCAAGTTCATCTGAACAGTCTTCCCAAAAATCTTGTAACTGTGGCATGGGAAGATAAGGCATTAAGCCAAGGCTCCGAGAAAATCCTTTATTGTCAAACCCTTTTCTTTCAGAATACAAAGAGAAATTAAAATTTCTAAGATCTTCTCCTATACTTATTGCATCAGACATTGAATTACAAGATAACACTCCCAATTGTATTGGAAAATGACCTTCCCACTTGTCCTTAGGCTGTGCCTTCTTAACCACGGAAGTCAGTTGTCTGCATACTTCTGCTAGGACAAAACAATCAGAACAGAAGTGCGGAAGCTTGAAGGGTTCCTCTTCAAAGCCTCCTACTCGTATATAGCAAAAGCGTGGGAACTGGATGTAAAAGCTACCGAACTTCTTAATCAAGGTTTGTACATCATCTGAAATCTGTTTAGCCTTTGTACCCTTCAGTTCATGACACATATCACCCAAGAATGCATTGTGTATCCTTCTGAAATCTTGTAGGGCATTGTCTTTTTGCAGCATTGGATAGAACTCGTACACCAAAACATCTTCCTCAGTGGGCTGCTTGGGTATACCCGTTAACTCTTTAACACAGGCCAGACAATACAAAAGATACGAGGACATGAAAAAGTTTTGTTGAAAGTGCTTGGCTAGACTCAACTGCTCTCTCATTGAATTAGCAATTAACTCTGCCCAATCCAGATATTGTTTTCCTTCCAGAACTAATTGCACATAGCAATATATCCAATCATCAAAGCTATAAGCCTCGGCAGAACCTCTGGCTCGATGCAACAGAAGCATCACATCGTGGATATGTGGCAACATGTGGTTCTTGTTAGGATTTTTAGGTAGTCTAGAACCACCTCTCTGAGGGACCTTCAACCAGAACTTCGCCACATTATTCCTGTGTCTGGCTCTATCTGCATTGAACTCACTAATTGACTGGGTAGGAGAGAAATTAGAAAACTGGTAAACCAGTATCTTGAAAACTAAAGCAATTACCTCGCGGTTAATGGCAAGAAGGGTTTTGCCATTATCTCTCTTAATAGCTTCAGATACAGGGTCATATCTAGCAATACACTCCCGAACCAACTTTGGACAAGGAATTGTTGGAGGAAAGGCTGCGGCTTCTAAAAGTCCACTACTCAAAATCTCTATACAAAAAGACTTATCAACACCCTTGAACACCCTTTCTTTCAAATCTTCAAGGTTCTCTCCCTTCAGGTCAGTATCACTAACTATGGCTTCTGTGGACGCCAAGCTAAAGACGTTTCCAAACAAGTGCAGGGTGGACTTCATGATTTCAAAACAAGAAACCTAAATTTGATTGCAGTGAAACCTTCTGTATGAGAGAAAATGCAAGGGAAAGCACTGGAGAAAATAAGGAAAGACTCACCTTCACAGTTGTATAATCGGACGATGGCTAGCAGCAAGAAAAACTCCTATCTAGGGATAACATAAACAAAAATCCAGCAGCAAGTAGCAAATGCAGAACACAAATGATTTTCATACCTTATTGAGAAAGGTAATGATACAGACACATTAAATGCAATGATTTTGCAATTTTGTTTCGAACGCGGCAAATTGGTAGATTAGACCCCCGCACGTATGCATTGAATGCATGGCGGCGTACTTTAAGAAACTGCCAATTCCCAAAACGTTCACTTATTTTGAAAAAGCCAAAGAATGACATCACTTTACAATATGGTTCTAACTCTCCGTATTTAGCAATAAGTGCACTTCTCAAAACATTAGAAACTACGAGACCCACCAACATTGAACCTGTATGAACATCTTGAACCAACTTCTTGAGTGTTCAAGTAGTTCAAGATGTACGCCGGGTCAAACTGTTGACCACTTGCCGTGTTGAACACGTTGAACATATTTGAACCCTTTGAACTCAGTTCAATAATTTCAACACAAATGTTATATTACCGAATAGGAAAAACCTTTTGGAAGAGTCGCTGCAAAAACTTAGAGAAAACGTTAGTACGAAATTTTTTTCCCTGAACACCTTGGAACCTATTGAACCTAAATGAACCTGTTGAACCTAGTTTAGAATGGTTCAACATGTTCAAGGAGTTCAATCAATTGTCTGAACTTGACTTAAACGACTAGAAAAAGGATTTGAGGATGCATTAAGGACTTGAACCAAGGTAATATGGCGTGAAATAGGCTCTAACATAAAAAGGAAGAGGTGACCCACTCTTGCCATGAAGAATAAATGACGCGGTAACACATTCTTCTCTCCTACTTGCATAAGAGATAGAGACATGAAGAGGAAATTGCGATCCTAAGTGAAATCAAGCATTCAAGAATTCAAGCATTCAAGTGTCCATTCAAGAATCTATTGAGCATCTCAAGTCTCCTTTCAAGGCTAGGTTTTGCATTCAAGTCAAGGATTCAACCATTGAAGAGGATATCTCTTTCATCATTCAATTGCACACAAGCAACTCTATCAACATTTCAATTACATCCTCCCTTGAGGTGAATTCCATTTCAATCATTTAATTTCATTACTTGCAAGTACTTTTCATCATTTGGTTAATTCCAAAACTGGGGTTTGACCTGAAGGCAAACCCCCAATCCCAACCCTTTTTCCTCTCTTTTCTGTGTGTAGGTTGTAGGTGTGCAACTGTATTTGCAGATTTGGAATTCATTTTCAGAGGCAGAAAAACCCTTTTCGGCACGAGGATTTTTCGGAGGATCATGTGCACTTTCAACATGGTACCTACAACTTTCACTCAAACTTGCAGAGGAGTTTCGTCTCGACATTTTACTACCAATTCTAGGTGCATAACTTCATCCCGCATTCTTATCTCAAGTTATAGTCATTTTTTTGTCTCTTTTACACTTAGTCTTAAATCACATAATACAATCTTTTACATTCTAAAAGAGGGGTTATTTTAATTTCCAAATCCATTGTCAATTCACTTAGCATTCAATCTCTTCCTATTAAGATTGGATCTAGTGAATTCTCCCCCCTCTTTTAAATGTAATATGCATGAAAAGGTTAAAGAGAATCTTTTGTGAAACTTTCACTCCTCTTGAAGAGAGAAAATCTTTCCTCTTGATTTCTTCATCACCCCTTTTCACAACCATTACACAACCAACTCATTGTCTCCATACACCTTTAAGGATTTGATCCCTCTTCTTTGTGGCATTTGGAGACCCAAAATTAGAGCTTTCGACTCAACTACATTATTAGTGTAGCAAAAATGAAGTCTGAAAGAAAAGTAATACTTCTCCCCTATTGGAGAAATAATAAGTACACTGGACCCTACACCATTCTTGTTCCTTGAGCCATCAAAGAACATATCCCACAATCCATGCATGCCATTTCTTTCTTTGGATAGATTGAGAATAGGGGCACCCTCTTCATGGATACAATATGTACCTAGGCATGTATCTTTGATCTCATCAATGGGATCAAACTAAAATGCATTTTTCCACTCATCAAGTAGGTAATGAAGAACCTCCTCCAACTGAGTTGTAGGCTCTCTTACTGAAATTTCATTTCTTCTTTCTCCTCATCGAGAGTACAATTCATGTTGATAGGACTTGGGGTATAGGGATCAATATGATCCTTGGCAATAGGCTCAGCCCTAATGGTCACTTTGGTGCCATATCTTGTCTTCAACAACATGTGATACCAATCAGAAGATAGGTAGCCACCTATCTTAGCAGTGAATTCCCTAGATAAGCAAATAGAAAAGTGAGCAGGGAGCTCAATCAGTGAAATGTCTTGCAATACACTACAACCCGGATAGGAATACAAGGTTAGATTTAAATCCTTAATGACCCCCAAAGTCTGAATTGATGTGCTGTCAAGTTGCACAACTCCTCTTTTTATAGAGTCATACTTGGTACCTAGGCGGTTAGCTACTTGCTTAGGCATAATTGAACTACTAGCCCCACTATCTATCATGCAATTATGAACAATTTTATCTCCTATGATTAATGACAGATAAAAAGGGGGATGCTTATTGATTTTCTTTTGAGTTTTTGCTTCCAAAGGCTATATCAAGCTTGTACAAGTGGAAGAGCTTCCACTTTTGCTTGAAACTTCTGCAACATTGATATCTTTTAGGGCCTCTTGAAGTAGATCTCTTTGAGATGGGATAGAAAGATCATCCCACATGGAAACATTAAGGCTAGCCTTTTTCATTTGTTCTACTATGCTGAATGAACCAAAAACCTTTGTAGACATCTTCATAGCAACAATATTAAGCTTTGATATTGTAGGAACCTTTGGTTGCTCCCCTTGCATGAGCTTTTTAGTCAATTCTTTCTATTTATTTAGAGTAGCCACCTTATTAGGATTCTTTGGAATTAGAGATTTCATGACAACTTTGGAAGCTTGGACTGCTATGGCAGCAGTAGCATTAGGGTATATGGCCCTTTTCTTGGATCTTGTATTGCTGGTCACATTGTTCCCTCCTTTCTGGTTTATCCCACAAAAATCAGTCTCCTTCCAATTCATGAAATATGAATATCCTTGTGGGTGATTAGACAAATCACCAAATTTTTGTTTCCTTGATGTTGTTGTCTCCTCTTATGCCACTAAGGCCTGAGAAAACTCACCATATTGACATGAGGTCTGATTATGTGGTTGATTGCACTGATCACACCATTCTTACTCTTGAGAAAGGTTGTTTTGCATTGGTATCAAATCTTTTGAGGTGCTTAGAGTTGAGGGATTTAAGCTATTTAAGGGCCTAGGATTACTCCATTGGTTATGCCCTTGATAACTAGGCCTTTGTTGATGATAATTCTAATTTGATGATTGGTAGGGCTTGTTGGCCTGCGACAGTTGTCTCTTGATTGAAACTAGTTCATTCCCAAATCCCTGCAACAAAGTTTTGATTTCTGATCTAAGCTCTTGACCCTTAGAAGGTGGAGCAGGTGCATGTATAAGAAGATGATTCACAAATGTCATTGGTATTGGTGCAATTGCACGTTGTTGTGCAGGAGCCTCTAGAAATAGAGGCATTGGAGGCCTAAGAGCTAATTTTCTTACCTATATTAAACAATTTTCTACCCTTGTGGCAGTATCATATGCCCCTGGAAGATTATCTCCTCCCATGGACTGTATCATAGAAGAAATATCACTATTTAAAGCCCTAAGAAAATACAAAAAAGAATGATTTGATGAAGGCTTTACCAATGATGGCATTCTATCCCATGTCTTTTGATATCTATAATTAATATCACCCATGAACTCATGGGGTGCTCTTTTGATTGTAGTTAGTTGCTCCATAAGTGACAAATAGTCACTTTTGTCTTTAAAATGTTTGCACAATCTCTCCCCTAGTTCATCTCGATTGTGGATTGAACAAGAGGGCAGACCCCTGTACCACTATAAGGCCATTCCCTTGAATGAAGAGGCAAGAAGCCTCACTACAACATTATCCTCTATCACATCAAATACGGTACATATACTTGACACATCTTGAATGTGTTCCTCAGGGGTGAAAAAGGTCTCTCCAGTAAAAAAATGGGATAGCCTTTAAGGTTGCTATTGGAATGTCATCTTTTTGAGCTAGGACTAAGGAGTTGCCATCATTAAAGATGACAAAGGTGTATTCTCTTGGCAACACCATAGCGAATAAAGGTTTGTTGATATGGATGGCAGGGCCTCTAGCTCATGTTAACCTTGTAATAGGAGGGGTAGAAAAGGATCTTATGGGTGTAGATGTTTCTACTTGGGTTCCCCTAGGAGGCGACAAGGAATGTTTACCCTCTCTTCTCGTATAAATTGAATAAGGAAGTTGTGTGAAATGAAAGTTACCTCTAGATGATGATTTGGTTTGTCTTCTTGGCATAAAGTTGCACTGGTAATCACTGAGAGTCTGAATTTATCCTTAAGAGTCACCAAGTTCTTGATTTCTTGCCTCCAAAGGCTGAATTGCTAGGAGAAGCACTAAATCCTTACCAAAATATAGAATTGATAGTCCCACTAGGCATGCCAAAAACAATTGTCACAAAAGTTTGCACCCTTGATGACCAACCTTGATCATCAACCTTCTTAAACATTTAAATAACTAGCCAAGTGTGGGACTTGCAAATGTGAGGTTAAGTCTCCAGAGAAGGCCGACTTCCATATCAATTTGAGTGCAAATAGGACCTAATCTAGTGATTTTGAGAAGGAAAAAGGGAGAAGGTGGAATGCATGAAAGGTAAAGAGGTTCATTCCTAGAATGAAAGATTGATCTTCCTACCTATCACTACATAAGACACCAATAAAACTACCCAAAATACGCACAAGTTCCTACCTAAATCAGCTCTCTAAGAATGAGTCAAGGTTGGGATTATTATAAGATGACAAGAGGAACTAGCATTAGTTCTGAGGTGACATCCAAAAGAGGGATTACCACAACAACTTATGCTAAGAAAAAAAGATGCAGATGCATTCAAACAAAAAGGTAAGATGTTAAACAAATTTGTTCAAATTGGAACAAGGTAAGACAAGAAAATTTATTAATATGAGGCAAGACCATTTACAAATAAAAAAAATAAAAATCCAATGATAGAAAAAAAAAAGATGCTAAGAAAAACTGTAAAATTTGCCTTTATAGTTGAGGCATAACTTAGAATGGAATCTAGCTATAAACCCTAACCCACCTAAGGTTAGGTTACAAAATATCTCAAGGGGAAGGATCAGATTGATAAGAAGAATCTGATGGTGTGCAAAACCCCTCTGCCAAATGATCATCATCTCTGGAAAGAAGCAAAAAGGTTTGCAGGAGAAGACATCTCTATGTATGAATGCACTAGGATGGCATCTGCAGGTACAAAAGTCCTCAATCTGCATTGAATTATCATGGGTTACATAAAAAAAAATCAGTCTCAAAGTCCCACCTAGAGTAATAGTGAAAAGATCTAGTGGTTGGACTGAAATCTGATCGAAAATCGAGCACTGACTGGGTAGAAAAAAGGAACTTGACCATCGGGTCGACAATTACCTTGCACAAAGGTTTGAATGCTAGCGTCCCATCCAAGTTTAAAATTTGGTCATTGATTTGATATTTTCATGAAGATGGACACACAATATCTCTCCATGAAAATGACCACTGGGCCCAATGAGAAATTAAAAAGTCATCGTCGGATTCCCCTTTAAGTGAATATCTGTAAGGAAGTTAAGTAGCAGAACAACTTCCTACACTAACCTTGAGAGGAGGGTAATGCAAGATATTTAATAGATCATCATAACAGTTATAGAATTTATAGAAATAGACATAATAATATTCAAACCATAACATAGTGATTTGTGTGGGGAAAACCTTTCGAGAGAGAAACCCCACACTCCAAAAGCCGCCCAATATATTATTCAGTAATCAAAAATAAATTGCAATATACTTGTAGAGAAAGGTCTTCATAGGAGTACCACTAATCAGAGATTCAGAGCTAACTCAATATCCATAAGACTCTTACACACAACCTTTATCTCATGCACCTCATATATAGGTGATACAATACAAGTAACCGTCAAACGGTATTAACAAACCATGAGTTGAAACCAACCAATAAAGTATAGTTGACCTTATCTCCAGTCTAGATGCTCTATGACATGTTAAAACACACATCAACATGTGTCTCTCCCTTTTATAGCTCATTTATGTGTCCGATATAAATAATATTTCCTATTTCAGGAGTACAAACTTCTGGAGGCCATACTTGCGAACTGTGTGTCCGATTGATGAACCATTTGAAGCACCAGAAAGCTCGCGAAGTGTTCTATCACCTTGTAAATTATATTCTATTTACGCCCACTTTTTTGGGTGTTTCAGAGTGTATAAAGTCCCCAAAATTAAGTTTAAACCTTTAACCACACCCCTCAAAAATAAAAACTTTGATATCTTCAAAACTAGCTATGATTTTGTGACAAAACTTTGCTTGTATGCTTATCTAACCAACCAGAAGCTTCTGTGGGAATTTCACAACATTTTGTGCTTCAATGAAAAATTACTATAAATAGTAACCTCATGTAAATGCAAGGTTGAGACACAATTTTCACAATAAAATCCACGAAGAAGATCATGCCACGCATTGAGCTAGGTCCACCCTCATTATCGTTGTTTCACAATGCTTTAAAAAGTCAACACCTATGTTCCTATGAAATGGAAAAAAGGCTTCGCCATTTTGTAGCCTTGAAAACCCTTTGTTATTGTATCACTGCGAAATAGTGATGTCCTTTTGTGACTAGGACCTGGGAAGCTCCCTAATCGTTATTTCACTGAGGGGGCCCCACCATGGGCCGCTCTTATGACAAAATAATAAAACGTTTATGCTATATCACCATTATGCTTAACATATTCGCCAAATCGCAGGGAAACTTGACCACTGCGACCACGCGAAAAGACATATTATTTTATCACTATGGGCCCACGGTGACATGGTGTGGACGTCCCACCTTAGCTTATATTTTAGCAAGACCTCTAGCCCCTTTACCATTTCACAAGCCACGTCCCACCTCGAGATGAGACTTCTGCGAAATGGCGACAACGCCATTTGCTGTAACTGCTAGCTCTTTATTGTTTTGCAAGGAGGACAAAATGATAAGTCTCTTGCTTTGAGAAACAACAAAATCCATGGAGCTAGTTCTAACTGGTAAAGGGGAGAAAATGGAAATTGGCCCCGGGATGACTTGAGACCCTCCAGTCGGTTGACATTTAAGTGATTTGATTGGTTGACCCGGTCAACTTCAAAATAGAATTTTAGAGCCCGGGTGGAATTAAAAAGGCATAATAGCCTTAGGGTTTAGGGTTTTAGGGATTTTTAGGAGGTTTTTTTAGGCTTTCAAAGCCAGTAAGGTGTCTCAGATCGGATATAACCATGGCTAGGATTGACTTAAAAAAGGTCAACAAGATCCAAGAAAGGGAAATCACAAGGAGAGCCATCAACCTCTAATATTCATGAGACACAAGAGTCTGAAGTACCAGATGAACATTTGGAAGGTGTCATCATGATGCAGAACCAACTAATGTTGACTTGTTGGAAGAGGGTTAGGATGTTAAGTCAAGGTTCACGGCTCATAAAATCATCTTGCACCATTGTTAATAATCTTGATGCTATAAGAACAAAGGTGGACAACACCATAGAAGTCTCCTCCTAGGAACTTTAAATACAAGAGAAAGACTTTGAAGCTTGGTTGAAACTTGAGGATTTTGATCGAGAGGATCTCATTCAAAATGGTGTTATTCCTTCACAGTGAATATATAATGAACAAAGAGAGGCGTTAGAGAATCAGATGAATATCTTGGAGTGCCTTGTCAAAGATATGAGAAAAACCCAAAAAGAATGTGCAAATTTAAGAAGAAAGAGATTGTTGCTAAAATCTTTGAAATTCCATGTGCTTTCCTAGATGAGAATGAAAAATTCCTTGATGTTGATGAAATCATTAAGGAGTTTACTTTGCTTGTGATTTCTAATGTTGATAGGGAGGATTAATCTTTGTCCTCAATTGATAGATTGCTTGATCTCCAATTCATCTTGGATTTTCTAGATTCACTTGTGAAGAAACATAAGAAGTGTTACATTGACTTAGAGGATTCTATCACATGAGTCAAGATCATCATCAACAATACCAAAGGACCCGATGGAGTTAAAATGAAAATGCCTTACAGAAGCTTGAATAATTCTAAAATCAAGAGTCGACTTGAGGAGAATGACACTTAGTCATTTTCATATATGTCCCAGTGGCATTTTGTTATGTCAATCAACACCTCAGGTGTCATTTTGTATGTGCTCATGTGCATGTGTTGAGTGCACAAGTCCTAAGTCAAATCAAACTCTTCTTTTGAATTAGTCTTAGAATTAGTTATAGTTTCCTATTTTCATCTTGCACCCCTCTTCTATATATATGAGGGTTATTATTGTAATAAGGATTTTTTTCAATCTTTATTTTATGCAATGAAACTCTACCAAAGTGAAGAACAAAGTGAGACTTGGTGTTCATTTTACAAAATTTTACAATTTACTCAAAACGGAAATAAGCTTGGCTTTCAAAATTTGTTCTGAGAAAAAACTTATGTATGATATGAATGTTCTTATGTCATTTGAATCATATTTTCTTGAATGATTAAAATTGAGTAAAGTTCTTGATTCTGAATATTGGAAAGTTTTTGAGTGTTTTCAAGTAATCTTAAAGTTACTTTGAAAATTCAAGGATTGGAAATTGGTGAGTGATTTGATTAAAGTCTTTGAGCTTTTGCAAGTTATCTCAGAAATTTGAATTGGATAAGATAAAAAGTAAAGTCTTTGAGCTGATAATATATTTGGGTTACAATAGTTGATAGGACTTTGGTATTCAAAAAAATCTTTGAGTTCTTAGTGTGCACAATTCTCATCACCAAGTCATCCTTCAGAAAAAGGGAAGCATCGAAAGAATTTGTTCTTTCACGGACACTTTACTTCCTAGTTAGATTAGTTTTAAATATTTATGCAAAATTAGAGTTGTTTGAGTTAAAGAATCTGTTATGAAAAGAGAATTAGATATATCTAGTTCTGAAAAAAGAGAACTAAGTTGTGGTTTCATCCTATAATAGTGTAAAGTTAGCAGGTAGATAGAATATAAATTAATTACAGAAGAAAGGGGGAGCCTTTGACCCTTACAATTAGAGATCGTATCTTGCCTTCTGAAAGATATCATCTCAAGTGCTTCGTGAAACACACATTTGTGATCCCTCACCAGTTTACAAAAAATTCACCCAATAAGAGTGTAGAGGATTATTGTGTTTATATTAAGGTGATTCATGATGATATACTAATTGTAGACACCCAAAATTGTCCAGTCTAATTAAATAAATATTTTATTTATTTAATTATCTAAGCCTAATTCTTCTATTAATTAAATAAATCTTTATTTATTTAATTAATTCATTTATCCTCTTCTAGCCTTATTTCTCATTTAAATAAATACATTTATTTATTTAAATTATCCTTTTTCCTAAATTAAATAAATATCTTATTTATTTAATTGATCCCACTTCTTCTATTAATTAAATAAATATTTATTTATTTAATTAAGTCATTAATCTTTTCTACCCATGACACATGTCATTCATCTCTTAATTCATACACTACCTACCCCTTTCATTATTTTATTATTTCTTTTACCTACCCTCTAATCATAGCCGACCTCCTTTTACACCTCTCAATCTTATTCCTCCATTTCATATAGTGTCTTCTATATAAGGAGATGCTTCCTTCATTATCAAAGCCCCCGTTGACTACTTGACTACACTATGCTTTTGAACATAAGCGATCCTACTTACAACCACATTTCAGTTCTTTGTTGAGCTCTTGTGCACACATAAAATCTAAGAACAAATATATCAAGCAAGATCAATGGAGATAGGAAGAATGAAGATCCAAACCCTATTGGACATGTGATGGTATAATCTTTGTGATTTCATTTGATTTGCATTGTCTTAGGTAATCTTCATATGTTATGGTGGATCTTTGTTGTTGTTAGGCTAGGGTTTTGTGGTTGAATTCATTTAGCCTTTCAATATTATTATTGTTATCCATTTTCACCATATACACTAATCATTGTTGTGTATGTTGATGACAAGTTATTTATTGGTAAGAGCAAGGTGATGATTACAAAACTCAAGGATAAATTTTTTGGCACATTTGATATGCAAGACTTAGGGGCTACAAAACATATTCTTGGGATGTAGATCAATAGAGATAGGGTTCACATAAAGATTTGGTTAAGCCAAAGTAAGTATGTTGATACTATTTTGTAGAGGTTTAATTTGCATGGTTTTAATCTAGTTAGTATATAATTTACTATTGGTGCCACATTTATTTTAGACACGTGTCTAAGACATGATGGTAATTTTGAGGATATGTCTAGGGTTTTTTTTTTTTTGAAAAAAAGGGGTAAAAATTTATCTAAGCAAAACTAGGAAGTACAAAGCAAGAGGCCAAAGGCCCAAGCCAAACCTCAAACAAGGTCAACCACGAGAGCTTGCAAGGAATCAAATCCCAAAGAAAACTACAAATTCCTATCATCCATGATTAACTTCCTCAAAGTTTCTGAATAATCAAGAGGTAAATCTCCCCAACCATCCACATCCCATCCTTCTAAGCCCTTAGAAGCCCACTTAGCCAGGTAGTCAGCAACTTTGTTCCACTCCTTGGGAATATGACAAAATAAAATGTTATCTAAAGGGTAATAGAGGTTTAAAATCTGCCTAGCCACTAAGGCCAGTTGCCAAGAAACACCATCCAACCGATGACTAATCAACATGTCAACCACAATCTATGAATAAAATTCACAAATAATTATCCTCCAACCAAGAGAGAATCCTCTCTCAATAGCATACAAAATAGCAAGGATCTCCATCAAGTTATTTGAATGTTGTCCCTTATAAATGGAGAAGAGGAACACAATCCTCCCATCACAACCATGCCCAATACCACCAACTCCGGCCTGTCTAGGATTCCCCCTGGAAGATACATTAGTATTGAATTTCAAAAATCCATCAGGAGGAGGAGACCATCTTCCCTCCCTATGAAATTTTTGCTTGCACTACCTTAATATCCTTCTAGTAGAGTGACTAATCCCATTTCCAACAAGGTTAAGATTTTTAGCCACAACCAAATCACTAGCATCAATAGGCATAGTCGTATCAAATTTTGCATAAATAGATTCTTGAAGTCTACTGGAAATTTTTCTCCACATGAAAAGGCTCCCAATTTTTGAGCCTTGGAAGATTCTTCGATTTCTTTCCAGCCATAAGTTCCAAATAATAAAGGTCGGACTACGAATCCAGGCAACTTGAAGGAAGCTTGTCTTAGCGGGAGGGCGTCCCAAGCTATCCCAAAAATCAACTAAAGAGGTAGCATGAACACAAGCATGATTCCAAGCACCCCACCACCTGTGCCAAACCTCCCTTGAGAAAGAGCATTGAAATAAAAGGCGAGAAGTACTTTCTTCATTGCTTCTACATAAAGCACAAATTGAAGGGCCTTGGAAGCCTCTCTTCCTTAAATTCTCCCAAGTGAGACATCTATTTTGAACAACTAACCATAGGAAGAAGTTGCACTTAGGCCAAGACAAATGGTTCCAAACCTTCTTTCACCATGGGACACCTCCACGACCATGCAACTTACCATCCAAAGCTAAGTAGCCAGAAGCAACAAATTTTTTTCCTTTTGGATCTAGACCCCAAGCCAAAACATCGTTCCCTTCAAGACCACTGCACAGTCTGCCATCTAAGATCTTTGCAAGTTTTTGTCAGTTCTCTTCAGTATCCCTAGCAAGCCAATCATCAGGATCTTTCCAACAAGTAACCTCCAACTGTCCCCTAATCTTAGTGGTCTTAAAGTCCACCACTTTATTCCAAACATCCTCACACAAAATATTACAAAGAGGATGAAGGTGAGAAAAATGAGAGATGATCGGGGGATGGTTGTCTCGAGAATCATGCTAAAAAAGAGCATCAGATCCTTTATTACAGATCCAAAAAAGACCTTCCTTAATGAAATTGGCCCCTCTTTTTAATGGTGTCCCAAATTATGGAACCTTTCCTAAGAAGACTGCACCTGGGAACATTTGCACTGTTCTCTTCCCCGAGGTAGTTATAAGTAAGGATTTTGGCCCAATCTTGTTCTTGGCAAGTGCACCATGTGCAATAAAGCTTAGCAGCTAACACCTACCCAATCATACTTGCAGGCCAAATGCCAAGACCACCCTTCTGCTTAGGCCTATAGACTAACTCCCATCTAACAAGAATCCATTTTGAAGAAAGAAAATTACCGGACCAAAGAAACTACTGAGAGAGAGCATCAAACTTCTTCACAAAGTTGGAGGGGGAAACTTGCACAAAGCACCTGTATATGGGAAGAGGTTGCACCACAAACTTCAACAGAGTCAGTCTTCCAGTAGATGAGAGCCATCTACAAGTCTAGTGAGTTACTCTTTTATGAAATTTGTCTAGAATCTCTTTTTAGAACTTCTTAAGCTGAGATCCCACACCTAAGGGAATCCCAAGGTAAACCAGAGGAAGAGAGCCAATTTGGAATATGAGAATATGAGCAATCCTGACCTGAATAATCTGAGGGGTATTAAAGAAAAAAATAGAAGACTTAGCCTTATTAATACATTGTCTTGAAGAAGCCAGGTAAATATCCAAGGTCCTCCAAAAATTAACAACTTCACTGATTCTAGCTCTACCCATTTGATCAGTGTCATCCACAAACTGGAGGTGGAAGAAAGAGGGAAGACTATTGCCCCAGTTCCAGCCTTGAATCATACCTTGTCTATCCTTTCTTTTGATAAACCTCCCAAGCCCCTCAGCCATGATGGTAAACAAATAAGGAGATAGAGGATCCCCTTGCTGAAGACCCCTAGAAGCAGAGAACAACTTTAAAGGCTCTTCATTAACCAGAACTAAAAGGAGGTGGTAGAGACACAACTCATAACCCAATCAACCCATTCTCTTGCAAATCCAAAAGCCAAAAGAATCTTCTGAAGAAAAACCCACTTGACTCTGTCATAAGCTTTTGCCATGTCCAATTTAATAAGCATAACTTTCTCCTTAGAAGTCACCATAGAATGAATGGCTTCAACAACAATCACTACCCCATCAAGAATTTTTCTTCCAACAACAAATCCACCCCATTCATTAGAAATTATAGCCTTGAGGCAAACTTTGAGTCTCTCAGCGATCAACTTAGTTATGTTCTTATAGACCACATTATAGAGAGCAATAGGTCTAAATTGATCTAATCTATTTGTAGATATGTCTAGGGTTTATTATGATAGTGTTGTTTGGATTTTTTATGTTTGCAATGGCTATTGCCCTAGTAGTGGGAGTTCTAAGCAGTTTTATGTCTAGTTCTAATAGAAAGAATTGGACTTTTGTTAAGAGTGTGTTTAGATATTTATGATTTACTTTTGGTTGCCATTTGGTTTTGATGCACATGAAAGGGGACAAGCAAACAAGAGCCCAAAGAGTTAGTAGTGTCATAACAAACTCTAAAAACCTTCAAATGCATATCAAAGGAGATGAAAAGAAAACAAAAGAAGCATAAACAAGTGAAAGAAAAGTAAGAAGACTCCCCAAGATGCTTCCATTGTGCTCTTGATATCTCTCCCTTGTTCTTCTCCTCTCCAAGATCCAAATTCTTGCTTGAGTGTATCTCTTAATTTTAGCATGTAGCCATAGATGCCAAATGAAAGATTGAATGGTTGAAAATGAACTCCCATTTCTATACAAATTATAGAAATGGACTGATAATAATTTTTAAGAAATATCTATGCCAACATAATAACAATTCTTAAAAATTATTCCTCCTTTGGTTGAGGATGAGGGTTCCTTTTATAGGAATGTAATGTCCCCTACTGGGACTTCCTTCCTTTATGCAAATTAATGAGATAATGGACTGATAATAATTGTTCCAAGATAGCTTAGTTATGAAACCCGATATAGATGTATAAAGTCTGAATATAAATATATATTGTATGCACAAGAGCTGTATTTAAAATAATGTCTTTGATCTGTCATTCAAGATGTCGCTCTGACTAACTATATATACTTGGTTACTCATGAAATATTCCCAAATTCTAATCCGTGTTTGCATAAGTTTCTATGTTTGACCCGTGTCACCACTTTGACTATTAATACAAGAATATGTCTTTTGATCCTCACTGTATAAGATCGTTGTATTTGACTAATTTCTTTAATCATGCAATGGATGAATAAAGAAGCTCCACCTCACTATGTTGTTATCTCTGATTTTACTCTATTGTTCCCACAATGAGTGTGGATCTTATCTATTTATTCCTTCGTCCTTAACATGCGCCAATGGTCTTGTTGAACAATGGAATCACCACTTTTACTTGACTACCTAAGCAATCTCTATGAATGCCCCCGTCGGTACTTAATGTGCTTGTAACTGGCAGCAGCCAACTAAGTAGATGCCTGAAGAGCAGATCCAAATACGATACCAGTAATAACCCCAAAATAATATATGATGATTCCCCCCGTGACATTGATTTCCATCTTATACCTTGTATGGTAGGAATGGACGCAATTGAGAGACATGTCTCTTCTCTCCATGATTAATTCACACCTCATAATACATTAATCTAATATGCAAATGGTGTCTCTTCCTGACATGAAGTCTTAACTAATAATCCTCTTTTAATTGTTCCCACCACCTTTATGTATCTTACGAGGAGATATATTGGCAGAAGTTGTGTACCTTGCAACCCTTAACCAAATCATGCCTCTTCTTTACACTTAATTTGTTGTTTGTTAATTTACTAATGCATGTCAAACTCCTCCTCTTTGCACAACAATTTTATAGAAGATAATCTCTTTAGTGGGGGTCAACCTGGAGTATTCTCTTCACAATGGTTACGTACAAGGATATTTCTTGTTCTTTCATCGGTGTTGCCTCCTTACGGATTTGCTTGGCTCGTGGATGATAGCCAAACACATAATCGCAAGCCCCGAACATAGAGTGTCTACCTCGATACAAACTCTCTGCCCTGGTAATAATATCGTACAAAAAGAATATGTTTGCTGGTAAAATATAATCCCAATTAGTGCTTTTAAAAACAAACGTTATTATATCTTCATTGCGGTTCTTCTATCTCAACCGTGTCACTTATAATGTCTCATGGAATCGCTCCAATACTTGTTGGGTACGGCAAACTTATGGTCTTGCTTCTGTAGATGCTCATAGCGCAGATGAAAGTGATCGAACTAGTGGATTTTTGTTGTCTAAGATAACTGGCTTTACATATCGACACAATCTCATTGAGAGTAGATTGATCAAGGTATAATATTCATTGATAATGAATCTGATATATAATGGATATATCCTCACGTTATAATCTCTAATTAATGGCCCCCTGATCACGTTGGCCATTTTATCTCTAGGTTTATAATCTCAGATCTTTGTATTAACTGATAGTTTGTCCTCAGCCTCATTGCCCCTTCTATCTTCCTTGTGGAGTACATGGTGCTCTTGTTTATCATTTTGATTTGTCTTACTGTAACCATATGGATGTTAATTAAAAAGGATATTTTAAACTTTCCCTTTCACCTATTATTGGTACCATGCGACTTATTACTTTAACCTCTTGAAAATGCTACTAAGGCTACCACTCTTGGTCTCACAATTGTTCATTGTTTGTTATCTTTTGGGTTGAAAATGGGGACATGACAAGGAAAAATGGCTGATTGAAGGGTCAATATTGATTTGGCTTATGGAGGGCTAGGATTGCATGAGGAGAGCTTGATCCTCAATCCATGTTTGCAACTTCCACCAATACAATAGTGACAAGTTGCACCATGAGAGGGATGGAGAGGAGAGGGAAGAAGCATTAAATTATTGAGGAGACATGAGCGTGACCTCATGTGGTTGGGTTATTGGATAAAGGCTTTATCCAATAGGAAAACTCTTGTACAAGGGTTACCCATGGTTAGGCATTGGTCAAAGGGAAAAAACCAATGTGGGGTTAGTGTGTTGAAGAAGGGAAGCATTAAAGTCTCTGTAAGAGTCTTAAATGGGTGAGATGATGGGTTGAGGGTTAATTTGGGATTAGGATTGTGCAAGTGATTAGAAGTGGGTTTAGGCTAAAATGGAGGGATTAGAAGAATCTAGAAGAAGGGTTAGTGAACAAGTGGGCTTTGTAGGAAAATGCAAGTAGGTGAGGGTAAATAGGATTTAAATAAATGTTTATTTATTTAAATGTGCATGTGAATTTTGGATTTATTTAAATAAATCTTAATTTATTTAAATGAGAAGAAGGGGGGAATTAAATAAATTTAATCAATTTATTTAATAGTTGGACTATAGTTAGTAATTTTAATTACAATAAATTTATGAAATTTATTTAGTTGAAATAGTATAATGGGGTCAAAATGAATTAATTAAATATACATTTAATTAATAGAAGAATATTAGTGCATTAAACAAATATTAAATATTTATTTAATTTAGTGGACATATGTATGTGTCTACAGGTTTATCACGGTACTGGTGTTGTAGTTAAGTCATTATAAATATAGGGATTTGTTGATGTAGATTAGGTCGGTGACTTGGATAGTCGAAGGTCAACTAGTGGCCATGTATTACTTTGTTTGGAGGATTAGTAAGTTAGATGAGTAAGAGGCAACCCACTATTTCTTTGTCCACCACTAAAGTAGATTATATGGCATCTACACAAGTGGTATGGTTACAAATACTTGGTATTAGCATAGGTTTTTATTGCAAAACTATGAAGTTCAGATTTAAAATTTCTAGTGCTATTTGTTTGGCCAAGAATCCCATTGTTGACACTTTGGATAATGTTGCAGTTTTTCTTATGAATCTAGTGACCACAAAAGAGTTCTCTTAGTGTATGAAAGCAATTGTCCTTGATCACTTTACTTAATTTTATCATTTGTATCTCTTGAATGTAATTGAAATGCATAATATCAATTGGATGAATTTTAAGATAATATGACACTAACCTTCCAAAACCTATGCAATTCATGTGTCTCCATGTTTCATTAGAAAGTGCTCCCGAGGACATGAGAGAAAAGCATTTAATACTTGTACTTGATGTAAAATTGTAGTTGCATTTTCAAGAGGTTATCACATAATGATGATAAGGATACGTCAAAATTGATAAAATTCCCTCTTTTAGGAGTCCACATTAAGATATGAATACTCATGCTTTCGGTGCCCAATATACGAAGGTGAAAGGCTGTCCTTGGGTGATCTTAAGAGTCATTGGGGAGTTACAAAGCATCTGGAAAGCTAAAAATTGAAGTGGTTATGGGTTAGGTGCCCATGTTGGAGCCATTTGAAGGAAATTAATATTTTATTATGTCTCATGTTTGTCCACTTTCCTAGGAATGGGTTTTTGCAAGTAGTTTTTCTACCTCTTGTTTCAGGTTACCACTATGGTTTTCCCTCCCTTAGTTTGCTATAAATTGGAGTCATGCCATGGTAGTTTTATATGATTTATTTGTAGGTATCCAAGTGTTGTTAGGTTTAGTTGGAGAAGTGAAGTGTATTGTTTTAGAATTATCTCTTTTGAGGAATAATAATATACCTTCCCTTTTTCTTTGGTGGAGTTTTTTCCCCATAAGAGTTTCTCCATCTAAATCCAATGACTCATTTGGTTGCTATTTTTTATTTTCTATTGAATTTTGCAATCACTATCATTTTCAAATTTGGTTATCTAATTCTTATTTTTCATCATATAAAGAAGTTAATATTGTAAGCCTTCTTCACCTAGTTTTCAATAGAGGGAATATAAATGGAACAACTAGAGTTTTTACATGATGTTTCGTTGGTTCCTACAATATATATATATATATATATATATATATATATATAACCTAAAATAGGCTCTTGTAAACTTGGTATGCCAAGATGGATCAGTTCCTTCTCATACTTGGGTTTTCTTAATTCAATTTATATCAAAACATCTACATATTATAACCAAATTCTTGTCTCATTTTACTCATTCTATATATTGATGACCTATTATCATACAAAGTTCTTCAACCATTGTGATAGTGAAAAATTTCTTTGATGACAATTTTGTAATGATTGAATTGGGCTTGTCGCAATATTTTCTCAATGTTGATATATCCCAACCTACTTTTAGTATTATCATCGTGTAGTCCAAGTATGCTCTATATTTACTCTCCTAGCTTCACATGGCTAACAACAAGCCTATTTTTACTCCCTTTCTTTCATGAGTCAAATTTGAGGCTAAGTTCTTTTCACATTTGCTTGATGGTACTTTGTATCAACAAATTAATAGGAGTCTAACTTATTTGAATCATATGAATCCAAATATTTCATGTAGTTGTTGGCATTGCATGAAGATTGCATTGAAGAAGTATAGTGTTGGCATTGATGTCAATAGCAACCGGTAATGAAGCAATGAAGATCAACCGGTAACCTTAACTAGTTGAGAAGTAGAACCCTAACCGATGGAGCTTGGTTATCAGTTGTGATGATCTATGACCGAATGATGATTGGCGATGAAGATGACACTTAAGCATGTTGCATGTGATGAGTTTTGAAAAAGGTTTTGGTGTGTAAAGATAACCATTTATCTTGGGAAGGATCAAATGCATATTATGAAGTAAAAAATGTGTGATGTGTTACAAGATTCAAAGTGTGGTGATCTAGGAATGGTTGTAGATGCCTAGAAGAATGTGAAGTTGATTGCATGTAATATAATGGTCAAGATTGAACCAATGTGTTTGTAATCTCTATGAGATTTGTAGGGTTTGTGTTGTGTTAAAGACCTAATGTATTTGCTTATAAGGTCGATGATTTGATTCAATAATGTGTTGGAAAATTTGGTTAAGTGATTGTTGTCAAACTAGGAGGTGTATCTGTAGAATGATGTGAAGGTAGATAGGAGAAGTAAAGGATCTGATTCACCAAGGAAGTGTTTTTTCCAGATCAGTCAACAACATGTTGTTCTCTAACCATTACAATAGTAAAACCCCTTAACTAGGTAAGATTTAATAGGCTTGTTGTTAAAATCCTCTAACTAGGTGATCCATTAGATTGGATTTGAAATCCTCCACCGAGGTTACCTTTACTAGGGTATTACCTTTAACATGATATTTATAGTCAATCCCTTAAACAGGTGGTCCTTAAACGGATTTGTTCCTAACAAGAAATTATTGTATAAGCTTCTAACAGGGCTTGGCTCCTAACAGGGCAAACTTCAGAAGAGTTCAAAATGCTTGTGGATATTCATCCCCATTGTGGTTTTTCCCATTTGGGTTTCTGCACGAAAAATCATTGTGTCAAGTGGTGAATGATTTTATGGATGTGTTTCTGGTATGATTGATATGAATGATTGGTAAATCTACATAGATATATTTACATGATTGAAAATGATTTGAAGTATGTTATTATTGGTATTAGTGAAATGGTTTAAAGTTTTGGTCAAAGGATATCTAAGTTTTAGATATGTTGCATTGTATCACTGAAGTATTTGGTCAACCAATAAGGTTGAGCAGTGTTGCTACATATTTGTTAAAGTGTCTAAACCAGTAAACTTTGTGAGTTGTTTTTGAGTTGGAAATAAGTTTGGTGAAAGCCCCATTAACTTTCTATCTACTGATTCACTCCCCCCCTCTCTGTAGTTGACCAGATATTTATAGTTTCATCATATTATCAATTGGTGTCAGATCATTCTAGGTCCTCTTGGGTATAATCCTAACAGCTTGAGGAAAAGATCTAGGAGAAAAAAATGAAGAGAGAAGGTCTAAAGTTTAATAGAGATAACTACAGAATCTGGAGTGATAGGATGAAGATTTACATCAAGGGCTTAGGAAGTCAGTATTGGGAGCAGGTTGTTACTAAGTATAACTTGCCTAGTGAAATTCTTACAGATGATCAAAAGAAGGAGCAACAGGAGAACAACCAAGAATTGGAAGCCATCATCAGTTGCTTTTCCGATTCAGAACATGTTGATGTTCATGGACTGGAGACTACATATGAAGTTTGGAAAAAACTAGAAGAAATCGATGGCGATGATGAGCATGTAAAGATTGCCAAGGAAGATAGTCTCAGAGGAAAATTTGATGACATGAGAATGACTGAAGGTGAAAACATTCAATAGTATGGTTAGAGAATCAAGGAGATGGTTGGAGAAATCAAAAGTGTTGGAGGTACAATGGAGGATGCCACTATGGTTAGCAAGGTACTGAGAACCTTTCTACTGGTCTACACTATCATAATTGTAGCCATTCAAGAACTCAAATATATTGAGAAGACAAAGGTAACTCTTGACTCTATAATTGGTAAATCAGCTACATTTGAATTAAATGGTTTTGATGGAAGTGTTCAAAGGTCAGAATCTGCATTTAAAGCCTTAGTCTCAACCCCACCAGTAAGGAAAAATAGAGAAGTAAGTTATAGTCATGAATATAGATCCAGCAGAGAGGTAGATGATGAAGAAAGCCTGATGGAACTTGAGGCATTGTTGGCCAAGCGGTTACCCAGAGGTACCAATAAGTATAGAGGTAAATTATAACTGGTTTGTTTTTCATGTAACCGGATAGGACATATTTCTAATAACTATCCTAATGGAGATAATGTGGAAAAATGAGATAAATATAGGAAGTTCAAAGGAAAAGGAAAAATAAATTGTCTCATTGTAGTGGATGAAGATATTACAGATGAAAAATCTGAGGAGGATACAAAGGAGGACATTGTATTTGTTGCTATCAAAGAAAACATATCAGATCAAAAGGCATTAGTCTCTCACTTGGAGAACTTAGATGACATGATTATAGATAGTGGTTGTTCATACCACATGATTGGTGACCAGATCAAGTTTCTAACATTGGATGAATTTGATGGAGGTGTTGTCAAATTTGGGAATAACACTCCTTGCATGGTGAAAGGCAAAGGATCCATCTCCCTAAATGGTAAGAGTAGTACATATGATGTCTACTAGATTGAAGGTATGAAACACAATCTTTTGAGTGTTTCTCAACTTAATAACAAAGGTTACCCGTTAGAATTCAAGAATGGAGTTTGCAAGATCTTTGGAAGCAAAGGTGAACTGATTGCAACAGGCAAACAAACTAGAGGTAATCTTTTTCACTTAAACTCTAAAATCAATAGTTGTTTGATTCCAAAAGTAGAAGATAGTTGGCTTTGGCATCAGAGGTTCTGCCATGTGAATTTTAATATTGTAAGAGTCACCAACTCAAAATCAGTAAGAGGTTTGCCATAGTTGGACAAACCGATGAATGATTTTTGCAAGGAATGATAGTTAGGGAAAATGAAATCCTCAACCTTCAAGAGCAAATATTTCTCAGTTGAACATTTTCTAGATCTGGTTAATACTGACCTATGTGGACCAATGAGGACAAGGAGTATTCAAGGAGATCGGTATTTCATGATATTTACCGATGATTGCTCAAGAATGATGTGGGTCACATTCTTGAAAGACAAGACATAAGCATTCAACAAATTTAAAGCATTCAGAGCCTTGGTTGAGAATGAAAGTAGAAGGAAGTTGAAATGCCTAAGGACTGATCAAGGTGGTAGATTTACTTCAGAGGAATTCACTAGATACTGTGAAGACAATGGGATCAAGAGGCAGCTATCTGCAGCAAGGACACCACAACAGAATAGTATTGTAGAAAGGAACAACCAATCAGTGGTTGAAGCTAATATGACTATATTAATTCAAGGAGGTATAGCTAAGACATTTTGGAGAGAAGTTGTCAGCACAGTTGTTTATACAATGAATGAGATACTGGTCAAAAGAGGTAAAGACAAAATACCCTATGAATACTAGTATGGTAGATCACTGAATGTCAGTTACTTCAAAAATTTTGGTAGCAAATGTTTTATTAAAAGAAGTGATTATATTGGAAAGTTTTATGCCAAAAGTGATGAAGGCATATTTCTTGGTTACTCCACCAAGACCAAAACTTACAAGTGCTACAACAATCAGACTAAGAAGATCATTGAAAGTGTCAATGTCCAAGTAGATGAATTTCTTGAAAAATATGAAGAAACCAACAAGAAGAAGGAAGAAGAAGAACCAAACACACTATTTTTTGGAACCGGAACTGGTAAAGCCAAAAGTTGGAGAACTGAACACATAAGCCCCAATTCAATCAGAACAGGAAGGTCCAACAAAAGATGAAGAAAGTGAAGAAGAAGAAGAAGAACCTGAAAAACAAGGTCAAGTTATTCCAAGGTATGTCAGACTCAATCACAACCCTGATCAGATTATTGGAGACAAGGATGTAGGTGTGTTAACTAGAAGAAGGCTAAGAGCGAACTCTTGTATGATCTCCACCATTAAGCCTAGAACAACAAAAGAAGCGTTTGCAGATGAAGACTAGATCAAGGTAATTGAAGAAGAACTTGATCAGATAGCGAAGAATAATACATGATCATTAGTACCCAGACCAGAAAACAAGAATGTCATAGGCACAAAATGGGTATTTAGAAACAAATTGAATGAAGATGGAGTAGTGGTTAGGAATAAGGCTAGATTGGTGTGCAAAGGATATGCACAAGAGGAAGGTGAAGACTATGGTGAGACATTTGCACCAGTAGCAAGATTGGAAGGAGTAAGGACTCTAATTGCATTTACAACATACAAAGGATTTAAAGTATATCAAATGGATGTTAAATCAACATTCTTAAATGGAATATTGGAAGAATAAGTCTACATAGAACAACCAGATGATTATGAATTAACAAAAGAAAAGGATATGGTGTGCAAGCTACATAAGGCACTATATGGTTTGAAACAAGCACCAAGAGCATGGTATGAAATATCACACTCTCACTTAGTAAGATAGGTTTTCAAAGAGCCAGTGAAGATAGTAATATATATCTCAAGACAGAAGGAGATAAAATATTGGCAAGTGAGGTATTTGTTGATTATATCATTTTTGGAGGTAATGATGATATGTGTCATGATTTTGCTAATGAAATGAAGAGTGAATTTGAGATGTCACTAGTAGGTGAGATAAAAAAAATTCATAGGTTTGCAAATCCAATAGATAAAGGAAGGTATTTTTATCACACAATCCAGGTATGTGAAAGAAGTGTTAATTTTTTTGGAATGGGAGACTGTAAACCACTTGGAACACCAATGGTTACAGGTGTAAATTGTCAAGGGAAGGTGATTCTGCACCAGTTGATGATAAGGAATATAGATCCATGATATGTAAGCTATATTATATTGTCCATAGTAGACCGAACATTGCTCATGCAATAGGATTGGTTGCTAGATTTCAGAAAGATCCAAAGGAGTCACACATGACTACAACCAAGAGAATTTTTAAATACTTGAAAGACACAACTGATTATGGATTATGGTATCCATATGCAGGTGACTCTAACTTAAAAGTCTATACTGATGCAGATTGGGTAGGCAATGTTGATGACAAGAAAAGTACAACCGGAGGAGCATTCTTTCTTGGAGGCAGATTAGTGTCTTGGAGCAGCAAGAAATAGAGTTGTATCTCTCAATCAACAACAAAAGCTAAGTATGTTTCAGCTTACATGAATTGTACCCAAGCAATTTGGATGAAACATATATTGGAGGGTTTCAAGCTGAAGATATCAAAACTGGTAAGAATTTTCTATGATAACACCAGTGCTATAAACATTTCTAAGAACCTGATGTTGCATGCTAGGACAAAGCATATAGAGTTGAAGTATCATTTCCTGAGAAAGAAAGTTCAAAGAAAAGATGTATCACTAGAGCATGTTTCCACTAAAAAACGACTAGCATATGTTTTTACTAAGCCTCTACCTAAGGCTACGTTGGAATATATTAGAGGTGAGTTAGGGGTTGTACCCCTACATGAAGTCAACTAAGCACATGTGGAAGACATCAATCCTGAAGCCTATTGAAAATATTGAAGAAGGATTGGTGAAGAATGGAGCAACTCTACAGGGGGAGAAGCTAAGTGCAAATCAGTGAAGCATGGATGAGAAACATAATGATTTACCTTCACTTTGGAATTGTTGTCAAAGGGGGAGAAGAAAAGTGTATGATTGATAGTGTTGCTATGTTAAGGAGAGGACACAGATTGTAGACCAGTTACCAGCTGAAGACATGAAGATATAGTTGAAGGAGAGTATATGTTGAAAAATGTAAACCGGGATTCCTACACCCGTGTGTATGCTTTACTCTCAATCATGACAATAAATTGGTATTGATATTTTTATTTCCATCAATTCCAAAGGGGGAGAATGTTGGCATTGCATGAAGATTGCAATGAAGAAGTATAGTGTTGTCAATGATGTCAATAGCAACCAATAATGAAGTAGTAAAGCAACTGGTAATGAAGTAGCAAAGCAATCGGTAATAAAGCAGTGAAGATAAACTGGTAACTGTAACCAGCTGAGAAGTAGAACCCTAACTGATGGAGCCTGGAAATCAGTTGTGATGATCTATGACCAAATGATGATTGGTGATGAAGATGCCACTTAAGCATGTTGCACGTGATGAGTTTTGAAACATATTTTGGCACGTATAGATAACCTTTTATCTTGGGAATGATCAAATGCATAGTGTGAAGTGAAAAATGTGTGATGTGTTACAAGATTTAAAGTGTGGTGATCTAGGAGCAGTTGTAGATCCCTAGAAGAATGTGAAGTTGATTGCATGTAATCTAATGGTCAATATTGAACCTATGTGTTTGTAATCTCTATGAGATTTGTTGGTGTTGTGTTGTGTTACTGACCTAATGTATTTGCTTATAAGGTTGATGATTTGATTCAATGATGTGTTGGCAAATTTGGTTAAGTGTGTAAGTGATTGTTGCCGAACCATGAGGTGTATCTACATATGATGTGAAGGTAGATAGGAGCAGTAAAGGATCTAATTCAGCAAGGAAGTGCTATTTCCAGATCAATCAAGAACCTGTTGTTCTCTGATGGTTACAACAGTAAAATCCCTTAACCGGGTAAGCTTTAATAGGCTTGTTGTTAAAATCCTCAAACTAGGTAATCCATTAGCTTGGATTTCAAATCCTCCATCGAGGTTACCTTTACTAGGGTATTACCTCAACAAGGTATTTATAGTCAATCCCTTAACCGGGTGGTTCTTAACCGGATCTATTCATAACAGGACATTATTGTATAAGCTTCTAACCAGGCTTGGCTCCTAACATGGAAAACTTCAGAAGAGTTCAAAATACTTGTGGGTATTCATACCCACTGTGGTTTTTCCCATTTGGGTTTCCATGTGGAAAATCATTGTGTCAAGTGGTGAATGATTTTGTGGATGTGTTTCTGGTATGATTGATATGAATAATTGGTAAATCTGCATAGATATATTTACATGATTGAAAATGATCAGAAGTATGTCATTATTGGTATTAGTGAAGTGGTTTAAGGTTTTGGTCAAAGAATATCTAAGTTTCAGATATGATGCATTGTATCACTGAAGTATTTGGTCAACTTGTAAGGTTTAGCAGTGCGGTTGCAGATTGTTAAAGTGTCTAAACCAGTAAACTTTGTGAGTTATTTTTGAGTTGGAAATAAGTTTGGTGAAAGCCCAGTTAATTTTCAATCTAATGATTCACCCCCCCCCCCCCCCCCCCCCCTCTTAGTAGTTGACCAGATCTTTATATTTTTATCATATTATCAGTAGTGTGGGCATGTTCTCTCATTTTATGTATAAGCCCCATGAATGACATTCAAATAAAACTAAGTGAATTCTACATTATATATGGGATACTCATAGTTTTTATATTCACTTCACAAATTACATTGAAATTAACTTTGTGGGGTGGATAAATTTTGATTGGGTAGGTGATTCTCATGATCACATTGAGTCTAATTTAGTTTATAACTTCTCCCTTGGTTGTAATCCTATTTCTGGTTGAGAAATAAGTAATCTAGTTATTTTCTATCCTCTATTGAGGTTGAGTATCAAGAAATTGTTAATACCACCACCAAGGCCATTTGGCCTCAATTTATTCTCACTAATGTTGGTATCCAATTCAAATGGAAATCAATCATATTTTGTGATGTGTAAAGTTCCATATATATCCCATTAAATATCATCAACGAACCAAGCACATAGAGATTCACATGCACTACATTTGGGAGATTATATATGGATAACTCATTGATCTCTTATATAGACTGACTTTTAAGTAGATTGCCAATATTTACACTAAACCCTTTACAAAAACAAAGTATCACAATCCATTAAATTTTTATTTGGGGTGTGGGAAGTTTCATCTTTTGGGGTTGGGCTACTTAGTCATGTTCTTTTTTCTCTCTATTTAGGGAGTTTTCTACCCTTTGGGGGATATTTTTTCCAACAAGTTTTCTTTGTTTCCTCATTTAAGGTTGAGATATTTTTGTACATGGTTATCTCATCAGATATAGTTGTTGAGACCTATTTATTTTTCCTCCTAAGTTGCACTTAGGGGGGTTATTTGTGTAATATAATTATTCATCTTGGAAATTTTTTATCGTAAGGGTGATATTGCAATATTACTTAGAATAATATGATTATTTAAATATTTTTTCTTGGGTAGCTAATGCAGTGTCATAAATTATATACCTTTAATTGAGATGTTCGATTTCACGCTCTTCTAGCACTCATTTTAGTATGTCTCATTCTACTATGCATTATAGGACCTTTCTATGCATTTAAATAACTAATTAAAGAATATGAGTCATCTCTTAGTTCAAATCTCATCATACTGTTATTTAGGTCCTTAGTTTTAGGTGTGCCCTTTATCTCTCATTATTTCAATTCATTTTAAGTCCTACCCTATTTTAAATTTCCAAATAACTTTTTCATATCAATATCTCATAATCTTTCATCCTTGAAAATTAGGGTATATTTTGTTGGCATGATGTTGTTGGGGGTACCATTTTTTTATTCCTTTTTGCTAGAGTTTTGGAGGATTAAAATTTCATTCTTGCCACTTCCAAAACTATCCCCGATGCAAAATATGATAATTCTAAGTTGTGTTGCAAGTATGCATTGATATGTTGTTGTGGTTGTCATTGATGTCAAACTTGTTGTTCTCGTTTGGTTTGGAATGTCTATGGTGGAGAGTTATCTTGCTTTGTTGTTGGGGCAAATTATTCTATTGGTTGATTCAGAAGTGCTTGGGTTTGGAATCTGTTGCCAGTGTTGAGTATTATTGCTATCTTTATCGGTTATAATTTTGGTATCGTAAATATGATGGTTATGTGGTCTGGAAACATCTTTGTGTTCTTTGGGAATTGTGGTGTTGATCATTATTGATTGTGAGATTCTATGTTAAACCTATCATTAGGCTTAGATATGATTTGTTGAAGTGTGGTTGATATGTTATGGGTCTCAGTGTAGTGTGTGGAGATCCGGATTTGAGTTATGTGCATTAGAGCTTATGTTTTGATTGGTAATTGCTTATATGGATGTGTAGCATCTGGATATGTTTTTTGTTATGTTTTGGATTGATTAATTGCTTATTTCCTCTCTTATTTCTTGTTCCTTCTCTATGGCAATGCACCATTTGTTATCTAAAGAATTATATAAAGAATCCAACGTCATAGATCTAATTTCTGATGGTGATTGATCATTAACACATAAATATTGAATGACTTCTTGTTCAACTTCCTCTTTCTCATTTTCATTAAAATCATCAAAATATTCTTGCAGATCACTAAGCAATTTTCTTCCAATATTCTTAACAGTTCTTTGACAATGTGTCAAGGGTTTGTAAGAAGAGATATCAATATTTACCGGTGCGGATGTTGCCGGTTCATTCTTTGTCTTTTTCTTTGTTTTCCTAGTCTTCTTAGGTTGTTCATCAGACATAGTGTCCTCTGAGTTTGGTGTGTTTCTTTTTGTCTTCCACTTCCTCTCAAAGACTTTGGCGGGTGTAGCTTCCAGCTTCTTCTTTACTAGTGACTGCTTGGTCACTTTGGGACTTGCTGTGGTAGCCAGTGCTGATACTAAAAGAACTGCCTTTTCCTTCTTTACTGAGGGTTCTTCAACCGGTGTAACCCTTTCTAAATAGGTGTCGGTTCTCTTTGCCTTTGGATCAAGGGGCAAGGTGAGTAGGATAGAGGCATACCCATCTAACATGTCATACATTACCTCATATCCCATCGGTTCCACTTCTTCCTGTCTTGGCTCAACCGCCTCCATTATGCACTCATCAACTTTGATGGTGAAGCAGATGTCATCTTCATATTTCTTGACAATATCGCCTGATATTCTCACTCTTTGGCTCATCTTGCATCTGAACTCATCAAAGTATTTGTTCAAAACTTCTGGATAACTGGTTCCAACCGCTTGTATGCTTTCCTTGATTTGCTTTGTAATCGGTTGGTCAACAAACCACTGAATATCTCCTACTCCTAGAAAGTAACCTTGGAAGTAGAAGAACAACCCAACCAATAGTTGTCCAAAATTAAATCTCAAAGCATTGTCTTGTTTAATCGACTTTAGGTTCACCAAAATTTGCCTTTGCATACAAGTGCATAAGTCAAATGATGCATCTTCCTTGATCATCCTGTAGGCGGCATTTACCTCTGCAACAGAGACAAAGTTGATTCTGCTGGCATGGAATGTCTGGTATCCTATCACCATACACACATATTTGACCAGATCATCCTTCATGGAATTGATAGTCATTCCCCGTGAGTCGCTCACAGAACTGGTGAGCTTGGTCATTTTCATCTTATTGATCTTCCTTAGGGATGGTACTTCACCAACGTTATAGAAACCAGTGATGGCATGAATCGTTTCTGGTGTGATGTCATGCGTCCACTCTAAGAATATTTTATCACCGTGCACTCTTCTCAGAATGATGCGAATGTGATCATCTAAAAATTCTTCAAGGAAATAGACTACGTTGTGAAGTTTCTTCTTTTCAAGGATGCTAAATTCCAATTTAATCTTCTTGTCCTTCCCACAAAACAAACTCAACTGAGAATGGATCACCAGAGATCCTAGATCTTCAATCTTATAGTCAAATCGGAAATACCTTCCTCAACTATGACACTAGCAGGTATTTGAGATAGGGTATTATATTTTTCCTTCTATTGAATGAAGTCTATAGAATCAACGGGTGCACTAGAGCTACGGTGTGATGCGGAAGCCATGATAAACATAGAGATTTGAAAAATACCTTCATAATTTGAAATTTAGGGCTTGCAGATTCCACTTCGCCACACACTCCTTTGGTTGCTGAAATACCACTTTGTGTTCTACACTTCACCAATAGATGTTTGCTTCTTCAAGATTTTGAAAAATTCTTCAAATCGCAATCCAAATCGCTTTTCTTCGCTCAATGCTTGAAAACTTCTTTGCTCGAGAACTGATAAGTGAAAAATAACTTGAAAATTCCTTTTAAACAAGTTCTTCACCTACCATAATAAATTCTCCAATATTAGGGCATAAACCCTAATTTGCCATTTTACCATTTCCGATCTTTTGCCAATTGACAGGTATCACATACCAGTTAAGGTCTTTTACCAGTGTAAACTGGGGGTTCGAGATATTTCACCATTTGCTCCCCCTAAGATTTTTTATGCTTAGTTTGCCGGTTCAGCGACTTCCACACTAGGTGCAGAAACCGGTTCCTCTTGAATCACTTCTTCTGGCTTCTTCTTCCAGGTTTTCTTCATATCCGCTTGAACAGTTTCAACATCTATCTTTCCTTTCGAAGTGATCGGTATATCATCCAATATATTCTTTCTCATTCTGTAGAATCTTGTTGTATGACCCAACTTTTTGCAATGATCCTGGTGCTCTCCAAGGTCCATTATTCATGTTTCCATTCTTCCTTCTGCATGTTGTAGCAGTGTGACCATGACCATGAAAAATCAAACAGTTTTCTCTCCATCTAGTTGCCACTTGATAGCCATCGCTACCTGACTGATGATTATAGGTATAAAACCAGTTTGGGTTTCGGTTCCTATATAGTTCAGGAAAGATTGCATGACTCCTTTGAGGATACCTTCCGATGTTGTGCATGATAGACCTGCATTCAAATTCTCTATGCCCAAACTTGTTGCATGCATAACAATTACCATTGAATCTATTGGGTCTAGGCTTATCATTTAGAAAATAAGGAAAGTTATTGTAAGCCTTACTTCTACATACATTAGCAGTGTGTCCTTCCTTGAGACAATTAAAGCAAACAGGTTTGAACTTTTGCTTACCTTTATCCTTTGGTGCCAGTTGTCTCTTTGATGCTCCATCTTTTGTTCCAGAGGTCTCACCTTCCTCATATTTAGAGAAACCAAGTCCATGGGTATTCTTTACCGGTTTAGCCGATTTAGGCTTCTGCTCTAGCTTGATAGTGCTCTTATTGAATTTGGCAAGTATTTCCTTTGACTTAGTGAGTTGTTTGGTAATGGTAGCATTGGATTCCTTCAATATTTCATTCTCAGAAATAGCCATGTTTAGTTCACCTTGTATTTCTTCCTTTTCTATTTTTTTTCATGAAGATGAGTGGAAAGTGCATTGATCTCTTGCTTCAGCTTGGAGATTTCATGATCTTTGTCTTTTAGCAGATCTTCGGCTTTCCTCCGGTTCTCAAGCTCTTGATATAATTTGATAGTTAGTCCTTCAAGTTCCCTTCTTAGGTTGGTATTGGACTCATTTAGTTTTTCAACTTCTTGAACTAGGGCTTCCATGTCCACTTCATCAGAGGAACTATTTTCAGTTAGCTCCATCAGTTTTTCAGCATGCTCTCTTCTTTTTGCCTAAGAGGCCTTATATTTAACTTTAAGTGCATCATAGGCTTGCTCAGTCTAAGTGAGCCGATTAGTAAGTTCCCTCATAGTGTCGGTGGATGGTAACTCATCATAGAGTATTACCAGTTTATACAACTTTACCAGTTACCAATTGGTAACTCAGAGTAATACCAGTTCAGTTATTAAATAGATTACCAGTTTGACAAAAATGAAGACTAAGAAAATGATAACTACCGCTTTAGTTCCTTCGTTCTGTTCCACTTGAGATCCTTGAACCGCTTGAGGTCTTGATGTCTCTTGGGTCTTCATACCGCTTGAGATCGGTAAACACTTTTTTGCATAACACCGATAGTCTCAAGACTACTACATAATATCGGTTAGGAACAAATGCCGGTTGAGCATAGCTCATACATACAAAAAGTGATCTCATAGCTAGTGTGTGTCCATCAATGACAATCACAACATAATCATAAAAAATGCCAACATATTCATCACCGTGGAAGCTTCTGATGAATACTAAGAGAGGGGGGGGGGGGTAAATTTTTTATTTTTTGTTTGGTTTGCATTTGTCTTAACTAGTTTGTTAATCTATTATACTGGTTAACTACTAAACTGTTTAAGAGTTTGCATTCAGTATTTTTTGGTATACTAATTCACCCCCCCCCCCCCTCTTAGTATTCATCAATTGGTATAAGAGCCAACCTTTCTATAAGTCTAACCACTTGGAAGGAGATATGGGGGAATACACTGTGAGGGAACTTACTCATCGGCTCACTCAGACTGAGAAAGCCTATGATGAACTCAAAGTCAAATATAAAGCCTCCCTGGAAAAAAGAAGAGAGCATGCTGATAAACTGATGGAGATTACTGAAAATAGTTCTTCTGATGAAGCAGACATGGAGGCCCTAGTTGAAGAAGTTGAAAAACTAAATGAATCTAATGCCAAATTGAGAAGGGAGCTGGAAGGACTGACTATCAAAAAGTGTCAAGAGCTTTAGAACCGAAGGAAAGCTAAAGATCTGGTAAAAGACAAAGATCATGAGATCTCCAAGCTGAAGCAAGAAATCAGTGCCCTTACCACTCATCTCCAAGAGAGTAAAGTGGAAAAAGAAGAAATGCAAGGTGAACTAAACATAGCTATTTCTAAGAAAGTAACCTTGAAGGAATCTAATGCTTCTATTACCAAAGAACTCACTGAGGCAAAGGAGATACTTGCCAAATTCAATAAGAGTATTGCTAAGCTAGAGCAAAAGCTTGAATCAGAAAAAACCTGTAAAGAATACTACTGGACTTGGTTTCTCTCGTTTTGAGGAAGGTGAGACCTCTGGAACAAAAGATGTAGCATCAAAGAATAAACTGACATCAAAGGATAAAGGTAAGCAAAAGTTAAAACCTGTTTTCTTTAATTGTCTCAAAGAAGGACATACTACTAATGTGTGTAGAAATAAGGCCTACAATAACTTTCCTTATTTTCTAAACAATAAGCCTAGATCCAATAGATTCAATGGAAACTGTTATACATGCAACAAGTTTGGGCATAGAGCATTTGAGTGTAGGTCTGTTATGCACAACACTAGGAGATATCCTCAAGGGACTCAAGGAGTTTTTCCTGAATCCTTTGTGAACCGGAATCCAAACCATTATAATGCCTATGACCATCAGTCAGGTAATGGTGGCTATCAAGCGGCAACCAGTTGGAGAGCAACCTGTTTGACTTGTCATGGTAGCGGATACACTACTACAACATGTAGAAGGAAGAATGGTAGAATGAATAATGGACCATGGAGAACACTTGGAATGGTATGCTATCATTGCAACAAACCGGGACACCCTGCTAGAATCTGCAGAATGAGAAAGAACCTATCAAATGATATACCAGTCACTCCAGAAGGGAAGATTGATGTTGAAACTATTCAAGTAGGAATGAATAAAACATGGAAGAAGAAATCTAAAGAAGTACCACAGGATGAACCGGTCTCTGCACCTAGTGTGGAAGTCTCTGAACCAACAAACTGAGCTTCAGAAAAGCTTAGGGGGAGAAAATCGGTGAAATGTTTCGAACCCCCGGTTTATATCGGTAAAAGACCTTAACCAATATATGTTACCTATCAATCGGCATAAGACTAGAAGTAGTAAAAGGAAAAATTAGGGTTTATGCCCTAATGATGATGCATTTATTATGGTAGGTGAGAACTTGTTTAAAAGGAATTTTTCAACGTCATTTTCACTTATCAATTTTTGAGCGAAGAGTTTTTCAAGTGCAGAGTGACAAAAGGCGATTCGACTTGCAATTCAAAGAGATTTCAAATCTTGCAGAAGAATCCAGAGATATTTTCAATCAATCAAGTGAAGAACACCAAGTGGTTATCCAGCAACCAAAGTGGTGTGTTGCGAAGCTGCATTAGCAAACCCTAAATTTCAAAATTTTGAAGGTATTTCTTGAAATTCTTGTTTATCAGTTTATCATGGCTTCTACATCACACTCCAGTTCTAGTGTACCTATGGACTCAGTTGAATTCATTCGAAGAAAAATGAAATACAATGCCCTGTCCCAAATACCTTTTAGAGTCATTGTCGAAGGAGATATTTCAGGGTACATCAACTACAAATTAGAAGACCTAGGATCCCTGGCGATCCATTCCCAGCTAGGTCTTTTCTGTGGGGATGACAAGAAGATCAAATCAGAATACAACATCCTGGAGAGGAAGAAACTTCACAATGCAGTTTACTTTCTTGAAGAGTTCATGGAAGAGAACATCCGCATCATCCTGAGTAGAGTGCATGGCGACAAGATGTATCTCGAGAGGATGCATGACATTACGCCTGAAGCAATTCATGCCGTCACCGATTTCTGCAACAGTGGTGAGGTGCCAGCCCTAAGGAAGGTCATCAAGAATGAAATGACTAAGCTCACTAGTTCTCTGAGCGACCAATGGGGAATGATCGTCAACACCATCAATGATGATTTGGTCAAGTATGCTTGCATGGTGATTGGATACCGGACATTTTATGCTAGCATAATAAACTCTGTCTTTGTTGTTGCGGTGAATGCCACGTACGGAATGATCAAGGAGCACACCTCATTTGATCTATGCACTTGTTTGCATAAGCAACTTCTATTAAATCTAAATTCCATCAAACAGGGTAGTTCTCTAAGGTTCAAATTTGGACAAATTTGGACAAATTTTGGTAGGTCTATTTTTCCACTTTCAAGGCTATTTCTCGAGAGTCAATGATATTCAATGGTCTGCTGACCAGCAGGTCACCAAATAAATTAGGGAAAGTCTACAAGTGGTGGGAACTGGATATCCTGAGGTCTTGAATAAATATTTTGATGAATTCAAGAGGAAGATGAGTCAAAGGATGAGAATATCCAGCGATATTGTTAAGAAATATGAAGGGGACATCTGCTTTACCATTAAAGTATATGAGTGCATAATGGAAGTAGTAGAGCCCAGAAAGGAAGAGGTAGAACCAATGGGATATGAGGTGATGTATGACATGTTGGATGGGTATGCCTCTCCTTTAAATGCAGAGAAAAAGAGAACCGACACCTACTTGGAAAGGGTAACACCAGTTGAAGAACCTTTAGTGAAAAAGGGAAAGGAAGTGCCATCGGTATCAGCACTAGTTGCCTCAGCCAACCCAAAAGTGACCAAGCAGTCACCTGCCAAGAAGAAACTGAAATTTTCACCCGCTAAAGTATTTGAAAGGAAGCGGAAGACCAAAAGTAACTCACCGGAGTCTAAGGATACAGAACCTGAAGTACAACCTAAGAAGACCTGGAAAACAAGGAAGAAGGCAGAAACTATCGGCAATGCACTTGCATCATCAGCATCGGTAAATATTGACATCTCTTCTTATAAGCCAATGACACATTGTCAGAGGACTATTAAGAATATTAAAAGAAAATTGCTTAGTGATCTGAAGAAGTGTTTTGATGATTTTACCGATAGTGAGAAAGAGGAAACAGAGCGGGAAATCATTAATTATTTGTGTGTTCATGACCGGTTGCCATAAAAATTAGATTTGAGACACCTAATTCTTTGCACAATTCTTTAGATAATAAATGGCGCATTGCCATTGAGAGAGAACAAGAGATTAGAGAAAATATTTTTGCAGAATACTTCCCTAATGCTTCAAAATTTGAATTGTTTGAAATCATGAACCGGTACAAAGGTCTCTTCTTCATGAGAAGAAGAAGAATCTTGCTACTAGAAGGAAAAGCCTCTGAAGTTGTGAAAGACACACACTCCCATACTAAAGCCGCTATGAAAATGTATAAAGTAGCTCAAGCAAATAGAGAAGCTGAATAGGAAACAGAAACTGGAAAATTGGATGAGGCATTTGATGGTGAAAGAGAACCAGCTACAGAATAGATTGACACTATTGATGTGGATGTGTTAGATGGTGAAGATACCACTCCAGACACAGAGAAGGAGAAATAGGATAAAGAAGAAGCAGAGAAGCAGAAGATGGACAAGGAAAAGGCTGACAAAGAGAAAGCAGAGAAAGAGGAAGAGAAAAAGAAAGATGAAGAGAAGAGGAAACAAGAAGAAGAGAAGTGGAAAGAAGAGGAGAAGAGGAAAGAAAAGGAGAAGAGGAAAGAAGAGGAGGAAAATAAAGAAGAGGAGAAATGGAAAGACGAGGAGAAGAAGAAACAAGAAGAGGAAAAGTGAAAAGAAGAAGAAAGAAAGAAGGAGGAAGAGAAGAAAAAGAATGAAGCGGAGCAAAGGGAGAAAGAAGAGGAAAAGAAAAAAGTTGAAGAGAAGAAGGAAGCAAAAAAGAACAAACAAGTGGAGACTCCAAAGGTAACTGGTGGTCAAGACAAACCGGTTGACATCACTAGTCCTATTGACCTCCAATCTGCAGATGAATCAGAGCTGTTGCAAGGCATAAAGCTAGCACAAGAAAGACTGGAAACATTGAGGAGGAAAAAGGAGTAGGATGTCATTCACATTGCGATTGACACCCTCACTAGTTTGATTCCAGGTACCAACCTCCCTGGTATCGATTCCTCTTTGGCCAAAGTAAAACTTCTATGTATAGTTGTAGAGGACCAGATACAATGCCTGGAAGAAGTTGCTGAAGCTAATTCACAGAAGAAGCATCAAAAGGCACAAAACACTGCCTTAATTAAGAAACTGAATGAGCTCCGGTCTCAACTTCAGAAACAATAGAAGGGTATAAGAGATGCTATGGATGAGGGAAAACTTCTGTTGGGCAAAATAAGCCAACCCCATCTATTTTGTGATGATGTGCTTGCACAAAAGGATAAACTACAATCTAATTTGCAGGCATACATAAGCAACTTTAAGACGCCGTATGACTCTTTTACCACATATGGGAAAACTGTTCACCGGTATCAGCTTCAGTTTGCCAGGATAGAATTGGAGATTAGCAACTGGACAAGAGATTTGCAGGAGCTTCAACTGGTTTTTATTACCTAGACTACAAATTCTTCAGAAGTCTTTCTCAATCTAGAAGCTTTAACGGTAACTCAAGAGATGAGTACAATTGATGCCATGGAAGAACAGGTATCACAAATGCAGACGGAAAGTAAGGTTGCTACCTCATTACTTGAGTCATGGTCATTAGCCATAAAGACTTTTATGCAGGATTTTAAATCTATTTTTGATAAGTTTCACTCATTATTGTCATAAACATTTACTTATTTTAATGTTATTGAGAAACATGGGTTACTCTGCATTACTTTGCCATTGTTGGCAAAGGGGGAGTAGTATTTAAAATTTTGATGCATGTTATGTATACTTTCATGTTACCTCTTTAAGGGAGTAGTATACATTTTATTGTCTACAAAAAGGGATAATGTATATGCGTAGGGGGAGTAATTTTGATTATGGCATATTTTTGTTGTAAAACACTTAGATGCCAAAATTTTCCTAAGTGTTGCCATCAATGCCAAAGGGGGAGATTGTTGGCATTTTTTATGATGTTGTGATTGTCATTGATGGACACACACTTATTTTATGATCACTTTCTTTATGTATGAGTTATGCTCAACTGGCAATTGTTCCAACCAGTATTATGTATTATAGTCTTTAGACTATCGATGTTTTGCAGAAGGTGTTTACCGGTCACAAACTGACTGAAGACCCAAAGTGGTATGAAGACCTCAAGCGGTTTGAGGATCTCAAGGCGGTATGAAAGAACAATGCAGTAGCTAACACTTTTCTAGTCTTCATTTTGACAACTGGTAATCGGTAAAATGTATGAATTGGTAATCGGTAATGAATTGGTATTTCTCTGTGATGAGTTACCAACCGGTATTTTTGTGATGAGTTATCATCCACCAACACTTTGACAGTGATTTTGTGTTGTGTTACCAAATGTGTCTAGATGCACTAAACCTAGGAACTTGTAATGTAATCCTACTGGACCAACATGAAATTAGACTCCTTTATAAGGACATCATGTCTAAGGGTTTAGGAGTTGATGAGGGTTTTGTATGTGCGATTATAGAAGAGAATATTAGGTTTGTGTGAAGAAATAGAGTGTGGAGATATTGAAGATTGAAGTAATGCTAAATGTACATTAACAATGAGCTATCAAGGATCTAACCAAGCATACTATGCTTGTATCTAGATCATCTACTTGTTGATTACTCATATCTTTGACAAGTCTGAAACCCTTAACCGGGTAGGCCTAGCAAAGCCTTTGTAAATCCTCTAACAAGGTGGTTCACAACTATGAATCTAAAATCCTCTCACAAGGTAGTCTTTAATAGGACTTATCTCCTAATAGAGATCTAGATTCCTAACAGGATCTGTTCTGGTGAAGAACGCTGTCTGACCTTAACCGGTTTGGTTTCTATTTTATAGATAGTTACTTGTGAGTTTCTGCTCACTGTGGTTTTTCCCATTTGGGTTTCCATGTCAAAACATCTTGTGTTATGGTGATTATGCTCTGGTGGGTGAATGCTTTATTTGCTGTTTGGTTTGCATTTGTCTTAACCAGTTTGTTAGTAAATCTATTATACTGGTTAACTACTAAAATGTTTAAGAGTTTGCATTTAGTATTTTTTGGTATACTAATTCACCCCCCCCACCCTCTTAGTATTCATCAGCTTCAAGAGATGGAGGATGATAGGGAATCACTGATTAATTATTGACTTGTACCTCTCCATAAGGGGTTGGGTATGATTTCATGTTATTCTTATATTTCTACAATTAAGCTTTATATCTGAGTATTATAATTTTTCAAGTTAGGTGATTCATGCATTCTTGAATTAGTTCATTATTTATATTCAATCATATCATTTAAGGGTTTTCTTTAAGATATTTGAGTAGGACTCTAGTTTACCTTTATACGCTTTAGCTAATAGCAATCTTAGACACACTTAAGATTCAAAAACACAAATATATTATTCCAATTTCAATATTGGCTGAAAATGACCAAAATAGTGGGTTGACTAGGGAAAACCCCTATATAGCCACAACTCTATCCTCTTTCTATTTTCCATATCCAACTATAGATCAAAGATAAAGATGGAAATATCATAAAGTACTCAAGATCCAAAAATAGGTTACCTATCCAAAGTTTAGCAAAAAACAATTGGATAAGGGAGTTCTAGATGACCTTGTCTTAGAAAAGGGCATTTTGGGCACCGTTGTCCTCCCAATTTAGACTAAAATTTGCTACAGTCCCAATACAATATCTCAGAACTCAGATCCATATATATGTGCAGAAATTCATCAAAAAGATAAGGGTATTCTCAGTGACCTTAAGCTTCCAATTCTAGTTCAGTTTTTAGACACATGCGCATCTTTGAGTCCTCATTCCACTTTTGTACATGTTACAAAGTTTATGTTTCTATATCAGATAGTTCCATTAATTTTATTGTTCATTTTATCATGTTTAGATACTAGTTACTTTGTAATTCAAATAAATCAAATCAACTCTCAATGCAAAAAATGAATAGAAACCCTAAGGTATTACTTGATTGTCTTTGACAAGAGTTAGTCAAGCATATTTCCTCCGTTTGTCATTTTTTATTCCAATGTTTAGCTGAAAGAGGATTTTTGTCTTACCTATTTCCTTTTTCAACACATAAACATTTTAGCAAATTCGACATTCTTGCATTGCATTTTTTGATTTGCATGTTCAATTTCATTTCATTTCAAAATAATAAAAAAGCAAAAAAATCTTCTTTTTCATTCTTTATTATGTTTTGCATTTTACATGTCTAGAGTATATTTACATTTTACAAGCTGTGTTGCATTATATCACTTCAATTCATTGCAATAGTTAGATCAAACATTTCTTTTCATAGATAAATGAACAAAAATAAAAACAAAAACAAAAATCGATCCCTCTCTTGGAGATGTAAGGAAACTTGCAGCCAACTCTATGACAATTTCCACATAACCTAGTTTAGATTTCAACAAAATAATCACATAGAATCCACATGCAAAGAATAGACAAGATACCCATGAAAATGTGACATAAGATATACCCTGGGAAAACCCTCATGAGGGAAAAACCCACCCTCCAAAAGAATCATCCACCATGTATTATCAGTAATTCAACCATTACAATAAAGCTATAGAAAGCCTTCGAAACAATTCATCCAACAAGCACTCCATGTGACCTAGTATGTAACCACACATCCCATGCCATGCTTCCTTCTTTCACAAATGCTAACCTGGCTAACTGGCTAACCCAAAAAACTACCCTTGTGGTGCTTTTATACACATAAGCTCTGACAAAACCACCAAGTGGTATTACATTAAAACCATGTGATAAATAACCCCACCTACCCTTAATTACTATTGGGTACTTTATTTGATTTATTGCCCCAATAATAATATTTACAATAAAATATAATATACAATGTAACAACACATCAAGTCGTATCAAAGAATATTCCCAAGGAATATCTACATGTTACACGTCCATGTACAACATTAAATAAATAAATATTACAATTACAAACATTATTATGCAAGGTGTACAACACCTATTTTCCCAACATTGTGCCACTTGTATACATTGCATAAGGGGCAACCAGCCACATCATGAACAAGGGAACAAACCCTCCTAACACATATACCATTATGGAATCCAAGTGCTCCATGTGCTCCATCAAGATACCTGCAACAAGAACAAAGTGACCACCATCTCATACATGAATGCTCCCACCCTTCACCATGCCATTGCGACTAGACATGAAAAGGCCATCCAAAGAGAAAGTCACACAATATGTTGCATTGAATGATAAGTCTCATCTCAATTGATATCCAAAATGAACATTATATCAAAAGGTAACCAATGTAATGGTAGCTGCTAAAAAACCCATAACCATAGTTGAATTAGCACACACAACAAGTGCTAGTACATCCAACTATCCATACTTTCAAGGTATACATATCAAGTGAATCTCATATCATAAACATATACAACTTGTGACATGCAACGATAAGCTCCAAGTGCAATACCTATCACATATGTACACCTATAAACTCCCATTGCAAAGGTAATGTCAAATATGAAATGAATCCGTTAACAAAATCACATAGAAAGTGTAACCATAACTATTTAGTATCAAGGAACATCCACAACAAAATAAATAACTTGTAAACCAATAACCTAGAAGTACAACTTTCACCACAAGTATCCATAACTCTCCCATGTTCTTCATAATCAACAAAAGAAAGAGAGAAAGGAACCTCTATGTCATCTCCCACATGACAACACATGAATAAAAAACCAGTGAACACATAGCTCCAAACAACCTCAAATCCAATGTAATATGAATCTAAACATCTAGGAAGATAACCAAGACCAAAGCGAGAAACATTGCAAATCAAAACCTGTAGCAAGTCCTTCTACACATACACCTCTAAAATGCCAACTGTGTCAAGTATGATCTCCTCCATAAAATCTCAAATGAAAAGCATCACAACACCCAAAACCATTCATTCCCTTTGACCAAACAAACATATATATTATGTAATCAACATGGATGTAAGAACCTCATAACCAAGAAGATCAAACTAATACCCTTCCCAATCCCAAGGGAATAAGCCCAACAAACCATCTCCCAAACTCAATAATCAATGAATGCTATCATAATAACTCAAATGCATAAGGAGATAACCAATCTCAAACATCTCTCATACTGAATCCTCCAGAAGTAACCATCTATCCATAGCTCAAGGTCCATATTTATCAAAGATAAGCATAAATATAATGCACCTGAAAGGAACAATGGGAAATACCTCTCAAGTAAACTGTTGAGTAGACTGTGAGTGGGGAATGAGAATGCTCATCCAAGATATCCAGGTCATCATGACTCATCTAAGAATAGTCTCCTCTTGATTCCATAGCAAGTGAATTCTCCTTGGTCTTCCTATTGAAACCATCAACCATCTCCACACATGTCTCTAATCACAAGAGAATATCAACATCACAAATGTCTCCATGTATCCATGAGTACCTGTAACTAATCAATCCAAGCCAAACTCCAAATACAAAGAGAGCTACCAAGATCAATGTCAAAGCTCCAACTATAGAATCAGGAACATAAACATGATGAAATAATCTAACCATCTCCTCCAAAGAGATAACATGCTCCATATGAACATATCAATTAACCATATAATGCCAAAACTCTAAGATATCCATAAAGAGTATACCATGACATAATATCGACCATCCTATCAAACAAGGATAACATGTCAAATAAAAGCATAAACCACACCTCAACCAAGGAACTTCATGAGTCCTCCAAGATGTCAACATCCTCAAATATCATGAAGATCACCATCTCCTACAAGTGTACCTACAAATGTGAAAGATCCTTCTGTAGCAACAGGGCCTAAGGCATCCTCCAAACATCTGCACACTAAGTAGATCATCCACCATCCAATGGTGAATACACATCACTGCTACAAGCTCCCATTGAACCGTGATACTAATCTCTCTATAGCATCATGATAACCCTCCTAACTGAATATCATCTAGGTCTACACACATACAACTAAAATGTCAATAACATCAAGTAAACCATGAAATCCAAGCCAAGAAGATACAAAAGAACCAACAAACAATCAGGAACCAATCCCGCACCACCACATCATCACTATCAAAAGTTCCCACTGAAAGTGTAATCAAGCTATCCATGACATCATTATAAAACCATCCTCTAACATGAGAATAATTCAAAGTCATCTAACAATCAAATAACTCAACACATGTATAATAAGCTCCCAAAAGTCAAAGTAACCATGATCCTCAAAGAAGAAGATACACTGCCATAACCAATTAGGAATCCAAATCAAATCATTACCGATAAAAGAACTTGCAAATCCAATAATGTCATACCAAAGTTCCTAAACACAAGGAACGACCATGGCATCATGATCACCTCCACGAAACAAATATCTAATTCCCAATGTGTCCAACCTATCAACATAACATAGTCAACACCATAGGTCCTCCACCATGACTGTATCTGATAACAACAACTCTCCTCCTCAACATGACAACAAAATCAAAAAACCATGTGACTAAACCAAGCCACTAATCTGAATGTGCATCAACAATGAAATATCTATGGGCATAGATAACCCATATCCAAGCCATAAATGCAATCTTTTAAGTATAGATCACCTACAACACTACACAACTTGTAAAACCAACAATGCAACATACATAATCAAACCAAAACTAATAACGATGTCAACATGAGAGCAATCGAGATACAAGATTGAGTGTACTATAACATCAAATCCAAATATCCAATATGTAACATGTCATAAACTCATAATACCACCATAGTCAAAAGAACCCATAAAGAACTCAGATTAGAATATCAGCAAATAAATCATGTTAAACCTGCTCCAAATATGAACCAATGTGTAGTGTTTGTTGCCATTGAGTTGTCATTTATGTCAACTAGTATAGAAGGGCTATCGGATTAAGAGATGTATGGAAAACATTGTCATGGATGCATAAAGGATGTGATATCTTTTATATCACCTTATGTTGCAGATCACTGATAAGGAAAGGATATCAATTGGTAATATTTGTATTGACAACGAGTAGTTGCCAACCGACAAGCATATGACTAGTGTACAATAAGGATGAGCAAGGTGCTTGAGATGTTGTTTGTGATGAAGAGGCGAAACGCTATCTAAATCACATCAACACTAGAGGAGAAGGATGTACAGGTTACCAATATGTTGTGTGGATGCGGAACAACAAGACTCCCACCAGATAAAGATACAGTCAACATGTGAAGAGATGACTAATAGTGAGTGTGCCCAATTGGATCACATGTACCTATTTGAATATTTTTGTACAAACAAGGAAGCCACATGAGTGCATTGTAGGATGCAGATGACAGGGATCCACTGCCACCGGTAAGTGGAGCTTATCTCCTATTATGCAAAGTGTGCATCATAGTTCTGGGAGATAAGTCAAAATATTTAAAGGCAGGTGTTTGGAGGATCACACCGGATTCACCAATGAAACACTAAGATGCCTCAAGTGTATGAAATTAGGGATATGCACTAGACCAACTGAGAAGGCATGATGAGTTGTTGGGATAGATGAAGAATGATGTGTTTGTCACTTTGACAAACCGGTTGAGATGAGGTTTGAGCTGATGAAGAAGAAGGCAAGGCAGAGCATCTACTGACAAAGGATAGTGACCAGATTAAAGATGGAAACAATTGAAGGTTGATGACATGGTGTCATCAAGGTGTTTACCCGTATGTATGTTTGTCGGTAATGTGACAAAGTGCAGATGCAGAAGAATTTCATCTGATAAAGATGTGCATAAGGTAGGTTAGCAAGAGTGTTTATTGGTTGAGTGTTCCACTAGAAGAGAATAAGAGTGCAAGATTGATGACATACCAGTTAAGGGTTTAACCAACAGGGTTAGTAAACCGGAAGAAGAACCCAGTAATGGAGTTGGTCGGTGATCCTATCTATACCAGCATAGTTGATCCTGCAAAGGTGCATGCCAACACAATTTCCACATGGAGATGAAGTGGCATGCATGTACAAGTTAGTGTGTTGGGTCGGTGAAGTGTCAGGCGGCAAGGTAGATGGTGACAGGTCGACATTTATGTCGACTGTGAGATTCATGGGATGCACGACAGAGGTTTATGGTTTGAGGTCAATGGACAGGAGAGATCCAACATAGACTATTTGAGCAGATCAAGAAAGGTGAAGGAAACTGCAAAACCAATCTTGGTGATCGACCAATAAATCTATTCACAGGTTAAAAGCAGATTGCCAAAGATAGAAGGCGTGATCAGGAAGACATGAAAATAGCAGGATTGATTGATGAGTTACAGTTCATCAATCCAGGTGATCAGGTCAGATGAGATCTATTTGGATTTGGTTTATCTCGAGGTTGATGAGAAACACTAACCGCTTGAATTTGAATTGGTTTTTGATATGCAAGCCAATATCATTGAGGGGTGTTGTAGGATGAGAGAGTATTGCTACTGAAGGAGTGAAATTAGTTAAGTGATCATCAAGAAGAAGTAGAAGAGACTAAATGTGAGGAAGAATAGGGTTGAAGTGTTCAACCAACATCAGTAAGGTTACCGACAGTCATCCATTGGGTTTGACAAAGGAGAGAACCGACAAAGCTCAAACCGACAGAGAAGAAGTACAAAAGACTCCAGAGAAGGGAGACATAGAATCGACAAAAGATGGTATTGGTGGAGAGTAGCAGAGTAGCTAAGAGAAGAGAAAACTAGTAGAGAGTAGAACTGGTAGAGTGTTGAACCAACAGAGAGTAGAACTAGCGGAGAGAGAAAACTGACAGTGAACTGGATAGAAGATCTAGCAGAGATATTTGCAGAAGTGTTACAAAATCCATTTGTAACAAGAAGATAATTTTGGTATAACAACATGATTTTGTGTTCACTAAGTTGTAGCTCAGTGTAGGGGTCGTAGCTCCTTGGGTTGGTGCCCTAAAACATTGTAATAAGGGATTCATTGTGAGGCTGGATTGGAGCAGTAGACTCTAGCAACATTTCTCACCGAGGTTTTTCCCATCTTAGGTTTTCCTCATATATGTTGGTGTTATGTGATGTCCCCTTTTATGTGTGAGTGCATTTGTGGTAGTATCCCATCTAACCGATAAGTCTGCATTCAGTTAAATTTGTTAATTGGTAGACTCACATAGTATAGGTAATGGGAAAAGGTTGAGAACCATTGATTCACCCCCCTCTTAGTGGTACATTATGTCTAACAATTGGTATCAGAGCATAGGTTCCCAGTCAGACGAGCTTTCTCCAGCTTGGGTAAATTCTTGATTAAGGACACAATGGTTTGTTTAGTGTCAATCCTAGCTCTAGTGTTTGATGGTTCAAACTATTCCATTTGGAGTTGCAGAATGGAAGTCTACTTGTCCTCGCTAGGGTTTGATGTGTGGATGTCTGTTGTAAATGGTTGCTCTAGTAAAGTCATTCCTCCCACCAACACAGATGCAGAAAGAAGAAACTAGTGCAATGAAGCAACAATGAAGGCTATACTATGTGGGCTAACAGATGATGTCTCCTCTGAGGTGGACATATGAAGATTGGTAAAAACATTATGGAAGAGATTGAATAATCTCTATGGAAATGAGCCCACTACTATAGAACTGACTTGTGATAATAGGATGAGAAATGCACCTCGTGTATCTACAGATGATGAAGGCAGATCTGCTAGTAGTCATAGCATTGATGAAGAAGTAACCCACCTCTTCATGGCTCAATAATCAAAAGATGAGAAGCACACATCTGAGAATGACCATGCAGATCACTCCTATCGACAAGATTTGTTTGGTAGTGATAGTGAAGGTGAAGAAGAAGAGGAAGGAGAAGTTGATCTTGAAGGAGAGCTTGTAAATACGCTTGAAGAACTTAGAAGATTAAGAAATAAATACAAGCTTTTCAAGAATGCTATTATTGTGGAGAAAAATCAGTTGATAAAATGCCTTGAAGAATCTGAGAAATGTTTCTCAAAGTTGAAGACTCAAGAAGAAGACACCAAGGAGTGTCAGTGTAAAGATCTAGCATTTGAGCTAGAAGTAAAAGGTAAAGAATATCAACAACTACTTGGAGAAATGGAGGTTCTTCAAAATGACCTTAAGAAGTGTCAAGATGAGCTCAACATGAGAATCTGGTTTGATGATAGTAGTGATGCCTTGGACAAGATGTTAAAGAATCAAAAGCATTCCAAGGATACCAGAGGATTAGGAAGTGGTGCTAGAGAATACTCCATTAGCAAGAATGTCCCCCACAATGACATTTTGTTTGTTTCCTCTAATTGAGAGAACAAGGGACAAACCTTCACTATCCAGAATACTCCCCAGAAGAAGGTTAATCTAACCATACTCAGTGAAGACTTATAGACAAGAATGAAGATCGGTGCTGCAAGAAGGAGGAACAATGCAGATCCCAAAGGTAAAGGGAAGATGGGAGAAGATAGCTTCATTAGAAGCAAGAAAATGAGAAGACAACAAAGAAGGCCTTCTACTGGTAGAAGACAAGGAAATGCCACTGCCCATGGGACAAAGCGAGTGTGGGAGAAGAAGAGATCAGATGGAAGAGTTGTAAAGAATGGACAACCTAGGATCCATTCGTAGAAATGCAGAAATGGAGATGCCAAACAGGTAAGATCTCCTCATGTATGGCTAAATAAATTTGTAAGTAATATGCCATCCTTTACTGGTTATTGCTTTTCATGTAATGGTCATGGCCATAGGGCAGAAGAATGTAGAAAGAGATCTAGAAGGAATAATCTAGGATCTCATATATATCATGCATATGAGAAAAATGTATCCAGGAGTAGATACATGCATATTCCCTCTCTCAGTTATGCAAATAATGTTTGTTATAACTGCAATGGAATTGGCCATAGAGAGTTTGAACGTAGGAAGAGGAACTTGAAGTCATATGGAGGTTGGTATAGCAACTATGCTCAGCATATAAGTGGATACAAAGCATATAAAATTCAGAGGCCTGCATGTAACCAAAGGAGAAATGTCCTTGCAAGATCCACAGGTCCATTGGTTTCGGTTTCCAGTCATAGTAACATGACCAGAAGAAGATGGTCAAAATGGTATGTTAAGAGATTCCCCAATCATGAAGTTGGGATGGATATTGTGTGCTACTATAGAAATACTTTTGGTTGTGATGCAAAGTTTGGAAATGAAAGGACCCAGTAACAGAAGATGGTAAGACCTGCTCCCATGACTGAAAATGGAAAGAAGAATGAGACCAAGCAGGTGTGGAGGAAGAAGCAAGAGGATGCAACCATGGACCAACAATATGCATTCAATGCATAGGTGATATCTCCCAAGGCCTAAAGCAGATGCAAGACATTAGGGGGAGTAACATATTGACTAGATCATTCACCCCCTCAGTGAAGAAGGGCACTTGGAAGAACAAACTGTTGTTGGTATGAAAGGATGTAAATGCAAAGATAAGTGTGTGCAGTGGTTGCCTTGGCTACACACCTATAGATTAGAGTTGGATCACTACTACATGTGTCAATTGATGGATATTAACAATTGGTATCAGACACATTGTGACACAAAATGTCAAGAGTCACAGGAAGGTGCTCTGATAGTGATGATGGATTGGTACAGGAAACCGGTATGTGCAGGATGTTACCGACATGAATGTTGATAGGTACTTGCAGGTTATGCAAGAAAATGAGGTTGGAGATCATTGCATTAGCTCTGGTAACATGGAATGGGAAGTTATGTCTCAGGTGGTGTTGATGAATACTTGAATGACATATGTTGGCCTGGTAGTTAGTCATGCAGGCATACATGTTTTGGGGCTAACCAGTTTGTCTCATGGCATGATGATGACATTGTGTACATTTAGGATCATGTCATAGGTTGCGGTGGATATAATAGATCTGAAATATCATCAAATGATCACATACGCACAACTCAACTGGTATATGGAGATGATTGAAGCCCCAGTACTAGACCTGATAGACAAATTAGGACCTGAGATGTAAAACTCAAGGGGAGTTCAAGTGTTTTTGTAGTAGAGCCGACATGCTTGAACTTGTAAGTGTATTGGCTGCCTAATCTATAGATGATGGAAATAGTTGTAGGAATACCTAGGAGAATTTCATGGTTAAGGGTATCTATGTTTCACTTGGTTGGTTGTATTAATAGTACAATCACACTTGATTGTAAAGAAATTTTGGATCAAACGGGAGGTGATGCAGTTTGATCGACAAGTAAGTAGTATTCACTGACACACCCTTCTACAATTGAGTGCTTTAAACAATTAGTATCAGATTTGTATGCTCAATTGGTGTCACTTTATGGTTGAATCCTCTATCTCAAGAGTTGTAACTTGAGAAATTATACCAATTGGTATCAAATAAGGAGATGCGTCCAAAAAAGAAAAAAAGGGGAGAAAAATATCTGACAGTGACCGGTAAATACAAGGAAGTGAGAGACCCTAACAATTCCCTTTTTCATTATTGTCAAAGGGGGAGAAAGTTTCTATAGTATACCACATACTACATGTGTGGGAATCCATTGATTATACAAAGGAAGAGAGTTGGATCACACAAAGGGGAAGACAAATTATGTAGTATGTCGGATACTACATGTGTTGATATCAATGTCAAAGGGGGAGATTGTTGGCATTGAGTTGTCATTGATGTCAACCGGTATAGAAGGGCTACCGGTATAAGAGATGTATATAAAATACTGTCACAGATGCATAAAGGATGTGATATCTTTGATATCACCTTGTGTTGTAGATCACTGATAAGGAAAGGATGTCAACTAGTAATAGTTGTATTGACAGTGAGTAGTTACCAACCGACAAGCATATGAACAGTGTACAAGCAGGATGAACAAGGTGCTTGAGTTGTTGTTTGTGATGAAGAGGCGGAATGCTATCTAAATTGAACATCAACACTAGAGGAGAAGGATGTACAGGTTACCGATGTTATGTGGATGCAGAACAACAGGACTCCCACTAGATAAAGATGCATTCACCATGTGAAGAGATGACTGGTAGTGAGTGTGCCCAACTGGATCACATGTTCGTGTTTGAGGATATCTTGCACAAACATGGAAGCCACATGAGTGTATTGTAGGATGCAGATGACAAGGATCCATTACCATTGGTAAGTGGAGCTTATATCCTATTATGAAAAGTGTGCATCATAGTTCTAGGAGATAAGTCAAAAGAGTTAAAGGCAAGTGTTTGAAGGATCGCACCAAGTTCACCGGTGAAACACTAAGATGCCTCAAGTGCATGAAATCGGGGATATGCACTAGACCGACTGAGATCGCATGATGAGTTGCCGAGACAGATAAAGAATGATGTGTTTGTCACTTTGAAAAACCCATTAAGATGAGGTTCAAGTTGATGAAGAAGAAGGCAAGGCAGAGCAACTACAGAAAAAGGACAATGCCTGGATTAAAGATGGAAACAATTGAAGGTTGATGACATGGTGTCATCAAGGTGTTTACCAGTATGTATGTTCACCAGTAATGCAACAAAGTGTAGATGAAAAAGAATCCCATCTGATGAAGATGTACATAAGGTAGGTTAGCAAGAGTGTTGACCAGTTGAGTGTTCCATTGGAAGAGAAGAAGAGTGCAAGATTGATGACAAACCGATTAAGGGTTTAACCGACAGGGTTAGTAAATTGGTAGAAGAACTTGGTAATGGAGTTGGTCGGTGATCCTATCCATACCAACACAGTTGCCACATGAAGATGAAGTGACATGCATGCATAGGTCAGTGTTTTGGGTCCGTGAAGTGTGAGGTGGCAAGGTAGATGGTGACAAGTCGACATTTATGTCAATTGCAAGATTCACAGGATGCACGACAAAGGTTTACAACTTGAGGTCAATGGTCAACAAAGATTCAACACAAACTATTTGAGAAGATCAAGGAAGGTGAAGGAAACTGCAAAACCAATCTTGGTGATCGACCAAGAAATCTACTGATAGGTTAAAATCAAATTGCCAAAGATAAAAGGTGTGATCAGGAAGGCACGACAATGGCGAGACTCATTGATGAGTTATAGTTCATCAATCTAGGTGATTAGATCAGATGAGATCTTATTGGATTTGGTTTATCTCGAGGTTGATGAGAAAAACCTACCCACCTAAATTTGAATTGGCTTTTGGTGGGAAAATCAAGTTATAAAAATATGCAAGCCAAAATTATTGAGGGGTGTCATTGGATGAGAGAGTATCGTTGTTTAAGGAGTGTAATAAGTCAAGTGCTCATCAAGAATAATTAGAAGAGGCTGAGTGTGAGGAAGAACAAGGTTGAAGTGTTCAACTGATATCAGGGAGGCTACCAGCAGTCAACCATTGGGTTTGACAGAGGAGAGAACCAATAGAGGTCAAATGGGAAGAGAAGAAATGCAAAAGACTGCAAATAAGGCAGTCATAGAACCGACAGAAGATAGCACTATTGGAGAGCAACAGAGTAGCTGAGAGAAGATAAAACTGATAGAGAGAAAAACTGGCAAAGTGTTGAACTAGCAGAGAGTAGAACTGGTGGAGAGAGAAAACTGATAGTGAATTGGATAGAAGATCTAGTGGAGAGATTTGCATAAGTCTTACAAAATCCATTTGTAACAAGAAGATAACTTTGGTATAAAAATATGATTTTGTATTCATTGAGTTGTATCTTGGTGCATGGGTTGTAGCTCCTTGGGTTGGTGCCCTAAATAAAGGGTTGGTGCTCCTTGGGTTGGTGCCCTAAATTAGGGGTTGGTTCTCCTTGTGTTGGTGCCCTAAAACATTGTAATAAGAGACTCATTGTGAGTCTGGATTGGAGCAGTAGACTCCAACAATATTTATTACTGAGTTTTTTCCCATCTTGGGTTTTCCTTGTATATGTCCGTGTTATGTAATGTCCCCTTTTATGTGTGAGTGCATTTGTGGTAGTCTCCCATCTAACCGGTAAGTATGCATTCAGTTAAATCTGTTAACCGATATAATCACATAGTATAGGTAATGGGAAAAGGTGATAGTTCTGATACTTAATGTAAGTACAGATCCAATAGCCAACAAGATGAGAGGGGGGGGGGGTGAATCATACAAACTTAATCTTCCATAAAAACATCAGATTCAACCTCAGTAACATATACTTCAATAATATAACCAAAACTGCTAAACATGCAAACTCAAAAGCATATAAACATCATAAACCTCATAACACCAGATTTAATGTGGAAACCCAAATAGGGAAAAACCACTGTGGGATTTCAGACCCACTAAGAAATATACTCTTCTAGAGTATGCTTGGTTAAAAGCAAATCCTATTAAAGATTACAAACACATTGCTAGATGTGACCCGGTTAAGGGATTTCCCTCAGATCTGTTAGGATCTTCACCTTGTTAGAAGTGACCTTGTTAAAGGATTTCAAACACTCAATCAGAATGTCACCTTGCTAGAGGGTTTTACAAATAAGACTATTAAGTCCACTCGGTTAAGAGATTTTCTATCACTTTCACAAAATAATAGTAATAAAAATCTATCTGCCACTTCACATCTAAAATGCTAAAGTAGATTCTTATTTGCTCAATACAATCTAGACATAGAACTAATCTTGTCCATTTGTTGGGCTTCTATACTCTGTTATTCAAACAGGTCTTCAAGCTTCTGTGCTTGGTAGTCACTATGTAGCATCCCTGTGCATACATTTGCCCACATACATTGTTTATCAACAGCTCCCTATTTATAAACAATTAGCTAACCGCTTAATCTCCTTGGTCACATTTCCCATGATCAATCATAGCCATCAGATCTTCAATCTTGTCCAGGTTCAATGTATCCTTCGATCTAAAAAATGTTTTACCCTGCCTAGGAACTTGCATACATTTCTTGGAACTTGTGCTAGGGTAATGCGGTTCAATCTGCGCTGTAGATCTTCATGCCGATTTTCCTTTGCCATAGATTCTTTAGCAAACTTCATGCATGACATACCAATCATTTAATCAGTTCTAGCTCATCAGCTTCCTTCATTAAATAACACATGTAATCATTTAATGTATTCTGTTACAACTCGGTTACAACTTGGTAAATACTAAACTTCACTCGGTAGACATTCCACTTTCATTAACCGATAGTGATAACCTTAGGGTTTACTGACTAGGTTCCTTAGGGTTTACCGACTAGGTTCTTTGCTCGGTAACATAGTATAGTATTAACCTTACAATTTACAACATATGTATGATGTTAAAACAATCTAAACATCATGATCTCATCATTGTCTGACTCGGTAATAGTTGCCCATTGAATACCTTATTCATCCCCTTATTCATCATATTCTTTGTGTCTTTTACTGACATCTTTATACTCATCAAATCATACTTCTCAAGATATGGCAACATCATACTGAATTAGAAAATCAATTTCTTGACATCAATGACAAAATAATAATATTAAGACAGTAAACATCCTTAATCAGTTATATCCATAATCATCAACAACCTTCTCAATATCCTTATTGAAATGCCAACAATCTCCCATTGTCTATTATAATGCCAAATGCCAACAATCTCCCCCTTTGGCTGGCAAAACCAATTGATTTGACCTAATTGATTCAGATTGTTGTGAGTTGTTTGTGAGATTCTGAAATGCTCTCTTCTTGTCATCAGAATTCTCCCCCATACATTAGACTTCTCCTCTTTTCTCAGTTTTTCTTTTCTGCTTTTTTTTTGTCTTCTCAGTCTTTTCCAGTCTTCTTCTCCAGTCTTCTCCCCCTTTGACAACAATGCCAAAGTAAAGAACTAAAACATAATTTCTTCCTGTATGAAGTGAATTCCTATTGTAATGTGTCAACTTAGTCTCGGTCAGAGCATTTTGTCTTCAATTCCTGTTTCCTGTATTGTATCCTTCATTGTTTCCTGCACACCTTTAGAAAACATCCTAAAGTGTGTAAATCAACATCAACTCTTAAAAGATATTCGATAGAGTAATCAAATTGATGCTTTCACCGAACTCGGTTAGTGAGTAGAAGATAGGGGTAGGACCCCTAACTTACTTCTGAGATACTCAAAAGTGTCCCTTGGTAGTGGCTTGGTGAAGATATCTGTTATTTGTTCCTTTGTGCTAACATACTCCAACACCACTTTCTTCTCTTGAGCTTCTTCTCTAAGATAATGATATTTGATAGAGATGTGCTTTGTCTTAGAGTGCATAATAGGATTCTTCAAAATGTTAATGGCACTAGCATTGCCACAGAATATAGTTACTGGCTCGATAACTTTCTCAATTATACCTTCCAACAGTTGTTTGATCCATGCTATGTTGGTACAATTCAATGTTGTAGCAACGTATTCAGCTTCTCCTGTTGATTGTGAAATACATCCTTGTTTCTTGTTAGGCCAACTCACTAGTCTTTCTCCTAAAAAGAAAGCTCCTCCACTTGTGCTTTTTCTGTCATCAATGTTGCCTGCCCAATCAGCATCAGTATAAACTTTTAAATCAAAATCATTTCCTTTCTGATATACTAAGCCATAATCCTTGGTGCCTTTCAAGTATCTAAAAATTATTTTGATTGCTATCATGTGTGTTTCCTTAGGATCTGAAGAGAATCTTGCAACTATACCTATTGCGTGTGCTATGTCTGATCTATTGTGAACAACATATTGTAGCTTTCCAATCATGGATCGGTAAAGTGTCTCATCAATAGATGCATATTCATCATTCTTTGATAGTTTACAGTTGGTAGTCATAGGAGTACTTACTAGTTTTGAATCCTCCATTCCAAATTTCTTCAAGATTTCCTTTATGTGCTTGGATTGAGTAATGAAAATCTCATTTTTCATTTGCAGTATCTGTAAACCTATAAAATACTTTATCTCACCGATTAATGACATCTCAAATTCTTTGCTCATTTCATTTCCAAAGTTCTTGCATAAAGAGTCATTTCCACAAAATATAATATCATCAACAAATATGGCTGAGATTAGTATTCTATTTTCATCATTCTTCATGTACATATTGTTGTTCTCACTTGTCCTTATAAAACCAATCTTAATCAAATAAGAGTGCAATCTTTCATACCATGCTCTAGGTGCTTGTTTTAGACCATACAATTCTTTGTTCAATTTACATACATGATCTTTACTCATGTCTTCAACAAATCCTTCAGGTTGTTCAATAAAAACTTCTTCTTCTAATATTCCATTTAGAAATGCAGATTTGACATCCATTTGATATACCTTGAAGTTTTTGAAAGCATCATATGCCAACAATGTTCTTACTCCAAGTCTAGCCACAGGTGCAAAAGTTTCACCATAATCAATTCCTTCTTCTTGAGCATAACCTTTGCATACTAGTCTTGCTTTATTTCGAATGACCTCACCTTTTTCATTTAGCTTGTTTCTGAAAATCCACTTTGTACTGATTAAATTTTTGTCCTTCGGTCTTGGGATTAGTGTCCATGTGTCATTCTTCTTGATTTGATCAATCTCTTCTATCATAGCATTTATCCAGTCTTCACTGTTAAATGCCTCTTTCACTATTCTCGGATCAAATTCAGATATCAGACATGTGTTCTATCTCAGTTTGTTTCTTGTCATCACTGGATCATCCTTATCTCCTATAATCTGACTTGGTGGATGATGTCTTCTGACATACTTGGCTTATACAGGCTCTGTAGGCTCTATATGATCTTCTTCATCACTCGGTAACTGGATATTCTCTTCATTTTCTTCAACAGTTTTCTCGATAGGACTTGTTGGTTGAACATAGACAAATTCATCATAATCTTCTGGTTCTTTGGAATTTCCTTCATCATTTCTTTCTGCAAATTCATCAATTTTCACATTTGCACTTTCTACTATTTTGTTAGATGATTTGATTAGACATTTAAATGCTTTGCTTCTAGAAGAATAACCAGGAAATGTTCCTTCTTCACTTTTTTGGTCAAACTTGCCATTTCTATCATCCTTGTGTACATAGCATCTACTTGGAAAGATTTTAAAATAACTTACATTAGGTTTCTTGTCATACAAGATTTCATATGGTGTCTTCAAAGTACCTTTCTTCATTTTTACTCGGTTCAGGGTGTAAACTGCTGTGCTTATTGCTTCTCTCCAAAATGTTTGTGGCACTTTCTTTTCAATCATCAGGGTTCTGGCACAATCCACAATAGATCTATTTCTTCTCTCATCAATTTCGTTTTATTGTGGAGTTCTCGGTGCAGAGATTTGTCTTTTAATACCATGATCATTGTAGAATAAGTTGAACTCATCAGATGTGAACTCTCCTCCTCTATCTGATCTAAGACATTTCAGTTGTCTTCCTGTTTCATTTTCAACTCTTGCCTTGTACCATTTAAACATTTGAAAGGCTTTTGATTTTTGTTTTAGAAACATTACCGACATCATCCTTGAATAGTCATCCACAAATAATATGAAATATTTATCACCATAATAACTTTGAACTTTCATAGGACCACAAAGATCAGTGTGCACAAGATCTAAAATTCCCTTAGAAGTGTAAGACTTACTTGTAAAGCTTGATCTTGTCATTTTACCCATCTGGCATCCTTAACACATAGAATTCTCAAGTTTTTCAAGACTCGGTAGACCTCTTACTTGGTGCTTCTTACTTATTTTGATCAGATTATCAAAATTTACATGACAAAACCTTTTATGCTATAAACAGGTATCATCTATCTTTTCATATAGACACTTGTTTTGAGTTGAGTCAAGGTGAAATGTGTTACCTTTTGTTTGTGTCTTGGTAGCAGCTAACTTTCCATGCTTGTCATGAACTTTGACAATTCCTTTCTGAAATTCTATTCAGTAACCTGCATTGTTTAGCTGTGCTACACTCAACAAATTGTATTTCAAACCTTCAACCCAATAAACATCATTGCATCTTGCATTGTCAAGAAGTGTTATAGATCCTTTACCTAGACATGGTGCATCATTACCAAATCTTACATAGCCTCCATCATAATCTTCTAACATAACAAACTTGTGTTTATCACATGTCATATGATGTGAGCATCCACTATCTATGATCCAAGAATCATTAGTATTTATGTGAGATATTAGGGATTTTTCTTCATACCTTTCTTCATCTGATCCATATTTGATAGCCACATACACTACTTCCTCTATATCAGTTTCATCTGATTTATCATCGTTGGATTCCTCATCGGCTATTAAGCATGTCTTTCTATCTCTTCTTCTGAAGTCTCGGTGTCCTCTGTAATGATTATCTTTCTGTCTGTCATCTCGGTAATCTCTCTTTTCAGTATAATCTTTGTCAAGATAGTTAGAAGCCATATGTCCTATTTTATCACAATTGAAACATTTCAAAGGTAGTTTTCCTTTATACTTACCTTTGCCTCTCGGTAACCTTCTGGCTAATAGTGCTTCAAACTCTTCCTGCTTTCTGATTTCCTCATACAGTTTGTGTACTTATTCCATGTTCTTACAAAATATTTCACTTGCTCCATTGTGATCTCCAGAGTACTTATACTTTCTTTCATTGTAGTCATTAGATTCATCAAGATGAAAAGAACTGAATGCAGATTCAACTTTATTTACCGAAGATCCACTGTTATCAAAGTTACTTAACTCAAATGCATGTAGCTTACCAATAGTAGCATCTAAAGAAACTGGTATATTAGGTCTAAACCTCAATTCATTGATTGCAAAGACTTGGATTGCATAAGTCGGTAGAAGGGTTCTTAACAACTTACTTGTTATATCCTTTTCTTCAATAGTTCCACTTGCTCCTTTGATTTGATTGACAATCTCCTTTAGTCTTGTACTATACTGGGTTATGTTCTCACCTTCATTCATCCATATAGATTCAAGTTGTCCTCTTAGACTATCTACTTTTTCTCTTTGAACATGTTCATCACCGCCATATACAGATATGAGCTTGTCCCACATTGCCTTTGCATCATTGCAGCCTTCTAGATCATTAAATTCTGAGTCAGTCAATGCAGATGTTATTTCAATCATTGCTTGGATATGTTCCTGCTTTGCCTTTATTTCTTCCATAGTCAATGGATAGGTGCTCGGTGTGATGAAATCATTCTCCAGATAATATACAACATATTCTCCAATTCCTGATAGGTGCAGCTTCATCCTTTTCTGCCATGTAGAGAAACTTGACTTGTTCAGCTTTGGTGCATCCCTCTTATACATCTTTGGATCTTTTCCTCAAGTAACTTTAAACTTTTCTTCCAGAGTCCAGAGCTTTGATACCAATTGATAGTTCTGATACTTAATGTAAGTACAGATCCAATAGCCAACAAGATGAGAGGGGGGGGGTGAATCATACAAACTTAATCTTCCATAAAAACATCAGATTCAACCTCGGTAATATATACTTTAGTAATATAACCAAAACTGCTAAACATGCAAACTCAAAAGCATATAAACATCATAAACCTCATAACACCAGATTTAATGTGGAACCCCAAATAAGGATAAACCATTGTGGGATTTCGGACCCACTAAGAAATATACTCTTCTAGAGTATGCTCGGTTAAAAGCAAATCCTGTTAAAGATTACAAACACATTGCTAGATGTGACCTGGTTAAGGGATTTCCCTTAGATCTATTAGGATCTTCACCTTGTTAGAAGTGACCTTGTTAAAGGATTTCAAACTCTCAATCAGAATGTCACCTTGCTAGAGGGTTTTACAAATAAGACTATTAAGTCCACTTGGTTAAGAGATTTTCTATCACTTTCACAAAATAACAGTAATAAAAATCTATCTGCAACTTCACATCTAAAATGATAAAGCAGATTCTTATTTGCTTAATACAATCTAGACATAGGACTAATCTTGTCCATCTGTTGGGCTTCTATACTCTGTTATTCAAACAGGTCTTCAAGCTTCTGTACTCGGTAATCACTATGTAGCATCCCTGTGCATACATTTGCCTGCATACATTGTTTATCAACAGCTCCCTATTTATAAACAATTAGCTAATCACTTAATCTCCTTGATCACATTTCCCATGATCAATCATAGCCATCCGATCTTCAATCTTGTCTAGGTTCAATGTATCCTTCGATCTGAAAAACGTTTTACCCCGCCTAGGAACTTGCATACATTTCTTGGAACTTGTGCTAGGGTAATGCGGTTCAATCTGCGATGTAGATCTTCATGCCGATTTTCCTTTGCCATAGATTCTTTAACAAACTTCATGCACATCATACCAATCATTTAATCAGTTCCAGCTCATCAGCTTCCTTCATTAAATAACACATGTAACCATTTAATGTATTCTGTTACAACTCGGTTACAACTCGGTTACAACTCGGTAAATACTAAACTTCACTCGGTAGACATTCCGCCTTCATTAACCGATAGCGATAACCTTAGGGTTTACCCTCTGAGTTCCTTAGGGTTTACCAACTAGGTTCTTTTCTCGGTAACATAGTATAGTATTAACCTTACAATTTAGAACATATGTATTATGTTAAAACAATCTAAACATCGTGATCTCATCATTGTCTGACTCGGTAATAGTTGCCCATTGAATATCTTATTCGTCCCCTTATTCATCATATTCTTTCTGTGTCTTTTACTGACATCTTTATACTCATCAAATCATACTTCTCAAGATATGGCAACATCATATTGAATTAGAAAATCAATTTCTTGACATCAATGACAAAATAATAATATTAAGACAGCAAACATCCTTAATTAGTTATATCCATAATCATCAACAACCTTCTCAATATCCTTATTGAAATGCCAACAATCTCCCATTGTTTGTTATAATGCCAAATGCCAACAAAAGGTTGAGAACCACTGTTTCACCCCTCTCTCAGTGATACATTTTGTCTAACAGTTTTCTACAAGAGCTTTTCGTCGACTATTCGAAGTCCAAAATCTGACTTCGTATGCTCAAGTTATGACCTCTCAAAGTCATAAAGATAACTGACACTTCCAACTGACATTTCACTTCCCAAACAACAAAGTCTTGAAAAACTGATCATATCACAATGAAATACATTGAGCCACCTTTCCAAAAACTATAATAAGTCAAAAATCTGACACCATATGACCAAGATGTGCTCCGTAGAAGAAAAACAACGTATTAGGCTAAATGCAAGTCAACAGGATCCAAAAAATATCCAATATTCCATAAAAATCAGTTTTCCATTTCCCTCAATATGTGATAAATAAATTTTTCAATTTTTAATAACATATTTCCAGGTTGGTCAACTGGACCCGACCACCATATCAAAACATGGCATATAAAATACATTAAATTGCATATTAATTTTTTCTTTGAAAATCTTTTTTAAAACATTATTAATTTATTAATATTTTGAAAGGGGTAGGATTTTTTAAAAATTGTTTGTTTTGTGGGGTTTAATCCAACAGCCGAGGGTGGGCCTGCGGTGGTAACCCACACCACCAGTGGGATGTAGTACCCCTTCTCGATCAGACTCTTTTTGTAATTATGTTTAGCTTTAGTTGACTATTTAGTGGAAACATTACTGCTATTCTTTATTCAAACCTTATGCAATTTTATTTCATGCTTTAACTAGATATGCAATGTATGCTTTTTTGTTGTATTTCAGTACTTATGATTAATGTCATTTTTATGGATTATTGTCATGGACTGACACTTTTACATTATATGTGGATGTGTTATTTATATGTTGCGTGTTTGCAAGTGTATGGGATGTGAGGGGATGATTTCCCTTCACTCACTCCGGTGAGACAAGGAACGTCACGATTCTCCTTCATCGGTGTGCGTCTCATGTTTTTTTATATATTTGTCTATATGCATGTGTGGTTCGTTGTTGCAGGACATTGCAGGTACAAGTACCAGGTAGGTATGGGGTATCAACTCCACTTGGTTTCACAGGTCTGAGCATACCTTATTTGTCTGATGTGAGTGGAGGAGATAGTGGTTGGACCCTAACTTGACCCATAGTCACACTCATGTGAGTGTTGTCAGTTGGTCGTCTTTCCCATTTTACCAGTATGCGAGTCATGGTGTTTTAGTATTTTCATTATGTGAGTCGTCATTTGATCATTCCTCATTTTGCATGCTTCTGATTATATGATAGTTATTAAAATTGAGTGAATGATGTTATTTGTGTTTGCATAATTAGTTATTTAAATATGCTCTTGAGTTTATCGATTTAATTAAATAAATGAGTTGCTAGATTTAAATGGTTAAATTTTCTTAATATATTGTGTCATGGTTGTATTAAATATTGGGAAAGAAATCAGTAAATGATTTGTTATTTAAATTTTAATGCTATGATTGAGTTAAAGTCTCATAGAAAATAGAAAATTTAAAATAAATAAAAGCATTTCCCTTTTTACATTTCTATTTCACTTTTGGATTTTATTTGTTAAAAAAGAATTATTCATGGAAAAAGGTAAATCAAATTTCCTTACTTTTTTTTAATAGCTTTATTCTGATTGGTTGGGAAAAACTTTTCAACCTAAAAGCTTAGGTTGAAGTATTATTGGATATATGGCTTGTGTGTTAACGGGAAGAGAAGAAATTATTTTTTAATGCAAATTTGAAAATCCGTTTGGAAGAAGGAACTTGGATTGGGGAATTCGGTTGCAAGGTTGAAGCTCTTCCACAAATTACTACCTGGTTTGCTTTGCAGGTTGGATAGTCTCTTCTTTTGTTTTAGTTAAAAAATTAGAATGCTCCTCTTCTTCCTATGTGTTAATTTTGAAATTTTGAAATATTGTTGGAAGTTTGTTTGGGTTTTGGAGTAGTTTGTTATAGGATTCAATGAAATTTCATTTTAAATTGGTTTTGCTGAAAGTTTCTCCAATCTCCTTTTTGGCGATGTGTTTTCTATTTCATGCATTACATTTAGTTTGTGATCATTTCTTCCATTTGTGTAGTATGGATGGAATTGATTTTCTTAGTTTTTTCAAGTTTTGATTTGTGCAAATTTTGGGGGTTATGCTGGCAAAATTTTGCCAATTTTGCCCTCTTTGTTTTATCCAAAGCAAATTATTCCTGAGTGTTTGAAAAAATGTAGAAATTACATTAAATCTTCCCTCTATTTCTATTCATTACCATTTATATTTTGTCCAGATTTTAAATTGGGATTTGTCATTCCCTTGGGTTTTCAGTGAATTTTGTTTTAGGAAAGAAAGATTTTAAAAAAAAATGTTTTTATGCTCTTTGTTTTGTCACGGAGATTTTGTTAAAAAAAAAGTGAACTATTTACCAGTAGTTTTATTGTTCATTGTTTTTAGCTTTTAAAAAAAATATTAATAAATTTATATTTTTTTGGGTTGCGTGGCGGGGAGCTGGGCTCGACCCAGCCATGCACCCAACAGTTGAAGCTGTTACCACATGCATGTGGTAGCAATCTGGCAGTCGGAGCTGCTACCACATGTATCTAGTAGCAGGCTTCGCAGCTACCACATATATGTGGTAGCATGCAAAGCTATTGCTACCACATATACGTGGTAGCATGCAAAGTTGTTGCTACCACATATACATGGTAGCAGTGGTGGGCCGTGGGCCCCACCACTTTGCTTTATGTTTTTTTTTAATTAATTAATAATTAAAGTGTTTTTTGTTTAATTATTATTTTTATATATTAAAAAAATAATAATAATGATATTAGTATAATATTATGTATTAAGAAGTATTTGAGGTTAATAGATTTTAATAATATTAAGTTAGTATTTTATTAATTATTAATAGTTAATTATTATTATTATTATTATTATTATATATTTATAGTAGTTTTTATTACTTTATTAATAGTTTAATAAAATGGTTTATTTCTTTTAATTAAATGATGCTTTATAATAAATGCACTTTTTAAATTGGGAGTGTTTGTTCATTATTCATTGTGATTTTTGCTGGTTCAAATTAAAAGAATTAAATTGATTATTATGATTAGTTAGATTTCTAGTCCTATCAGTGCAATGATGGCTTGAATTTCTCATAGTTTTCATGGTGATGATTTATTTAATTTAAACGATGAAATTGCAAGTATATATGATGTTGTTCTTTTCAAAGATTGACTGTGTTGGGACTTAGTGAATTTAGCTTGTCTTGCAAGGGGTTTAATTGGTTGTTATCCCTCGTTCTTGTCAGTCGTCCTAATGTGGCGTATTTTGTATCTCTTGACCAAGTAATGTAGTATTACCTCGTTGTCTTAACCATGTAGTGCTTATTCCTTATGGTTAACTAGGGCTTAGTATGTCTTTGTTTTTGGCCACTTGTTTTTGGATAGTGGTCTTATGATTGTCTGTTTCACCATAGGGTCCTCGTAGAGTGACCATGTTTGTTAGTGTCCTATGAGAGACTAGCTTTCGAGTGGGGGCCGCACTCGAAGTGGTTGGCAAGATAACCCCTCGAAAGTCAGTTAAGAAGTGATAACCTAATAATTGATTATGGGGTGGGTAGTTTTAATATTAATTAAGATATTGTACCCCACGCATGGTTGAGTGCTCATATAGGCTCAAGATGTAGTGGGAAAGCTTGGAATGGAAAACTGACCACCTTGTCTTCACGAAGGGTTGGTAAGGTCTACATGAGACTTAGATGGAGCTAGGGGTTCAAGAAATGTTACCAGGATAATCCAAGATGGGGGTCGGGACCTATAGAGGCCTACCTAGGGTAACCATCATAAGCTATGCGATGACACTCTCTCTTTAGCGTCACTAGTGTATTGTGAAGTCGAGTCATATGGAGTATTGTGGAGTCATATTGTACTATCATCCTTGTCTTGTTTATGGTTGCTTGAAGGTCCTCTGCTATCTCCTAGCACGATGGGGTGATTCCATTTTGGGATCACATGGTTGGGTGGTAGTGCCACTTCCCATTGAATATTCTTGTTCATACCTTCATGTGAGGATTGGCTTCGTAGGTGTTCCTGTGGTTTGTGACTCATGCTCTATCTCATGTTGGAGATTATTATTCTTTGGAGACCTATGTGGTCAATTGTATCAATAGATTTATGTAACCTTGTATTTGATTAATATGTTAACTTTGAATGTATTATTGGAAGCCATGTATTTTATGGTCAATGTAATCCTAAGTTTTAGATGTCATTTATCAGCTTTCTTTATGATTGTATGTAAATGCTTAATTTAAGAGAAAATTATACTGTTACACCTTCAATCTTTAAATGGTGTAATCAGTTATTGTATATGTTTTTTTTTTAATGTTCAATGAGTAATGATGGAAAATTGGATTAATCATAATTATGGAATTTAACTTTTAGCTTAATACTTTATTGGTAACCCTTTAGGAATTCTGGTGTAAGTCTTCTACTTGTGTTATTATTGTGCAATGTAGCAATTAATGCACTTAATGTGATTTATACTTTAAAAAAAAAAAAATTATTTCACCCTTGGTTGCCTAGATGTGTGGTTTTCCTTTGGGGTTCCTAGCGAGGCATTACACGAGAGGCCCCATCGCCGATGGTGTACCAGTTATCTGTACCACTACGGGCACCAATAATGGTATCGACAGTGGTACCATCAGCAGTACCATCATCATTGTCACGACACTGTGGGGAGGGGGAGTATGCGGATCCCCCCAAACCACTTCATTATTTTATTTTATTTTCTTTCACCTTTTTAAAATTTTTTTCATTTTTCAATATATTTTTTCAAAAATGTCGATAGTGTTATTTTTTAGGGAATAAAATAATGATTTTTTCTGATTGCAACCCAGTCTGTATAGTCGTATGACCGTATGGGCTGAGAAAATTTGAACTTGTTCTTTTGTCACCAAACATGGTCAAATTATATATCAAAATTCATCTTCTGACCTTCTTGATCGCAACTATGGGGTCCATTTTGTTCCATGGGGCCAAATCTGAAACTTCACCCTCGAAACCCTCAAAATACAAATCAATGGAAACCCAATTTGAAACAAATTTTTATAACACTAGATCTAGAACAAATGCCCACAAATCTACAACCCACAACCCACAACCTACAACAAAACCTCATATCTTTCCTTGTCTTTCATTCTAACATGCATTCATGGATTGAACACCTAGGGTTATAACACCATAAAAACCAAAGCTCTGATACCGCTTGTAAGGAAATTGCAACTAACTTTATGACATTTTCCGCATAACCCAATTTAGATTTCAACAAAATAATCACATAGAATCCACATGCAAAGAATACACAACATCCCCATGAAAATGTGACACAAGATATACCTTGGGAAAACCCTCATGAGGGAAAAAAAATCAGCCTCCAAAAGCATCATCCACCATGTATTATCAGTAATGTAACCATTACAATACAACTATGGAAAGCCTTCGAAATGAGCCATCCAACAAGAACTCCATGTGACCAAACATGTAACCACACATCCCAAGCCATGCTTCCTTCCTTCACAAATGCTAACCTGGCTAACCCAAACAACTACCCTTGTGGTGCTTTTATAGACATAAGCTCCCACAAAACCATCAAGTGGCATTACATCAAAACCATGTGTTACAAAACCATTTGGTAAATAACCCCACCTGCCCTCAATTACTATTGGGTACTTTATTTGATCTATTTCCCCAGTAATAATATTTATAATAAAATATAATATACAATGTAACAACTCATCAAGTGGTCTCCATGAATATTCCCAAGGAATCTCTACATGTTACACGCCCATGTGCAACATTAAATAAATACATTACATTACACGTCCATGGGAAACTCACATAAAAAATAGATATTACAATTACAAACATTAGTATGCAAGGTGTACAACACCTATTTTCCCAATAGGAGGAAGTGATTCAAGTATGTTGGATCTATTTTTACAATACTTTCATGTCGTCAATGAGCCATTTATTAGTGATTATTTTGATATGTGGAGTGAAGATATTGATGACTTCATCTCTATTAAGTCTTCCTCTATGAATCCTAAATCATCAGTTTGCCAAAAAATTATCAACATGATACATGTGAATAATTTTAAACATGAACCCGAGAAACCTAAAATTGTTGTGCATCTTTGTTCTAATATTCCTCAAACTCCTAGAAAAACATTGATTGGTGTTAAAAGGTGGTAGTCCTAAAACTCCTTTGGATTTTACAAAAAAAAAACTCAATAAAGTTGAAATTCAGATGCTCACACATACAACACAATAAATAATATGCAACCTACTCTTGTTCTAGTTGTTCCTTCCTCTCTTCCTACTTCTCAACCAGTGCTTCCTCTAGCACCTCATCTTCCTCAACATTTTGGAAAGGAATATGATCTTGTTGAGAAACTCCATGCTACTCCTACCAATATATCCCTTTGGGAACTAATTAAAACTTCACCCACGTATCATGGAATGCTACAAGAAGCTTTGAATAATATTGATATTCAACCTTCTATGAGACCTAATTATGTGACTTCTTTATTAGAATGCATGAATGCAAGTAAAGTTGATATTGTGTTATCTCAAAAGGAGTTGCCTTTTGTAGAAGTTCAAAATCAATATGATCCTCTTATGATTATTTTACTAATTAATAGTAATGTTATAATGTGAAATTTAGTGGAAAATGTGTCTAGCCTTAATGTTTGAAGCATTGACTTGTTGCAAAAAATCAAAGTTGATAATTCCCTTATTCAACCCGATTCTCTCTCTATTTGTGGCTTTGATAACGCTACTAGAGCATCACTAGGTACTATAACCATGCCTATCAAGGTGGGTACCATTATTTTACCTACACCTATCCATGTCATGTTCCATACCCTCACCTATAATATTCTTTGAGGTAGGTCTTGGATTTAATCTATGCAAGTTGTCCCTTCAATTCTTCATCAAAAAATTAAATTTATTTTTAAAAATGAGATGTATACTTTAGAAGCCGACATAAACTTACAAAGTTGCTTGCAAATTGAAACCAAATCTCGAGCTCCTCAAAATTCTTCAATTCTCTCTTCAATCCAAACATAAACACCATCTCCACCTAAAGATAACCCTTCTCCCATAGAGATTCTCTTAGAAGATGACTCGAGGTCATTAGATTTTACACCTTCCTTTGTGGGAGTATAAAATTACTTCAATAGGACCTAAGACTAAGGAGGATGATATGTTGGAAACTTAGGAAATATTCTAAACAACTTAACACTAATTTTATAACTACATTAACTAATCCTTCTCCTTCTTCAAATACTTGTTCTAGTTCATCTACTTATGACATTGAGATGTATGAGACCCAACCATCTCTGTTAGAAATAAAATCTCTTTATGGTCATGGTTTCCACATCTTAGCTAAGAGTAGATATAAAGGCAATGGTTGTGGCGCAAATGAACAAGAGATTAAATTTCCTTTAGAAATCCATTCTCGAGAAGCTTCGTTTAGTCTTGGATATAATTCTTCAAATCCTACCAAAGCATCCTATAGACCATCTCTCAATGTGAATATCATATTTTCTTCCAAATCTCTTCCTCTTGTCAATCCTCACCTAATTGATGTTTATTTTGCTTCTAGTACACTTTCATTTTACATCTTTTCTATAAGTGTTTCCTTAGCTAAGTTCTTAGGGGTTTATGATTATCTTCCTTGATATCATCATAATCATGGATTTCCCTATTATTTAAATGTTGAAGCCTACTTTGGGAAAGATGTTAAATTACAAAATGATACTATATCGATTGCTCAAGAATTTTCTTATTCAATGGATGCCCCTCAATAAAACAACCTCCTTATAGGAGATATTATTGATGCCGAAATGGATCCTCATAATGATGAGAAAGTTATGAAAATTAGAAAATTCCTAGAAGCCAATGAACAACATGATCATTCTTCTTTTTTACATTAATTTCCAAAACCCTTATTCAGATATGCCTAGCAAAATATTAGAAATATTAAGACCAAGATTGTGTTGCTTGTTAAAGATGAGATTGAAAAACCCTTAGAAGTTGTCTGTATTCATTATATTCATCATTTTTCTTAGATTTCAAACATTTTTTAATTGCTAAACTAGATAACAAGATTATAATATGTATTGAAAAGCCTCTTTGAAAGATGGTTTTCCTCTTCCAAATATTGATATGATGGTAGAATGTACCATTGGTCATGCATTTTTATCTTTCATGGATGGCTTCTCTGGATACAACCAAATCTTTATTAATCATGAAGATCAATATGAAACAACCTTCAATACACCTTGGGGTATATTTTGTTGGGTTGTCATGCCTTTTGGATTAAATAATGTTAGTGCAACTTATCAACATTCCATGACTCACATTTCTTGACTATATACATAAAATATTGGAGGAATATATCGATCTTATCTTAGCCAAATCTATTTTGTGCCAAAAAACATGTAAAAATCCTTGGTCAAATCTTTGAACGTATTCGGAAATATAACATGCCCTTGAATCCTCAAAAATGTTCTTTGGGTGTTTATAGTGGAGAACTATTAGGATTCATTATTTTACATCGTGGTATTGAGGTGGATGCAAAGAAAATTGATGTTATTTTTAGCATGTTGCCTCCTAGAAATATTTCTCAACTTCATAGATTACAAGGAAAAGTTCAATCTATTCACCGATTTGGTTCACAATTCATATTTCACACTCTTCCTTTCACTCAATTGCTCAAGAAGGATAATGCTTTTAAGTGGAATGTGGATTGTCAAAAATCTTTCAATGAATTGAAATGCTACTTAGCTAATCCTCCTGTCTTACAACCTATTATTCCTAATCATCATTTTAATCTTTATAATACTAATTCTTCCAATTCTCTTGAAACCTTATTAGCACAACATGATAATGATGGTAAGGAACTTTGTGTGTATTACATAAGTTGTACTTTACTCGATTAATTTGATATATTGTAATAGAAAAACAATGTCTTGCTCTTGCTTTTGGTACTCAAAAGTTAAGACATTATCTCCTTAATGTTGAAACACATGCTATCATTAAATTTGATCCATTAAGACAACTCTTCTCTAAAACAGATCTTTTATGACGCTTAGTGAATTGGGTTATGTTGTTAACTGAATTTTACCTTCAGTTTGTTTCTCAAAAAGAAATTAAAGTCCAATCTTTAACTAGCCATTTGGTTGACTCTCCCTCAACTTTCACTCTTCCTAATCAAGACTCATTTATTGATGATATTTTTCTTCCTTTCAATATAAAAAATACATGGGATTCATTCATCAATGGATCTAAATGTTGAACTATCTTTGGTGTTGGTGTTATATTCATACCTCCTTCAAGAAAGCCAATTTATCTATCTCATCATCTCAATTTCTTATGCACTAATAAAATTGTTGAATATGAAGCCCTTATTGTCATCTTGAAGGTTAATTTATACTTTAAAATTCAACACATGTATATCTTTGGTGATTCATAATTAATTATAAGATAATTTATTGGAACATATCAATCCAAACAAACTAAAATCTCTTAATATTGTGACTTAGACTTATCATTGTTAAACAAATTTTTTTCTTACACAATATATCCTATCACACAGAAAGATAATCGACATATGGATGCAATGACAAGTATTACTTTCATTATATCTATCAATTACCCTTCTATGGATTATCAATTTACCATTCATAATCTTATCTCTTTTGTTGTTTTTTATAGTTCTAGTGAGTTTTCTTGTTGTTATAACATGGATTAGGATGAATGACACTCTCATATTATTCATTGTTTGTGTGATGATACTCTTCCCGATCCTACAATTAATAACACTAAAAATAGAATTCATTAACTTTCCACATGATATGTATCATTATCTCTAATGTCCTCTATAAGTAAGGCTATAATGGTCTCCTTCTTCATTATTTTAAAAAATCAGATATCCCTATTGCCCTTGAGGAAACACATTTACATTCTTGTGGGGGGAATTTTGGTGGTAAATATTTGGTCCAAAAGTTGCTCCAAATGGGACACTACTAGAAAACCATGGAAAAGGATTCCATTGCTTTTGTCAAAAACTCTCGTCAGTGTTAGTAACATAACAATTTTATTCATGGTCCTACCCATGAACTTAGAGCCCAAGTTGCTCCTTGGCCATTTTCCTTATGGTGTTTGGATCTTATTGGCAAAATTTACCCTCCTTTTTCTTAAGGACGTACTTTCATTATCAAAGATATATATTACTTTATGAAATGGGTTGATGTCATTCACCTTTGATCTACAACCATTGAAGTAATTTGTCAATTCTTTCTAGATAATATCATTTCTCAATTTGGCATACCTTCCACTTTGATTTTTGATAATGGTACTTCATTTAAGAACAAATATGTAAATTTTCTCGAGAAATATCACATTTAACATCATTGTTCTATTGCTTACTATCCTCAATTGAATGGTCAAGTTGAAGCTTCTAACAAGATAATTGAGCAAACCCTTCATAAAATAGTTAACAAGCATGGTAAGGATTGGCATACTCAGTTAACTTATGCTTTATGGGCTTACCAAACTAGTGTTCGTACAACTAGAAGTACCACTCATCATAATCTTGTCTACAATGCCAATGCAAATATGCCTTTAGAGTTAGAGATTCCTTCATTGTGAATTTCTCTCTTGAGGGCATCCTTGATGACAAGTCTTATAGAAAACATCTTCAACAACTTGAAATGCTCGATGAAAAGAATATAAATGCTCTTGAACATATCCAAGCTCATCAAAAGGCTATGCAATGAAGCTATAATGATAAGGTCATTCAATTCTCTTTATTAGTTGGTGACTTGGTGCTTTATGAGAATCAACGCAACATAAATGCTTTACCAAGTGGAAAAGGAAAGTTTTGTCTGAATTGTCATGGACCATACATAATCATTGAATTCTATGGATCATGTGCTTACAAAATAGTAGATGTGGAAGGCACGCCTCTAAAGGATCCCATTAATACTATGCACATTCATATATATTATGCTTAATTCCATCCTTTATTTCTCTTCTACTAAATGATATGCTAGCATTTTCATCTTTAAAGCATGTTATGTTAGATAGTTAGACTATCTTGCTATTCAGTGCATACTGCTTCCTTCTTGAGAAACTAATCTTAGGTTGTCTTGGATTCAATGTGTAATTTCTTGTTCTTAGGAGATTACATTTATGTTAGCATATAGTTCAGTATTTTGTGTGCCATGTTAGTTAGATCATGATGTATTTATTTAGAAAACATTTTTAGCCAGATCACATAGACATTTATCTTAACATGAGTACACTACAACATCAATTATCGTATTTAGTAAAGCACTTATTAAGTTGTTTAATTAAATAAAAAAATGTATCACTTTTATCATTGTAGAATTAATTAAAAAATCTACATTGGCTGTTTAATTAGTCACACATGCATTAAATTAGACATATATGTTCATCACTATATGCGATACTTTTGGTCAAAGCAATATAACAAATTGTTTTGCATTAAAAGACAAATATGAGAAACAATATATATATATATATATATATATATATATATATATATATATATATATATAAATATAAATCAATAGTAGAAAGTATAAAACTAGAAATCCAACCACAAAAATTAATTTCATACAAAAAATAACCTAATCCTACCAACAAAGTTATCAAAATGAAATGCATTGTAAAACAAATAAAATCAAACTCAAACTCGAAGTATCTCTTTGAAAGAACTTTGATGTTTCTTCTTATTTCTCTAATATTATGTTTCTCATACACTAAAATGAACAAATGTAAAAGCAAGTATGGATGTATATGATGATATTGAGAATATTGAAGAGGCGTGGTTGCAAGAAATGAGGCTATTGATCATAATTTATAGAGTTTTAAAATTGGTTGGATGGACAAAATTGATTGTCAATCAACAGGTGAGATCATTTGAGAGTTGAGAAGATGAGTTAAGTGATAGCAAATGGGAAAGTTGCATTTTCAAGTGAAGAAGAAAATAGAAATGAGGAAGAGTTAAGTGAAAATAAATTTTGGAAATATTTATTTTCAATAAAATATGTATTTAAAAGTGGAGGAAAGGAGTAGTGAGGAATAAGTTAAGTGGAGAAAGAGTGGAGTTAAAATGGAAAGAGGAAAGAGTTAAGTGAGAGATGAACTAGCAAGTGGAAGAGTTAAGTGGGGAGACAAATTAGCAAGTGGAAGAGATAAGCTGGGATAAAGATTTGGTACGTGGAAGAGATGAGTGAAAGGAAATGAAAGAGTTGAGTGGGGAGTAGAATTAGAAAGTGGAAGAGTTAAGTGGGGTCACAAATAAATTTATTTATTTCATCCACACATTGTAATTAAATAATTAAAAATTTATTTAATTAAAATAATTTGGAGAAAGAGATTAAATAATTAAAATAATTATTTAATAATGGAAGAATAATTAGTTTAGAATAGAGGGATTAAATAATTAAGTGAATCATTTAATCAAAGAGGAATAGTTAGGATTAAGCGTTTAAGATCAAGATTAATTGATTAGAAAGAGATAATGATGAACATTAATTAAATAATGAAAATTATATAATTAATGCTTTAGAAGAACAATAATTAAAAATTATTTAATTACAAGGAATTGGAAGAAGAATATTAGTACTAATTAATTAATAAAAAATATTTAATCAGTTTAGATGAAAGGTTAGTGAAAAGTGTCGCCAAAGACTTGGGATAATTTTAAGTGTTCACATTTTGCCCCTCTTTGAGACAATGCAATTTTGAGCATTGTTTCAAAGAAAATTTGAAAAATCATGCCCTAACAGACTGGGTGGAGGTAAGATGCCCCCTCAAGAGATTTTTTATGTATGAAAGAAATGAATGATCTCTTGAAAGAAGAGAAGAATGTTAGATGAAAGAGGAAATATGATGAAAGAGAATAATGGTTAGTAAGAAATGAAAAATGTTAATTGATTGTAGAAAAGGGTTGATTGATAGTATATGAAGAAATTCTTGATTGATAAGCTAAAATAGGAAGCATGATATTGATTGTCAAATAGAATGAATGATTGGTGGATTGATTGATAGATTTATAGAAGAAATGTTAGCCAGAAGAAACACAAGTGAGAAGTGAAGAATGATTAGTGTGATAAAATGATCTTTCATTAGTGCACTTTTATCATCATTGAGATTCATTATGTGGAAAATGGATATCTTTGCACCAAGGCATAAAAAAGACCAAGGTGATGATGCTATCCCTTTGTAATAATAGACACGGTGTAGACAAGGAAAATTCATATCCATCCTAAAACTTGTATGTTAAGGGTCAAGGTATGTGCGATAGTCACAAACATAACGATCTATGACCATAGGTTTGCATAGGATCTTTGGCAAATGAATGTGCTAACATAGGCACCTAGAACAAACTTGTCACAAAACTTCATGAAAACATTTGACAAGAAAAAAAAAATTCAAAAGACCATGAACCATCTCAGCCACTATAATCACTCATGGATATCCTTGAGTAGCATAAGAACATAACCAAAGATAAAACAATGAAAGATAAGATTCCCTAGACCAAGTGAGTCAACAACCATTCTAATCTTGTTGTCAAAGTTGATTGTTTGTTTCATAGGATGATCATGATGTTTGGTTTCAGGAATGAAGTACCCCGTTTCATACTAATATAGTCTAGTTTCAAGTATACTGCACATGTATAAGACAAATGATAGTGATAGAGATTGTTTGATAGGACAAGTTGATTGGTTTGATTGCTAACCCGATTTATAGTTTGTCCATTGTTATGTGATTTTTTGAGTGTAGTGTTTTTTGCGTGTTTTCAGTTTGTGTCTACTCAAATATCTATCTTTGCAAGACACAATTTATTGATGAAATGAAATGGTTGATGTTTTTGGGTTTTTGATTGTTTTAAATTTTTAGATTTTGGGGATTATTTAATTTTTTGTGCTCTTCAGGACGCTTGACAAATATTTTTTGAATTTTTTCAGGATGATTTATGATGTTTTTTGGTCTTTTTTTAGGACATTTGTGAAATTTTTAGGAATCTTTTTAGGACCTTTTACAATATATATATATTTTTCAAGACATTTTTTTTTTAAGGGATTTTCAGCAAGGAGTATTTATTTGCCCCTAGTGTCTATCAAGGCAAGGAGTATTATGAATGGATGAATAAACTGCTAAGATGGAGATGGATAGGAGAAAGATGGAGGTAAATTATTATGGAATCAAAGATGAGTTGGTTTCCAAGGACTATCTCGTGATGGGATAACATGTTTATCCAAGCTAAGGGATTTGACAATGTAAGGCAATGGCATGGTGAATTGAATGGCGTGTGGTCCACATGAATGGGCATGTCAAGAGGTTTTTGAAACCATGTTTTTTATATTTTTATTTTTGTCCTTAGTTTTGATGAAGATCAAGAATGAAAAAGGGTGTATGGATGGGGATAGGATATAGATAAGATAAGAAAGATCAAAGGTGATAATGGATGATGGAAGCAAGAAATGGATAAGATACGGGATATAGACTGCAATGTGTGGATAAGTTAAAGCTGATAAGATGCATGATGCTTATAAAGATCCTTACCCTCGTCAAGATCAAAGATGGAAAAAGGGAAGATGAATAAAGATAAGATGGTGGATGGTGGAGGATGAGGGATGATGGAAGATGTTGTAGGTAGAAGATGATGATGCATTACACATGTGCATATTTGCCAGGTTTTCATCATGGTACTTTCCCAAGGCACTTGATTGCCAAATTTTTCACTAGTGGATGAATTATTTCTCTTTACTTTTTTTTATTATTATATTTTTGATATTTTGGAAGCTAGGAGATTGAGGAAGGACTCAAGGGTCTTGTTGTTTTGATGGTATACTTGACACATGTGTTATAGTGGACCATGGATATGAAGGTATGCTCAAAAACATTGGTAGGATAATGAAATGGAAATGAGATGGGTGAGGATATGGAACTAGGGTTGCAAAGGATTGGATAAGAGGTATGGAAGGGTGGAAAAGAGGTGTTGGATAATGGATGGGATGTTGGAATATTTGTGTATGAGGAGATAAAAATGTTGGGAAGATCAACACTGGCACAAATCTTAATGAGTTGTGGAGTGATTGAGGAAAAGTGCATTTGGATTTTAAGATTTGGATGGAGGAATAGCTATGGATTTTGGGATATAAGGACCCAAAATGGATAAAGGAGGTGAGAGAGGAATATATTTGAAAGATTGGAGATGTTTGGATGGAGAAATAGCAATTTTGGATGCCAATTTTGATTTTTCTTTAGGAATCCACATGGTTTTTTTCTTTCTTTTGTGGTTTGTTGGAATCCATTACTTCTATGAGCAACTTAGGAATCCACATAGTTTTTTATTTTTATTTTTGCTTGATGGGCATTTGTGGCCATTTGGGTATTTCTTTTTTCTTTTGGATCAACTTTTTCTTTGTTTTTGCATGTCGTTTAGATGGGAAATGTTGATCCTTAAATATATGTGGATTTTTGGATTTGTAGAATTTATTCTTGGAATCCAAATTGCTTCCAAAGAGAATAGAATTAATGGATGGATAGGAATTATATGAAGGTCTTTTGGATGGGTTGATGTAAGTAGATGGTAAGAAGGTTCTCAAAGATGTGTGCCTTTGTTGATCCTAAATATGGGATGGAGTAATATAAGGACCTAAAGTGGATGGAAGGGATGACTTGGCTATATGCATGTTTGGATTTAGATGGAGGGATGTGGGATTTAGTAGGGATACCAATGTCTTGAGAGTGAGCTATATAATCAAGGCCATGACCAATGGGATTTTTTTTGATATTGAGTGGTTCTAAAATGCCTTGTTCATGTAGGTCTAACCTTTTGCCTTGATAATGATAAAATCTGAAAAGATTATAAACCCAGAAAACTAGTGTAAATGAATAGATATCTAAACTATGAACACAAATGATACGAAATCAAAGTAGCAAAACAGAGTTAGTCTCCAAGAGAGTAATGCAAATGCTAGAAGAAAAATAGCATTAAGAGGATGCAAAATCAAGAGATACCAAATACAAGCCAGGTAGCATGCTTTTATAGACTAGGGAGAGGGAAGAGGTGGCAATACCGACCAATCAAGAGAAACCATCTCTTGGACTAAAGATAGCAAGTATCTTCCCAAGATAGAAAATGGATGCACACATGTAGGAAGGTGACACCTCATAACCACTCACCTAATTAAGCATGATTTATTAACCTAAGCGAGATTAAAAGAAGAGTAGAAAAAACCTAGGAATATAGGGAAAAAATAAATAACCCACTAGGAAATAAAAACCTACACTAACAGATAATGCATTCTTTGACAAATATTTTTACTAATTGGATATTTGTTGCTTTCAAAACAAGACACAAGTCCATTTTGAGGGGGATATGGTATGAAATAAATTATAGGTTCGAAGAGTAAACTAGATTGGATGAAGATGGAGAGACCCATATGATATGAAGGGGGTTCATGAATAACTTGGGTAGAGGTGATGGGATCATGAGGGAGTTTATAAGGCATGATAGGATATTGACATGGATCTGGATCTTGAGAAGGATTAAAAGGAACAATGGGATCTTGAAAGGGATATGGAGGATTATGAAATGGAGATGAAGGGATACTTTGATATTAACAAGGAGGAGGATCATCAAATTCTATTTTAAGGGTGCTTTGCTCTTGACTTTCAATGAGATCATTAGAAAGGATTAAAGGGATATCTTGAAGTTGCTCAGGGAGTGGATTATGAATGGGATGTGGAAGGACATTTTTCTCTTCAGATAAAAGGGGATAATTTTTGATGGAATGATAAGGGATGGTGGGATCATCAAGGGAAATGAGATATTTGTCAAATGTTGGATGCAATGGAAAAGCTTTGGGGTCTTGATCTTGATTTGTTTCAAAACTTGTTTCTTTGTGTTTTGGATTATCCTCTTGACATGGGGTTGGACTTTGGATATGTATGGGGGATTCATGGAAGGAGTCCTTATTTTGGCATGATAAAAATGGATTTGGAATAGGACTCTGTGGAGTGGGTTTTCTTGGAAAAGGGGCATATAGTGGCATTGGATCTAGGAATTATAAATCATGGATGGGATTTGTATAAATAGTTGTAGTAGCTTGGATTCTTATTGTATATAGTCCCTGAGGGTAAACTTGAAAGGTGTCATTGGATGCATCACTTGCTATAGATGGTGTGGATTAATCTTGTAAAACTTTAGGAGGTGAAGGAATGGTGGGAGACATGGAGGCTACTTGAGAGTCAATTTTTTCATGGGTGGATGAGCCATTACTAGACATGAATATATGATTTACTAGTTGTGGTCAATAATACTAAATTGTGGGTTTCAATTTGTTGTTGGTATTCTAGAGTCAGTTTCACTTATGGTTGGTATTGTATGGATGGTTGAAAGTATTGTTGTTATTGTACCACTTGTCTTGATTGGTGGAAGTGTGTCATTGGTTGTTGATTTATTTGAGGAACACTTAATGTATAGGGTTGAAATGTACTTGCTTGTGTTCATGTTGTCATTGTTGGCATCACTACTATATATGGGTTTGCATATGTGTTGATTTTTTTGCAAATTTTGTCATTGATCTCAAGCAGGATTGTCATTGTTTAGTTAAAGAGTATTTTGAATGGAGAATAATTTGACCTACTTGATCAATCTAAATGTTCTCTTGAGCTTCTTGATCTCCTTGCCTTCTTGGTTGAGCTACGTACTTGTGATCTTGAGTTGGTTGGTTGCTTGGTTGAGCTGCTTGAACTCCTTGCCTTCTTAGTTGAGTTGCCTACTTGTGAGCTTGAGATGGTTGCTTGCTTGCTTGAGTTACTTGAGCTCCTTTCTTCTTGGGTGTCAGATTGAATTGGTTTCCTATCTACTTCACCTACCAATGTGTATGTATTGTGACACATCATCAATTTGAATTTTCAAAAATTGAATTTTATGGAATTTAATATGCACTCTCATATTTTAAAATCATTTGTGGTGCTTCCTCCTATATTTCATATGTGGATTTGATCCTTTTGTAATGCCTCTTTGTGTTGGGTGGCTCTATTCTATACATAGTGTGATTTATATTTATTTGTGGGGTGTTAATCACTATACGACAAGGAATAATTGTGTCATTACCAATCAGGTATTATTGCCAAGTTGTATGTGTTGGGTGTCGAATATGCTAGAGCCATTTTCTTATAAAGGATCATGACCCATTTTCTTTTGGGACAATGATCATTTTTCTTTCTTAAAAATTACTGGGTGTTAAATATATGGAGGCATGTATTCATTTATTAGGTGGATGGATTCAAAAAGTTTGATGAATAATATCTTTGTGGCATATTGCAGTTCGGGATTTGATAAAAGTCTAATGGAAAAGATTTTGTTTATCGATCTATTAAAAACCTAGGAATTGTTTCTCTAATATATATGTATGGTAGAATTTCCTTAGTTGGTTTTTTTTGGTTTTTGAAAGAGGTTGGTGTTATTGGGTTGATGAAAAATAAGGGTAATGTCTGAATATCTTATTCTAGAGGTGGTTCTTCAATAGCATGGACATGTAATAGATGTATTTGATTCACTAAGTATGTAGTTTTATCTTTAAGACATATATTTTGGACATCATGAATAAAGTGAAGATTGTCGTGTTGAGGAAAGGGGTGTTATCATGCTCATTAAAGACATATTATATCATTTTAAAGTTAGAAGTTGAGTATATTATGTGTGAAGTATATTTTTTTTCAAAATGTACAAGAGGAGTCTCCTTTTTATTTTGATCATGAGAGGTAATCATTTGTTAGAGTTGTTAGCTGCTTCAAAATTTGTGTAGGGTAGTATTCAGTATGTCATGTTGTTGGGAAATGGTGTTGTACACCTTGCATAATAATGGTTTATTATTGCATTATTTTATTATTGTGTGAGGTGGACAAAGAATTAAATTGTAATATCATTGTATTGTTGCACCTAGGAGCACCTAGATGGACGTGCAACATGTAGAGATCCTTTTTGGATATTCTTGTAACCACTTGATGAGTTGTATTGACACATTGGTATTGTTATTTTATATTGGGGAATGTAATTGTGATAAACTACCCAATATTAAATGTGGGTCATGGGTAGTTAAGGAAAATATTATTTTATTGTCACATGGTTTTGGGCACATGGTTTTGATGTAATACCACTTAGTGGTTTTGTGGTTGCTTGTTTCTATAAAAGTACCACAAGGGTAGTTGTTTGATATAGAAGCCAGGTTAGCATTTGTGAAGAAGGAAGCATGGCATGGGATGTGTGGATTCATGCTTGATCACATGGAGTGCTTGGTTATGGCTGGGTTTTGAAGGCTTTCCATAGTTGTATTGTAATGGACGCATTGCTGATAATACATGGTGGATGATGCTTTTGGAGGCTGGGTTTTTCCCTCATGAGGGTTTTCCCAGGGTATATCTTGTGTCACATTTTGTGAGTATGTTGTCTATTCTTTGCATGTGGATCTTATGTGTTGATTTGGTTAAAATCTGAATTTGGGTTATGTGGAAATTGTCATAAAATTGGCTGCGAATTTCCTTTCAAGTGGTATCAGAGCTATATGGTTTTAATGGTGTTTATAACCCTATGTGGAATCCATGAATGCATGAAGGAATGAAAAGACAAGACAAGATGTATGATTTTGCAGGTTGTTATTGCAGATCTATGTTGTTTGGATTTGCTGTTGTGATGGGTTGTTTGCAGATTTAGGGTTGGAAGATTTTTGGTCAATCCAGGGCATCATTGAAAAATGCTTCGAATGAGGGTTTTGGGGGTGAGATTTCATAGAAGACCCCGTGGCACAAAATGGACCTCATGGATGGATTCAGGTTGGCCGAGAGACGAATTTTGATATATAATTTGCCCTATTTCGATGAAGTTGGCCCAGGTTCGAAAAAATTTTAGACGGTACAGCCGTACGGCCGTACCGCCTGCATATTCCGTCAAAATATTATTTTCCTGCAAAATATTGTTTTTTCGAATTGCTTTTTTTTGAAAAATCAAAAATTAAAAATCAAATTGAAAAAGTGATTTGAAAGTTTGAAAAAGAAAAAAAAAATGTTTTTTAAAGTGGTGGGGGGTCCGCAGACTCCCCCTCCCACTGTCTGCCGCACTGGCAGTGGTACCAGTGACGGTACCACTGTCAGTACCGCTGTCGGTGCCGGCAGTGGTACCGGCCACTGTACCCACTGCCGTGGTAGTGGTGGGGGCCCCGCAAGGGGTAACCCCCGTGGGATTTAAACCCACGTTAAACCTTTTAATTTTAAAACTTTTCAACAAACAATTTTTAAATTCCGCCAAATGTTTTTATTTTCGGGTTTTTGTTAAGTTTAAAACTTTGGAAATATATTTGCCATGTAATTTTTCTATATGCCATGTAATTATTTAATATGCCATGTATTTTTCGAAGAGGGTCTAGGCCAAGGGCCGACCCGGGGAGAGAAATTTTTAATGGATTTTTGGCATATTGGGAAGAAATTGTAAAAAATTATTTTTATGGCATATTGTTGAAACTTTTGGAGTCCAGACTTGCATTTATAGCTGAATTAGCTGTTTTTCTTCAACTGAGCATAACTCGGGCATATGATGTCAGTTTTTGGACTTCTTACAGTCATTGGAAAGGTGGTTGAATGAACTTCATGTTTTTATCATTAGTTTTCCCAGATTTTGCTGTTTGGACAGTGAAATGTCAGCTGGAAGTGACAAGTACCTTTATGGCTTTGAGAGGTCATAACTTGAGCATACGGAGTCATACTTTGGACTTCGAATAGTCGATGGAAAGCTCTTGGAGAGCACTACAGTTTGACTCAGGTTTGGGGCAGTTTTGGAATGATTTATATGCTGATATTTTGACTTGAGTTGATTATGGGTTCTTTTGACTATGGTGACATGATGAGTTTATGGCATGCTACATAATGGAGATTTGGATTTGATGTCGTTGCATACTCGATGTTGTATCTTGATTACTCTTATGATGACATGGATATCAATTTTGGTTTGAGTATGTATGTTGCATTGATTGGTCTACAAGTTGTGCAGTTTTGTGAGCTGTCTTTACTTACAGGATTTCACCTATGACTTGGATATGGGTTGTCTATGCCCATAGATCCTTCATTGTTTATGCATATTCAGATTTGGTGGCTTGTTTTAGTCATTGGTTTGTTGATCTGTTATCATGTTGAGGAGGAGAGATGTTGTTACCAGGTACAGTCATGATGGAGGACCAACATGGTTGACTATGTGATGCTGACAGGTTGGACACATTGAGAGTTAGATGCTTGTTTTCATGGAGATGATCATGATGCCATGGTTGTTCCTTGTGTTTAGGGACATTGGCATGACATGGTTGAATTTGCAGGTGCTTTAATTGATGATCTTTTGATTTGGATTCCTGATTGATATGGCAGTTTATCTTCTTGTTTGAGGATCATGTTTTATTTGGCTTTTAGGGAGCTCATGATGTGCACTTTGAGTTCTTTGATTGTTAGTTGTTCTTGGTTGATTTTCATGGTTAGAGGATGGTTTAATCATATTGTCATGGATAGCTTGATTACACTTTTAGTGGGAGCTTTTGACAGTGGTGATGTGGCGGTGTAGGATTTGATCCTGATTGTTTGTTGGTGGTTTTGTATCTTCTTGAGATGGAGTTCATGGTTTACTTGATGTTATTGACTTTTCAGTTGTATGTGTGTAGACCTGGATGATCTTCATTTAGGAGATGGTTATCACGATGCTTTGGAGAGCTTGATACCACAGTTTAGTGGGAGCTTGTGGCAGTGATGTGTATTCACCATTGGATGGTGGATGATCTTCTTAGTGTGCAGATGTTTGGAGGATGCCTTAGATCCTGTTGCTGCAGAAGGGTCTTTCACATTTGCTGGTTCACTAGTAGGAGATGGTGATCTTCATGACATTTGAGGATGTTTGCATCTTGAGGGCTCAAGGAGTCCTTGGTTGAGATGTGGTTTTATGCTTTCATTTGACATGTTGTCCTTTCTTGATTGGATAGTTGATATTATGTCATGATGCACTCTTGATTCTAGATTAGAGTTTTGGCATGATATGGTTATTTTGATATGTTCATATGGAGCATATTATCTCTTTGGTTGAGATGGATTAGATCATGTTGTCATGTTATGTTCCTGATTCTGCGGTTGGAGCTTTGACATTGATCTTGATAGTTCTCTTTGTATTGGGTACATGATCATTTGCTTGATTACTTCATGGTGATGCTATGTTGCATTTGGAGTTTGGCATGGATTGATTGGATATAGGTACTCATGGATACTTGGAGGATGTTGGTGATGCTAGTAGTCTTTTGTGATTAGAGACATGTGTTGGAATGGTTTATGGTTTCAGCAGGAAGTCCAAGGAGCATTCACCTGGTTTATGGACTTGAGAGGAGAGTGTTCTTAGTATGAGTCATGATGACTTGGTGAGCATTCTCATTCCCCACTCTTGGTCTACTTGGCAGTTTTCTACTTGAGAGGTATTGCCCATTGTTCCTTTCAGGTACATTATGTTTATGCTATCTTTCATAGATATGGATCTTGAGCTATGGATTAATGGTTAGTTTTGGAAGATTCATTTGAGAGATGTATGGCATTGGTTATCTCCTTGTGCATTTGAGTTATTATTATGATGGTGGCAGTCATTGATATTTGTTTGGAGATGGTTTATTGGGCATATTCCTATGGTTTGGGAATGGATATTTAGTTTGATCTTCTTGGTTATGGGAGGCTTACATCCATGTTGTTTACATGATATATATGTTTGTTTGATCCAAGGGATTGAATGGTGTTTTTTGGGTGTTGTTATGCTTCTCATTTGGGGTTCTATGGAGGAGATCATACTTGACTTATTTAGAGGTGTTTGTAGAAGGACATACTACAGAATTTGGTTTGCAGTGTTTCTCTCTTTGTTTTGGTTATCTTCCTGGATGTTTGTATTCACATTACATTGGTTGGAGGTTGTTTGGAGCTATGTGCTTATTAGTCTTTGTATTCATGATATGTCATGTGGGAGATGACATGGTGGTTCCTTTATCTCTTTCTTTTGTTGGTGTGGAGAACATGGGAGAATGTTGGAGACATGGTGTGAGAGTGGTACTTGCAGTTTTGATGTTCATATGACGTGGATGTTCTTGGTACTACATGGTTACACTTCTATGATGTGTTTTTAGTAGATTCATTTCCGATATTGACATTACCTATGCAGTGGGAGTTCTTTGGTGTACATACGTGGCAGGTATTGCACTTGGGATTTGTGGTTGCATGTTACAGGTTGCATATGTTGATGAAATGTTATTTACTTGATTGTATGCCTAGGAGGCATGTATAGTTGATATGTTAGCACTTGATATGGGTGTTGTTTCAGCTATGTAAAAGAGCTACTCTTGCATTGGATACCTTTGGATTAGTGTTTGTGTTCAGATATCAGTTGGTGCAGGACTTATCATTTGTTGCGACAGGTTGTGTGGCTTTCTCTTTGGATGGCCTCTTTATGTCCAGTGGCAGTGGCATGATGGAGGGTGGGAGCATTCATGTATGAGATGGTGGTCACTTTGTTCTTGTTGCAGGTATCTTGGTTGAGCACATGGAGCACTTGGATTCCATGATGGTATATGTGCGTGGAGAGATCAATCTCTTGTTCATGTGGCAGATTACTTCTTGGCCCTTATGCAATGTATACAACAAGTGGGAGAATGTTGGGAAATGGTGTTGTACACCTTGCATAATAATGGTTTATTATTGCATTATTTTATTATTGTGTGAGGTGGACAAAGAATTAAATTGTAATATCATTGTATTGTTGCACCTAGGAGCACCTAGATGGACGTGCAACATGTAGAGATCCTTTTTGGATATTCTTGTAACCACTTGATGAGTTGTATTGACACATTGGTATTGTTATTTTATATTGGGGAATGTAATTGTGATAAACTACCCAATATTAAATGTGGGTCATGGGTAGTTAAGGAAAATATTATTTTATTGTCACATGGTTTTGGGCACATGGTTTTGATGTAATACCACTTAGTGGTTTTGTGGTTGCTTGTTTCTATAAAAGCACCACAAGGGTAGTTGTTTGATATAGAAGCCAGGTTAGCATTTGTGAAGAAGGAAGCATGGCATGGGATGTGTGGATTCATGCTTGATCACATGGAGTGCTTGGTTATGGCTGGGTTTTGAAGGCTTTCCATAGTTGTATTGTAATGGACGCATTGCTGATAATACATGGTGGATGATGCTTTTGGAGGCTGGGTTTTTCCCTCATGAGGGTTTTCCCAGGGTATATCTTGTGTCACATTTTGTGAGTATGTTGTCTATTCTTTGCATGTGGATCTTATGTGTTGATTTGGTTAAAATCTGAATTTGGGTTATGTGGAAATTGTCATAAAATTGGCTGCGAATTTCCTTTCACATGTGTGCTGAGTTAATATTTTCAAAAGTGATTATGAGTGTGTAATACAGAGAAATCAATGAAAGATCATTGCAGATAATAGAAGGATGATATGTTGTCAAGCACTTTTAAATTGTGTGAAGGAGAAGTGCATTGAAGGTGTTTGTTTGGGGGTTGTATTGTTTTCTAAAACAAATATATTTTTGTTTTTATCTACTACAAGCTCATATATTTTGATATATCTACTACTAGAAATTTGAAGTATCCAAAGTTGGTTCTTTGAAGAGGGGTGGTGCTCTCTTTGGTTGGTGCTCACATTTATAATCTGGGTTAACGCCCATTTTATTTAATGAAAGCTATTGTATGTCATGGTTTTTTACTTGAAAGGGTTTTCCATGAGAAATATGGTGTTAATTCTTTGATGGTTGCTCTTGTTAATTGTTTATTTGGTTTCATGTCTTTTAAAATTTCATAGTTCTTAAATATTGATTCACCCCCCCCCCCCTCAGTATTTCATGTGTGCTCTTCAATTGGTATTAGAGCTAGATACCTTTGGAAATAGAGCTTAAAAGCTTGAAGGTTGATCTTGATAGCACACAATGAATGCCATTGAAGGACTTTCTACCAATAGAGAACCTTTGTTTATGGATCCAATTATGCTTTTTGGAGTGTGCGAATGAGAAGTTATCTTATGTCACTTGGTTTTGATGTTTGGAATAGTGATGTATCTGGTTACACAATTCCTTCAATTCCTCCAATGAATGCTGATGAGAAGAAGGAATTCAAGCACAATGAAAAATCCATGAATGCTATATTATGTGGCTTGTTAGAGACCAAATTTGTAAAAGTCGTGCATTAAAAAATTGCTCATGACATTTGGGAGAAACTTCAAAAGGCATATGAAGAAGATGATAAATTTACAAAGGCTAAACTTCAGTTTCATAGAATGTAGTTTGAAAGTCTTAAAACGTGAAAAAAAAGAGAATTTTGCTACCTATATTTTGAGAGTTGATGGAGTTGTAAACTCTTTAAAGGGTTTAGGAGAGAAGGTTGAGGATAGTAATGTAGTTCAAAAAATCTTAAGGTCTCTACCCTTGAGATTTGAAGCAAAAGTTTCAACTATTGAGGAGATGATTGATCTTAACAAAATTACTATTGACAAGCTCCATGGTATTCTAATTTCCTATGAGATGAGAAAAAATACCAAATCCTCATCTAAAAAGGAGACAGCCTTTAAAGCTTCAAAGAAAGGAAAAGAAAAAGAATATGCATCAAGTGTTTATTTTGATGGTGAATCTAATTTTGAATAGGCTCATTTTGTGAGAAGATTAAAAAGAGGTTTGGAAAATATAAAGGCAAGTTGCCTTTAAAGTGATTTAACTATGGCAAGATAGGACATTTTGTAGCCAAATGTCCTTATGAGAATGATGATTACAATAGTTATGAAAAGAAGCTTAAGTTTGGTAAAAAGAAATACTTTGGTAAGGAAAAGAAGACTCATATCTTCAAGAGAAGTTTCTACTCTAAGGAGGATTTAGTTGTTTATCATATGCGAGTGAAGAGGAGTCCTTAAATGATGAGATTTTGTTCATGGATCTAGAAGAAACTATTATTGAAAATCAAGAAGAAGACTACTTTGATGAAGAACAGAAAAAAAGTTGATCTTAGGCAAGAGCTGATAAGTGCTCTGAATGAAATCAAGAAGCTAAGAAAGAAAAATGAGAGTTTAAAGTTGTTACAAGAAGAAAGTGAATAAAAATATAAGAAATCTCAAGTCTTAGAGGATGAAAAAAAGTTGTTGGTAGCTATGAAGATTTAGATTGAAAAAGAAAAGAGAATAGAGGATGAAATCATAAATCAACTAAAGGTTAAAGAAGAAAATTGTGAGAAACTTGAAGCTAAAATAGTTTCTCTCAAGAAGTTAAATAAATCATCTACACCACTGAATAATGAGAAGATAAATCAGAAAGCTTCTATGTCATTGGATGACATCTTAGGCTCACAAAAATAGTCTATTGATAAAGTTGGGGTTGGCCTTAAAGGAGGTCAATGTTCTAAATCTACAAAAGAAGAAAAACAAACATTCATTTGTGATAGCTTAAAGATTTTTATTAAAAACCCAAAAATAATGTTGGTAAATTCCCTCCTACCTCAAGACAAGCACACATGACCAGGTTTAAAATCTATTTCTTTAATGGTTATTGTTATACTTATCACAATGCAATAAATTGTAGAGTGTTTTTTAGAAGAGATTTCAAACTCATGAATAGGAATTATTATTCTCCTTTAAGAAATTACAATGTTATATTTTGTACAAGTGTAATAATTTGGGACATATTGCAAGATTTTGTATGAGTGGTATGGTAGATTTCTCTAAGAAGGTTGATACAAATAACAAAGTAAATGAGGGTACCAAAGTATGAAGAGTGTTTTCTAGAAGAGATTTTAAACTCATGAATATGAATTATTATGCTCCTTTAAGAAAATACAATGTTATATGTTGTAAAAGTGTAATAATTTTGGACATATTGCAATATTTTGTATGAGTGGTATGGTAGATTTATCTAAGAAGGTTGATACAAAGGGAAAAGAAAAGGAGGGTTCAAATATATGGAGGATAAAAGAGAAGCAATTCCTAAGAATCTCTAATTGTGAAAAAAACCCTTCTTGCACAAAATGAGAAGGACATTTGGTATGTTGATAGTGGCTGCTCCAGACATATGACAGGAGATGAGAGTAATTTCTCAACTCTCAAAAAATCTAATGGAGGAAAAGTAAGGTTCAAAGGTAATTCATCAGTGAAGATGGAAGGTAAAGGTACACTCATGTTGAATGATGGAAAGACTAAAGTTGGAAATGTGTTGTTTGCGGAAGGTATAAAACATAATTTGTTGAGTGTTAGTCAATTATGTGATTAGGGACATAGCTTAGATTTTAGTTCAGATTGTTGTAAAATCGGTAAAGATGGTATACACATTGTTGATGCTAGCAGGGAAGTTAACAACTTGTATATTCTTGATGATGTTAAGAGTAAAACATATTGTTTAAGTCAGCTTGATGAAACTTAGTTATGACATAAGAGATTGGCACACATGAAAATTATTAATCTTATTTAGATTAGTAGAAAGGAAGTTGTTACAAATATATCACAACTAACTAGGCCTTCTTACATTGTGTGTAAGGAGTGTCAACTTGGTAAACAAACAAGAAGATGCTTCAAATCAAAGGAGTATCCAGCACTAAGCCTCTTGAGCTGATACACACTAACTTGTGTGGTCCTACAAGAACAACAAGTATGCAAGGTGATAAATATTCCATACCCTTGATTGATAAATATTCACATATGACTTGGGTTACTTCTTTGAAGTATAAATTAGAGGTGAAGTTAAAGGCTTTTAAAGTTTTGGTTAAAAATGAGAAAGGTCTAAAAATCTAGTGTCTGCGTTCAAACAATGGAGGAGAGTTTACATACAAAGACTTCATAATTTTTTGTGAGAAGCATGGAATCAAAAGATAGTATTCGACTAGTAGAACACCTCAACAAAATAGTGTTGTTGAGAGGAAGAATAGATCAGTACAATAAATGGCACATATTAAGTTGAATGACTCAAAAGTGAGTGATTATTTTTGGAAGAAAGTAGTATATATAACTGTCTACATTCAGAATAGAGGGCTGATTAGAGAAAAGCATAACAGGAAACCATATGAAGTATGAAATGGTAAGGCAACATTTGTTAAGTATTTTAAAAATTTTGGCATCCCTTGTTATATTAAGAGGAATGAAGACAATCTTGGTAAGTTTGACCCTAGAGTTGATGAAGGTATCTTCTTAGGATATTCTACCAAGAGCAAAGCTTATAATGTTTTAACAATAGATTGCATAATATTTTTGAAAGCACTAATGTTAAAGTTCATAAGATTTCTAACACTTGTGAAAAGTTGCAAGGTTGTGAGATAGTACAAAATGATGAAGCTGAAAGTGTTGATCAACAACCTTTGTCTGGTATGCAAGTTGGGACAACAAGTAATAATATTGGATATATTATTGAAAATAGTCAAAATGAAGTAGTTGATACACATCCTAATAGTGGAGAAATAGATAATATATTTGGAACAACAGATGTATCAACTAGATACACACCTTCTCATGATCAAGATAAGACTAATTTTAAAACTTTTTTGAAGACTCCCTCTAAGTTTGTTCAAAAGAATCATCCTATAGATCATATTTTGCAAGAGGACAAACCTAGAGATATAAGAAGAAATGTTAATTATTATGACGATGATGACATCTCTTTGTTGTCCATGATTGAGCCAAAGAATTTTGAAGAGGGAGTAGAAGAAAAACAGTGGGTAGGAGCCATAAAAGAGGAGCTTGATCAAATTTAGAATAGAGGAGCTTGGGAACTTGTTCCTAGGCCCAAAGACAAGAATGTAATAGGCACAAAATGGGTCTAAAGAAATAAATTGAATGAAGATGGTCCAATTGTTAGAAACAAGGCAAAGCTTGTGGCAAGGGTTATGCTTATGTAGAAGGTATTGACTTTGATGAAACCATTGCTCCTATTGCATGTTTAGACGTAATTAGAATGTTCTTATCTTTTTCTCCTTTAGGCTTTAAGATTTTTTAAATGGATGTCAACTTTTCTTTTCTCAATGGAAACTTGAATGAAGAAGTGTATATAGAACAACCTGGTGGATTTGTTTTATCAGAAAATCAGAACTATGTTTGTAGGTTGAAAAAGGCTCTTTATGGCCTTAAACAAGCTGCACGTGCCTTGTATAACAGACTTGATAGTTACCTATAGAAGTAGGGATTCATAAGAGGGATAGCAAATAATGATCTATTTTTCAAAGAAGAAGGTAATTGCATGCTAATTGTAGTAGTTTATGTTGATGATCTAATTTTTGGTAGTGATTATGTAGAAATGTGTAAATTTTTTGCTACCAACATGAAGAAAGAATTTGAAATTTCCATGTTGCATGAGTTTTCTTTCTTCCTTGTCTTATGAATTCATCAATCTGATAAAGGTATTTTTATCTCTCAAAAAAAGTACATTAGAGAGATGTTGAAAAGATTTAGAATGGAGGATTGTAATCTTGTAAGTACTCCTATGGTTAACAAGATGCAAACTTAGTAAAGATGACGAGTCTCCAAATCTTAATCAAATGTTTTATATGTATATGGCAGGAAGCTTGTTATAAAATACAACAACTAGACTTGGCATTATAAAAGTTGTTGGCTATATTGCTAAATTTCAGGCCACTCCTAAGGATACTCATGTTCAAGCAATTAAGAGGATCTTAAAGTATCTTAAGGGTACTATGGAATATGGCTTATGGTATCCTAAAGACAATGATTTTACACTTACAACTTATACAGATGCAAATTGGAGTGGTTGGGTTGATGATAGAAAGATCATAAGTGGAGGTGCTTTCTTTCTTGGTGGTTATCATGTATATTGGTTGAGCAAAAAGCAGGCTTCTATTTCACTGTCTACAACTGAAGTGGAGTATAGTATAGTAGTGTCTTATTGCACATAAGTTATTTGGATGAAACAAACACTGAAATATATAAAGGTAGAGTATGATCGTCCTATATCTATCTTTTGTGACAATACAAATGCGAATAAAATATCTAAGAATCCTGTAATCCACTCTAGAACTAAGCGTATTCCTATTAAGTATCATTTTTTATGGAACAAGTTAGTAATCATCAAGTTAAGTTGGAATATGTTTCTTTTAAAGAGTATATTGTAGATGTGTTTACTAAGCCCATACCCAAGGAAATGTTTGAATTCTTGTGGGAGAAGTTGGGAGTGATTTCACTCCATCACTAAATTGCAGATTGGACTCAAGGGGAGTGTTTATTGTTGCATTTTATACCCCATTTTTCTTTTGAAAATTGAGTCTAGTCATTGATGTCAAAGGGGGAGCAGTGTGTTTTTATGCCAATCTTTTTGTAGATGGAGTTGCCATCAATGACAGAGGGGGAGTTTGTTGCATATTTTGTCATTGATGTCAAGAATGACTGTCATTGTTTAGTAAAAGAGTGTTTTGAATGGAGAATGATTTGAACTACTTGAGTTGTCTGAATGTGTTATTGAGGTACTTGAGCCTCTTTACCTTGTTTGAGCTACCTACTTTTGATATTAAGCTAGTTGGTTGCTTGGTTGAGCTACTTGAGCTACTTGCCTCCTTGGTTGAGTTGCCTACTTGTGAACTTGCGTTGGCTAGTTGCTTTGTTGAGATGCTTGAGCACCTTACCTATCTAGTTGAGCCTCCTACCTATCTATTTAATATTCTTGGGTGTCAACCTGAACTAGTTGCCTATCTACTTCACCTGCCAACGTTTATATATTGTGACACATCATCAGTTTGAATGTTCAGAAATTGACTTTTATGTAATTAAATATGCACTCTCATATTTCAAAATATTTTGCGGTGCTTCCTCCTATATTTCAATTGGGGCTTGGATGCCTTTGTATTGCCTCTTTGTGTTGGATGACTCTTTTCCATACATAGTGTGATGTCTATTTCCTTGCAGGGTCTTAATTGTTATATGAGAAGAAATAATTGTATGGTTATAGTCAAGTATTGTTGCCAAGTTGTATGTGTTGGATTTCAAATATGCTAGAGTCATTTTCTTATAAAGGATCACGAGTCATTTTCTTTTGGGACAATGATCATTTCTATTTCTTAAAAATTGTTGGGTGTTAAATATATGTAGGTGTGTATTCATTTATTGGGTGGATGGATTCTAAATGGTTGATGAATAATATCTTCGTAGCATATTGCAGTTGTGGATTTGATAAAAGTCTAATGGAAAAGATTTTGTTTACCAATATCTATTAAAAACCTAAGAATCATTTCTCTAATATATATCTATGGTAGAATTTCCTTAGTTTTTTTTTGGTTTTCGAAAGAGGTTGGTGTTATCGGGCTGACAAAAAAGAAGGGTAATTTCTAAATATCTTATTTTGAAGGTGAAATTGTAATAGCAGTGACTCATAGTAGATGTATCCAGTTGACTAAGTATGCACTTTGATCTTTGAGACATATATATTGGATGTTGTGAATAAAGTGAAGATTCTCATTTTGAGGAAAGGGGTGTTATCTGGTTCATTGAAGACATATTTAAGTGTTTTGAAATTAGAAGTTGATCATATTATGTGTGAAGTATATTTTTTTTAAAAGGTGCAAGAGGATTTTTATTTTTATTTTGAGAATGAGAGGTATTCATTTGTAGAATTGTTAGCTACTTCAAAATTGGTGTAGGGTAGTATGTTGTCAAGCAATTGTTAGCTGTGTGAAGGAGCAGTGCGTTGAAGGTGTTTGTTCAGGGGTCGTACTATTTGCTAAACCAAAGATATTTTTGTTTTTATGTACTGCAAGCTCATATCTTTTGATATCTCTACTACTATAAATTTAGAGTGTTCGAAGTTGGTGCTTTAAAGAGTTAGTGGTTTCTATGGGTTGGTTCTAACATTTGTATTTCGGGTTGGTGTCTATTTTATTTAATGAAAGCTATTATATGTTGTGGTATTTTACTTGAAAGGGTTTTCCATGAGAAATAGGGTCTTAATGCTTTTATGGTTGCTCTTGTTAAGCATTTATCTGGTTTCATATCTTTAAAAAGTTCAAAGTTATGAAATACTGATTCACCCCCCTCCCTCTCAATATTTCGTGTGTGCTCTTCAAATTTGAGGTGTTGATGACATTGTGTCAAACAAAGGATTGACAAATTAGTGTTACCATATTTCCACAATCCATGCTAATATTCAGTGATTAGCTTCTGGATTTGATTGTGTATACCAATATTTATCATAAACGTTTCGATTCAATAGTTTTTTTTTGTTTTGAGGTTTCTTGTATTGTTTTGGGTGATTTTATTTATTTATTTTTATCCTTGTTCTTTGTACCCCTTCTTACCCTCCACCTCTTTTTATTCCTTATTAGGTTTGTAACTTACTATCTTTCATCTCCATGGTATTCTTGTTCATCTTGATGATGAATCACAGAGTGTGACTCAAAACATTGATGATAAAAATTGGTATACACAATCAAATCTAGAAGCAAATAACTGAAGATTGACAAATTGTTCAAACATTGGTTTTGGGGGAATTTTTTAAGTTAAAGAACTACATGCTCTCTTTAAAGGCATTTTTATCTCTTTTTTTGAAATGGGATCCTATTCTAAGACTTGATTTGTTTGAACTTGTTGTGAGACAATATTTGTTTACTCATGTGCTAAAACCAATTGTAGTTATGAGTCATTCATTAGGGATTGGTACTTATAACTTTATGCAAGTTTTTCTATATTGCATCTAAAGTACCTTAGAGGATCCTTAAATATTAGTTTGTCCAATTTTTTCTTACCTCTATGATCATTCATTGTCTAATCAATTTCTTTTTGGGGAACGTTTGTCAAAGAGAAATGAGCCTCATATGAGGATTTTGAATCTGAAGATGAATTTGATTAGACATTTGAGTGTGACTCTTGTCAAAATTTTGAGGGTGATCCAGGTCGAACATAACGAAAAAATAGGTGAAAAACTGGTTGAGTATTTGATCAAACACTTATTTTTCTTGATCTAGGTCAACACCTAGTTGGACATTTAAGGGTGATCTTGGTTGAACACTACCAAATCCTGGTTGCATGGGTAGGGAAATCAATTGAAATTTTGGCTATGGCTCTAATTGAACTATACCAAATTTTGGTTGCATGCTTGGGGATGGGACCATATTAGGACTTTAGTCAAGACCTAGTTGCATGATTTTACCCTATTCTTGTGTTGGGTTGAACTTTGATCATTTTGGTTTGTACTTTCATTGTGTATTATCTATTGGACCAAACATAGGTTAATATAAAAACCACTTTTGTTGTGTCTTGGACTCTTGGGATCTTATTTCAACCATTGATCTATGCTATATTTTTGTATTTTCACAATTTTTGGATGAAATTAAATGCAACTAAGGGGGGGTGGGGGGGGGGGGGGTAATGCGACTCTAAATGGTGACAATATGTAACCACAAAGGACAACTACGACTAAAATGTGACAATATACAACTTATATTTTTGGAATTTTTCAAGATTTAGGAAGGTACAAATGCAACTTAAGGAGGAAAAATACAACCTATGTTTTTGGTATTTGGGGATTTTGAAGACATTGGAAATACAAATCTAGGGACGTAACCTTAAGAGACTAAAATGAAGTTAAGAACTTAAAGAATCAAAGAGATGAAATGATGGACAAGAGACAAATTCATACTCGTCACTAGACTGATGAGTTAGGGTTTCGCTAATGGTGATAAAGGACAAAGCTTGACAAGGTCTAGACTCCTTAATAGTAACCTAGTATTTGATCTTGACTTGATTTTTGTTACTTTCAAAACCTTATTTTAGGAATCTAAATACAATCTAAGGACTTACACTAGGAAAATAGAATGACCTAATATGAAGGACTTGAGGCTTGACTATGCAAGAACCTAAGTTTGCGACAACGCAAACTGAGGTAATGGCTAACCTATGACTTCGGAAAATGACAATACAAATTTTAATGTAAGATGAGACCTATGTTTTGACAAGCAAGGGTGAAAGAAATGTTCCCAAATTTCTTGATGCTTTTTATCTCAATTGTTTTGAAGTTCCAATATTTTGAGTTCAACAAGGTAACTTTGAGTCTCCAATGTTTCAACTAGTTTGTTGTGACAATTGTGTTTGGATGGTGAGTTTTTGTTTTGATATACAAAATCACTGCTAGCACAAAATGTGGTGTCCAATCATATACATCTCATCACTCTATAGATGATGGCTACTGAATCCCTTAGGTCTTGGTTGTGGTGGTGGCATGGATGAATATCTATGGGATGTAATGGTTCTTGAGTGAGATCTAAAAGCACCCCTCCACTTGATACCCTCAACAACTCCTCTAATTATCGATGCATTTGACCTAGCCCCTACAACCTTATGTCATAGTCGCTCATTCTCCTCCCCATAGATATCCATCCCTTTTCTCAAGAAATCAAAGATATCCTCATGCCTTCTAATGCTACATTGTGGTCTACAAATGGTCTATGATGATCATGTAATGTTCTCTATTGCAACCATATCTTTGAGATCATGATCCCATTAGGTCATGCCATTATTGGGTACCAAGTACAAGAAATTAGATAAATTAATATTAATAGCATCATCATGTATATCAAAATCAACATCTAAACATCAACTTCATCAAAAGAATCACATCTTCTTACCTGTATCTCCCTTTTTCCACTCGAGATTGACAAAATAAGGAGTAAAGGATATTGTATTTTGCATTGGGTTTGGGGTCATAACTTTACTACTCTCTCCATGCTCATGTAGACTAGGTATCTCATAAATGTGAGGCTAGCGGTGATGATATGTGTGTGTGAGAGATAAGCCTCTATGGGGGTATATCATCATCATCACTCTCCACTACTCCCTTCCCTCTATCCCTTGAAAGTGTTGGGTTGAGATCATATTCTTGGTGGTTATCATGATTAGGGACATAGGCATGTATGTTCTCTTGATCATCATCTACATCATGCTCTCTATCTGGCTCAACCTCTCCCTCAGTATCATCGACATATAATGGTTAAAACCATGGTCTTGGGTCTCCTGTGGTATGGTATTTGGGAAAGATGGGGGAAGGATTGTTGGCCTCTCAGTACATGGTGTAATCTTGCTAAAAATTAACTTCATCAACACTAATATGGGTTGGTGCATCTCATCTCTCCTCCTCCTCTAAATCAGTAAGCTTAATATCTAGTGTTGTCGGTTTAGGCAAAGCTCCAAGTCTTGCAACACCTTGATATGATTGTATGTACATTTGTACTATGGTGGGAACACCATGTATCTAGCCAAAATATTGCATCACTTGATCATAGTAAAATGGTAAAATAATGTAACTATGGTGACCTTCCAACAAACAACCCCATTGCATCCTCTTCAATTGTCTATGCTATTTGAACCACTGCATCATATTCCTATAAGGCCTCTAGGTGATGTTTGCAGACTGTAAATGATCAAATATAATTCTCCAATATAACAAATCTCCTCCCTACCAAGGTCTCCCACATGGGCATGCATTTTCTTGTGGATTGTCAAAGGTGATATCCATATGGAATCTCATTAGCCTGATACATCCTAGGTGCTCAAATATCCTAACCTAGAGGAGAGTGCAAGCCATCAAACTCTTCACCTCATAATACACATATTTTTCAAGGTCATGATAGGAATATGCAAACATACTATATCCCCATGCATAAATAGTCCAACTCTCTTCCATCCCTCGTATAGTATGAACAAGACCTCTTGGAAGGTGAAGGCCTCACCCATCTAGTGCAATGAATAGAGCTATGGTAGCAATGAGTATCCTCTAGAGAAGAGGAATTTCTCCGGTAGTATGCAGTAGTCACCATATGAAAGTTTGGCCTCTTATGTCTCTAGGTGTATCCCAAACAATACAATATATTTGGTCCTCTACTATCATAGTAGGAGAATGTCACCCATCCAATCTCATGGCTTGACCTTGTATTCGAAGCCATATAATGTGATACACATCCACTAGTGTGACTGTCATATCTCTCATAAAAAGATAGATCATAGAGGTGTTTGCATCCCACTGATCCATCAAGGCCATGAGTATTACATCATTATATCACATATTAGGCATGTGATATACCCAATCAAGTCCTATATCTTGAAGTGACCTTCGTTCCTTTGGCACAAGCTCTCCAATCTGACTATGAAGATATGTGTAAGTTTGATCGCTTGTATACTCTCACATCGAGGGAATTAATTGCAAACACAAGGAATTAGTGACTTTTATCATCATTTTTGGCATCAAATTCTTTCTCTCTCTCTCTCTCTCATCACTATTGTAATCAGTGTTAGGATAACCGATAAATAACTAAGAGTGGGGGTGAATCAGTTGTTAATATATTATGTGAATTAAATAACTTAAAACCTTATATCGGAATAACTGATACAACTTTAAAGCATAATTGAAAACCAGAGAATCAATACCATGCAACCATAACACATAACACCATGATTCAATTATGTGTAAAACCCAATAAAGAGAAAAACCATGGTGGGAAACCCTACCCACAGTCAGATAATACTTCTATAACAAGTATATGATTACAATAGGGCCTTGCACATGCAAGAAGGAAAACTACCTAGAGTGCACTGCTCATCACAATGGAATCTCACTAACTACATATATGTCAACCACCTCAAAATATTTGGACAATAATCCAGAGAGAAGAACTGCTTGTGATAGCATCAAATATGCCAGATTATAGTTCTAGTTAAGCTCAATACCAGAGGTCTAAAACCTCTTACATAAACCCAAATCGATCACCTATGGTCGACCAAATCCTCTGCACAAATGATTATTACATTATTTACTCCTCTCCCATACGTACATGATCTAAAATGAGATCTTACATATATTTATACCAACTCGGGACCTAACCAATTAGGTCGGCCACCCAAATGATAATTCAATAGATCCATTACATAATTCTGAAATAAAAACATAAAGCATGTCGACCCAAGGCCAAACAAACATCATCCAATCAATAAAACATCCCGGAAATGCATCGGAGGATCCACCAACACGTTACATAAAAAATGATCCATAACCTAGATAGCACCAGACCTAATTTAGATCCACACATGCCAAATCAATGACACCAATCAGCCAAGGCATGAACACAATCACCATCAACATCTTGAATCCCTTCTAGAAGCTGCACCAACACCACTTATGCATTATATCAAAGATCTTCAATAAAGCTCTGCCGGTGAAATCCTTACCGAACCTTCAAAGAAGGCTTAATAGAACATAAGATATCATCTGATCATTAAGTCAATACCAATTGATTGAAATATACTTTAGAAGCATATGAATCATCCATACAAACTTATTCCATCATCCAGATCATACCGGTGACAGTCAACTGATAATCTTCCCAATCCAATCCTTCTACTAGAAGTCGGTAAACAACCATAGGAGCTAGTGTTGACATCAATGCAACACATAATCAATTCCATCATATCACCAACAATATCCCCCTTTGGCATTGATGGCAACACTAGATGTGAAAAAAATCCAAGTTCCAAGAAATGCCAAACAAATCTCCCCCTATGGAAGACTGCCAACAATCTCCCATAAAATGATATAGCAATGAAGCTCTGAACCAAAACTGAATAAAAAGACCAAATAATGCCAAACTCCCCCTAAGAAGTGCAATCAATCTGAAAAATAAATAGCAATGGTTTTTCACATATATTCCCCCCCCCCCTTTGATAGCAATGCCAAAGATATGACATAGATATCAAACATAAAATGAAAACTCTAAATCTCAAAGCTGACTACTCCCTCTAAGTAGTAGCAATATTTCATCAATCTAGAGCAAAAGATAGCTCTGATAATGCATCCTGGATTGATGCACGTCTACATCATTTAAGTCTCTATCAAAGGGGTAGAAACCCCCAATCGGTCTATCAAATACTCAAATGATTCCCACAATAAAGTTTTAGTGAAGATGTCCGCTATCTATTCTTTAGTGTTCACATAAACCAATCTAACTTCTTTTTCTTCCACCTTTTCCTTCAAAAAGTTATACTTGATTGATATGTGCTTAGTCTTGGATTGAAATAACGGATTCTTGGATATGTCAATAGCTGCAGAGTTATCACAATGAATAACAACTGGATCATTACAACTCACTTGTATATCCTTCAACATCTTCTTCATCCATAGAACTTGAGTACAATTAGTTGCGGCTACAACATATTCAACTTTAGCAGTAGATAAAGAAATGCATGACTTCTTCTTGTTGATCCATGAAACCAACTTCTTCCCAAGAAATAATGCTCCACAGGATGTGCTCTTCCGGTCATCAAAATCACCTGCCCAATCAACATTTATATATGCACATAAAGTAAAGTCATCATCTTTAGGGTACCATAAACCATATTCAGTTGTTCCTTGCAAATACCAGAATATCCTTTTTATTGCACTTTCATGATTTTCTCTTGGATTACTTTGAAATCTAGATACAATACTAACTACATTCATTATATCTAGTATCTTCTAAGTTAAATATAGCAAACCACCAATCATGGATTTATATCTTGTAGAATTTACTGGAGGGGATACATCTTTAATTGACAATTTTTCACTTGTAACCATAGGAGTAATAACCGGTTTGGAATTTTCCATTCCAAATTTCTTCAACAATTCCCTTAGATACTTAATTTGACAAATAAAGATGCCTTTTTCAATTTGAGTAATCTGCAAACCTTTTATAAAATCAAGCTTCAAAAGATACTTATCCAACCTTGCATACCAAGCTCTAGGAGCCTATTTTAATCCATATAGAGCTTTCCTTAATCTGCAAACCATATTTTTGTCATTTGTCAATAAAAATTCATTAGGTTGCTCAATAAAGACTTCCTCTTCAAGTTATCCATTCATAAATGCACACTTAACTTCCACTTGATAGACCTTGTAGTTCTTATAGGCTGCATAAGCAAGAAATATTCTAACAACTTCAATTCTAGCTACCGGTGCAAAAGTTTCACCATAATCAATTCCTTCCTTCTGAGAATATCCTTTGTAGTCTGATCTAGCCTTGTTTCTTACAATTTGTCCATCCTCATTCAATTTATTTCTAAAAACCCATTTAATTCCAATAACATTCTTATTTTTTAGGTCGGGGAACTAAAGCCCAAGTATTGTTCTTTTCTATTTGAGCTAATTCATCTTCCATAGCTTTCATCCAACATTCATCTTTACAAGCTTCAATTACTGATGTTGGTTCAAGATGAGAAATGAAACATACCTCTCTATTTGCCAATCTTCTCCTTGTCATAACTCCATTGTTTTTGTCTCCAATGATTTGATTTTCAGAATGATTTAGCCTTACATACCTTGGTATTTTCTGAGTTTCAGGTTCTTTGTGCTGCTCTTCAGTTACAGTTGATTTTTGTGATGATGTTGGGGTAACTGGTTTAGTATTCTATTCCAGTATAGGCATACTAGATCAGTTGTGATCATTTCCACTGTCGGTTCACTATCACAAGATTTAGCTTGGTCTTTGTACTACTCACCCACTTTCACAGTAGCGCTCTCCACAATTCTTTGCAATATTTTGTTATAACATCTATAAGATTTTCTTTTAGTTGAATAACCAAGAAATATTCCTTCATCACATCTAGGGTCAAATTTTCCAATGGAATCATCTCTTTTGATATAATACTTACTTCCAAAGATTTTGAAATACTTGAGAGTAGGGGAATGACCAAACCATAATTCATAAAGTGTCTTACCGATATCTCCTTTGATATGAACTCTGTTGAATTTAGAAACCGTTGTACTTCTTCTCTCAAGTAGATATGAGGCAAATTAACTTCCATCATCATGCTTCTAGCTGCATCCAAAATGTCTATGTTCTTTCTTTCCACTATGCCATTCTGTTGAGGTGTCTGGGGTGCAGATAATTATCTCCTAATGCCATTTTTCTCACAATAGTTGTTGAACTCACCAGATGTGAATTCACCACCTTGATTTGATCTTAGACACTTGATTTTCATCCATGTCTCTATCTCAACCATAGCTTTAAAGATCTTGAATTTCTCAAAGGCTTCAGATTTCTCCCTTAGAAAAATAACCCACATCATTCTATAATAGTCGTCAATGACTAACATAAAATATCTATCTCCTTGAAAGATTCTTGTATTAGCAGGAGCACATATGTCAGTATGAATCAAATCAAGAATATCATTAGATTTATCAGGTATGCTCCTAAAAGAAGTTCTTATTTGCTTACCCATTTGACATTCCTGACATACCAAATTATGAGGCTTCACAATCTTAGGTAGATCTCTAACTGCCTTAGTTAAACTAATCTTTATAATGCAATCAAAATTTACATGACACAACCTCTTATGCCATAGCCAACTTTCATCAATATATGCAATCAAACATGTCTTTTCACCAGAGTTCAAATGAAAGATGTTACCTTTTGTTTGTGTACTGGTTGCAATCTCCAATCCCAATTTGCTAATGATTTTGCACTTTCCATCCTTGAATTGTAATTGAAATCCTTTGTCTACCAATTGTCCTACACTCAAAAGATTATGCTTCAGACCTTCAACATAATGGACACTATCAGTGTTATGCTTACCATCCAATGAAATGGTTCCTCTTCCTTTGATCATGCATGCTTTGTTATTACCAAATCTGACTTGACCACCATCAAATTCTTGTAGGGTTAGAAACATTCTTTTGTCTCCTGTCATATGATGAGAATATTCGCTGTCTATTACCCATTCAACTTTGTCTTCAACTTTTACTGCAAGGGCCTTTTCCTCATTTATGATAACCGGTTCTGAATCATCTTCCTTCATAGCATAAAATAACCAGTCTTTTCCATTACCGGATCCACTAGCTGAATCTCATGTCGTTTCTTCTTCTAAGTCATCAGTTACTCCTTCCTCATCAACATAGTAGCATGATTTTTTCTTGTCTCTCCTATACTTATACTTGATCTAATATTCAGGGTTAGGCTTAAAAGATCTTGCTCTTTCTTCCAATTTTGAATTCCCTTAAGGACATCTAGATGCAAAATGACCTATCTTATTACATGCAAAACATTTGAAAGGATATTTTCCTTCATACTTAATTCCTGGCAGACCTTTAGGTATCCTTCTAGAAAATAGGGCTTCAAGTTTCTCAAGCTATTCATCTTCTTTCCTAATCTCTTCCTATTATTTTGCATACAAAACTGTCCAATCTTTCTTGCTGGTTGATGATGTAGATGCCTTAAATGTAGTATCAATCCTTGCAGCTCCTGGAGGACCAAATTCTTCAAGCTCAAAAGCAGATATCTTCCCAACAAGAGTATCCCTATTGACAGAAGAATTAGGCATGGTTCTTAGCTCATTAATTGTAGTTATCTTCATCTTAATGTCGGTGAAAAAACCCTTAAACACTTTTGAAACAATCTCTTCCTCACTCAGAGATCCACCACAACATTGAATTCCTAATACAATTTCATTTACCCTTTCCATGAATGTAGAAATTATTTCATCTTCCTCCATTTTCAAGCTTTCATATCTTACCCAGTAACATTCAAGTTTTGCAATTTTAATAGCAGGATCACCTTTATTCAGAGTCTCCAACTTGTCCCAAATAGCTTTTGCCAATGATTTATCTGATAGTCCCATGATTCACTAATCTAATAAGGTGCTTGGGGATTCTCTAGCTCTGCAATCATTTTCAATTTTATTTTCCAAGTCTACCGGTACAAGATTGCTAGATGTGAGATCATGAGGAGTGTAACATTTTTGAGTTATTTTCCAAATTTCCTTTCCAATGCATCTTAAATGAATCTCCATCTAAATCTTCCATACTCCATAGTTTGTTCCATCAAGCCTAGGGTTGTCCTTCCAAGAAACAATAGTTGAACTGTTAGTTGCCATAGGATCTTCCTCACGCAGTTAAGCTTCTGCAAAAAGAGGACCAGGCTCTAATACCAATTATTAGGATATCTAGTGAACAACTAAGAGGGGGGGTGAATAAGTTGTTAACAGATTATGTGAATTAAAGAACTTAAAACCTTATTCCAAAATAACTGATAAAGCATTAAAGCATAATTGAAAACCATAGAATCAATACCATGCAACCATAACACATAACACCATGATTTTTATGTGGAAAACCTAGTAAAGGGAAAAACCATGGTGGGAAACCCTACCCACAGTCAGATGACACTTCTAGAACAAGTATATGATTACAATAGGGGCCTGCAAATGTAGGAAGGTACACTTCCTACAGCACACTTCTCATCACAATGGAGTCTTACTGAATATAAAGATGTCGACTACCTCAAAATATTTGGAAAACAATCTAGAGAGAAGAACTATCGATAATAGCATCAAACATACAAGATTACAAATTCGGTTAATCTCAATACCGGAGGTCTAAAACCTCTTACATAAACCCAAATCGATCACCTATGGTCAACCAAATCCTTTGCACAAATGATTATTACATTATTCGCTCCTTTCCCATACATACATGATCTACAATGAGATCTTACAAATATTTGTACCAAGCTAGGACCTAACCAATTAGGTCACCCACCCAAATGAAAATTCAATAGATCCATTACATAATCTTGAAATAAAAACATAAATCATGTCGGCACAAGGCCAAACAAACATCATCCAATCGGTAAAACATCCTAAAAATGCATAAGAGGATCCACCAACATGTTACATGAAAACCGGTCCATAACCTAGATAGCACCGAACCTAAATTAATTCTACACATGCCAAAGAAATGACACCAATCAATCGAGGCACAAACACAATCACCATCAGCATCCCGAATCCCTTCTAGAAGCTGCACCAACACCACTTATGCATTACATCAAAGATCTTCAATAAAGCTCTGTTGGTGAAACCCTTACCATACCTTCAAACCAGGCTTAGTAGAACATAAGATAGCATCTTATCACTAAATCAATACCAACTGATTGAAACATACTTTAGAAGCATATTAACCATCCATACAAACTTATTTCATCATCCAGATCATACCGGTGATAATCAACCCATTTCAATCCTTCTATCGGAAGCCGATAAACAACCATAACAGCTAGTGTTGACATCAATGCAACACATAATCAATTCTATCATATGGCCAACAATCAGTGTATGCCTCATGGTGTCCATTTTTGGACCATGGTGTCCATAATGGACCATGTTACCTAGGTCGAACAATGGTTCCCAATTTAGGGGGTACATGTGACAACCTATGATTACATGTAAAAATCAAATCTCAAAATCAACAAAATCAAAAGTAGGGTCGAATAGGATGTCCTACCTCATGTGTTTGGCCACCCTAGTTGAGCACTCATCTCATAGCCTCCATCATCATGGGATGATGTGTTCATCTACTTGGGATATTGACCTTAGTAGACCTCTCTACACTAAAGACAAAAGATGAATAAGACAAGTGAATAGTGAAATTTTAACTATTTAAAGGTATGTTTCTCTCTAAACCACTAATTTGGCATAAGTCCCTAAAATTTCATATCTTGAGATAGAGGACTTTGATTCGCATGTTGTCTATTACGTTGCAATTATGATTCAATCTTCTTTCTTCCCAAATTCCCATTGAATAGTTTTGATTCCATACAAAAACCTCATTGAAAGTGTTTGTGATCACCTATACTTTACAATTCAATGTAGTAAACATGATACCCTACTCTACCTCCTAATTAGTAAATAGAAGTAGGGGGGGCATGTAGCTACCCTCAAATTTTGTCACTCTTAGTAAATATTCTAGGTTATTTTGGTTTTGACTAACAAAGTGGTTTTGTAGAATATGCTTCCTAACATTATATTGTAGGTACTACTACACTAGGAGCTTCGTTTGACACATTTGTGAACAAATGTTTATTGTTCTATACTTTAGCTTGCATATACACATAGTTTCATATGACTGTGGAAGTGGGGGCTAAATGTAGCATCATAAGTTGTACAACTTTAATTGAAGTGTCAAATTTTACAAACTCCTAACACTCCTAACGCTCATTTTAGTATGTATCATTGTACTATGCATTATAGGACCTTTCTACGCATTTAATTAATAATTAATTCAAGAATATGAGTCCTCTCTTAATTTAAATAATTTTTTATGGGTAATTGTTGATAATTTATATTAGAATAACAAGATTTAAACCTAGTCTAAACCAGGTGAGACTACATCAAGGGAGCCCCATCCCTAGATCAACAAGGCACCATAGTGCAAGACCCTTTAACATGTCAAAAATTACATATAGGTTTTGGCTATGCCCTTATCATGAGAATTGAGTAGCATATTGAAAGAAGCATCCTCCTTAACTCTCTTGTCTCTCTTCCTCTTCACCTCTATCATCCTTCCTCCTGGTCCCTAGCTTCCTCCATCTCTATCCTAGATTCATCACTAGGAATATGCCTAGTGTTCGGGCTTCTTGCAAAGTTGTGAATTCCATTATTCTCCACAACATCACAACCTCTTGCCTTTGGACAGGGTACAACCTTCAATCCTTGATTTCTACCCTTCCTAGATTTGATATCTTTAATACCAATATCAACATCAGCATTAGCCAAAATCCCAAAATCTCAATCAGGTTTGAAAGGAGTTTCTTCACACTAGGATGTGTCATGAGAAACACCCATCTCCTTTCAGGCATGAGGGGGACCATCTTAGTGGGAATCAGAAACATCTTTCCACCACGTACCCTTCTTTTTTTATTTTTTCTATTCATAGCTTGCAACTATGTGACCCAATTGGAAGCATTAATGATATCTAAAGGGAATGCCCTTATAATCCACTAGTTGCAACCAATTTCCTTCTCTAGACTTTGGATGTAAATTAGCAGGAAAACCCTTTTTTAAATCCATCTCAACTAGGATACAGGTAAAGGTTGTATGTTGAAACCCTAGGGACTCTTTGTCTACTCCCACAAATTTTCCCAAAGAGTCACCAATAGCCTCGAAACACGACTCAAACCAAAATCGTAAAGGAAGGTAAGGAAGTCTTACCCACGTTGGGACTTTGTCAAAAGATTATGTGGTGGGATTGAAGGATCGATACCATAGTTTAAGACCTAGCAAAAACTTGTCTTGCCAACTCCATTGGTACTTACAAAGGACCTTCTTCTGATCGAGTTCATTGTCGAAAATGACCACGAAATGATCTCTTGCTCTTGAGAAAATCTGGTCATCCCCATGGGGGCGTCACTAGCTAGGCAATATTATATCACACACATTCATATTGGGGGGTTTAATATCCCAAAAATGAGGGTACAATATATTGCCTATCGGTAAAAATAGGGGGTTTTTAATATGGGCTATGGAAAAAGCAATATTTGGTGAAAATAGGGGGGCTTTTAATTTAGCCTGTGTGTTGGGAGGGGATGACAAAAATGGAGTTTAGGGCAATATTTTTTGAAAATAGGGGGATTATTTAGTATGCCATGAACACATGTGCTATAAACCAAGTTCATTAAGTAAAGCCCCCATGGTCATCCCCCTTATTTATGGGGTTCCAAAACATTGTGATCCATTCATGGAGTTTGCTCAAACTCAGCCAAAACCCCTTGAATCTCATGATCAAACCTAACTAAGAGAAATATTTCTCATTTTCTTTAACTTCATTAACTATCTCAGCTCCCCTAGATGCAGTGTCCACCTTTTTGCCGTCAGGATACCCTAAAAGTTATCTCTACACTTTTTATTACTCCTACTACCCACCAAAACCCTCCTCGAGATCTTGCACCAGAGAAATCTTCCTTCTTCCTTCCCCCCACACCCTAAAAAACATTCCTATAAAAATCCTTTCTATTTTTGGTGCTGCAACCAAGCCCTTCTCTCACGATGCATCCATTAGAATTCACATTCATGAATGGCACTAAAAAGGGTATCATCCATTCCTCCTTGTCATCGGAAGAGATGGTATCACCATCACCTCTTGTCTTGTGACTAGACGTTGAGTAAAAAACCCTATCTATGAAAGGAAACAACAACACCATAGCTAAATACCACGAGAGTTCTAGATCACCTCTCTTAATTTAAATCTCACCACACTCTTATTTGGGCGCTTAATTTTAGGTGTACCATTTATTTCTGATTATTTAAATTAATTTCAAGTGTAATGCCTGCCAAAATACCCTACAGAAATATAACCATCTAACATGCAAATAGAAATATATTTTTTTAACATAAACTAATGCATCGCACATATAACTCAAATTAATATAAAAATCTAATCTAACATCATTTAATCATACACATAATCAACTTACAATCATGATCATAAGAACATAATTACACAAGCAGTAATAAACAACATCTCATAGACTAACTATTGGTGTAATTATTTATTCATGTTGGATATAATTACACTTTACTTAAGTTTACTTAGGTACATGCACAACATTGTAGTTTGCATATGATACACTTAGGGAGATGTGCATACATTAAGAGTGTGTATGAAATGGTTCCTCTTCCTTTGATCATGCATGCTTTGTTATTACCAAATCTGACTTGACCACCATCAAATTCTTGTAGGGTTAGAAACTTTCTTTTGTCTCCTGTCATATGATGAGAATATTCACTGTCTATTACCAATTCATCTTTGTTTTCAACTATTACTGCAAGGGCCTTTTCCTCATTTATGATAACTGGTTCTAAATCATCTTCCTTCATAGCATAAAATAACCAGTCTTTTCCATTATCGGATCCACTAGTTGAATATCCTGTCGGTTCTTCTTCTAAGTCATCAGTTACGACTTCCTCATCAGCATAGTAGCATGATTTTTTCCTGTTTCTCCTATACTTATACTTGATCTAATATTCAGGGTTAGGCTTAAAAGATCTTCTTTCTCTTTCTTCCAGTTTTGAATTCCCTTAAGGACATCTAGATGCAAAATGACCTATCTTATTACATGCAAAACATTTGAAAGGATATTTTCCTTCATACTTACTTCCTGGCGGACCTTTAGGTATCCTTCTAGCAAATAGGGCTTCAAGTTTCTCAAGCTCTTCATCTTCTTTCCTAATCTCTTCCTATTATTTTGCATACAAAACTTTCCAATCTTTCTTGCTGGTTGATGATGTAGATGCCTTAAAAGCAGTATCAATCTTTGCAACTCCTAGAGGACCAAATTCTTCAAGCTCAAAAGCAGATATCTTCCCAACAAGAGTATCCCTATTGACAGAAGAATTAGGCATGGTTCTTAGCTCATTAATTGTAGTTATCTTCATCTTAATGTTGGTGAAAAAACCCTTAAGCACTTTTGAAACAATCTCTTCCTCGCACAGAGATCCACCACAACATTGAATTCCTAATACAATTTCATTTACCCTTTCCATGAATGTATAAATTATTTCATATTCCTCCATCTTCAAGCTTTCATATCTTACCCGATAACATTCAAGTTTTGCAATTTTAATAGCAGGATCACCTTTATTCAGAGTCTCCAACTTGTCCCAAATAGCTTTTGCCGATGATTTATCTGATAGTCCCATGATTTGCTAATCTAATAAGGCGCTTAGGGATTCTCTAGCTCTGCAATCATTTTCAATGTTCTTTTCCAAGTCTACCGGTACAAGATTGCTAGATGTCGGATCATGAAGAGTGTAACGTTTCTGAGTTATTTTCCAAATTTCCTTTCCAATGCATCTTAAATGAGTCTCCATCTAAATCTTCCATACTCCATAGTTTGTTCCATCAAGCCTAGGGTTGTCCTTCCAAGAAACAATAGTTGAACTGTTAGTTGCCATAGGATCTTCCTCACGCAGTTAAGCTTCTGCAAAAAGAAGACCAGGCTCTAATACCAATTATTAGGATATCTAGTGAACAACTAAGAGCGGGGGTGAATAAGTTGTTAATAGATTATGTGAATTAAAGAACTTAAAACCTTATACCAGAATAACTGATAAAGCATTAAAGCATAATTGAAAACCATAGAATCAATACCATGCAACCATAACACATAACACCATGATTTTTATGTGGAAAACTCAATAAAGGGAAAAACCATGGTGGGAAACCCTACCCAAGGTCAGATGCTACTTCTAGAACAAGTATATGATTACAATAGGGGCTTGGACATGCAAGAAGGCACACTTCCTAGAGAACACTTCTCATCACAATGGAGTCTTACTGAATACAAAGATGTCAACCACCTCAAAATATTTGGAAAACAATCCAGAGAGAAGAACTATCGGTGATAGCATCAAACATGCCAGATTACAAATTTAGTTAATCTCAATACCGGAGGTCTAAAACCTCTTACATAAACCCAAATCGATCACCTATGGTCAGCCAAATCCTCTGCACAAATGATTATTACATTATTCGCTCCTTTCCCATACATACATGATCTACAATGAGATCTTACACATATTTGTACCAAGCCGGGACCTAACCAGTTAGGTTGGCCACCCAAATGAGAATTCAATAGATCCATTACATAATCTTGAAATAAAAACATAAATCATGTCGGCCCAAGGCCAAACAAACATCATCCAATCGGTAGAACACCCTAAAAACACATCAGAGGATCCACCAACACGTTACATGAAAACCAGTCCATAACCTAGATAGCACCGAACCTAAATTAGATCTACACACGCCAAAGCAATGACACCAATCAATCAAGGCACAAACACAATCACCATCAGCATCCCGAATCCCTTCTAGAAGCTGCACCAACACCACTTATTCATTACATCAAAGATCTTCAATAAAGCTCTGTTGGTGAAACCCTTACCAGACCTTCAAAGCAGGCTTACTACAACATAAGATAGCATCTTATCATTAAATCAATACCAACTGACTGAAACATATTTCAGAAGCATATTAACCATCCATACAAACTTATTTCATCATCTAGATCATACCGATGACAATCAACTGATAATTTTCCCATTTCAATCCTTCTATCGAAAGCTAATAAACAACCATAACAGCTAGTGTTGACATCAATGACAAAACATCAATGCAACACATAAACAATTCTATCATATGGCCAATAATCAGTGTATGCCTCATGGTGCCCATAATGGACCATGGCACCTAGGTCGAACAATGGTTCCCAATTTAGGGGGTACATGTGACAACCTATGATTACATGTAAAAATCAAATCTCAAAATCAACAAAATCAAAAGTAGGGTAGAATAGGATGTCCTACCTCATGTGTTTGGCCACCCTAGTTGAGTACTCATCTCATAACCTCCATCATCATGGGATGATGTGTTCATCTACTTGGGATATTGACTTTAGTAGACCTCTCTACACTAAAGACAAAAGATGAATAAGACAAGTGAATAGTGGAATTTTCACTATTTTAAGGTATGTTTCTCTCTAAACCACTAATTTAGCATAAGTCCCTAAAATTCCATATCTTGAGATAGATGACTTTTATTGGCATGTTGTCTATTACGTTGCAATTATGATTCAATCTTCTTTCTTCCCAAATGCCCATGGAATAGTTTTGATTCCATACAAAAACCTCATTGAAAGTGTTTGTGATCACCTATACTTTACAATTCGATGCAGTAAACATGATACCCTACTCTACCTCCTAATTAACAAACAGAAGTAGGGGGGCCATGTAGGTACCCTCAAATTTTGTCACTCTTAGTAAATATTCTAGGTTATTTTGGTTTTCACTAACAAAGTGGTTTTGTAGAATATGCTTCCTAACATTATATTGTAGGTACTAGTACACTAGGGGCTTCGTTCAACACATTTGTGAACAAATGTTTATTGTTCTATACTTTAGCTTGCATATACACATAGTTTCATATGATTGTGGAAGTGAGGGATAAATGTAGCATCATAAGTTGTACAACTTTAATTGAAGTGTCAAATTTCACACACTCCTAACACTCATTTTAGTATGTATCATTGTACTATGCATTATAGGACATTTCTATGCATTTAATTAATAATTAATTCAAGAATATGAGTCCTCTCTTAATTTAAATATTTTTTTATTGGTAACTATTGATAATTTATATTACAATATCGAGATTTAAACCTAGTCCGAACCAGGTGAGACTACATCAAGGGAGCCCCCTCCCTAGATCAACAAGGCACCATAGTGCAAGACCCTTTAACATGTCAAACATTACATATAGGTTTTGGCTATGCCCTTATCATGAGAATTGAGAAGCATATTGAAAGAAGCATCCTCCTTAACTCTCTTGTCTCTCTTCCTCTTCACCTCTATCATCCTTCCTCCTGGTCCCTAGCTTCCTCCATCTCTATCCTAGATTCATCACTAGGAATCTGCCTAGTCTTAGGGCTTCTTGCAAAGTTTTGAATTCCATTACTCTCCACAACATCACAACCTCTTGCCTTTGGACAGGTTACAGCCATAAATCCTTGATTTCTACCCTTCCTAGATTTGATATCTTTAATACCAATATCAACATCAGCATTAGCCAAAATCCCAAAATCTCCATCAGGTTTGAAAGGAGTTTCTTCACACTAGGATGTGTCATGAGAAATGCCCATCTCCTTTTAGGCACGAGGGGGACCATCTTAGTGGGAATCAGAAACATCTTTCCACCACGTACCCTACTTTTTTAATTTTTTCTATTCATAGCTTGCAACTATGTGACCCAATTGGAAGCATTAACGATATCTAAAGGGAATGCCCTTATAATCCACTAGTTGCAACCAATTTCCTTCTCTAGACTTTGGATGTAAATTAGCAGGAAAACCCTTTTTTAAATCCATCTCAACTAGGATACAGGTAAAGGTTGTATGTTGAAACCCTAGGGACTCTTTGTCTACTCCCACAAATTTTCCCAAAAAGTCAGCAATAGCCTCGAAACATGACTCAAACCAAAATCGTAAAGGAAGGTAAGGAAGTCTTACCCACATTGGGACTTTGTCAAAAGATTATGTGGTGGGATTGAAGGATCCATACCACAGTTTAAGACCTAGCAAAAACTTGTCCTACCAACTCCATTGGTACTTACAAAGGACCTTCTTCTGATCGAGTTCATTGACGAAAATGACCATGAAATGATCTCTTGCTCTTGAGAAAATCTGGTCATCCCCACGGGGGCTTCACTGGCTAGGCAATATTATATCATGCACATTCATATTGGGGTGTTTAATATCCCAAAAATGAGGGTACAATATATTGCCTATCGGTGAAAATAGGGGGTTTTTAATTTGGGCTATGGAAAAAGCAATATTTGGTGAAAATAGGGGGGCTTTTAATTTAGCCTGTGTACTGGGAGGGGGTGACAAAAATTGAGTTTAGGGCAATATTTTTTGAAAATAGGGGGATTATTTAGTATGCCATGAACACATGTGCTATAAACCAAGTTCATTAAGTGAAGCTCCCATGGTCATCCCCCTTAACTATGGGGTTCCAAAATGTTGTGATCCATTCATGGAGTTTGCTCAAACTCAGCTAAAACCACTTGAATCTCATGATCAAACCTAACTAAGAGAAATATTTCTCATTTTCTTTAACTTCATTAACTATCTCAGCTCCCCTAGATACAATGTCCACCTTTTTGCAGTTAGGATACCCTAAAAGTTATCTCTACACTTCTTATTACTCCTACTGCCCACCGAAACCCTCCTCAAGATCTTGCACTAGACAAATCTTCCTTCTTCCTTCCCCCCACACCCTAAAAAACATTCCTATAAAAATCCTTTCTGGTTGTGGTGCTACAACCAAGCCATTCTCTCACGATGCATCCATTAGAATTCACATTCATGAATGGCCCTAAAAAGGGTATCATTCATTCTTCCTTGTCACCGGAAGAGATGGTATCACCATCGCCTCTTGTCTTGTGACTAGACGTTGAGCAAAAAACCCTATCTGCGGAAGGACACAACAACACCATAGCTAAATACCACGAGAATCCTAGATCACCTCTCTTAATGTAAATCTCGCGACTCTTATTTGATTGCTTAATTTTAGGTGTACCATTTATTTCTGATTATTTAAATTAATTTCAAGTGTAATGCTTGCCAAAATACCCTAGAGAAATATAACCATCTAACATGCAAATAGAAATATATATTTTTAACATAAACTAATGCATCGCACATGTAACTCAAATTAATATAAAAATCTAATCTAACATCATTTAATCATACACATAATCAGCTTACAATCATGATCATAAGAACATAATTATGCAAGCAGTAATAAACAACATCTCATAAACTATCTATTGGTGTAATTATTTATTCATGTTGGATATAATTACACTTTACTTAAGTTTACTTAGGTACATGCACAACATTGTAGTTTGCATATGATACACTTAGGGAGATGTGCATACATTGAGAGTGTGTATGTAAGAGAATATCTACCTTTTATGGTGTGATCTTTATGTTACTTTTATCGTATCCACTTATTGTGGGATGATAATTCTACCTTTGGTGGGTGAGCCACCTCATGTGGAATATTTTACTATTTCTCCTACCTACCCCTTCCTATTCTTGCATCTCATTGAGCCACATGTCATCATTGTGTGCTCTCTTGTCTCTTAGCCTTGCCTTTATAAGCAGGCTCATTTACATTATGTAATTCTTGATGATTTGGTTGATCTTGTTTGCATCTTAATAGGAATACAGTTTATTCTTGTCATATTTTATCTGTCTTGTCATTGTGTTATATATTGGTCTCTTTGATATTGGTTGCTTCAAGAATAATCTCACATGGTATCAAAGTAGTTGGAGAGCCATTACATAGCCTTTGGAGAGATTTTATTGCATTTTTTAAGGAGGTCAAGAGGCAGATCTGAGGAGCAGCATCCTAGACTAGATCCGACCTCCCAATTGTGTTCGAGTGACCGTCTCCACGAATTCTGACTATAAATTCGCCTATGTTGGGTGAAAACCATATTTTGGGCATTGGAGGAAAAATTTAGCCAATTTGGCTAGTGGTATGGATTTTTTCCAAAAAAAATTTATAAAATAAAATAAATATTTTTCTACAAATTTATTTTATTTTCTATTTATTTATATTCACAGTTTTTTAATTTTCATTGAAAAGTTTTGAAAAATATATATATATTTGTATTTGCACAGGGGGGGAGGGGGCGGGGGGTACCCCCCGCCATCGTACCTTGCCTACATTATTATTTGTAGGGACCGTACCTGAGCATGACCCCCATCGACACCCTTGTTTTAACCTCGATAATCCCTATATTCTTCCTGTTGGTTCTATGAACTATTGCTCATCGACCACTGTAACTCCCATTTTTTGACCCGTTATTTGCACCATCGGTCGAGCCCAGCATCTCCTCTGGTGACCCTCCAGAGTTCGTGACCACTTGTCATTGATTTTTATTCTCCTTTCGATCACTGCTCACATCTCAGCTAGCCCCACGCACTGCTCCAGCTCTGGCGTTGTCGTCCCGGACTCCACAAAAACTTCCGGTGTGCCACGAGGGCTCCACTATTTTCCAGCCCAACACCACTGCCAGCCAGCTGCCACACGGCCATCGAATCAATGCCAATGCCTCCACCCGTCCCAAGACAAGTGGTAGCTTTTCATTGGTCGATGTGATGCCCAATCACCCTGCCACGGGGGCCTACACAGTTAGCATTCGTACGGGGCCACATCAGCAACACAACAGAATATGATGCCAACTCAATATGACATGTTGTCACCACCTGGTTGCCACGTTACCTTTGTACCACAAGTGTCATATAGCCATTACGCCACGTAATCATTCCATACAATATCAATTGTACAATCATCATCGTATGAACACCACGTGTCATCACTAGACTAGTCCATGCCATTTGTCTGTACGATACAGACGCCCAGTCAATTGGGGAGGTGAAGTTTTTTCAATGGCTAGATGACCGTCAAATTTAAGCTCCTAAAATTCTTGCATCAGAATTGCATCAACCTTTTTGAATTTTTTTTACCCCCTTTTATTGAGCTTTTCAATTTTGTAGTTCAACTTTGGAAGGCCATATCTTGCTCATTTTGGCTCCTTTTCCTATGCAATGTTTTTTTATTTGAGCTAATTTTTCATGTACTTTCACGTGGTAGTGTTATTTTTTGATTTGGGTTGATAAATTTTTCAAAAAATTCAGTTTTTGGTGATTGTACCTATCCAATATTCCTTGTTTCTACAAATTTTGGGACTCCATTGGGGCTCATACAAACTCCTTTTCATGTGTCATTTTTTTTAAAGTGCATGATTTTTTGTCTAATTTCATAATCAACTATCAGTTTGTAGTGATTTTGAGTGGAACTTTTACTTTAATCTTTTTGGCCAATTTGGCACTTGTATTGCATAGATCTATCCTTTTGATCTTTTGCATTGCACTTCTTATCCTATTGGGGCAAGTTGTGAAAAAACATTAGAATCCCGCTTTTCCATTGTTTGCAAGTGGCCTATTGTACACGCACTACATATAAAGTGCCAAAATCATCATTTTTTTTTAATTTTATTTTTTGGGGGGGTACTTTGATTGAGTGAATTTGGGAAGGAGGGGGGGGGAGGGGTGTCTCTTGTGTTCTTTCATTTTTCTACTATGGGTTCTCCTAAGTTTCTTCTCTTAACTCCTCATAATTATTCTACTTGGAAAATTGATGCATGGAGTGAACTAATGGAAAAAGGATTAACTCAGTACATTGATGGAACTATTGTTGCTCCCATTGATCCTAAGGCTGATCCTAATGATCAATTGGATTGTCTCACTAAGAACATCATTGCAATTGGTACCTTAATAAAGTATGTATCAAAGGATCTCATCTTTCATATTGAGAAATGTACTACAATTAAGGATGCTTGGCAAAAGTTTCAAGACTTGTATGGTCAAGTTGATGAGATTAGGGGATATCAAATTGATAGTGATCTCACCATGTTAGATCCCAAGAACTTTGATAAAATACAACATTATTTCACTAAGGCAAAATATTTGAGGTCACAACTCAAGGATTGTGGCATTGATAATAAGGATACTTTGATCTTCAATTTGATGGGCAAGCTTCCACAAGAATATGCAGCATTTGTTTCTAGTTTCCAAAACCATAGGATGACAATGGGTTCAAGATATCAATGCCTACATTTGATGCTTCCACCAACATGTTGATGATGGAACAAACTAAGTTGATAAGCATGGGCATTCTTAAGACTTCTAAGTCTCAAGCATATGTGGCAACTCAAGGGAACAAAGGAAATCAAGGAAAGGACAACTCAAACAAGAAGAAATGGCAATCAAAGCCTACGGACAAAGAACCACCTTCTCCACAATGAGGAGATTCATCCTCTTCCAAGAAATACAATTCACCAAAGAAGGAGAGACCAACTTGTGCCTATTATAAAAAGGTTGGTCATGAGGAGTGTCGTTGCCATTCTAAAAAGATTGATGAGCTCCTCCATATCCTCAAAAATAACATTGATTTACCTAATACCTATAAGAAAGAGGATTCATCACCTTCCACTTCCTCACAATCAAAGGGAAAAGGACAAGCATTTATGGCAGCAACAAGTGGGAAGACTCCTTTTGGGACAAGAAAAGGACAATCTCTTTGTGCTACTACAAGTCATGATTTAGGGAGATGACTTATAGATTCAAGGGCTTCTCATTATATGGCATCTTCGTAGTCTATGTTTTCTACATTTGAGTCTTGCACCATGATACCAATTTTGATGGGCAATTATACATACATGGATGTGATTGAGAAAGGATCTATTGCCATTGGGGATAACTCCTTCAATGATGTGTTGTGTGTACCCCATTTGACAAACAATCTTCTTTCCATCTACCAAATCACACATGGGGCAACAAAGAAAATTGTGGAGTTCACACCTGAGTGAGTTTTCATTAGAGACTTAGAGAGTAGAGCTATCATTGCGTCTGGGGTTGTGGATCATGCATCTCAGTTATATTCCTTTTCAAATTTTGTTCCTATTGATGAGGATGATTTTACATATGATGATCACACTTCTTGTGATGATTCTAATTTTGAGGAGAACTTTGGGTACTTGAACTTGGGGATTCTCACATGTGACCCCATTCTTGAGCCTTGCATTTCATCTCCTCCTATTGATATCACATCACCTATTGCACTTGATGATGTGGATAGTGCAACAATTTTTTGCCTTCTTGTGATTCAGTACAGCAGGATATATCTTGTCTTCCAGCTTCAATTCATTGGGATGACTACTTGACAGACATTGTAGGTTTGTTTGTGGAATCTTACATTGCACATTTGGGAGACATCATTGATAATATTCATCTTCTCTTTGATGAATATGATCTTTCTTAGATTGTTGCGAGGGAACACTCTGACCCTCTTGTTCATTCTCTACATGATAATTATTTCGGGTTTGACATGATTGTGGATTCTTATGTACATCAGTTGGAGGAAGTCACTTTATCTTTAGAGGAGACATGTGAGTCTTTGGATCATGTTCTACATTATCTCCACTAGATCTTGGAGTGCCTTTTTTAGAAATGTGGATCAATAACCAATTTTGGAGGGGGTAACTTTCAACATCAACATGGGGACACTTGAGTAGTTTTTAGAGACTTCATTAATCATGTGTTTTTTTTCCTACATCTTCCCTTCATGATTGGGGAGACTTCATGGATACACCTTTGGTTTTGTTTCTTCCTAAGGGGAGGAACATTGTTCGATGTTCATGGATCAGTTTGTTCATTCAGCTTTGAGCTTCTGCCATTGGTGCAGATTCTACATTGAGGGGGGGCTTCATGGCTTCTCTTCTTTTCTCATATGGGGGTAACTTTTTCCTCACATGGGGTTTTGTCCTTCATATACTTCTATAAATTTTCTTTGTATAGTTTTCATCTCTTTTGGGGGAGGGTTTTTTCCCATTGGGTTTTTTTCTCTTTCCCCTCTTTATGGGAGATTGCATTTGCATTTGTATGTGAGTACCTAACATGGCCTTGTAGTCAGGACCCATCTTTCATTTCTTAGTTTCATTGTAGAATTAAGCACATTCCTCTAAGTTGCACTTAAGGGGGGGTGTTGGTATAATTATTTATTCATGTTGGATATAATTACACTTTACTTAAGTTTACTTAGGTACATGCACAACATTGTATTTTTCATATGAGACACTTAGGGAGATGTGCATACATTGGGAGTGTGTATGTAGGAAAATTTCCACCTTTTATGGTGTGATATTGTTGTTACTTTATCATATCCACTTATTGTGGGATGATAATTCCACCTTCAGTGGGTGATCCACCTCATCTGGAATATTTTACTATTTCTCCTACCTACCCCTACCTACCCTTGCATCTCATTGAGCCACATCATCATTGTGTGCTCTCTTGTCTATTAGATTTGCCTTTATAAGTAGACTCATTTACATTGTATGTAATTCGTGATGATATAGTTGATCTCTTTTGCATCTTGATAGGAATAGTGTTTATTCTTGTCATATTTTATCTATCTTGTCATTGTGCTATCTATTGGTCTCTTCGACCTTGGTTGCTTCAAGCATAATCTCACACTATCATTCCCTAGGGTATTCCAACACCATTACTTAACACAACTCTAAGAATATGAATATAAATTACATCATAATAACTCTACCAAAACTTATTCCATCTATCATTCCTTCTAGACAAGAACATAGGAAAAAACATCCATTTAACTAAACTATCATGAACATATGCTATTAGAATTCCCAATTAATTTCAACTCATTAGATTCTTTTTAAATGCACCAAATCCAAATGTTCCTATTCCCATATATCTATCAGTAAAGCATTTATATTGCATTTCTACAAGTAGAAGCAGTCATACTTAAACCAATCATTAATCTCATTACATAATTCTTTTATTAAGCCAAGATCAATAAGAGAATGTCTTCTTACAACAAGAACCATATCCACTAACCATGAATCATTTATATGACATAGCTTGCAAGATTGTATTTTTTTTACATCAAGATACATAAACTCCAATCTACAAATATGAATAAATCATGATACATATTATAATAATGTCATTCAATTAATACAAGAGTACTCATCATCTAGTCCAAGGATCGAATGAAAGTTGAAGGGATGAAGAATCCACATCCATGCACATGAGCATCCAACAAAGAGAACATCCCAATGGAAGAAGGCATCAAACCACCTGACCACGTGGAACCAATTAGTAATGACCCCCCATTCTCTAAAGAATGACACAAGGTCCCAAATACAATCTAGACTTAGGATGACACCTAAAAACCAAAGGACACAAACATAGCAATAACCACAACTGGAAAGCAACCACATAAACAATAATCCAAATCACATCACAAGGCTAAATAAAAAGCTTAAAACTCCCAGAGGCTATCCAAAAAAACATGGCATAAGGAACATGGACACATGTAGGGAAGAGTGTCATTGCATGCTATCCTCACACAAAAGGAAGAACTATAGAGTCTCCACCCAGTCACCCTTGATAGTCATGTGGAACCGTCTCAACCTATGAGAGAATCAAGGGAGTTTGGTTTACCATCTCCATGACCTTCACAAGCTCAGTCCAAGTCTCCACTCTAGGGCTATGAGATGGGGCACCAAAATCATTTATTATTTTGTTTAGATGAATCCTAATTACCTAACCCATTTAAATTAATTTTTAAGGTTATCAATTGTTTAAACAAGAAAACTTCCAATGTGTTCTTGGTGGTCTAGACTCCAAGCATCCTTACAAGGAACCTCTTGGCAGGCTATCTCTTGTGACCTCGGCCATCATATGGAATCCCACTCCCCCTAACCATGTTCCAAGACCTTAGAGTAAACAACATCATAAATAACAACAATAAAAGGCTCTTACAAAATGTCCACATAAAGTCCATACAAGAATCCATATAATCCATCTAGATCAAAAGCCATAATACCATAATCTCATATCAATTTCTTATTCAACCAAGAGCCTCATAGGAATATCATGAAGCATAAAGCAAGGCATTATCCCTCTTGATTAATCATAAAGATGCACAATTATCCATAACAAGGCAAAACCATCTTGCTCAGTCCATAAAATAATGTATATAAATATCTGATCATGGAAACCAGCTCTAGAAATCACAGGGAATATGAAAAAATAGCCTCTAGTACAAACACAAACTCAAAAAAATCATCATAAAAAGCCAAAATTGACTAGAAATGGAAAGACAACAGACTAGCGCATATAAAAAATTAAACAGTGCATCTACAGAATACTCTGGCACCTTTACTGACCAGTTTGGCACGTTTGAAAGCCAGTTTGATGTGTATGCACATACAGGTCACTATCTAGCATATGCACCAAATAGGGTAGCGCATTTGCTAACTAAAATGACATATATGCTAATTGATTTAGCGCATTCACAACAGAGGGATATAAAGACTCAGAAATGAAGAATGAAAATTTCATGATTAATTCCAAAATACATTAAGTACATAAAAATGACACCAAGGCCAACCCAAACGGGTGTAATAATTTCAAGAATCAAAGGATTAATTCAGAACTATGAAGTAACAAGCCAAGCAAACACATATATAGGAAGCTCTTCCGGCAATCCATAAATGCAAACTCTTCAATTCAACATATAGCAAGGCAACAAGCCTCCCAAAACAAAATAAATAATCTTAACATAGTGCATCCAAAGGCACAACAAAAACAAGGGACACTAACAACTCCCAAAATAGACACAATCACTTCATGACAATATAGAGGAAGATAGAAGAAAAAACCATTTAAGACAAAACAACAAAAATCCCTTCCGGAAAATAAAATCATAATGTTATATTAATCCCAAATAGTATATATATATATATATATATATATATATATATATATATATATATATATATATATATATATATATATATATATATATATATTCACACAACAAACCCAATTTCATCCCTGCAGGCAATCCTTTCCAGACAATCTTTCAAAAACAAAATGCAAGAAGGTAGAATTCCACCAACCTCAAAAAATTGAAGTTATGGACAAAAAATACGAAGAAGCACAAAATCCACAATCCAACATAATCCAATCCAAGATCCAATCCAATTCCAAAATCAAAATCTACCAACAATACAAAAAATTTCTCCAGCCAAAAGAACCCTCGAAAATGCTTAGAAACCTCAATTTATAAAAAAATAAACCAAAAACTATACAATGCCTAAGCTAATCAAAATAATCCAAGATATAATAAACCATACCTACCATTGGCAAAAATCGAAAGGAAAACAATATAAAATGATATAATCTCACCTCCCAAATCTCATAGCCAATAATAAAAGAGAGTAGGTAACATAAATAATAAATCAAATGGAAAAAGGAAATAAATAATAAGAATAACCAACAAATTAAATAACTATGAGCATAAAAAAATATAACACCCAATTAACCACAAAAACACAATAATATAAAATCAACAATAATTAAACAATAAATGAATAAATAAATCTTAATACATCAAAAGCTCAATAAATACTCAAGTAAACATTAATCAAATAATAAATCCCCAATTATAGAATACACATTAATAATTAAATACAAGACTATATATTAAATTAATTTTAATATATATAAATTATATTAATCAATTAATTAATAATCACAATTCCACAAGGCAACCCAACATAGGGTTAAACAACACACCACATGATGCTAGAAAGATGACTCAAGCCAAGACAATAAACTGATAGGGTACCAAATTAAGTCTAGAGTGCGTAGAAGGAACTCATTTCACCTTCGATCAACATGCCATTGGGATTGAAGACATGGTCATACCTATGAGACCAAGCGAAGTCGATGTCTAGTAACTATAATCCCACAACCATTAATATCTGCAAAACAACATATGTATCATAAATATAATACTATAATCTGACAAGTGAAAGTGAATCACAACGTCATATCATGCTCGCGACGAGTGGTATGGCATTGTCCCTATCGCGAATGCAGTAGTAAAGGAATCACAACAATCATATCATCATCTCATCCAATATAATCATGAGGTGGGGTTAACATTAACAAGATATCCTCATATCATCATAAGTAATATAAATCACACATATAAAATGAGTGCACATAGATCACCAAATATAAGTCCATTCATCCTAATAATCCAGGATATATCATCATCCACATAACTCATCATGTATCATGTGCCAACATGAAATGTCTAGCATCAACTATAAGCATCTAACATATAAATAAAGCCATAAGTATCAATCAAAACATCATCAAAGAGTCTAATCAAGTCTATCGATGCACAAAAGAAAGATGAATTAGGGAGAGGCACTACATCAAGTCCTACCCTATTTTAAATTTCAAAATAGTTTTTCTACCACTTCAAATATATAAATTTTCATATGTAGAGTTTTGGAATAAAGATCCTATAATCTCACAACCCTAAAAATTTGGGCCTATTTTGTTGAGACAATGGTGCTTGGGGAACCATTGTTCGACACCTTTTGGCTAGAATTATAGGGGATTAAAATTTCGGTCTTGCCATTTTTAAAATTATCACTGATGCAAAACAATGATTATTCTGAGTCGACCTTTTATCTGTTCAAAGTTACAAATCCATATGTAAGTAATTCATTTACCTCATTTGTGAGACCTAGCATCAATCAATTCAAGGTGTAACTTTATGATATCCTTGTGATGTGAAAGCTCTACCTTATGTGAAGTTCTAGATCTAAAAATTCAAGGACAAATCAACAAATATCAAATCTTCATTCAAGTTTATTCATCGTCGTGGAAGCTTTGAGAGATGTTGGAGGAAGATACAGAAACATTGACTGATGATTAGCTTGTACCTCTCCCTAAGGGGTTGCATATGATTTCATGTTATTCTCATATTTTTACAATTAGGATTTAGATCTGAGTTTTATCATTTTCAAGTTATGTGATTCATGCATTCTTGAATTAGTTCATTATTTATATTCAACCACATCATTTAGGGTTTTTATCTAAGACATTTGAGTAGGAATTTAGTTTACATTTTTGCACTTTAGCTCGTAGAAATATTAGACACACTTAAGATTCAAGAGCATGCACATTATTCCAATTTAAATATCATCTATTTGTGGAGGTGAAAATCACCAAAATAGGGGGTTGACTAAGGCAAAACCCTATATAGACATCACCCTATCCTCTTTTTTTTTTTCAAATCTAGCTATGGGTCACAAACAAAGACATAAATATCACAAAGTACTCAAGATCCAAAAATGAGTTACCTCTTCGAAACTCAACAAAAAACACCTGGACAAGGGCATTCTGGGTGACCTTGTCATGGACAAGGACATTTTGAGTGACCTGGTCCTCTCAACTCAGATTATAATTTGCCTAAGTCCTAGTACAATATATTAGAAACTTAGATCCAAACATGTGTGCATAAATTCATCAGAAAGATAAGGGCATTTTGGGTAACCTTGACCATCCAGTTTCAATTCAATTTTCAGGCATAGGTTCTCTTTGAGTCCTTATTCCATTTATGTACATGTTATTGTTGGCAATATGAAGGAATTGATTATGTGTTGCATTGATGTTTTGTCATTGATGTCAACACTAGCTGTTATGGTTGTTTACCGGCTTCCGGTAGAAGGATTGGATTGGGAAGATTATCAGTTGATTGTCACTGGTATGATCAGAATGATGGAATAAGTTTGTATGAATGGTTTGTATACTTTTGAAGTATGTTTCAGTCAGTTGGTATTGAATTGATAATCAAATGCTATCTGTAGCTAGGAAATCGGAAATCATCACAAGCAATATCAAAATACTAATCTAGTTCAATCACGAAAACTAAAATGCAATGATCTATCCTAAACACACTCAATAAAAACATGAAAATGAAACATTCAAAAATAAAGATTATGCAAACCAAATGTAGATCTGAATGCTTCCTTCATGCAACTCCATTGTCCTTCTTTCTCCTCCAAATACCCTTTGTTGTGGATCTCACCTTCAAGTGCACACACATGATTGAAAGCAAGTAGACAAGATGATTGCTCAAGAATACTCGAAGCGTGATTGATTAGAAATTCGATAATATGATTATTCTCATTATTAGGGATTAGGGCTTTGATTGAAGAAATTCATCCAATTTATAGAAGAATTGGAGAGATAAACAAATTAGCATGATAGTGATTCGAATGGAAATTCAAATCAAGAATAGCAAAATTATGACATGTCTATGACAAATTGCTATGCAATGATTTATGACAATTTATGACAAATTCTATGTCAAGAATTTATGACAATTTATGACAAATTTCTATGTCAAGAATTGATTGATTGTCAATTATGACAAATTATGACAAATTTCTATGTCATTCCCATGAAATTAGGAGAAAAATAGGAGAGAATTGAAATTAGGAATTAAGAAATTAGAAAATTAGAAAAAGAGGAATTAAGAAATTAGGAATTGAAGAAAATTAGAAATTAGGTAAATTAATTAATAATTTGTCATTTATTAATTAATTCACAAAGAGGAATAATTAGCCAATTAAATGAACATTTAATTGCAATGAGAAGACTTAGGATAAATAAACAATTTATTAATCCTAAAGGAAGAAATGACACACACAAGGTTAAATGATTAAATCATGAAACCCTAGAAGACGAATTAGGTCTTGAAAGATAATTGACTCGATTTGATTTGATTTTGGATTGATAAATGACCAATGTGATAAATGATTTGATAAATGCACCAATTGACGAGGAACAATGACAAATTGATCCAAATTGACATAATTGAGACAGACAACGATCAATGACAAATCGATCGCAAAATGACAAAATTGACAAGAGGACAAGGATCGATGACAAAATAGATTGCAAGATGACAAGATTAAAAATGACTCACTTAAGAGCCTTGTAACTGGTGGTGGGGCCCATTTGTCCTTTCGGCCAGTTACACTGTAGGAACAGCTATACCCAAGGCTACAGCTTTCGCTCTCACCTGATTTCTATAGCGGCTCGAAGGATTTACCGCTCGAGGTCGTTCCCAAGAGTATCGATCCCTTGGCAGGCCTCTCTTAAAAAGATAAAATTTGAGTGTTACTAACACTTTTCTCTTGCACCTAGGACCACGAGAGCCAAGGGAGAGGATAGTGTGTGTTAGAGGTAGGACCACTCGACTGACTTTTGCACAAGTGTGCCAAACACAAAATTCACTTGTTCCTTTTAATTTGTCATCGCAATGATTTTCTATCTATTTGGAGATGTTGCTCCAACAATCATGGTGTTCTTTTTAATTTTCAAAGGCAATTGTTGGAGTAAACTAGAATTTGAAAATCCTGGTCAACTTAATGAAAAACACGTTTGCATGAAGTAAAATTGCTTTAAAAATGAGACAAGTTGATTGTGAATTTTATTTGCACCAAAAATGGAAGTGTGGATTGTAAGTTTTATCTTGATGCAAGAAATAAAATTTGCCTTGTTGATTTTAAGCACCAAAAGAATTTGTTCCTAACTTTGCAACAAAAAAATTTGCATGTTTGTTTTTGTGATTCTTTTTAACTTTGAACAAGTGTGATTCTTTTTTAGAGCTCCAAACGAAAGATATGGTTCTTTTTAAAACTCCAAATGAAAGTGTAGTTGATTTTAACCCAAAAGGAAAATGAATTTATTTTATCCTGACTTGAAAGACAAAGTTAGCAATATGAACAAATTTATTTCCTAAGCTAAAATTGCTAAAAATAATTCTATTGTAGGGGTTAGTTAAAACCTGCACAAAAGATAATTAGTTAGAAAAATCTGCATGTTTTGGTGGGCTTCTACAAGCCTAAAATTTTTGGTTTTCGGTTACAAGGAATTTTCTTACAACTCTTTGTTACAATAGCTCTACTCTGTGTGAAAACAGAAGTGCTATTTAACATGAAAGAGCAACATTATAGACAATAGCGTTAAAGTATCAATTTGCGAAGGTGCTAAATTGAGAAGAAAAATGCAAGAGAATGACCTGTGTGTCAATTAAAACATTCAAAAGTTAGTAGTCTTCAAAATGATTGCTCTTCGATTCACGTCGGGTTCACCAAATGATGTCATGGAAATGGGGACAAGGCAACAACAAAGTTCAATGTTAATAAGTTAGTTTCAACCATAAAAACAAAACAAAGAACTAAAAACCATTCCAAACATATCAAGAGAGATTTCAAAAAGCATGAAAGAAGTTTAACAAAATAAAAGAAAGGAGAAGAGCCTCCCTAAGATGCTTCCATGATGCCTTTTGATGCTTCTCCCTTGTTTCTCTCCTCTCCAAGTCCCAAATGAGTGTAGCTCTCAGCTTTTAGCACTAGCCATGGATGCCATATGGAGATTCAAGATGGTTGAATATGATAAACAAATACTATGCAAGAGTAGATAGTGATGCTATGAAAAAGCTCTATGCTAATGCCAGTATAACAACAATACTCTAAAATGCTTCCTTTTGCTTGAGGAGAAGGGTTCTATTTATAGAAGAAATGGGGAAATGAAGGGTTAAGATTGAATGGTTTAATCAAGGGCCAAGTTTGAAAGTTGGGGATCCATGTGCACAATTGGCACCAATAAAATGGTGACAAGTGTCAACATAGGATTGGGTTGAGAGAAGAGGTTGGAGGCATTAAAGGCCTGAGAAGACCTCATGATTATCTAGAAGGTAAGGGTCAAGTCTAAATTAAGATTACCCATTGGATTAAGAGTTAATCCAAGGATAAACCTTTGTGCAAATGTTTAAGAGATAATCATGGTCAAAGCATTAATGGCCTGATGAGACCTTTGGGTTGGGTAGAGGTTGAGTCAAAACAAATGTTTTAACCATGTGGGAGGGTTTGAGGTAACCATTAATGGTTATTGGAGACTTTGGGGATTAAGTGGTTGAAGGTTGAAAGCCTTCAATGGTTATCAAAGACTTTGAGGGTTAATTTGTTGAACACACAAAGCATTAATTGCTTTTCAAAGACTTTGGAGTCTTTGAGAAGTGACTCCAATTTGCTTAGGAATGTGACAATATTTAGGGGATGGATTAGGCTAATTAGGAAGGGTTTAGAAGAATCTAGAAGGGGTTTAGGCATACAAGTGGGAGAAATTTTGGTATTTTCAATTAAAATAAAATCATTTATTTCAATTAAATGGTGTAAGTTGAATTTGGATAAATATTTAAATAAATATTAATTTATTTAAATGAGAAAAAGAAGATAAAGCATTTAAAATGCTTGAAGACTTTGAGGGAAACCATTAAAGGCTTGAAGACTTTAAGGAAAACCATTAAAGTCTTTAAGAAGACTATAGAAGGAAGCCATCAAGTTTGAAGACTTTAAAGCCATCAAGTTTGAATACTTTAAGGGAAACCATTAAAGGTTTCAAGTGGGTGAGGATAAATAGGATTTTAAATAAATAATTTATTTAAAATAGTTGTGCAACTTGCTTTTGTAAGAAAATACAAGTGGGTGGAGGATAAAGGTGTTTTAAATAAATTATTTATTTAAAATAATTGTGCAACTTGCTTTTGTAGGAAAATACAAGTGGGTGGAGGATAAAGGTGATTTAAATAAATGATTTATTTATTTAAATGTGAGAGGTGGGATTTTGGGGGTTTTAAATAAATATTAATTTATTTAAATGTGAGAGAAGATTTAATTAAATAAATATGATTTATTTATTTAATTAATGGTATGAATTTGGTTAAGTGAATTAAATCAAATAAATTGAATAATTTATTTAATTAATAGGAGAAGAGGGTTAAGATGAATTAATTAAATATTAATTTAATTAATTATTAATTGATGGTTAAATAATCAAATAAATACTAAGTATTCATTTAATTAAGTGGACAGATTTATGTGACTACACTATGATATATAAAATGCTTCTAAATTCTATTATGATGATTTAACAAAGAGGCTAAAATATTTAGTAAATTAGACTATAATGTAGATGCATGAAAACTTGGAGATTATGAAAATGAGGAATGAGAGCTCTATTTACAGGGGAAATAGGGCAATGGATGGTCAAGACTAACTAATCTTAACAAGGACTAGGATTTAAAGTTAATCAATCCATGTTTATAATTCTCACCAATGAAATGATGACAATTGTCAACACGAGGTTGCTTGAGAGGAGATGTAAGAAGCATTAAATGCTTGAGAAGACATGAAGGTTACCCTAGGAGATAAAGGTTAAGGTTAGGTTAGGGTTATCCATTGGATAAAGCTTTTACCCAAGGGGTAAACTCTTGTGCAAGGGTTAAAGGGATAACCAAGGTTAAAGCCATGAATTCTTGATGAGACCCTTGGGTTGGATGAGGGTTGAGTTAGAGAGAAAGTCTCTAACCATGCAAGAAGGTTGAGTTAACCATTAATGGTTAGGAAGACTTTGAGGGTTAACTTGTTGAAGACATAAAGCCTTTAATGCATTTCAAAGACAATAATTAGGATGAATTAGGCTAAATTGGAAGTGATTAGAAGAATCTAGAAGGGGTTTAGGAGACAAGTGGGAGATGTAGGAAAATGCAAGTGGATGGAGGAGGATTTTAATTAAAATAAATTTACTTTATTTCAACCAAAATAGATGCAACTTGTATAAATACAAGTGGGGGATTTAATAAATAAATTAGATTTATTTATTTGCATGGATCAATTTAATTAAATGTAAATTTAATTAAAAAGGGAGAAAGGGGATTTAATTAAATAAAGTGATTTAGTTAATTAAAGACTAGAAAAGGTTTAGGTGAATTTAATTAAATAAATTGAGTAATTCATTTAATCAAATAGATGAATTTGAAGAAATTTATTAAATAGAATTTAATTAATAAGCGGAATGGGTTAAAATAAATATTAAATATTCATTTAGGAAAGTAGTCAGATTTATATGTCTACATTTCGCCCCTCTTTGAAGTGATGTGTGTGCACATGTTGATTCAAAGAAAATATGTCAAATATGTTGTCAAAGTTTGATCGATATGATATTGTGTGTCGAAATGTCGATATGATGCCCTAGATGTAGATTTAATGAACGATATTGATGATACCCCCTTGGGAGATGAATCAAGGATTGAGTGAAAAAATGTCAAATTGATGAGCGTTTTTGAATTAATTGTAATATGAGAATATTGATGGCGTTGAATGATTCATCTTCTATAAATGATGTTGATAAGGTTAAAAATGAAAAAGTGGGAGGAAAATACATGCCCCACCTATTAACCTTTTTTATTTTACCCTATTAAAAGGTAAAAAGTGACTTTGAAAAATCATTTGCACACTTTCCTCTTTGTGATTGTGACATTTGGAGCTCTAAGGACGATGTTGATTCCATACTCCTCGCACTGATTTGAGCATGTTAGGTGACACTGGAGACCCACTGCCTATGGCCCACTAGTAAGTGGCCAAAATCCATCTTCGTTTTTGATTGATTTTATTTATTTTGGTCACGATTTTTAATTTGGGGTCAGATTTTGCCAGTTTAGCATGTCAAGTAAGTTGTCCAGTGCATACGATAGGAGTGTTAGTGCATAGTAAAACCCTAGGAGTTTTAGCATCTGGGGACCACATTGTAGCGCGGTCAGGGGATAGGTTAGCACATAGGATGATTTAGCGCACGGGGTCTGCATAGAAGCGCATTGGGTAAATAGGGTAGCACAAATGAGTTCTAGTTAGCACGTGGGATAGGTTTAGCGCGTAGGGTTTGTGTTCTAGCACATTGATGGAAAATACTAGTGCATAGGTGGCATCTTAGCGCTTAGGAGCCCTGGTTTAGTGCGTAGGGTCCAAAGTTGGAAAAAATGTTTTTTTAAGAATGCGTCGTGAGTCGAACAGATTAGATAGATGGCATAGATGTCAATATATGTCTGATGATTGCTCTGATACGGTTCCTGATCCAATGTGAGTCCTTCTTTGTGATGATGTTTGATTCTAATATGTTGTTTGTAGGATGATCTGAGTTTGGGTTTGATATGGATCCTATTTTTGTCAATATGAATTGCTTTCAATATGGATTTGTTGTCGATTTGAGTCTTGATTTTGATATGGATCCTGATTTTGATTTCGATATGGATTTTGATGTTGCTTTCAATATGAGTTCGGATTTAATTTTTGATATGGATCTTTGATTGATTTCGATATGAGTCCTTGATTTTAGATATGGGTCTGATTGATATTCGATATGAGTCCTTGATTTTTGATATGGGTCTTTGATTTTCAATATGGGTCCTTGATTTTCGATTTCGATATGGGTCCCATATTTTTGATTTCAATATGGGTCTGATTGATATTTGATATGGGTCTTTGATTTTTAATATGAGTCCTAATTGATTTTCAATATGGGTCTTTGATTTTCGATGTGAGTGCTGATTGATTTTTGATACGAGTCTTTGATTTTCAATATGAGTGATTTTTTATTTTGATATGCATCATTGATGTTACTTTCGATATGAGTCCTAATTGATTTTTGATTTCGATATGGGTCCTTGATTTTTGATATGGTTTTTGAGATGCCTCGCTATTTCAAATTGATTTTCTTTGATTTGATATATTGGATGGATTTGGGAACTGATGATGGATATTTGTTGATTTGCAGGTAGAGCTTGGCATGCTCCAGTCTCGAGAGCGATTTTCGAGACCATGGACACTAATTCCACGTTTGTTACAAGTTGATAGAGATATTATTGAGAGATGTGGGTTGTCCTCTTTATTAGACATGCCTCGGTATATCATTAAATGGGGTTTATTGATAGCATTGGCATAGAGGTGGCATAATGATACAAACACCTTTCACTTGGCGATTGGTGAGATTTCAGTCACACAAGAGGACTATTATCGGATTATGTGGATTCCTGTGGTTGGGGCTCTGTTGCCTTATGATCAGACTGAGGATGGTGGGACAGAGGCTCTCTGTCGCATCTTCCAGGATGATGAGATTAGTGGGTATGAGATCCTGTGGCAGGAGTTTTTGGATTTAGGTTACGCTTCACTGCCATCAATATTAGCAAGTTTTATTGGTGGGTTTCTGTGTCCCGACCATAGGTCAAAGGGACTAGCTGTTGGATGGGGATTGGTGCTAGAGGACATGGTGATGCAGGGACGTAGGTTTGCATGGGGGTCATGTATGTTGGCCCATCTATACAAAGAGCTTCACCAGGTGGTATATCTAGGATATACTAGTTTATCAGCTAGGGTGACATTATTACAGGTGTGGGCCTAGGAGCATATTCACATGTCGAGACTGCTTGCAGATAGGGATAGGCCAGTTAGTTAGGCTTATGGTTATGGGTACTAGTGTAGTTATCTAGCGTAAGCTGGGCAAACTAGAGCATTGGCAGAGGGCACTGGATGATATCGATACTGTCATTTGGAGACCGTATATGGATTGTGAGGTGTGGGCAGAGGACAGGCTAGAGATGCCCTATGTATATATGTCGAGGTATCTGATTGGGCAGATACCCTTTATTATTGAGCGATTCCTGCACAATCGTGTGCAACAACAGCATGGTAGACATGAGGGGATGCCACATGGAGCCTGTTTATATGCTCGTCGACGATAGGATGTGCTGAAGTGGGGACCCACTAAAGAGGGAAAAAGACTTGTGAGGTGGATTAGAAAGAAAATATGCAAATCAAACATATAATAACATGGAATCCAAAGACATAATTTGAAATGCTCAAAACAAGGACAAATGCATATACCTCACAAACCAATACCTTCTCCTTCGGATGGAGCTTGATGAAGTGAAGGCACCCCTTGATGATGCTCCACCTGATGTGCTCCTCTTGCTTGCTTGATATGGATGGCTCTCCAATGTTGTGCACAATATGAAATGGATTTTAGGAGGATGATATGGATAAAATGGTTAAGTGTGGATGAGATATGATTTGGACATGATAAGGTTGCTAAGATGTTTTCCTAAGCTCAAAAGGACAACATAAGATTACTGAACTTGGAGATGATGAATGAAGAGATGAAATCCTCAATTTATAGGAAGAGGAGAGGAAAAATGGATGGCTAGGATGGATTCAAGATGAAGGGCTAGGATTGCTTGTGAGCTCTCACAAGGCCCAAGAGAGAGTGTGGAGACCAAGAGATATGTCTTAAAGGCATTTCTTGTCTCCACCTCCTCAAGGTACATTGGGAAGACTTCCCAAGGTATCTTGAGAAGAGCAAGGTGCATTGGGAAGACTTCCCAATGTGCCTTGAGAGGAGCAAGGGATGTGACATTCCTTGAAAAATGGGGAGGAGGAATTTAAAATTCTCCAAAAAAGGATAATAATGGGGATTGGAGGAATAAGAAGGAATTAAAAATTCCTTGGGAGAGGAGATGCCTAGAGGATTGTGAGATTTTGAAAATCTCGTATTCACCTAGGAAAAGAGCATTAAAATCTAGTGGTTGGAAGGAAGGGACAAGGGGTTGACTTTGTGGCTAATCATGATGATTAGCCACTAGCAACTCATTAGGAGGGGATTAGAGGAAGAATTGGGTGGGATAGGATTTGTAGGAGTATTTGACTAGGAGAGAGAATGAGTGGAGGGAATTAAAAATTTGAAGAATAATGTTAAGTGAGTTTAGGGAGTTTCTAGAAGAATTAATTAGGTTAATGATGAATTAAGAAGATGATTTGTAGGAATCATGTAGGTTAACTAATTAATTGAAATTAATTAGCCAAGAGGAAGACTTGTGAGGATTTAATTTTTTAGAAGAATAAAGAAAGGGATTGATTTATTAAATAAATCAGTCACATACTATAGTGACAATATTAATTATATTTAATTAATATTGAGGAGAATTCGAATTAACATAATTAATTAATTAATCATGTGAGGAATTAAAAATAATTAAAAGTAATTATTTTTAAGTATCTACATTTTGCCCCTCTTTGAAGCGAGGTGTGATGACGCGTTGATTCAAAGAATAATCTCGTTTCTTTGATGATGATATTGATTTGATAGGATGCCCCAGCTCTTGATTACTAAATTCTGGTATGATGATACCCCCTCGGGAGATCAATTAAGATAATTGATTTTTGGAGTTTTGCGAGATTTATATCCTAATAGATTTGGTTTGATTTCTGCAATTGTGGTTTGATGAAAATGCAAGTTCTTCAGTTAGCTTGATGGCTTAGGTAGGTAAGATTGAAAAATCTTTTTCGATTCGATTGATAAGATCTAGATTCAGTCTGATTTCAAGAAGGATTCATCCTATATAAGACAAATATGATCAAAGCGTCTGGTTTCAGGAAGGATTCATCCTGTATAAGACATAAATGATCACAACGTCTGGTTTCAGGAAGGACTCATCTTGTATAAGACATGTCAGAGGTCTGGTTTTAGGAAGGATACATCCTGTATAAGACATGATTGATCACAACGTCTGGTTTCAGGAAGGATTCATCCTGTATAAGACATGATTAGAGCATCTGGTTTTAGGAAAGATTCATCTTGTATAAGACATGATTGATCACAACGTCTAGTTTTAGGAAGGATTCATCCTGTATAAGACATGATCAATCACAACGTCTGGTTTTAGGAAGGATTCATCTTATATAAGACATGATCAAAGTGTATGGTTTTAGGAAGGATTCACCTTGTATAAGACATGATCAGAGCATCTGGTTTCAGGAAGAATTCATCCTGTATAAGACATGATTGATCACAACATCTGGTTTTAGGAAGGATTCATCCTGTATAAGACATGATTGATCACAATGTTTGGTTTCAGGAAGGATTCATCCTGTATAAGACATGATCAGACCATCTGGTTTCAGGAAGGATTCATCCTGTATAAGACATGATTGATCACAACGTCTAGTTTCATGAAGGATTCATCCTGTATAAGACATGATCGATCACAACGTCTGGTTTCAGGAAGGATTCATCCTGTATAAGACATGATCAGAGCGTCTGGTTTCAAGAAGGATTCATCATGTATAAGACATTATCAGAATCAGAATTAATTATGTGAGGAATTAAAAATAACTAAAATAATTATTTTTTAAGTGTCTACATTTTGTCAGTGTGTAGAAGATAGAAGGAGAAAAGGATGCCCCAGCGTAAATCATGGGAGGTGTATGCCCCCTCAAGAATTTTTTTGCAAAAAGGACGAAAAATTCTCGAAAAAAAAGAGGAAGAAGAATCAGGTGGAAGGGATAAATGAGGAAGAAATATGAAGTAGTCATGAAGAATTTGGAAAGAAGAATAGGAGATGCGAGACCGCGGAGGAGAATGGGCCCTCATGGGGGCCCATATAAGCCACATCGAACCCAATGAGGGGTCATTGTCACACACAAGCCTTGGAGCCACTCGGAGAGAAGAAGGAGAGAAGGAGAGATGGATCGCATTCCAGTTCATGATCATTGCATGGAGAGGATCCGACGATTCGACCGACCAAGGAGCTATGGACCACCAGTGAGTAGGTCTATTTGTCTTTTGAAATTTGTGATTTTAGGTAGATTGTAGGGCTAGAAATGGGGATAAAGAGTAGGCGAGGCGCTCGCGCTGATCGCTATTTTAGCGCGCATGCCCCTAGACTAGCGCAAGTGCTCGCGATCAGCGCGGGTGCTCACGCTTTGATGCGGGTGCTCACGTTTCAGCACGGGCGCCCAAGGCATTACACAGGAACTCACGTTGATGGGTTTTGAAGGGGAAAACAGAGGAAAAGGGGGGTGTCTATTGGTGCAAGCATCTGCAAAATGGCGCGTGCATCACGGTTTTGGCACGAGCACTAGGTAAATCAGCGCGTGCGCCTGGGAAGGGGGGATGCACTTTTTGTTTAGAATTTTTGGCATGGGAGAAAAGGTATGGGTGGTTCGGGAGGTGAGGAAAGAATTTTTGGGTATGAAAATAATGTTTTGGTTTAATTGATGCAAGTGGAGAGGGGATCGTTGTCTTCAAGGGAGCATTGGCCTCCCACGATGAGTTGGAGGTTATAAATGTGCAAGGGTTGCATTATGTAGGCAGGTGGCCCAGGATTCGGGCACATGCTGCTATGATGACTGCATTGGTGGAGAGATGGGATAGTCGGTATAACACCTTTCGTTTACCGACTGGAGAGGCGACCGTGACTCTATTAGATATTTGGAGGATCTTAAAGATCCCCATTCGTGGCATGATCCCTGAGTATCAGTTGGATGTGGCCGATTTTTATTTGAGGGAGGTGTGCGAGTATGAGACACCACCGATGCTACATAGGAGCATAATGCACCTGGGCTGAGTGATGGCCATTCGGCAGATTCTGCGGCTGGTTTTGGTGATTTGCGGCTTTTTGAGTGGGCGGATTCTTCCGGATTTGGGTGGACACAGATTTCCTATGGGGTGGAGTAGATGCATGTATTTCATGATTCATGATGGTGTTCAGTATGTGTGGGGCTCAATGATGCTAGCCCAGCTATATCATGACATGCACCTGGTGACTTATAGAGAGTATGTTGGTTTATCTGTTGGGGTGACACTCTTACACATATGGGTGTGGGAGCATATTGCAGTGACTCAGCCACTGGGTGCTCAATATAGGCAGTCACAGCAGCCGTTTGTGGATAGGTACAGGGGACTGCTGCACTACACACAGACAGCGTCCGTGTGATTTTGGAGGGGATTCTAGATGAGCTGGCCCAGTTCACATAGAGGTCATTTTTGGGATGTGAGCAGTGGAGGGATGATTGGTAGCTTCACTGGGCAGGGGTTGAGATGTAGATTTTTGGGAGGTCAGTCTATATCATTGAGTATTATGCTCCATTCAGAGTGGCTCAACAGCTTGGGCATGTGCAGGATATTATGGGGGATATTCCAGTGTATCCCCGGATTACATGGGAGGTGAGGTATTGGGGGCCTATAGCGAGTCCCTTAGATGGTCGGACGAGCTTCCAGATAGCATTTCACGTAGTCTGGGATGAGTGGATGGGAGCAGGGGAGGATCCAGGCATGACAGGTGGTTACCGGAGCTAGTGGGAGGGGCACTTGCTAGTGCGGCTTACTATTCTAGGAGTTTTGGATGATGAGGAGTTAGAGCCGGGGGTTGATCAGGTGGTGGGTGGGGAGGATGATGGCCCAGGAGAGAGAGTTGTAGTTCGGGTAGGGCGCAGTGCAGGCAGAAGGTAGAGGAGTGTCTGAGTTGTGTGACAGAGGTTTCTAGAGGAGGAGGGAAGGGATGGAGAGGATGCCCCAGTGGGAGAGGGTGCAGAGGCCACAATTGGCGAGAGAGAGGAGGCTATAGTTGGAGAGGGAGAGGCTGTGCCCATGGATATTCCTGAGACATAGGCAGGGGAGAGGGGAGGACCATCACGGGCTGATTTTGACCGATTACAATAGGAGTGGGATGGCTATCGAGCGAGGCTTCATTCCGTTGAGGATGTGCTGCATGTAGAGAGATCTCGGGGGGAGAGCCTAGAGCCAAAGGTGGGGTGGCTGACACAGGAGATATCTGATCTAACAGAGAGTCTGCATACTGCCAGGACAGAGGTGGATGCCTTGAGGGCAGAGGGGGAGGAGGCAAAGAGGATGTTGGAGGAGGCCCGGACAGGTACAGCTATAGCGGGGCTATAGGATGTCATTCGACGGTAGGATGCTGATTCAGAGGGATTACGGGCCAGAGGGTGGAGGTGGATGCGACACGGTTGCAAGTTGAGGGATGCAACTTGACAGGCATTGGTTCCTGTGGGATTGGCACAAATATTTTCTGACAGTCTGCAACAACAAGAGAGAGCAGATAGATCAGCCCGAGAGGCACAGTATTACAGGGGGTTATATCACGGAGTGGTGCCTGCAGGACAATGAGAAGCCTCGTATACTGAGAGTGTGCGGTCTCACAGGACCCATAGTCAGTGGCTGACTCAGAGCCAGCAGACAGTGGGATCAGTGGGTTTTCGGCCACCAGCAGAGGGTGCAAGAGGATCAGGAGGGGGAGGTACAGCAGAGGGGGGTGGTACAACAGAGGGGGGTGGTGAGATAGGAGGGGTGAGCTAGCTCCTTGTATTGCTTGTGTATTATATTATGACCCTTTGGGTGATCATTGTATCATGACAGACACATTTACCTCTTTATATATATATACATGATTTGATTGGTGGCAGATGATTTGTAGCATTTATTGTGGTAGATTATTTTTGTTTTTCTTATGATGTCATATATGGATGCAATCATGGATGTGCTATGATGACCTATTTTGTGATGCAGAGTGGATGCTTATATATGTATGTTTATGATGTGTTGCTGACATAGTTTTTGGATGCAAGATGAGTGATTTTTATGCTTTATGTATAAATACATGTGTGAATGGTTTATGATGCACTCTAAATGTAATGCTATATGGATGAGTGTATCTTTTATTTATGTGATGCAATCTTATATGGTAAATGTTTTGTGGAAAATATGACTATCTAAGAAATGCACTCTATATGATGTGAATGAATTAATAAAGAGGGGGAATATGCCAATAATAACACAATGATCTTAAATAGAAGAATATGGAATAGATGGGAAGTGGGGGAAATTGAGAACTCTATGGGATTATTGAGTTTAGGATTTGATGGAATGATGATGAGATTTTGTGCACAACAAATATCGAGAGCCAACCTAGTTTAATATTTCCCTAGTGACTTGTACCACTTATTATAGAAATCAGGGTGCCACGAGAAACCCAAGGCATGGATTGACTCTTTAGACAAACGGGAATTTCTTGCACACAACAATGCAAGTGTTAAGAAACACTAATACAAGGTTGTGGGTTTGTGCAAGGAAACCCTCAAACACACTGATACCTCTTGTACATGAGAAGGTAAGTGTTAATAAACACTAGTACCATATCGTCGTTTTATACAAGAGAGATCCAAAACATGCCCTGCCATGAAAATATGCCCCAGTATGTGCCCATTGTAACATATCTGGATATGGTAAACTCAGGCAGTCGTAGATAGTTGCAGTCTTAGGGCAAAAGATGCAAGTCTAAATGAAAAGATCCAATAAAATCTAACCAATCAGTTCTTCCATGACCAAATGATACCTCTTTCCAAGAGTAGGACTAGGATGGGGGATTAGGTTGCCAGGCAAGGGAATGAATCATCCCTAGGGGAAAGTCGACTTATGGATTTAGGCAAGTGATTTTTATGGTTCTGGAAAGTGACCTACGGACTTGGGATTGTTTCTCAAGACTTCTTGAAGCTTATAGATAGGCAGAGAAGCTCAGTTTAATGGGACATTCCTTGTTCATGATTTAGGCAAAGACTCATCATCATACACGTGTTTTATTAGGAGGCAGAAGAGAAGGAATGTTGTGAATGGGAGGACTAGATGGGGGGGGATTTGTAGTGTCGATCGGATAGACAGTGGATCTGATTATTTACCTTGGCGTCTACATGGAGGTTTTCACCAAGGTAATTGTCCATAGCACCACAAAGTGGTTTTGACTGGTGGACGGATTGTTTTCTTTTCTTTTTTTATTTTCTCTTTTTTTTTTTTTTTTTTTTTTTTGACAATTTAAGACATTCTAAGGATTAGGCATAAAATCTTTTGATGTGCATGATATTCATTGGTTCTTCCAAAGGATCACCTTCAAGAGTAGCCAAGTGATAAGCTCTTGATCCATACTTTGTTGTGATTACATATGGTCCAAGCCAATTAGGCTCGAACTTGCCTTTCTTTTCTCTTTCTTGTAGATTTTTTTGATTCTCCATGAGGACAAGATCACCAATCTAGAATTCTTGGGTTCTGACTTTTTTATGATAACTCATGCACAGATGGTTTTGATATACCTCGAGATGATTCAAGGCCTTAAGGTTCTTTTCATCTAACAATTCTAGCTCTTGTAAGCAGGCAATTGTGTATTCCTCATCTGGTAAGATACTTTGTAGCAATACCCTTAGAGAGGGGATCTCGATCTCAAGGGGAATGATGGCTTCAGAGCCAAAGACCAGGGAATAAGGAGTGGCACCTATGGGGGTGCGGATGGAGGTGTGATAGGCCCACAAAGTAGAATGGAGTTGGAGGTGCCAATCACAACTAGCTTCATTGACTGTCTTTTTGAGGATCTTGATTAGGGTTTTATTAGAACCCTAAGCTTGGCCATTGCCTTGGGGGTAATATGGGGTGGAAAAGCGATGTTGAATGTTGAATTTTTGGTAGAGTTCTTTGACATCCTAGTTTTTAAATTGTCTCCCATTATCTGTGATGACTTTGGGAATGCCATATCGGCAGATCAAATAGTTTAGGATGAATTTGGATATCTGTTTACCAGTGGTAAAAGTGAGAGGGATAGCCTCTACCCACTTGGTGAAATACTCAGTGGCAGTGATAATGAATTTATGTTCGTTGGAAGATGGAGGGTGGATTTTCCCAATGAGATCAAGCCCCCACTGTGAGAAGGGCCATGGTGTAATAAATGGTTGCAGTTCTTATGACAATGCATGAATCTTGTCGCCATGTTGTTGGCAAGGGATGCATTTCTTCACATAGTTATATGCATCTACTTCCATTTTTGGCCAATAGTATCATGTTCTCAAAAACATTTTAGCCAATGTGAGTCCACTTGAGTCTGCCCCATAGATACCCTCGTGTACTTTGCGTAATGCCCATTCTACCTCTTGTTTATCTAAACACCTTAGGAGGGAACCATCGAAATGCCTTCTAAATAGGGTATCTCCAAGAATGGTGTAACGAGCACATCGGTGGATGAAGGTTTGTTGTTGGGTTTTAGTTAGATGTGGGGGAATGGTATTGTCTTTGAGGAAAGTGAAGGTTTCTTGGTACCAAGGGGACTCGGGACCAACGAGAACACACACCATTTCAGACTCTGGTAGGTCATATGCTGGTATAAATAATTTCTCAACCAAAACTCACACTTCTGACTGTGTGCTGGCATTTGAAGGAGGGAGCCAATGGTGGCCATTGCATCTGCAGCCTTATTGTTAGTTCGTGGGATTTGATCAAACTTGATTGTCGTAAAATGTTGTTTAAGATCTTTAACCATGGTATGCTAGGGAAGGAGTTTATCATCTTTTGTCTAGTATTCATCATTGACTTGTTTTATGACAAGTTGGGAATTGCCATAGACTTGTAACTCCTTTATTTTCTAGTGGATAGCCAAGCGTAAACCTGTGATAAGGGCCTCATATTCTGCTATGTTGTTGGTACATGCAAAGGCTATCTTGTATGATTTGGGGATGCCATCTCCTTGAGGGTGACCAATAATAATCCTGCCCCCGATCCATTTTGGGTGCAGGAGCCATCAAAGTACAACTGCCATGTGGAGGATGTGGTAACAATCATAATGAACTCATCTGGTAATTCAGTGAGGAGAGGATGGTCCCCTGGAAGTGGAGCTTCAGCCAACTAATCTGCGATGACTTGTCCCTTGATTGTTTTCTATCCACATATTCAATGTCGAACTCACTTAAGAGCATGACCCATTTAGCGGTTCTGCCAGTGAGAGCCACTTTTGACAGGAGATATTTAAGTGGATCTATTTTAGCAATTAGCTTTGTTTTGTTGTTTAGCATATAGTGTCAGAGTTTCTGCGTGCTGAACACCAATGCTAAGCATTCTCTTTCGATGGGGGTATAATTGAGTTCATACCCTACCAATGTTTGATTGATGTAGTAAATGGCATGTTCCTTTCCTTGATCATCTGTTTGCACTTGTAATGCCCCCAATGCCACTGCAGTAGCACATATATACAAAATAAGGGGTTTTCCAGGAGTAGGAGGCATCAACACTAAAGGTGATGCTAGATATTTTTTCAGTTTCTCAAAGGCCTTTTGGCATAAGCAGTCCCATTTGAATTTTGTGTCCTTGCACAGGAGATGTGCGAATGGATGGCATTTATCTACTAGTTGTGAAATAAAGCATCTAACAGATTGGAGTTTCCCCTGGAGACTGCGCAATAGTCTAAGAGTCTTTGGTGGAGGCATTTCCATAATAGCTTTTACCTTTGCGGGATCAACCTTGATACCTCTGCGGGAAACAATGAATCCTAGTAGTTTTCCCGATGTGACGCCAAACACACAGTTTTTGGGACTTAGGCACAGTTTATATTTCTCCAATCTTTCAAAGATCTGTTTTAGAATGGGGATGTGTTCTTGTCTTGTCTTGGATTTGCCTAGCAGATCATCGACATAGTCCTCCATAATTTTGTGCAAGAGGTCATGAAAAATTGTTGTCATTGCATGTTGATATGTAGCTCCAGCATTTTTAAGGCCAAAAGGCATGACCCGGTAACAGAAAGTACCCCATGGTGTTGTAAAAGTGGTTTTATGCTGATCCTCATCTGCAATCTTGATTTGGTTGTATCCGAAAAATCCATCCATAAGTGATAGCATCTCATGTCCTGTTGTAAGGTCCACAATCATATCTATATTGGGAAGCGGGAAATCGTCTTTAGGACAAGCTCTATTTAGATCTGAGAAATCTGTGCAGATGTGGATGCCCCCAGCTAGTTTTCCAATAGGTACAATGTTGGAAACCCATTCAGTGTAGTCTATAGGTTTGATGAATTCTGCATCTAACATCTTTTAGAGTTCCGCCTTGACTAGGAGTGCAATATGTGGGTGCATTTTGCACAATTTTTGTTTTACAGGTTTTGCATTTGGGCGAGTAGCAAGATTGTGAACCACCAAGGTAGGATCCAACCCTGGCATATTGGCATAGGACCATGCAAAATTGATTTTTACCTCTGTAAGGAAGTTGATGAAATCTTGTTTCTCTTTTTCCGTGAGGGACTTAGCAATGAGAACATTTTGTGGGATGACTTCGGTGCCCATGTTGATGATGTTTGTTTCTTCTATCAGCAAATTTGATTTGTCCTATGGAAGGTAACCAATGGTAGGGAGGTCAAGTCCCTCATCATCAAGTGCCTATTCCAGGTTTTCACTTTCGGATACGCCCTTTGTTTTTATTTTTTGTTCATCCAAAGGTGCCTCAGGGAGGTTTTCACCTAGGGAATCATGTATTTTCCTTTTATTATCTTTTTTGTGGCTTAGGGCATTATCTTGATTACCAAAGTATCCCTTTTCGTGTAGTTGGATACCCTCGATCCTGTTACAATCTTCCAGATTTTGCACCGTCGGGAGAGAAATGAGAGCATTATCATCGGCACAGATATCTAAAGTGGGTTTGTCTCATTGGCCCCAGTAAATAAGTTCAGGATGGATAAGATGTAGCTCGTGTGAAGTTGGAGGGGTTACGGGGGTGATGGTATTGATGTAAACATCAGAGAAGATATATTTCTCATATTCATAAGACATTTCGTGGAATTCCTCTTCGTCAGAGCTTTCAATATCCAAAGAAGGATTAGCAAGGGCACCGGAGATAGTAATCTTAGGAACTGGGGTGTACCCTAAGCCTTTGTTGTATTTGTAGGAGATAGGATTTATGGGTGCTTTTCTTCCTTTCTCCTCTAGTCCCAGGCCGTGTCCTTTGTAACCCATTTTTCCAACTATGGCGGATGCTTTTGGGTACCTTTTTTTGGATACTTTTGCTGGATCATCATCCTCTTCCTAGTACAACCAAGAAGAGACATTTGCTTCAAAGCTCTCCTCATTAAGTGGGCCCCATTGCTGGAAGATGGTATTTTGGCATTGCATGACTAGTTTTGGGTCCTTTTTGAACTCTTTTGGTTTGCCAAATGACTTAGGAGAGAGAGGGAGGTTGCCTAATAATAAGACATCTTCCAATTTGCATTCTCTAGAGCCATTGTCCAAGATCTTGATTTGATTATCTAGTTGGGATGAAGTGGAGGCAACATTTGATGTGTCAGATGGAGGCATTGGCGAGAGTCTATTTAGTGGACAATGATATGGATGGTTCCCCTCTAATAGTTTGCAATATTGAAAAGGTTGGGGATCACCTTTGATAGTGATCTCTCTTCCATTATAGGGGAATTTGATGCATTGGTGATAGGTGGAGGGTACGGTCTGCAAGGAATGAATCCATGGCCGCCCGAGGAGAATGTTGTAGGGGAGATCAAGATCGAGTACTTGGCAAGGGGTTTCAATTATAATGGGGCCCACTTGAAGAGACAAGGTGATCATGCCCTTTGAAACTCTTTCCGCATCATCATATGCCTTTATTGTGATCCTTCCTGATGTGTCTACTAGATCCTCGGAAAGCCCCAATTGTTATATTAATTTGTATGTACACAGATTAAGCCCGGATCCACCATCTATTAGGATACGTTTGACCTTATGCTTGTGGATAAGAGCTTTGATGTGCAAAGGTTTGTTATGGTCTTCATCTACAGGAGCATCTTTGGAGGTAAATACGAGGTGTTGCTGGGCAGCAAGGTTTCCAATGAGAGCTTGGAATTGGGTGGCATTGATATTATCAGGAATGCGTGATTCAAGAAGGGCTCCGGGGAAGTCTTAAGAAGTTCCAAAATGGAGATTTGTGCGGGGGTCTTCCCAAGTTGGTCAAGGAGGTCATATCGGTGGGTGGAAGACATGGGCGGGGGGTTTGGTGGGGGAGAGACTCCTTGGATGGTGACTTTACCTCAGCATGTAGTTACATTGTAGTCATTTTAGAAATGGGAGGTGGAAGGCATGACGCCTTGAATGACTATCTTAGCAAGATTTGGTCTATTTTGGGAAGAGGGAGGATTAACTCCTTGGATGGTTATGACATTGACATGATTGTCTATAGGTTCAATGCGACCTACTAAAAAATCAAAGCCAGTTATGTGATTAGTGTAGTCATAACCCATTGCATTAGATGATGAGCCTTTTCCTTTATCATGCTTCGGGAAGGGTTCCTGGGATATTTTGAGTTTGTCATTGTTATTACCAGGTTTTGCATTTTCTACTTCAATCTCACCCCTATCAATGAGATCTTGTATGTAGATTTTTAGCTTCATACACTTTCGTGTATCATGCCCCTTGATACGATGGTATTCACAATACTCATTTTCGTTATACCATCTTGGTTTAGGTTGATTTGGGTCAAACTGGCAAGTGATTGGAAAAACCACTGCACCTACTTGGACAAGTTTTTGAAACACCATTTCAATAGGCTCAGCCAAAGGAGTGAAGTCTCTTGGAGTCATGTTATTCAATCAGGGTGGTCGTCCCTGGATTGAGACATTGTTGTGAGGTTTTTGGGATTGATTTTGATTGTTTTGATTATTGAATTGATGATTATTGGTGGTGGATTTTGGGGGAGCGGCCACGATTTGGACCTGCTTTGCATCAATTACACCATCATTGACCATGTTTTTGTTTTTAGACCAGAAATTTGGCTTGTCGTTATCATAAGATGAAGAACTTTGTATCAACTTCTGGTAATGTTTCAAGGTTCCTTCCTCCAACAAGACACGTTCGAGGGCGAGGCCCTTATTGGTCAATTTTTGGAAAGATTTAATACATTAGGATATTAAGGGTCTCGAAAGTTCAGGCACTAAGTTCTTTTGAAATAGCTCAATTTGATGTTGTTCTGGCATGTCCCACTGGAATTTCTTGATAAGATGTCGCCATCTTTGTAGGAAATTAGCAAAGGTTTCTTTGGGCCTTTGTTTTGTATTGCATAGGTCCATCATAGAAACATCATTAACCATGTTGTAAGCATAGTGGGCCACAAATTTTTCTGCCAAGTCTGGAAAGGAGACAATGGAACCTCATGGTAGAGATGAGAACCATGCGAGGGAATCTCCCGTGAGACTCTTGGGAAAGAGTCTACAAAGATAAAGGTCACTAGAGGAGACTTCTTGGCATAAGATGTGGAATTCTAGGACATGGTCATGGGGGTCTCCTTTGCCTTCATACTTGGTGAATTTGGAGATCTCAAACCCCGGGGGGTAGGGTGCAACTGATATAGATGGGTCGTAAGGACAAGGGAAAAACTCTTCGAATGAGTAAGTTTTCCTTTTATTAGTCCTTTCTTTCATGTCCTTGATGATATTTTTCATGTCTTGAATTTCCTTGATGAGGTCTTGTTGTGGACTTTGATAATGATAAATTGTATTTGCCCCAAGAATTGGATGAGCCAAAGAAGGTGCACCACCACCAATATATTGATATGATGAGGAGGCAGGAACGTGGGATGTGAGGACCGATGTCGCAGGGATTTGTGTGATAGTTGGTTGCGGTCCACAAACTGTTGTGATGGGACTGAGTATGGCCCAGATAAAACTTGCGATGTTGTTGGCAGGAAGGGAAGTTTGTGGAATAGAAATATGTGGTTGAACGGAAGGAGGTGGTATAGAAGTGTGTTGGAGAATAGATGAGATCAGATATGATAGTGGTATAGATGGTAAGGAGGAAGAAGGTGGGATGGAGACCACAGTGGGAGGTGTCGCAGGTGGCATTGATTGAGCTTGGATGATTGATGGGGCTGAAATTGATTGAGTTTGAATAATAGGTGCAGCACTTTGTGTGAGAGTGAGGTCTCCTTGTGGTTGTTGGGCGAAGGCGGATCTATTAAATTCAGGTAGAAGTTGAGCTCCATTTTTAAGGAGAGTTTTTAGAAGTGCAGTAGGAATGTGTTGAATAAACTTTTCCATCATATCTTGGTTATAAGAATCCGCTAGGAAAGTTTGCACTTCTGGAGAGAGTTCATCTTGGCTAACCATGCTAGGATTTTGGCTTTGATCTTGATTTCTAGGTTGCCCACTTTGTGTAGGATCTTGCATGGGATCTTCATATAGGACACTAATGTCTGGCATGCCATATTGTTGTTCAACCATCTTTCTCTTTTGGGATCGAGTTGTGACCATACACGAATAACCTTAGAAAAGTTTGGAGGAGGAAATTTGTGATGAAGGATTTAGCAAGATATTTGTGGAATTTTGGATTTTGTCTTTTATGACAAGGGATTTTGTTGATTGGTGAGGTTCTTGGATTAGAGCTTGGATTTGATTAGGATTTGACACCTTAGTCCTTGGATGAGGATTTTAGGTGGTGGATGCAACCACAAGCAAGGTGATGACCAAGTTGGGTAGAATTTAGACCTTGGATTGATGATTAAAAAGCCTCTCTTGGAGAGGATTCTCCTTCAAGCACGAGAGCCAATTGATTAATGATAAGGTCTAAATGAAATTTCACAAGGCATGTAACTTTAATGTGAGGTTAAATTGGATTAGAGGATGATTAGATTTGGATTTTGATAATTGATTTGATAACAGTGGGAGATTGATTTGATGTGCTAAATCCTTAGGAAATTTGAGGATGATTGATAGAGGAGGTATGATAGTGATGGCTTAAAAGAAACTTGATGACTAGGTTGTTCTTGGCATGGACATGACAAAATGGAGGATCGATTTGAATGGCAAGTTATATGAAGGGACACAACCACCTTGATTTGGATGATAGTTGGTGTTTCAAAAGGACAAACTTGAATATTTATGGAGAGGATGGACTCTTAGCTTCTCTCTTAGGCTTATGAAACATGGGACAGATGGAGCTTTGACGCAATTTTGGAATTTGTGTGGGTAATGACTTGGACTATTATTTGTGTCTTGACAAGTGTTTTGCAAAGTGTTTGATAATGACGTGTTTTTAGTCTTCTCTTGGCAAGTATGTATCAAACAAGGCAAACATAATGATTAAATGCATTTTGATTCAAAGACACTCATGCTCATATACAACACTCTTAAGGCTAGCAAGGACAATAATCATTGGATCCCAATCAGTTTCCCAACTACGCTTACCCAGAGCAGACACTTAGATGCTTGACCCCACTAGCTCCCCTCCACGACACTCACTTCTCGGGGCAGCCAAGCATCAATTTCCATGAAAACTCCTCATGGCAAACTCTATGTCTCTACTAAGGGTCGTAAAAATATGGGCGGCTTCAGAAGTCCGACCTCCTGCACCAATGACTAGAAGGTTTTTGGCTACTAGGAACAAGGTGTTTAGTAAGTCTTCCCGTGAGGAGCTACCCTTCGCAATTGTGTAAGTGCAATTGAAGCCTATAGCCCAACAAAGCACCAAGAACTTAGTAGTCACGCAAGCACGATTGAGATCTCTAAGATCCTACTGAGCACCCAATGTGAGAGTGAACTCTCATATAGCCCCAACCATTGACCCTTTCGTAGTCAATGGCTTATTTATTATAGTGAGTTGGGAACCCCAGGTCCGGGTGTACTCACTTGGGTCGTTCCCCTCTTACCTTCTCAAAGAGCAAGTTGGGAGGGTAGACCCGCTAAGGGTAAAAATGTAATCAAACAAGTAAAGGTTGGAGGGTCTGGATTTTTTATCATCTAGTTAGATGAGAGCATACTCTCCTACCTTTACATTTTTTTTAAAGACACGTAAGACAATGATTCATTCCATTTTAATTAATATCTAGGTGCCTAACTTAAATAAATGCACAATATTTGGTTGAATCAGCTAGGCAACCTGCAAAATAGCGGGTTTAGTAGTTTTTTTCTGATTTTCTGAGTCTTGGATGGTCGGATTAACCTACAAAACTAAAAAGATAGAAATTAGTCCTAACTATACTACACATACAGCGCACACACTGAAGTGCAGTCACCTGCACCGAAATGCCTATGCAGGCACCGAAACACCTGCGTACGTGCTGAACCAAATAAAACCAATAAACAAATTGACAGATCACACAAAATAGGAAGGGATTTTATACCTATCTATCACGCTGGTCAAAAACACTCACATTGAAATGTCTACGCTCGCGCTGAAACTGAAAAATAGAGATCGGTAGGAGTTAGCGGGTAAAATTTCAAAATTCAATTCCAAATAACAGAGCGGGAATTTTGGAAAAATAGTCGTGCTGGTTTGAATCGGACGTGCTAAAATGCTTGCGCTCATGCAGAAACGCCTGCACACGCGGCAAAGAAACAGACAGGGAGTGAATTTTTAAAATTTTTAGAAGCACAAAAAAAAATAAAATTAAATGTTAGGATGCGGTCACGTCGATGCATGTGCGCTCGCGCTGATGCACTTGCGCTCACACCAAAACAAGTTTTTTGTCATGCTAAACTCAAGGTGCTCACACTGATTTGCAGTCTCTCGCGTTGTTCCGGAACCTCCGTCTCGCGACTCACAAAAACTCAAAAAAATTAGTTTTTAGGGACGTGGGTCCCACCGAGCACGCCATAATGAAGAGGGGAAAAGACTCATGAGGTGGATTAGAAATAAAATATCCAAATCAAACATATAATCACATGGAATCCAAAGACATAATTTGAAATGCTCAAAACAAGGACAAATGCATATACCTCACAAACCAATACCTTCTCCTTCGGATGGAGCTTGATGAAGTGAAGGCACCCCTTGATGATGCTCCACCTGATGTGCTCCTCTTGCTTGCTTGATATGGATGGCTCTCCAATGTTGTGCACAATATGAAATGGATTTTAGGAGGATGATATGGATAAAATGGTTAAGTGTGGATGAGATATGATTTGGACATGATAAGGTTGCTAAGATGTTTTCCTAAGCTCAAAAGGACAACATAAGATTACTGAACTTGGAGATGATGAATGAAGAGATGAAATCCTCAATTTATAGGAAGAGGAGAGGAAAAATGGATGGCTAGGATGGATTCAAGATGAAGGGCTAGGATTGCTTGTGAGCTCTCACAAGGCCCAAGAGAGGGTGTGGAGACCAAGAGATATGTCTTAAAGGCATTTCTTGTCTCCACCTCCTCAAGTTACATTGGGAAGACTTCCCAAGGTATCTTGAGAAGAGCAAGGTGCATTGGGAAGACTTCCCAATGTTCCTTGAGAGGAGCAAGGGATGTGACATTCCTTGAAGAATGGGGAGGAGGAATTTAAAATTCTCCAAAAAGGGATAATCATGGGGATTGGAGGAATAAGAAGGAATTAAAAATTCCTTGGGAGAGGAGATGCCTAGAGGATTGTGAGATTTTGAAAATCTCACATTCACCTAGGAAAAGAGCATTAAAAGCTAGTGGTTGAATGGAAGGGACAAGGGGTTGACTTTATGGCTAATCATGATGATTAGCCACTAGCAACTCATTAGGAGGGGATTAGAGGAAGAATTAGGTGGGATAGGATTTGTAGGAGGATTTGACTAAGAGAGAGAATGAGTGGAGAGAATTAAAAATTTTAAGAATAATGTTAAGTGAGTTTAGGGAGTTTCTAGAAGAATTTATTATGTTAATGATGAATTAAGAAGATGATTTGTAGGAATCATGTAGGTTAACTAATTAATTGAAATTAATTAGCCAAGAGGAAGATTTGTGAGGATTTAATTTTTTAGAAGAATAAAGAAAGGGATTGATTTATTAAATAAATCAATCACATACTATAGTGACAATATTAATTATATTTAATTAATATTGAGGAGAATTTGAATTAACATAATTAATTAATTAATTATGTGGGGAATTAAAAATAATTAAAAGTAATTATTTTTAAGTGTCTACACCTACTCTAGATAGCGTAGCAGCTATTGAGGAGTATATGTTGCTAGCAGGACAAATCTAGGATTATGGAGCTAGAGTTGTTGATGCTAGGATAATAGAGGAGTTTTCAGCCTACTTCATGGCACATGCAGTGGCACGTATATCTGATCCAGCAGAGATGCTGTCTAATTTTGATGATGATGAGGATGAGCACCTACAGAGGCTATTAGGATTAATTATAGTCCGAAAGATACTGAGAGGCGGGGTGAATCAGTATCTAACCAGTTTACAGAATATTTAGCCTTATTAAGTATTTTGCATTCCAAAACAGTGTACCGGTAAATAAGAATTAATACAATAAACAAGAACAATAAAGATAACATAGAAAATACACCATAACACAAGATGTTTAACGAGGAAACCCGGTGTGGGAAAAACCCTTGTGGGATTTGTGACCCACAATATTCACTCACTCGCCAATGAATAAATATTACTTACAATGAGGGGCTTGCACATGCAGAAAGGCCAACTGCCTAGAGCTCACTGCTCAATCAGAGTTTCACTGACTACAAAAGTGGATTATCAAAATCCAATACAATGTACTGCTTAAAATCAGCATCAACTATGCCAGGTTCAGTACCGGTTTAAGCTCATTCTATAACCAAAACCTTCGTTGTCAACTTATATCTCTTTATACAAAAATATCATTCATTCATGCTATACTTTTACCATACTTACTTTTCTACACAAAATGAACTATAAGATCTCATACATATATATGAGTCTTTTACAATATGCTATGTCGGCTTTACAAAAGATATTTACATTAAATACAATTAAAAAAAAATTTATTCCCTGTCGGTTGGAGTGTCGGTATGCATTGTAGCCACTGTCGATGAAGTGTCTATCGATGTATGTAGATGTCTATGCCGGTGTTGGTGCCTGCTGGTGGCTTTACTAGATGAATTCCAGAAGGTTTCCAGAAGGTTGCCATCAATGAAAACACCATCATTTCTCATTAGAGTGTAGAATGCCAACAATCTCCCCCTTTGACATTGATGGCAACACTCATGAGAAAAATCCAAAAACTGTTCCAAAAAATGAAGTCCCAAAATTTACCAAAAAGATGTGCTCCCCTTGAGCAAATGATCTCCTCTGAATGATCATTTTTCTCTATCTACTACTCCCCCTTTGACATCAATGACAAAGGTTGTCAAAAATTGTCAAACAAGTTCAAAAATTTCACCTCAAAGTTTGTAACCGGTTGGTTACAATCTGAAATATGTATGCCAAAACCAAATTTAGACTCTGCATGAATCTATTGTTGTCGTTTAAGGTTGCCTCAGTTTGTTGGATCATGTCGGTGAGATGATGCATATTCTCCTCCGATGATCTTTCCCCTTGAAGTAATGCCTTAGATATCTCATTTCTCAAAGAGAAGATTATCCAACTTAGGACTAAGTTTATACTTAAGCTCTTTGGCATTTGTCTTGATCCTTTCCTTTTCTTTCTCAAATTTCTCCAATTTTTCCTCAAATCCTACTATTTCTTGCTCAATAACTGATATAGGTTCGGATGAACCAATTAACAACTATATCATCTATCTCCTTCTGTACTCTGATTATTTCCTTTTCAATGTCCTTTGTCAACAGATGTGGCTACATGTTTCTCTATACAACTCTTTATATTCCAAAATTGTAGTATTCAGTGCTAGTAAAAGTGTGTTAATGTGTTTTGTGCACTTCTTTATTGTATCCTCAAAGAATTTTTCCTTTTCCTTTTCAAATTTCTCTTTGAATGTATCCTCAGTCACCTTATCATCTGTTATTATATTTCCAGCAATAAATTTAGACAATGTGTCCAACTGACCTAAAGAATCCTTTATATGATCTATATTACATTTTGGTGCAATCATATTAAGAATTGGTATTGTATCATCAATTGCCTTGTAGGCCAATGCATTATAGTCAGTTATTTTCTTGATAGAGTCCAGGAGTACCTATGTTACATTGGTAGGCCTGAATTCACTTAATGAAGTACCAGATGTCTGACCAATTGCCTTAATTACCTCAGTGCTTCCAACATTAGTTACTAATTTGCTTGTATTATCCTCCAGTGGATCATTTTGAGTTTGTGTTTCAACCTATAATGGTTTGGGTTTCTCAGTGATTACCGGTTTCACTACCTCAATGTGTACCTTAGCCTCTGTCGGTTTCTCTGTTGGTTTCTTTGTGGGTTTCTTTGTGTGCTCTCCTGCTAGTATCTTTGTCTCAGTAGGCTTCTCAGTGCCAGTCCCTATACCTTCAGTATTCATACTAGTATCCAATCGAGTGTCCAATGGTTGTTCTGTTTGTAGTGTATGCTCTGTTTGTGTTTCAACCTCGACATTCTTTGTCAGTTTCTCAACAATGTTTCCACTGTCAGCAATGTCATTCTTTACCTCTGTGTTGTCCTTATCCACAACAATGTTCACTTCCTGAGTATCCACATTCATGGTGAATAAAATTTCTGAAGCAAGATTAGTGTCATCGTGTGTTACAGCTACACTGTCAATAACCGGTGGATCATCAGAATGTAATAGTGCAGTATCCAAGGGTGGTGGTAAGTTGTCAGTTATTTTTATGTTTGGTATTCCACCAACTTTACCTTTCCCTTTGTCCTTATCCTTCTGATAAGCCTTGAATTTTTTCTTCGACCTGTTCAATTCCTCTTGTTTTTCTTTTTCTACAAAAAAGATATCCCATTTATTAGTCGTTTCCTCAGCAATTTCATTAACTCTACCAGCCATCAAACTCACTTGTCAGTGACCACTGGCAAAAATATGATCTCTTAGCTTCACAGATTAGGTCATCAATTTCCTCTTTAGATTTAACTGGATGTACAGCTAGAAGTTTTTCAATTTTAAGTTTCTTGTCTAACTCCATTACTGCAATCCTCTTTGCATCTAACCTCCTATATACTTCATTTGGTAAGTCATCTACAACTTCAATTAACACTTTCTTGTATATGTCCAGATGTAGAATTATACCATTTTAAATACTTTCCTTTTCTGAATTAGTGAATGTGTTATATAATTTTCTCACATTTGCCAAATTACCATCATTAGTTATTTCATTCAGCAAATTATCCAATGGTGGTATAACCTGTTTCTATTTCTTCTTGGGTGTAAGTTTCTTTGTCTGTTGCCTTACCACTTGTTGTTTCTTTCTCAAGGTTCTTGTTTTCTTGGGTGGAGGTGAGCGTATTGGTGAGGGTTTTCTCTTCCTATCAACTCTCTTGAATTCTGCAGGTATCTCACTGTCAGATGATGTGCCAACTGATGAAATGTGTGCCTTTGGTTGCAGTCCTTCCAGTTCACTTGCCTTTATACTAGTAAGGTTCATAACATTTTCTTGTATTTCCTTTACCTATTTAGAAGCATCTCTTATATACTTTTCTCTTCTCTTCCTTTGTTTCATTGTTTGTACACCACTTTCAATTGTTTCAGCACTACCAAAAACTTCTTCTGATGGTTCTCTAGGTGCATCTAATAAAGCTTTTGCATAAGTTTCAACAATGTTCAGATCTACCTCATAACCCATTCCTGTTACCCATACAATTCTAGGTAATACAACTTCCATCCATGTTTCATCTTTCTTAATTACTAAATAGATTTCCTTATCATATTTATCTACTACACTCTGTGGTAGTCTCTCTCTAGTTTTCATCTTGGTTTGGAAAGCTTTGAAATATTTAGTTATATTGTTTTCCTTAGCAGTACCCATGTCGGTGAAAGCTTCTTGCAATTGTTTGCCTACCGGTATGTCATATCCAAAGTCTTTATGTCCAATACCAAGAATTTCCTTTGTGAAATACAACATAAGGCATACTAAGAGATTACCAAAATGAAATGTCCCTTTCTTATCACCTTTTATCTTCTTCAAGTTATCAATTAGTTCATCCTTCAGCCATTCACACACATCTATTTTTCCATTATTGTTTACCATTTCATAAGCACTATTAATGCAAAGACTAGAAATTGAATTAAGTTTGTTTGCACGTGTAGTCTTATAGCCTAAAATCATACTTATGAATCTCACATTAATGTCCTTGATGTCATTTACTCTCAGAGATCTACTATCAGATGTTGCTTCGGTTAAGGTCATGAATTTGTTATTAGGAACCTTCTTTGTTTTGTCAGGTCTGTTGCCGGTTGAGGGTAAACCTGTTACTTCCCTAATTGTTTGCCGAGTGAATTTGCAGACAGATTCCAACCAAGTAAACTCTCCATTTTCCCTACTTAGGACAATTCTCACTACTTCCTCCGGAAATTCAGGGATGTTCAAGATTTCCACAAAACCTAAAGTCTCAATAATCTTGTGCTCTGGTTTGACAATGCCATTTTCATCACAAATTATGGTTCTAAACATCTTTAACACTTCCTCAGAACCTAATTCTTCAATATTGCAGTAAATATATATCCTAGGGTCTTCAACATAAGCTACACCTTTAGGAATCTTTGAAAATGCGCCTATGGAATCATCTTACTTAGCTATCTCAGGAATAATTTTGAATATGGGCCTAGGGCATTTTATGTTTTCCACAATAGTAGGGTTTGCAATAAATTCGAGAGCAGAAGAAGAAGCCATTTGAAAAATACCTTTAGCTGCTAGATAATGTTTGAGTGCTTGAAAGGAATCGCTTCACACCTTCGCCTTGAATGCCTTCACTCGGATTTCACACTCTCTGCTAATTTGAGTGATCAGTGAATCAAAAATGATGGAAAACCAATGATATATAATGACTTTTCCTTCAACAACCACATTAAATGCTCATCGGTTAAGTGAAAACTTAACACATCTACCAGTAAAGAAGAAATCTATCTTCTCACCATCGACCAAAGGTAAACTGCATGATATTCAATTTGTTGCAATACCCCCAAAGGGTTACTTCTCAGTTGGATGAAGAATCTCCTGTTGGTGGAGTAATACTCTATTCTACCAGTGAAGAAATAGTCTCATCAACATTTTGATTTGTCTTCCTAATCCATTGTTTTGAAAATTCTTGCTTTACCTCATCAACCTTTTCTTTGCCTTTCAAACCAGATCCTTTATTATTTGCCAATGAGGTCTTGTTTCTACAAAATTTTGCAATATGTCCAATTTTGTTACAAGTATAACAAGTCACATTATTCTTTTGAATAGCCTTTCCATATCCTATGCTGGTTTGTGTTCTGCATTGATTAGATAAGTGCCCAAATCTTCCACAAACATAACATCTTACATTCATTCTGAAGTTTTCTGAATTATGACCAACTTTGTTGCATTTGGAACATTGACCGATGGGTGCATTAATGTTCTTATTGTTTCTATATCTACATTGATTTTCTCTATGACCATACTTGTTACAGTTAAAGCATTTCCCATTAAATTTTTAAGCATTAGATTGTCTTACCGGTCTACTATGATCATGATTGTTTGTAGTACCAGAACTTTAACCAACTTCAAATCCAAGTCCATTTGTATCTTCATTATGTTTCTGACTTTTCAACATATCATCAAGTTCCTCTAAACTTTTCTTGAATTTCTCTTTGTGTTGATTTGTAGTAGCCAACTCATTTTCCAGAATTCCCATTTGTCTCATAAGTTCAGTTTTATCATGTTGCATGTGAATTAGATATGTCTTCAACATATCATTTTCATGATTGAGTCTTAGATTTTCATTTCCAGCATCATTGATTCTCCTAGTCAAGTCATCTTCATTCTTCTTCCTATCTTCAATGTCTTTACAAAATCTCATAGTCATATCTTGCATTTCATTCCTCATAGTATTGTTTTCTTGTCTCATCTTGTTCACAATCTCATTAAGAGTTTCCTTTTCATCATTATCATTCTGCATATTCTCATGAAGTTCTTTTTTTTAATTTATAGCAATAGTAAGATTCTCCTGAAGTCCTTGAATGAATTCCTGTGTAGTTATTAGATCATCTTCAAGTTTGATATTCTTCAACTTATCTGAATCATAGTCTACAAGAGCTCCTTCCAATTGCTTTCTTAAGTTCTCTATCTGTACCTATGTCAAAATCTTCCTCAAGTTGTTAGGTTTTTGAAAATAGAGGACCAGGATCTGATACTAATTGTTAGGATTAATGATAGTCCCAAAGATACTAAGAGGGTGGGTGAATTAGTATCTAATCGATTTATAGAATATTTAGCCTTATTAAGTATTTTGCATTCCAAAACAGTGTATCGGTAAATAAGAATTAATGCAATAAACATGAACAATAAAGACAGCATAGAAAATACACCATAACACAAGATGTTTAACGAGGAAACCCGATGTGGGAAAAACCTTGGTGGGATTTGTGACCCACAATATTCACTCACTGGCCAATGAATAAATATTACTTACAATGAGGGGCCTGCACATGCAGGAAGGCCAACTGCCTAGAGCTCACTGCTCAATCAAAGTCTCACTAACTACAAAAGTGGATTAAAAAAATCCAATACAATGTACTGCTTCAAATCAGCATCAACTATGCCAGGTTCAGTATCGGTTTAAGCTCATTCTATAACCAAAACCTTCATTGTCAACTTATATCTCCTTATACAAAAATATCATTTATTCATGCTATACTTCTACCATACTTACTTTTCTACACAAAATGACCTATAAGATCTCATACATATATATGAGTCTTTTACAATATGTTATGTCGGCTTTACAAAAGATAATTACATTAAATACAATAAACAAAAGTTTATTCCCTGTCGGCTAGAGTGTCGGTATGCATTGTAGCCGTTGTCAGTGAAGTGTCTGTCGGTGTATGTAGATGTCTATGCCGATATCGGTGCCTGCCGGTGGCTTTACTAGATGAATGCCAGAAGGTTGCCATCAATGACAACACCATCATTTCTCATTAGAGTGTAGAATGCCAACAAAGGCAAGGGGGAGCCAAATAGAGAGATGAGGAGGGAGAGGAGGTAGGAGAGGGAGGTGGAGATGGTGGAGGTGGATGAGGTAGAGGAGGAGATAAAGGGAGAGGGCTCGTTCTTGGTGCTGGCAGGGTTGGTAGGGTAGGTGCGGTGCTAGTTGCAGTGGGTGGGATAGAGGATGATAGGTGACCTGCCTAGAGGAGGAGATCGAATGTTCTACCTCCATTGGCGCCTTGGACAGGGACAGGTGCAGGTGGGACCATGACACAGATACCCATTCAGATCAAGGTGCCCACCCATCAACAAAATTTATAGATTAGAGCCCTACAAGTTTTAGTGTAGTAGTTGTAGGTATAGGTGTTAGTACAACAACGATAGATTACGTAGGTTATCGCAGAGAGGGATACAGAGATAAAGCATCGAGGTCGAGCAGAGGCCCTTGCTGATAGGTTAGAGAGAGCGATGGCTGGTGCCCCAGTTTGGGACACATTGAGAGAGATACAATACTCGGCCAAGGAGGTTGAGTATTATAGGCATCTATACGAGGAGGTGGTCCCTCAAGATCACAGAGCTCCTAGATCCAGGTGCTGGGACATGTGGGACATCTACTGTTAGACCGTCTGTCTCGGGAGATAGCCATACCTGAGAGACTTGTCTCTATTATTTTTTATCACTTGTTGTATTTTGACAGACACGATATCCCTTGTACATTTCAACCATTATACATACATACATACATACATATATATATATATATATGGCACTGATTTTCTTTGATCCACATGTAATGTGCTTATTGATGGTGATCGATGGATGATATGCATTATGTTTTGATATGATGATTCCATGAGGATTATTTGATGCTTAGATAATAATGCTCTTGATTTTTTTTATTTTGTTTATGATGTGAATGCATGATTCATGATGAACTGAGTGATAATGTGATGATGTATTGCATTGATTACTTTGATTTATGAGATGTATCTTGAAAGTGAGATGTATGATAATGATAATGATGTGAGATGTATCTTGAAAATGAGATGTAACTAATGCAAGTTTAAAATGATATGCAACTAAATGATCACTTTAATTTTGTCGTTGTCATTCCCGTTTAGTGACTTTTTGTGCTCTTTTTTTTCATCATTGAGCTTTTGATATGTTGAAAGTTAATGAAAACATCGTGGTATAATTGAACCATAATGATCTGAGTATAACTTACATGGATTTTGATATTGCAAGATGACACAAGCGTCGAGGTACAATTGAACCAAGATGACTTGAGTGTTGCTTGCATAAAATATACAAGAATTAACCATTTGTATGTGTAAAGTGGAAAATGTCTTCAATGATATGTTTCCAATCATGTCTCAAGACAAATTTGCACCATACGAATGATCATCTCGCAGACATAAAACCAAAGAAAAATATCAGATTCCTTCGTCGCTTCTCTAGCTCAGTGCATCCTTGAGTAGCTCAAGAGATCTAATGATTTAGAAATTAAGATACAAATAGTCAAAAATTCATGCTAAAAATGTAAACAAATCATAATTTAGAAAATCATCCATCATGTGTGTGTTAAAGTTGTAGCTGGAGAATGATCCTATTTTCTATTCTGATGAGCAGTTTTGACATTGGTTCTCTAGTATGTTGTGATCCTTGTTTGTTGTCTGAATGCTAAAGTGAGAGGAATGTTGCCCCTAGTCATAGATATTTATCAATGTGGATATACGTTGATCACCAAGCCATGGTGGTATATGATATGGATAACTATTTTTAGATAATCAAGGACAATGACTACGCTAAGTGTGTCCAGGATAATGTTGCGTGTACAAGTGTTTGGCGATGGCTATTAGCTGAGACTAGATGAATCAAAGATATGAGTATTGATAGATATAGGAGTCTTTCTCTCACAAATAGTGCCCATTGCCAGGTTTTCACCATTTGTTTTTATTGCCCTTTTTTTATTGTTTTTGTATTTTTCCGATTTTTTGATTTATTTATTTATTTCTGATTTTTTCGTGCATTGGACGACTCAAGTGTAGAAATTATTCAGATGGATACTATTGGTTGGTTTGTTGAGAAAGTCCCCTTCTGAAGTTGACAACCGATATGCTCCTGATCCATAGGCTGATATGATGACAAAGGGACCCAACCAATTAGGTTCAAATTTCCCCTTCTTTTCTCGATCTTGCTGATTTATGGGATTTTCCTTTAGGACGAGATCACCGACTCTGAAATCCCTTGGGATGACTTTGTGATTATAGCTTTTGCACATTTTTTGTTGATATGCCTTGAGATAGTCATAGGCATGTTGTCATTTTTCATCAAGAAGCTCCAGTTCATGTAACCTGTTTACTCGATATTCCTCATCTGGTATTAGGCCTTTCAAAGATACTCGGAGAGATGGGATTTCTACCTTAAGAGGTAGAATTGCTTTTGAACCATACACCAATGAATATGGTGTAGCCCTTGTAGGTGTCCGAATACTAGTCCTGTATGCCCAAAGTGTTGGATTGAGTTGTACATGCCAATCCTTGCCAGCATCATTTACTATTTTCTTGAGGATTTTTAGGATTGTTTTATTTGATGCCTTCACTTGACCATTCCTCTATGGGTAGTATGGTGTGGAGAAGCGATGTTGGATTTTGAATCATTCATATAGCTCTCGCACATCTTGATTCTTGAAAGGACACCCGTTGTCTGTGATGATGAAACTGGGAATTTCATATCTACAAATGAGATAGTTGAGAATGAATGATGAAATCTATTTTCTAGTTACAGTGGTCCTCGGGACTGCTTCAATCCACTTGGAGAAATACTCCGTTGCAGTGATAATGAACTTATGCCCATTTGAAGAGGAAGGATGAATTTTCCCTACCAAATCAAGTCCCCATTGACAAAAAGGCCAAGATGTGGTGAATGGCTGCAACTCCTGTGTTGGTGCATGGATAAGGTTGTCGTGAATTTGGCATTTAGGACATTTCTTAGCAAATTGATAGGACTCTCTTTCCATTGTCGGCCAGTAATATCCCATTCTCAAAAGTTTCTTGGTGAGAGTAGGACCACTTGAATGCATACCACAGATACCCTCATGAAGCTCGTGTAAGGCAGAGTCAGATTTGTTACGATCAAGGCATCAAGGAAGAGTACCATCTAGACCTCGACGATAAAGTGTGTCAGCAGTTAAGGTATAGTGAGAAACTTGCCGGATGAAGCTGCATTTTTGGTTGTGAGATAGGTTGAGTGGGAGAGTATTGTTTTTGAGATAATCATAGATTGTCCCGTATGGAGGTGAGTCTGAACCGGTTAGGGCATAAATGACTTGGGATGCGGAATTGTCATAGGTTGGGGAAAAAAATTGCTCTACCAGGAACTCGTAACGACTCTGTTTATCTAGAATTTATAGTAGTGAAGCGATGGTGGCCATTTGATCGACAACTCTATTGTCCAATCTTGGGATTTGCTCAAAGGTGATGCGTACAAAGTACTATTTGAAATCATCCACAATTCTCGTGTAAGGCATTAGCTTATCATCCTCTATCTGATATTCATCATTGATCTGATTGATAACTAATTGAGAATCCTCATAGACTCTCAATTCTATGATTTTCCATTCGACAACCATTTTGATTCCTGTTACTAGGGCTTCATATTCAGCAATGTTGTTGGTGCATGGAAACAACATTCAATAAGATCTTGGAACTGTGTGACCCTCTGGAGTGACAAAAAGGATGTCGGCACCCGATCCATGTTGTGTATAGGATCCATCAAAGTATAGGGTTCATTGCTTGGGTGTGACAATGAGTACATCCATGTCTGGAAATTCCACCTACAATGGTTGTTGGTCTAGTAGTGGTGCTTCTTACAATTGGTCTGCAATTACCCATCCTTTGATAGCCCAACGTTTTGTGTACTGGATATCAAACTCACTCAGAATCATGACCCATTTAGCTAATCGCCCTATGAGAGTTGCCTTGTTGAGTAAATACTTGAGAGGATCAATTTCTGCTACCAATTTGATTGTATAGGCTAGCATATAGTGGTAAAACTTTTGAGAAGCAAACACCACTGCTAAGCAAGCCTTCTCAATGAATGTATAATTTAGCTCATATATGGTCAAAGTTTTACTGATTTAATAAATAGCCCATTCTTTTCATTCTAGATCTTCTTGTGCTAGCGGTGCCTCCAATGATACTTTTGTTGTTGATATATAGAGAATGAGCGGCTTGCCTGCTATCGATGGTACCAAAACTAGTAGATTCATCATATATTGTTTGAGCTAGTGAAATGATTTTGCACACTTGTCTTCCCATCTGAAAGGTATATTTTTTCTGAAGCAGATGATTAAATGGGAGACATTTACCTGCTAGCTAAGTTATAAATCACCGGATGGATTGCAGTCGTCCCTGCAAAGATATGAGTTGGCTAATGTTCTTGGGAGGTGGCATTTCCATGATAGCCTTTACCTTTGCTGGATCTACTTCAATGCCCTTTTCTAACACAATATAGCCTAATAGTTTGCCTGATGTGACCCTGAAGACACACTTCTTAGGGTTTAGTCTGACCTTGATTTGCTCCAATATTTGAAAGATTTTATCTAGTATGCCCAGATGTTCTGCTCGAGTGAATGATTTAGCCAGAAAATCATCCACACAGTCCTCCATGAAGGTATGCATCATATCGTGGAAGATTGTTGTCATGGCTCTTTGATAAGTTACCCTAGCAATTTTTCAAGCCAAAAGGCATGACGTTCCAACAATATGTTCCCCATGGATAGGTGAACGCAGTTTTATCTTGATCTTATGGGGCTATCCTGATTTGATTATAGCTAGAGAAACCATCCATTAATGATAACATTGTGTATCTTGTTGTTAGATCCATAATTATGTCAATGTAGGGTAAAGGAAAGTCATCCTTCAGACATGCCTTGTTGATGTCTCTAAAATTTGTGCATATTTTGATACTTTTGTTAGGTTTTGAAACTGGTACAATGTTTTAGATCCATTCAACATAGTCTATAGGTCAGATGAATCCGATGTCTAATAACTTCTTTAGTTATGTTTTAACCAATAATGCCACATGCAGATTCATCTTTCTTAATTTCTACTTGACTGAATTAGCTCCTGGAGCGATGGATAAGTGATGCATGATTAGATTCATATCTATTTTAGGCATGTCAGCATAAGACCAATAAAAATTAATTTTCTTTTCCTTGAAGAATTTGATAAAATCTGGTTGTTCCTCTTCTGTAAGTGATTCTGCTAGATGTATGGTTTTGATTGTTGCTTCAATACCAATGTTTATTGATTGAGTTGGCTCAATTAATATTGGTGACCTTTCTAGATAATGTTCAAGAAGAGTATCAAGTCTCCCATATTTAGTTGCCTCAAAAAGGGTTGACTCAACATAGGTATTAGACAATGGATTCATCGTTTGGGAATATTGGTATATCATGATGTTCAGGTTCTTCCTAGTCTATTAGATCAGGATATATGAGTGGTAAGGAGTCATTTAGTGGGTTAAGATCAACTACGATAAGTGTCATGATAGAGTCGTTGTTATAGTTGTTTAGGATACTGGTGAGGTCTATGATATTGTCAAGGCCTTCGATGGTATTATCTTTAATGTTGTCTTGGTCATATTGTCGCTGCTCATTCTCACTAGCCTCGTAGATATGTCATGGTCCAAATTCAAGCGGTTGAGATTATGAGCCTTGTTCCTCCTGAGAAAGGGATGTGTTGGAGTGGATGGTATCTACCTCAATGTCCTTAGTAACATCTGAACAACTACCCCACTCATATTCATTAGAATTATTTTCAGAATTACTGTCCCAAGTTATCTCCCTGCTTCTAACAGGTATGTTTTATGGTGAGAAGATATCTGACAATTGACACTAGTTTTGTAGCTTTTTTTGATTCGGGATCAGAGCTTGCATGTACTCTTTGCATTTGTTCATACATTGTTTTCCTTCGATGAGTAGTAATTTCTTGGGTGGTGGCTCCACCTTGGTTTAATCAGTTTCTTGCACATGATGCACTTTCTTCTAATAAGTTTCCTCCCTTTGAATGACTAGTTCTTCTTGTTGTTTCTCATTTTCTTGATTCTTTTTCTCTTTCCTTGTCATTTTTGTTGCTTGGTGTAGTGCTTCTTTCCATGGGTCTTCATTATAATTTTTCTTTTCTCTCCACTAAGGTTTTTGATGGTTATTTTGTTTCTGCATAGGTGGCACATGTTGCCCAATACCCAAGTCATGTTTTATCTCTTGCAAATTATGAAGGAGGTTATAAGGGTTCTATAATGCCTTCTTGGCACTTGCCAATAGGTCCTTTGCTATTGTATCCCATTCATTGCATGATCCAAAACCCATTTCCATATTATTTTGTTGGTACGACCACTTCTATGGTAGCAGCTCTGATTTCTTCTTCATATTTGTATAGCCAACTAAGGATGTCTTTCTCTTCTAATTCATCAACTAGTGTGCCCAGCTATATAAATTTACCATCAAACTTGGTGATGGGTTGTGTTACCTGATGTGTTGATGCAGATGGTTATCCATAAGATTTTGGTGACGTTGGCAATTTTGATAGACATAGGGGTTCAAAAGAATACTCCCCCATGCCTTGGTCCTTGATTTTTATCTTTTGTTTAAAATCTATGGATATAGACTTGAGTTCTTTTTTATGATGATTTGATGTTGAGGAAGCTCGGGCCTCCCTGTTGTGTGGAATCAAGCTATCTTGAGCTGCCCCCATAGCATTGCAATTCTTAAAAGGGTTATTATCTGAATATATGGAAATTTCCTATCCATTGTAAGGGAACTTGATATATTGATGGTATGTGGAAGGCATCACTTTCATTTGATGGATCCACGGATGACCCAATAGTATATTTTTTGTCAATTCTATGTCCAAGACTTGGCACATGGTGTCATTTTGTACAGGACCTACCTGAATAGGTAGTATTACCGTTCCTTCGGATGACCTCTCTTCATCATCATAGACTTTGATGGTGATCTTCTTTTTCGGATCAATAGACTGCTCAGAGAAGCCCAATGCATGGATAAGCTTTAAAGTACAGATATTGAGACCAACTCCTCCATCTATTAACACTCTTTTTACTTGATGTTTATAGACTAAGACTTCAATGTGGAGTAGGGTGTTATGCAGATGATTCACAAATACATCATCATGTTTAGAAAAGGATATGTTATGTGGCCCTGTCATATGAGCCACCATGGCTTGGAATCGATCAATGTCCAGATCATTTGGAATGTTTGTTTCGATAAGTGCTTGTTCCAATATATCCTTGTGTTTTGGCGAGAGTTTGAGTAACTCAAGTATGGATATTTGGGTGGGAGTTCTCCATAGTTGATCAACTAGATTATATTGAGTCTTGGGGAGAGTTGTGGATGTTTATGTGTTCCCTTTCAAGACATATTTTTGTGCTCTAGTTGTCACATTTATCGATGCATGTTCTTGTTTGTCTTTGATTTTTATGACATTTACTTGATTGTCATATGTCGATATGTGATTGATGGTGTTCTTGTATAGGTGATTAATACAAGCTCCTTTGGTATTGTTTTACGTTGAAGCTCCTCCCTTGTCATAATTTGGAAGAGGATTTTTTAAGGCTTCATGGTCACCATTCATTTTGTGACCATCAACTGTTAAATTGCCCCTGTCTATCATGTCCTAAATGATGGTCTTTAGCCTCATGCAATCATTTGTGTTATGTCCTTTGTTTTGATGAAAATCATGTGAGTCATTCCACCAAGGTGGTTTGAACTGGAGTTGAAAGTTGTTTGTGGCTGGCAATGTGATGATCTTATTCTCCAAGAGTTCCTGAAATGTTGATTCTAAGGTTTGTCGTAATGGCATGTAAATGCGTCAATATGGGAAAGTATTGGTGTTGCCTCTCGGGGTTGTGTTGTTCCCTTAGTTAATATTATTGACTTGGTTAGTGTTGTTGCCTTGATGATTTTTATTGGTGTTTGATGTTGAAGCTCCTGGAGTGGGATTTCATTGATAAGTGTTAGTGCCTTGATTAGCACTTTTTTAATCATTATGGGATGGTGGGTTGCCTGATAAAGTCAACACTGGTTGTTTAGACTTCACATTGTTGGCATCAACTACCCCATCATTAACATTGTTTTTGTTCCTTGTCCAAAATTTGGATTTGTCCAAAGTATTGTTATTGTTTTGATTGCTAAAGGTGTTAGTGTTTGATGAATTAACACCCTCTTTAAAGAACTTCAATGTTCCATTCTTCATGCACACTTCCTCTACTTGGATTCTGTTTTCTATCGATTTGGCAAAATATGGTATGCATTGGAGTTTGAGTTAATAACTCATCTCACTATTTAGATTATCGATGAATATTTCTATTTTTTCCTTTTCAGGCACGTCTCGAGGATATCTTGAAACCAAATGTCTCCACCATTGTACAAACACCATGAATGTTTCATTGCTATTTTGTTTTGTGTTACATATATCTAGCATGGTGATCGCGTGTTAAATGTTATAGGAGTATTGTGTTATGAATTTGTTTACCAACTCATCAAATGATCTCATGGGAGGTTAAGTTTAGACAACCACTCCATTGTTTGCCCTCCCAAACTTCTTGGTAATAATCTCATTAAGTAAGTGTCATCGTGAGCAAACTCTAGGCTCATGGTACAAAATTCCTGAATGTGATCACGGGGATCACTTTTACCATTGTATTTTTCATACTTTGGTATATCTGAATTTGGGGGAAAAGGTACCATGTTCAATCTCCTATCAAAAGGATAAGGACAAATTTCGTCCAAGGAGTATCATACTATAGTTCTTTGTTGCATGTCCTGCATTTGTCTTTGTAGTGTTTGCAGTTGTTGTGCAAGAGAAACCATGGGCGCATTTGTCCTCTGAGGGAGAGCTTCCCCTCATTCATTAATATTGTCCCGATTGCGGGCATGGTCTTGTTTGTGGGTGTTTTCTTGTTCATGGGTGCAATCTTGGTTGTGTATGTTTTCTGGAGCATGTGTCTCTTCTTCTCTTCGTTGTTCTTGATAGGCATAATTTCTTGATCTTGCTCTTGAAATTCTCATCTATATTCCTCAAGTTTTTTGTATCAAAATCTTTAGGAATGCTGACTCCTTTGCTAGTTACCATGAGTAGATATTTTTCCTTGTTTGCTTCTATAAGTCTTTCCAATAGTTTCTGGAAAGCTACGTTTTCTTGACATTCTTGGAGAAGTTCTTTGGCGATCTCTATTTCTCCCATATTTACATACTCATCAAAAGGATTGGATAGTCTACGACCCATACTTGATTCTCATTGTGATTCCTTGTGTTTGTTTCTCTGAGATTGAGTGACAACGGGCATTAATATATTTCTACCATGATGAATTCTTCTTCTTCTTCTATTGGGGTTCTTGGTGGAGTTGGTGGCTTAGGTCGAGCTTTGTTATAACTGATAAGGAACTTTGGGAACAAAGAAGGGTTAATCCTTCCTCCATGATTTAGGTGTTAGTTGAATGTTGCTTTCTGAATGTAAGCCCTACTTCTCAAAGGCTCTTTGTCAAATTCATTTGTTTTTCCTTCGATATACAATCGCATATGATGCAAAGAATGTGCGATGTGATGCAAAGAGTTGATGATTCATATAGACAAATTTATTCCTTTTAACAAGTGTCTTAGAACTAGGTTGTCTCTTCTTTAACTTAGTCTTTTGATGAAGACTTGTTCTTCTCAAAATATGAGGAGTGGTCATACACAAATGATCAAAGGTTTGATGTTGATGTTGATGTTGGATATGGATACTTCATTTGAAAACTCAAGTTTACTTTATCAAGTAGAAGTTTAGTTCGATTCGCCTCCATGACAAAGTGTGTCAAATGATATGGATAAAGTCTCCCGATATGGAAACTTGATTTGACAACTTAAGGACCAAACTAGGTATTTGTTTTGATAGGATTCACTGGATGGTGGAACTTTGATCACTGTTCTAATACTCCCCAACTTGTTCTAAGAGTGCCTTGTTGGATTTGGAAATTTTCTCACTGATGATCTTTTTCGAAGTTTTGTTGTTGGGTTTGCTAAAGGACCTGAAAGGGTATTTGAACTGTTGATAAAAATTTCCCAAAGGGACTGATTTGTTCTCTATTTTTCACTAATATATAAGTGCTACCTTAGATTTTACTAGTATGATACTAATTATGTGCTAAGTTTTGGTGCAAATGCACTATTGAATGTTTGCAACGCGCTAGGTTTTTGCTCCCATGCACTAACTGTCTTGATTTGTTTTGTTTGATGCTTTTGCTATGATGTTGAATAACACTTGTGATTTGATGGATGATTTTATGAAAATCACTTGAAAACACGACATATAGAAGAGATGACATTTTATATATGCTAAACAAGTAGTGTATGTTCTTTTGAGGATGTTTTCAAATCCCCGATGTTTTCACTAGTTTGGATTACAAAAAGACAAATCAAGCAGACTCTTTATTCAAAGGTCATCAACAATATCATAGCCCACTAGTCTCAATACTCTATCAGCTCAAACAACCTTGTCACCCCTTAGGGGGTGCCCCTTTTTTTGTCTTTTGCCAGAAATTAAACCAAAGTGAATTCTTATATATTGTCAATGTTTGGTGACTGACTCGGTTCAAAGTTTCTAATGCTAAGTTTCTTAATCAGGCATTCATTCGGTCTTCAGTCATAAACTCCTTCTGGAGACTCCCCAACCTTTAGAACAAAGGCTTTACGTATCTTAAAGATACTGGGGGAAGACTAATCGCTGAGAAAAACCATTGAAGAGGACTTTAGTCAACCTCCACATTTGATTATAGTGGGTTGGAACACTTGGCAATAAAGTCATTTCCCACTTAGGTCATTCCCCTCTCACCGACCATTAATGGCGCCCTAAGGGAAACTCAGTGATAGTTCTGATACTTGATGTTAAGTACAGATGCCAAGCTAATAAGATGAGAGGGGGATAGTTCTGATACTTGATGTTAAGTATAGATGCCAAGCTAATAAGATGAGAGGGGGGGGTGAATCATACAAACTTAATCTTCCATAAAAACATCAGATTCAACCTCAGTAACATATACTTCAGTGATATAACCAAAACTCTTAAACATGCAAACTCAAAAGCATATAAACATCATAAACCTCATAACACCGGATTTAACATGGAAACCCAAATAGGGAAAAACCACTGTCGGATTTCGGACCCACTAAGAAATATACTCTTCTAGAGTATGCTCGGTTAAAAGCAAATCCTGTTAAAGATTACAAACACATTGCTAGATGTGACCTAGTTAAGGGATTTCCCTCAGATCTATTAGGATCTTCACCTTGTTAGAAGTGACCTTGTTAAAGGATTTCAAACACTCAATCATAATGTCACCTTGCTAGAGGGTTTTACAAATAAGACTATTAAGTCCACTCGGTTAAGAGATTTTCTGTCACTTCACAAAATAACAATAATAAAAATCTATCTGCAACTTCACATCTAAAATGCTAAAGCAGATTCTTATTTGCTCAATACAACATAGACATAAAATTTATTCTTGTCCATCTACTGGGCTCTATACTCTGTTATTCAAAATAGATCTTCAAGATTCTGTGCTCAGTAATTACTATGTAGCATCCATGTGCATACACTTGCCCGCATACATTGTTTATCAATAATTCCCTATTTATAAACAATTCGCGAACCGCTTAATCTCCTTGATCATATTTCCCATGATCAATCATAGCCATTAGATCTTCAAACTTTTTCTAGGTTCAATGTATCCTTTGATCTGAAAATGTTTTACCCTGCCTTGGAACATGCATACATTTCTTGGAACTTGTGCTAGGGTATTGCGGTTCAATCTAAGCTGTAGATCTTCCTGTCAATTTTCCTTTGCCATAGATTCTTTAACAAACTTCATTCATGGCATACCAATCATTTAATCAGTTCCAGCTCATCAGCTCCCTTCATTAAATAATGCTTTTAATCATTTAATGCATTCTATTATCACTCGGTTGCAACTCGGTAAATACTAAACTTCACTCGATAGACATTCTGCCTTCATTAACCGATAGCGATAACCTTAGGGTTTACCGACTAGGTTCCTTAGGGTTTATTGACTAGGTTCCTTGCTTGGTAACATAATATAGTATTAACCTTACAATAAATAACATATGTATGATATCAAAACAATCTAAACAGCATGATCTCGTCATTGTCTAACTCAGTAATAGTTGCCCATTGAATAACTTATTCATCCCCTTATTCATCATATTCTTTCTATGTCTTTTACCGACATCTTTATACTCATCAAATCATACTTCTTAAGATATGGCAACATCATACTAATTTAGAAAATCAATATCTTCACATCAATGACAAAATAATAATATTAAGACAGTAAATCATCCTTAATCAATTATATCCATAATCATCAACAACCTTCTCAATATCCTTATTGAAATGCCAACAATCTCTCCTTGTCTGTTATAATGTCAAATGCCAATAATCTCCCCCTTTGGCATTGATGGCAAAACTAACTGATTTGACCTAATTGATTTGGATTGCTGTGAGATTCTGAAATGCTGAAATGCTCTCCCCCTGTCATCAGAATTCTCCCCCATACATTATACTTCTCCTCTTTTCTCAGTCTTCTCTAGTCTTCTCCCCCTTTGACAATAATGCCAAAAAGTAAAGAACTAAAACATAATTTCTTCCTGTATGAAGTGATTTCCTATTGTGATGTATCAACTTAGTCTCAGTCAGAGCATTTTGTCTTCAATTACTGTTTCCTGTATTGTTTCCTGCACACCTTTAGAAACCCTCCTAAAGTGTGTAAATCAGCATCAACTCCTAAAAGATATTCTATAGAGTCATCGAATTGATGCTTTCATTGAACTCGGTCAGTGAGTAGAAGATAAGGGTATGACCCCTAACTTACTTCTGAGATACTCAAAAGTGTCCCTTGGCAGTGGCTTGGTGAAGATATCTGCTATTTGTTCCTTTGTGCTAACATACTCCAACACCACTTTCTTCTCTTGAGCTTCTCCTCTAAGATAATGATATTTGATAGAGATGTGCTTTGTCTTAGAGTGCATAACAGGATTCTTTGAAATGTTAATGGCACTAGTATTGTCACAAAATATAGTTAATGGCTCGGTAACTTTCTCATTTATACCTTCCAATTGTTGTTTGATCCATGCTATATTGGTACAATTCAATGCTACAACAACGTATTTAGCTTTTGTTGTTGACTATGAAACACATCCTTGTTTCCTGCTAAGCCAACTCACTAGTCTTTCTCCTAAAAAGAAAGCTCCTCCACTTGTGCTTTTTCTATCATCAATGTTGCCTGCCCAATCAGCATCAATATAAACTTTTAAATCAAAGTCATTTCCTTTGTGATATACTAAGCCATAATCCTCAGTGCCTTTCAAGTATTAAAAAATTCTCTTGATTGTTGTCATGCGTGTTTCCTTAGGATCTGCAGAGAATCTTGCAACTATACCTATTGCATGTGCTATGTCTAGCCTGTTGTGAACAACATATTGCAACTTTCCAATCATGGATCGGTAAAGTGTCTCATCAACAGATGCAGATTCATCATTCTTTGATAGTTTACAATTGGTAGTCATAGGAGTACTTACTAGTTTTGAATCCTTCATTCCAACTTTCTTCAAGATTTCTTTTATGTACTTGGATTGAGTAATGAAAATCTCATTTTTCATTTGCAGTATCTATATAAAACACTTTATCTCACTGATTAATGACATCTCAAATTCTTTGCTCATTTCATTTCCAAAGTTCTTACATAGAGAGTCATTCCCACAAAATATAATATCATCAACAAATATGGCTGAGATCAGTATTCCATTTTCATCATTCTTCATGTACATATTGTTGTTCTCACTTGTCCTTATAAAACCAATCTTGATTAAATAAGAGTGCAATCTTTCATACCATGCTTTAGGTGCTTGTTTCAAACCATATAATGCTTTGTTCAATTTACATACCTGATTTTTACACTTGTCTTCAACAAATCCTTCAAGTTGTTCAATAAAAACTTCTTCTTCTAATATACCGTTCAGAAATGCAAATTTGACATCCATTTGATATACCTTGAAATTCTTGTAAGCAGCATATGCCAACAATGTTCTTGCTCCTTCAAGTCTTGCTACAAGTGCAAAAGTCTCACCATAATCAATTCCTTCTTCGTGGGCATAACCTTTGCAAACTAGTCTTGTTTTATTTCGAATGACCTCTCCTTTTTCATTCAGATTGTTTCTGAAAATCCACTTTCTACCGATTACATTTTTGTCCTTCGGTCTTGGGACCAATGTCCATGTGTCATTCTTCTTGATTTGATCAATCTCTTCTGTCATAGCATTTATCCAATCTTCACTATTAAATGCCTCTTTCACTATTCTCGGTTCAAATTCAGATATTAGACATGTGTTATGTCTCAGTTTATTCCTTGTCATAACTAGATCATCCTTATCTCCTATAATCTGACTTGATGCATGATGTCTTCCGACATATTTGGCTAATACAAGCTCGGTAGGCTCTGTATGATCTTCTTCATCACTCGGTAACTGGATATTCTCTTCATTTTCTTCAACAGTTTTCTCGATAAGGCTTGTCAGTTGAACATAGACAAATTCATCATAGTCTTCTGGTTCCTTGGAATTTCCATCATCATTTCTTTCTACAAATTCATCAATTTTCACATTTGCACTTTCTACTATTTTGTTAGATGATTTGATCAGACATTTAAATGCTTTACTTCTAGAAGAATAACCAAGAAATGTTCCTTCTTCACTTTTCTGATCAAACTTGCCATTTCTATCATCTTTGTCTACATAGCATCTACTTCCAAAGATTTTGAAATAACGTACATTAGGTTTCTTGTCATACCAGATTTCATATGGTGTCTTCATAGTTCCTTTCTTTAGTTGTACTCGGTTCAAGGTGTAAACTGCTGTGCTTATTGCTTCTCTCCAAAATGTTTGTGACACTTTCTTTTCAATCATCAAGGTTCTGGCACAATCCACAATAGATCTATTTCTTCTCTCATCAATTCCATTTTGTTGTGGAGTTCTCGGTGCAGAGACTTGTCTTTTAATACCATGATCATTGCAGAATAAGTTGAACTCAACAGATGTGAACTCTCCCCTTCTATTTGATCTAAGACATTTCAATTCTATTCCTGTTTCATTTTCAACTCTTGCCTTGTACCATTTAAACATTTGAAAAGCTTCTAATTTTTCTTTTAAGAACATTACTGACATCATCCTTGAGTAATCATCCACAAATAATATGAAATATTTATCACCATAATAACTTTGAACTTTCATAGGACCACAAAGATCGGTGTGCACAAGATCTAAAATTCCCTTAGAAGTGTAAGACTTACTTGTAAAGCTTGATCTTGTCATTTTACCCATCTGGCATCCTCGGCACATAGTATTCTCAAGTTTTTCCAAACTCGGTAGACCTCTTACTCGGTGCTTCTTACTTATTTTGATCAGATTATCAAAATTTACATGAAAAAACCTTTTATGCCATAACCAGGTATCATCTATCTTTGCATACAAACATTTATTCCGAGTTGAGTCTAGGTGAAATGTGTTACCTTTTGTTTGTGTCCCGGTAGCAGCTAACTTTCCATTCTTGTCATGAACTTTGACAATTCCTTTCTGAAATTTTATTCGGTATTCTGTATTGTTCAGTTGTGCTACACTCAACAAATTGTATTTCAAACCTTCAACCCAATAAACATCATTGCATCTTGCATTGTCAAGAAGTGTTATGGATCCTTTACCTCTTACCGAACATGGTGCATCATTACCAAATCTTACATAGCCTCCATCATAGTCTTCTAACATAACAAACTTGTGTTTATCACCTATCATGTGATGTGAGCATCCACTATCTATGATCCAAGAATCATTAGTATTTATGTGAGATATTAGGGCTTTTTCTTCATACCTTTCTTCATCTGATCCATCTTTGATAGCCACATAAACTACTTCCTTTGTATCAGTTTCATCTGATTTATCATCATTGGATTCCTCATCATCTATTGAGCATGTCTTTCTATCTCTTCATCTGAAGTCTCGGTGTCCTCTGTAATGATTGTCTTTCTGTCTATTATCTCGGTAATCTCTCTTTTCAGTAGAATCTTTATCAGGACAGTTAGAAGCCATGTGTCCTATCTTATCACAATTGAAACATTTCAAAGGTAGTTTTCCTTTATACTTACCTTTGCCTCTTGGTAACCTTCTGGCTAATAGTGCTTCAAACTCTTCTTGCTTTCTGATTTCCTCATACAGTTTGTGTACTTTTTCCATGTTCTTATGAAATCTTTCACTTGCTCCACTGTGATCTCCTTCAGAGTACTTATACTTTCTTTCATTGTAATCATCAGATTCACCAATATAAAAAGAACTAAATGTTGTTCAACTTTATTTACCGAAGACCCACTGTTATCAAAATTACTTCACTCAAATGCATGTAGCTTACCAATAGTAGCATCTAAAGAAACTGGCATATTAGGTACAAACCTTAATTCATTGATTGTAGAGACTCGGATTGCATAAGCCGGTAGAAGGGTTCTTAACAACTTACTTGTTATATCCTTTTCTTCAATGGTTCCACCTGCTCCTTTGATTTGATTGACAATCTCCTTTAGTCTTGTACTGTATTGGGTTATGTTCTCACCTTCATTCATCCTCATAGATTCAAGTTGTCCTCTTAGACTGTCCACTTTTGCTCTTTGCACATGTTCATCTCCTCCATATATAGATATGAGCTTGTCCCACATTGCCTTCGCATCATTGCAGCCTTCTAGATCATTAAACTCTGAACTGGTCAATGCAGATGTTATTTCAATCATAGCTTGGATATGTTCTTGCTTTTCCTTTATCTCTTCCATTGTCAATGGATAGGTGCTCGGTGTGATGAAATCATTCTCTAGATAATATACAACATATTCTCCAACTCCTGATAGGTGCAGCTTCATCCTTTTCTGCATCCCTCTTATACATATTTGGATCTTTTTCTCAAGTACCTTTAAACTTTTCTTCTGGAGTCCAAGGCTCTGATACCAATTGATAGTTCTGATATTTGATGTTAAGTATAGATGCCAAGATAATAAGATGAGAAGGGGGGTGAATCATACAAACTTAATCTTCCATAAAAACATCAGATTCAACCTCGGTAATAAATACTTCAGTGATATAACCAAAACTGTTAAACATGCAAACTCAAAAGCATATAAACATCATAAACCTCATAACACTAGATTTAACGTGGAAACCCAAATAGGGAAAAACCACTGTATGATTTTGGACCCACTAAGAAATATACTCTTCTAGAGTATGCTCGATTAGAAGCAAATCATGTTAAAGATTACAAACACATTGCTAGATGTGACCCGGTTAAGGGATTTCCCTCAGATCTGTTAGGATCTTCACCTTGTTAGAAGTGACCTTGTTAAAGTATTTCAAACACTCAATCAGAATGTCACCTTGCTAGAGGGTTTTACAAATAAGACTATTAAGTCCACTCGGTTAAGAGATTTTCTATCACTTCACAAAATAACAGTAATAAAAATCTATCTGCAACTTCACATCTAAAATGCTAAAGCAGATTCTTATTTTCTCAATACAATATAGACATAGAATTAATCTTGTCCATCTGTTGGGCTCTATAATCTGTTATTCAAAATAGATCTTCAAGCTTTTGTGCTCGATAATTACTACGTAGTATCCATGTGCATACACTTGCCTGCATACATTGTTTATCAACAGTTCCCTATTTATAAACAATTCGCCAACCACTTAATCTCCTTAATCACATTTCCCATGATCAATCATAGCCATCAGATCTTCAAACTTTGTCCAGGTTCAATGTATCCTTTGATCTGAAAATGTTTTACCCCGCCTTGGAACTTGCATACATTTCTTGGAACTTGTGCTAGGGTATTGCGGTTCAATCTAAGCTGTAGATCTTCTTGCCGATTTTCCTTTGCCATAGATTCTTTAACAAAATTCATTCACGGCATACCAATCATTTAATCAGTTCCAACTCATCAACTCCCTTCATTAAATAATGCTTTTAATCATTTAATGCATTCTGTTATTACTCGGTTGCAACTCGGTAAATACTAAACTTCACTCGATAGACATTCTGCCTTCATTAACCAATAGTGATAACGTTAGGGTTTATCGACTAGGTTCCTTAGGGTTTACTGACTAGGTTCTTTGCTCGGTAACATAGTATAGTATTAACCTTACAATAAATAACATATGTATGATATCAAAACAATCTAAACATCATGATCTCATCATTGTCTAACTCGGTAATAGTTGTCCATTGAATAACTTATTCATCCCCTTATTCATCATATTCTTTCTATGTCTTTTACTGACATCTTTATACTCATCAAATCATACTTTTTAAGATATGGCAACATCATACTGATTTAGAAAATCAATATCTTGACATCAATGACAAAATAATAATATTAAGACAGTAAATCATCCTTAATCAGTTATATCCATAATCATCAACAACCTTCTCAATAATCCTTATTGAAATGCCAACAATCTCTCATTTTCTATTATAATGCCAAATGCCAACACTCGGGAGGGTAGACCTTCTAAAGGATTTAATTGCTTTGAAGTAAAAGAAAGCATAAGAGTGGTTTGGCTTTTTGGTCACCCAATTAAGGGGAGAGCATATACCTTCCACTTTTGAGACAAAGCAAAAAATATTATTTTTACCTTCCAAGGCAATGATTTGCTAAGATCTATTTGGAGATGTTGCTCCAACAAGCATGGTGTTCTTTTTATCCCTTCATAGCAAAAATGTATGTTTCAAAAACTTTGGAAAATAAACCTGGCCAACTAAATAAAATCATGTATTTGGTCAACAAAATGAAAATCGTGTAACCAATCGTCAATGAAGTTCTGTTTATTTTGGATCAAAATGAAAGTGAGGTCCTTTTTAACTTTGCAAAAATAAAGGTTTGTTTGTAGTTATTTTTAACCTTTTACAAAAATAAAAGGTCTTGTTTTAAGCACTAAAGAAATGATGAGGTTCTGTTTATTTTGTTAAAAAAATATGAAAGTGAGATCCTTTTTAACTTTGCAAAATAAAGGTTTGTTTGTAGTTCTTCTTAACCTTTTGCAAAAATAAAAGTGAGGTCTTGTTTTAAGCACTAAAGAAATGATGAGGTTTTTTTTAACCAACGGGAAATAAATTCTCTTAAACTAACTTGAAAAAGCTAGGAAAAAAGAACAATCAACTTTCTACATCTACCTCTTCCAATCTGCAAGAAATGATTACTAACCTGCAATAAAAGAAAGTTAATGAAAACAATTAAGACCTTAGGTGGGCTTATACAAGCCTAATTTTTTGACTTTGTTACAAAGTATCCCTTCTTTCTACCAAAGTCACACGTTGAACTTTTGTATAGATGTGCTACATAAAGGTACAAAAGTGCTAAAGTATGACTCCAACACGCTACGTTGATTTCCTAATGCGCTATGCTGATACCTTGATGTGCAAGAAAGAAACAAAAAGTGTTATGCGTGAAAAGTAAGCTCAAAAGCGCTACAAGGAAGCACCTATGCGCTAAACAATGTGATGAAGGCGCTATCGTTTGCCCCAGATGCGCTAAAGTATACTCTGGATGCGCTAAAAGAGTATTCCAGCATGCTTGTAATCCTTGTCCTACACAAAAATGATGTTATTTATGGGGATGAGCCCCACGGTGGGTGCCAAAAATGTATGTGGGGAAATGTGGTGATGAAGGCAAATAACTCAAATCCAGAATACCCACACACCAATGAGACTCTTCATGCAAGTATATGAACCGATTCAATCAATTCAACTTCCCAAGGGGTGTCTCATTGTTCTCTATCTCATAGGATCCCTAAAGTCAATGTTTTGCTCTCAGATCACTGAGCAAAGTGACTTAGGAATGACAACTCCAAGAACAAGTGATGTTTGATTTATATGCATGAATGCATTCTAAGATGTATGATATTGAAACTATGATGATTAAGCTAGTAAGAAGATGATGATATGATAAAAGATTAGCAATTTATCCTAGCATGAATATTCTATGATATATAAAATGCTTCTAAATGCTATTATGATGATTTAACAAAGAGAGGCTAAAATGTTTAGTAAATTAGACTATAATGTAGGTGCATGAAAACTTGAAGATTATGAAAATGAGGAATGAGAGCTCTATTTATAGGGAAAATAAGGCAATGGATGGTCAAGATTGAATAATATTAACAAGAGCCAGGATTGAAAGTTAATCAATCCATGTTTATAATTCTCACCAATGAAATGGTGACAATTGTCAACAAAATGTTGCTTGAGAGGAGATGTAAGAAGCATTAAATGCTTGAGAAGACATGAAGGTTACCCTAGGAGATAAAGGTTAAGGTTAGGTTAGGGTTATCCATTGGATAAAGCTTTTACCCAAGGGGTAAACTCTTGTGCAAGGGTTAAAGGGATAACCAAGGTTAAAGCCATGAATGCTTGATGAGACCCTTGGGTTAGATGAGGGTTAAGTTAGAGAGAAATTCTCTAACCATGCAAGAAGGTTGAGTTAACCATTAATGGTTAGGAAGACTTTGAGGGTTAACTTGTTGAAGACATAAAAACTTTAATGCATTTCAAAGACTTTGGAGGCTTTGAGAAGTGACTTCTCTTTGCTTAGGAATGTGACAATAATTAGGAGATGAACTAGGCTAAATTAGAAGTGATTAGAAGAATCTAGAAGGGGTTTAGGAGACAAGTGGGAGATGTAGGAAAATGCAAGTGGATGGAGGAGGATTTTAATTAAAATAAAATTACTTTATTTCAACCAAAATAGATGCAACTTGTATAAATACAAGTGGGGGATTTAATAAATAAATTAGATTTATTTATTTGCATAGATCAATTTAATTAAATGCAATTTTAATTAAAAAGGGAGAAAGGGGATTTAATTAAATAAAGTGATCTATTTAATTAAAGGCTAGAAAAGGTTTAGGTGAATTTAATTAAATAAATTGAGTAATTCATTTAATCAAATAGATGAATGTGAAGAAATTAATTAAATAGAATTTAATTAATAAGAGGAATGGGGTTAAGATAAATATTAAATATTCATTTAGGAAAGTGGTCAGATTTATACGTCTACACTAGTAAGCCTGCTTTGTAGGTCCGGTAAGGGTTTCACCGGTAGAGCTTTATTGAAGATTGTTGGTGTAAACAAATATTCATTATGGATATTATTACACTTTACTTAAGTTAACTTAGGATAATGCATCTCTTCATAGTTTGGATTTGAGACACTTAAGGAAGTGTGCACATAGGGATAGAGCTTGTAGGAGAAATTCCACCTTTTGTGGTCTTGTTTTGTTGTTACACTCCACATTCGGTGGGTCATCCACCTCTTGTAGAATATTATATTATTTCTCCTACCTACCCCTAATATTTCTTACCTACCCTTGTTTCTCATTGAGCCACATGTCATGATTGTGTGCTCGTACATCCATATGGCCTTGCCTATATAAGCATGCCTATATTCATTGTATTGGTGAATCCAGTTGATCATTTGCATATTGATGAGAATACAGTTTGTTATTGTCATTCTATTGTCTCTTTTTTTATGCTTTTCATTATGCCCTTGATCTTGGCAAAATCTCACATGGTATCAAAGCCATTGGGGCTTCATTGATTGGTTTTTGGAGACATTGTGGAAGGCTTCTATTTTCGGATCTGAGGGACTGCATTTTTTGGAGGCATCTTAGAGCATTTTTGACCTCACCATTGCATCCGGGAGGTCATTTCCATAAAAATCGAGTATAAATTCGACCTATTTTGGCGAAAATCAATTTTTGGGTGTGGAGGAAATTTTCTGCCCAATTTGGGCAGTATGGTACGAAATTTTCGGATTTTTTCAAAAAATAAAAATAAATTATTTTTTTCTGAAAATTATTTTCCAGTTTGAAAAGATTTTTTTTTTAAATAAAATTTTTGAAAATTGTTTTTGGGATCAGTACCTTTTGCCCAGTTAGCAGTGCACAGTTAGCGCTCAGTCAACATTTTCTTTGGAAATTTTTAGACCCCTCTCCGTTGAGCAGTTTGGATTTTTGGGTCAACTTTGGAGGCCCATAACTTGCTCAATTTTGCTCCTTTTTGGGTGCAATTTTTTTTTTATTTGGGCTAATTTTTTGTGCTCTTCGCAGTGGTGTGGTTATTTTCTGGTTTTGGTGCACAAGTTTTTCATAATTTCATATTCTCTCAATTGTACCTGTCCAATCCTCAATTATGCAACTTCAAAGTCCTCATTTGAGCTCACACGACCTCCTTTTCAGGTGCCATTTTTTTTGAAAGTGCATATTTTTCCATCTACTTTCATAATCTATGATCAAATTGCAAAGATTTTAAGTGGAAGTTGTACTTTCAGATATTGGTCTTATTTGGCCTATTTGGTACTTGTAAATTGCTTGGATCTTAGTTTAGATCTCTTGCACTATTAGTCTGAGTCTCTTTTGGCCTTATTGAGGTAATTGTAAAATTGAAATCAAAAGTCTACTTTATCATTTTTTGCAAGTGGCCCATTGTACACACACTAAATATAAAGTGTCAAATCATCACTTTTGGGTGCGGGGGAGGGGGGGGGGGGCGGGGGTCTTGTGTGATTGTGCCTCTCTTTCCTTGTGCTCTTTCATTTTTGTTGCAATGAGTTCTTATAAATTTCCACCTTTAACTCCACATAATTATGCATCATGGAAAATTAAAGTATGGAGCAAATTAATGGAAAAAGGTCTCACACATTACATAGATGGAACAATAGCAGCACCACCTGATCCTAATGCTCAGTTAGAATGGCCCACTAATAATTGCATGGCTCTTGGAACTTTGCACAAGTATGTATCAGATGACCTCATCTTTCATATTGAGAAGTGTACTACAATCAAAGATGCTTAGGATATGTTTCAGAAATTGTATGGTCAAGTTGATGAAATCAGAGGTTATAAGATTGACAATGATCTCACCAAATTGGATCCCAAGAGTTTTGATACAATCCAATATTATGTCACCAAAGCAAATGAGCTAAGAGCAAAGCTTAAGGATTGTGGGATTGACAAAAACGATGCTCAGTTGATATTCAACTTGTTCGACAAACTTGCACCAGAATATGCAACATTTGTGTCTAGCTTCCAAACTCATCGTTTGACAGTGGGGAGTTCCTATGTTATGCCTTTGTTTGATGCTTTCATAGAAATGTTGATATTGGAACAATCTAAGTTGTTGAACATGGGGCTTCTCAACTCTTCAAAGTCCCAGGCTTTGGTGGCTAATCAAGGGAATCAAGAAAGTCAAGGCAAAGATTCCAACAAGAAGAAGAAGTAATCTAAGTCAAAGCCACAATAGGAAAAAGGACAATCATCCTCTCCATCACAAGGCAATTTTTCATCCTCTTCCAAGAAGGGGACATCACCTAAGAAGGATAAACCTGTTGGCATTATGTGAACCGGTATGAGGACATAATGACATTGTATGTTGTCATTGATGTCAATGTGCTGAAGAGATGAGAATCGGCATATGTGAGAACCGGTATAACACTATGAACCGACATTTGTGTCAAAGTGAAGTGGTGTGTTTGTTCAAGGTGAACCAGCATATGGTTATGGGAACCGACACATGGAAGCATTGTATGACTACCGGTTGGTAGTCTCAACTTCAGGGTTTCCGGTTGAAGTGTTTCAAGCCTGTGTGGCTCAACCAGTGACTGTGTGTGATGAGTTAACTTGATAACGAAGAACAGATCATGTTGCCACATAAGCCTTATGTGCATGAAGGATCTTTCATGAAGGAGATTGTTCCTATCTACCTCAGGAATGTGAGAAGTCTATAAACGGTGATAACGTGTGATGGGTTATCAGCTGCTATGAAATCGGTGGAAAATGAACGATGGAGAATGTCTTAAGATTGGATCAAGACTGTTGCATTTAATGCAGTGTGCTCAACAGTCAGGATTGAACCATTTGAATTCCTTAACCTAACAGGTTTAGGGTTTAGGGTTTATGCTATTGACCTATCTCTTTTCCTATAAGGTCGATGTTGTGATTCTTTCTAGGGTTGCTGGCAAAAGTTGTGTGTGTGTATCCAAGAGAAGAGATATGTGATTCTTGCCAGACCAGAGGAGAGAAGTGATACCTGCAGAGTGTAAGTGCAGAAGGTGAAGAGGAGCTTAAGTGGATCTGCATTGGCATTAAGTGTTGTTACCATATCATTGTAATACCTATTGATCTCTAACCACCTCAATAGTTGAGAAATCTCTTAACAGGGTAGCTTTAACCGGCTTGTTGTAAATCCTTTAACAGGGTGACTCAAAACCATTGAGTTCTTGAAATCCTTTAACAAGGTAACCTTTAACAGGGTTTAACCCTTAACCGGGTATTCTAGCCATCCCTTAACCGGGTGATCCCTAACAGGATCGGTTCCTAACAGAACATATTGTATCAGTCTTTAATCGAACAAGGCTCCTAATAGAGAAGACTTCTAAAGAGTTCAAAAACAAGCTTGTGGGTATTCATCCCCACCGTGGTTTTTCCCAGTTGGGTTTCCTCGTGAAAAATATGTGTGTCATGTGTGATGTCTTCTTCATGTGATGTTATGTTGTTTTCTATCAAGCGGTGAATCATGTTGATCTAGTTACTTATATGTATATCTTTGATGGTAGATTACCTGTTCATGCATTAGGGTGAAATGGAAATGAAGTGTTAGAGTATATGAGAAGATAAGTGTCAACCGGTTATGCTTGTCTCAGTTATTTTGGGTTTTGCCAGTTGTACTCTGTTTAAGGACCGGTATTACTGTTTGTCTGTTAGTGCACAATGTCTGCTGACAAACTAGTTTAAGAGTGTGTTTTTGTCTATACTGATTCACCCCCCTCTCCCTCTCAATACTAGTTTGGTACTATTCGTTCATCATTGAGTTATCAATTGGTATCAGAGCGTCCTCTAAGTCCTCTGTGTTATAAGCTTAACCGCTTGAGGTAAAGATCTCAGTCTAATGATGAAGAGGGAAGGTCCAAAGTTTAACAGAGAAAATTTTAGTATATGGAAAGATAGAATGAAGATATACATTAGGAGCATGGGTGCTCAACACTGGAGCTACGTGGAGAATGCATATGTTGCCCCTACCGGTACTCTCACCGATGACCAAAAGAGAGAGATGCAGGAGAATGGGCAAGTCATAGAAGCCCTAATTAGTAGTTTATCTGGCATTGAGTTTATTGATGTCCAAGATAAGGTAAATCCCAAAGAGGTATGGGATACTCTTGAAAATATCCATGGCGATGATGAGCATGTAAAACAAGCTAAGGAAGAAAGCCTTAGAGGGAAGTTTGAAGACATGCGAATGGTTGAAGGTGAGACCATTCAATAGTATGGAATAAGAATCAAAACTGTTGTTGGAGATATCTGATGAATACTAAGAGGGGGGGTGAATTAGTATGCCAATAATCTTTGTACTTAAACACTTACACAATCTAAACATAAACTAGTAAAACAGTCTAATAGACAGACTGGTTATCACACATGCAAACCAAAATGCAAATAAAGCATTCACCCACAAAAGCAATAAAACCATAACACAAGATATTTGACGTGGAAACCCAACTAGGAAAAACCACGGTGAGATGGAACTCACAAGTCACTATCTGCAGAATAGAAACCAAACCGGTTAAGGTCTTACAATGTTCTTCACCAGAACAGATCCTATTAGGAATCTCAATCTCTGTTAGGAGATAAGTCCGATTAAAGACTACCTTGTTAGAGGATTTTAGATTCACAGAAGTGAACCACCTTGTTAGAAGATTTTACAAAGGCTTTTGGGCCTACCCAGTTAAGGGCTACAGACTTGTCAAAGATGTGAGTAATCAACAAGTGTTTGATCTATCTAATAGTACAAACTACTTGGCTAGATCCAGTATAGCTCATTGCTAATGCATTTCAGCATTACTTCAGTCTTCTCTATCTCTTTCTGTTACAACTTGATCTTCTCGGCTAAGATCGCTCTTACAACAACTCAACAACCACCTTAAACCCTAGCCACAACATAAACCCTTTCAGCAACAACAACTCAAAACCCTAGACATGATGTCCTTTTAAAGGAATCTGATTTCATGTCAGTCCAATAGGATTACATTTACAATTTCCTAGGTTCAATGAATCTAGACATACTCAGTAACACGACACAAAAAGCACCATCAATCAATCAGTGGGTTGGTAACTCATCACAAAATGTCGGTTGGTAACTCATCACAGAGTATTACCGGTTCATACAAAATACCGGTTGCCGGTTTGACAAAAATGAAGACTGGTAAGAATGTGTTATGCCGCTTTTCTCCTTCGTACCAGTTGAGATCTATGAACCACTTGGGATCGACATGCCGCTTAAGATCGGGAAACACATTCTGCAAAATCACCAATAATCTAAAGACTAGAATACAACATATCGGTTGGAACAAACACCAGTTGAGCTCTAGCTCATACATATAAAGGGGATCTCTATACAAGTGTGTGTCCATCAATGACAATCACAACATAAACATAAAAAATGCCAACAATCTCCCCCTTTGGCATTGATAGCAACACTTAGGAAAATAAAATTTTGACATCTAAGTGTTTTACAACAAAAACATGTCATTAACAAAATTGCTCCCCCTAAGCATATACACTATCCCTTAATCAACACAATGTATAGCAATTTTGCATACAGAGCATAAACATTGAGATATCAGAGCACATAGCATATATCAAAAACATATATCAAAATTTTAAAATCAGATACTTCTCCCTATTTGTCTCCAAAATAGATAGAGTACTTCTCCCCCTTTGCCAACAATGACAAAGTACCGTTGAACAACCCTGTTTCCATTTGATATAAATAAAAAGTTTATGACAACAATGAATAATACTTGTCAAAAACTGAGTTATAGTCCTGCAAAAATTGTTTCATGGATAGAGACCAGGACTCAAGTAAGGAGGTGGCTACTTCTTTTTCTATTTGCATCTAGTATACCTGTTCCTCCATGGCATCAACTGTGCTCAGCTCCTACGTAACTGTCAAGGCATCCAAGTTCAGATAACACTTCTAAAGAATTTGCAGACGTGGAAGTAAAACCAGTTGTAGCTCCTGCAAATCTCTAGATTGTGTACTGATCTCTTGCTCCATTTTGGCTGACTGGATCTAGAACCGGTGAACGGTTTGCCCATATGTTGCAAAGGAATCATAAGGTGGCTTAAATGGGCTCAAGTAGGATTGTAAGTCCGTTTGAAGCTTTTGCTTCTTAGCTAGCACATCATCGCAGAACAGATGAGGTTGACAGATTTTGTTTAGTAGCAAGTTTCCCTCATCCAAAGCATTCCTTATGTCCTTTTGGTCTTTCTAAAGTTCAGACCGAAGCTCATTCAACTTTTTCACCAGAGCAATGTTAAGAGCCTTTTGATGCTCTTTCTTGACATTTGCCTTAGCTGTTTCTTCCAGGCTTTGCACCTGATCATCCACTATAGTACATAGTAGTTTGAGTTGTGCTAGTGATGATTCAGTGTTAGGAAGATTGGTACTGGGGATTAAACCAGTAAGGGTGTCTATAGCCGCCTAAATTATGTCCTGCTCCTTTTTCCTACGAATGATCTCAAGGTGCTCTTGAGCAACCTTGATGCTTTGCATAAGCTCTGACTCACTTGCAGACTGGAGATCGATAGGACTGGAGATATCAGCTGGTTTGGCTTGACTCCCGGTTGCCTTTGGAGTCTCCATCTATGTGCTCTCCATTGCTTTCGTTGCCTTGTCTGCATCTTCCTTCTTCCTTTTCTCTGCTTCTTTCTTCTGTTCTTGTTCCTTGTCTTCCTCTTCTTTCTTTTTCCTATCTCCTTCTTTCCTCTTCTCCTCTTCTTTCTCTTTCTCTTCCTTCTTCTTCTTTTCTTCCTCTTCCTTCTTTTTCTTTTCTTCCTCTTCCTTCTTCTTCTTTTCTTCCTCTTCTTTCTTCTTTTCTTCTTTGTCCTCTTCTTCTTTCTTTTTCCTTTCATCTTCTTGCTTCTTCTTCTCTTCATCTTTTCGTTTCTCCTCTTCCTCTTTTCTCTTCTCTTCCTCTTTTCTCTTTTTCTCATCTTCATCCCTCTTCTTCTTCTCTTCCTATTCCTTAGCCGCTTCCTGTGTGTCCTTAGCTTGCTCACTGCCCTGTTTGGCTTGTTGCCCCTGTTCTGTTCCCTCAGAAGGTATGTCCTGAGTGACATCTTCTACATCCAAGGCATCGACATCAATAGTGTCGATTGATTCTTCAACCGGGTTTCCTTCTTCATCAAAAACTTCATCCGGTTTGGATATGACCGGTTCTTTTTCTGCTTGCTAGTTGACCATTCATGCTTTGTGAGCTTGAATAGCATGATTCATATACTGATGAGTGTATTTTCCAACATCATCAACTCTTCCTTCCAACAGCCAGAGTCTTCTTCTCCTTGTGAAGAAGAGTCCTTTATTTTGGTCCAACACATCAAATAATTCTGAATTTGAGAGGTCGAGAAAGTACTGTGCAAAGACTTTCTCCCTAATCTCCTATTCTTTTTCAATGGCAATGCGCCATTTATTATCTAATGCTTTAAATAAAGAACCCGGTGTCTGAGATTTAATCTCTGATGGCGACCAATCATTTTTGCACAAATAAATAATGATTTCCTGTAATACTTCTTCCTTCTCCTCATCACTAAAATCATCACAATAATCTACTAAATTATGAAGTAATTTTCTCCTAATATTCTTAACTATCCTTTGAAAATGTGTCAAAGGTTTGTATGAGGAGATATCAATATTTACCGGTGCGGATGCTGCCGGTTCATTCTTCTTCATTTTCTTTGTCTGTCTAGCCTTCTTTGGCTTTTCATTAGGCTCGGTCTCTTCAGAGTTTGGTTCATTTGTCTTAGTCTTCCTTTTTCTTTCAAAGACTTTTGTCAGTGTCACCTTCGATTTCTTCTTTGCAGGTGACCACTTGGTCACTCTTGGAGTTGCAGTGGTAGCCGGTGTCGATGCTATAGGCACTGCCTTGGCTTTCTTTGCTATTGGTTCTTTTCCTTTCTTAACAGATGGTTCCTCGACCGGTGCAATCCTCTCCAAGTAGGTTCTGGTCCTTTTAGCCTTAGGATCAAGAGGCGAGGCAATAAGGGTTGAGGCATACCCTTCTAGCATATCATACATAACCTCATAGCCCATTGGCTCCACTTCCTCCATTCAGGCTCAACAGCCTCCATTAAGCATTTGTCCACCTGAATGGTGAAGCAGATGTCATCTTCGTATTTCTTAATGATATCACCTGAGATCCTCACCCTTTGACTCATCTTTCTTCTGAAATCATCAAAATATTTGTTCAGTACTTCAGGGTAACCGGTTCCAATGGCTTGTATGCTTTCCTTGATCTGCTTGGTTACCGGTTGGTCAGGAGAGCACTGGACATCTCCTACTCCAGGAAAGTAGCCTTGGAAATAGAAGAACAACCCTACCAGTAGTTGTCCAAACTTAAACCTCAGTGCATTGTCCTATTTGATTGCCTTTAGATTCAACAGGAGTTGCCTCTGCATACCGGTGCATAGGTCAAATGATGCATCCTCTTTAATCATCCAGTAAGCGGCATTTACCGCTGCAGCAGATACAGAATTAATCCTGCTAACTGAGAATGTTCTGTAGCCTATCACCATGCAGGCGTATTTCACCAGATCATCCTTGATAGGATTAACTGTCATACCCCGTGAGTCACTTGTTGAATTGGGGAGCTTGGCCATTTCGGTTTTGCTTACCGTTCTTAGGGCTGGCACTTCTTCTATGTTACAGAAACCGGTGACTGCATGAATTGCCTGAGGCATGATATCATGTTTCCTCTCCAGGTACATCTTGTCACCATGGACTCTGCTCAAAATGATCCTGATATGATCCTCCGTAAAATCTTCCAGAAAGTATACTGCATTATGGAGTTTCTTCTTCTCTAGGATACTAAACTCCGGTTTGATCTTTTTTTCCTTGCCACAAAATAAACCTAACTGGGTGTGAATAGCTAAAGACCCTAGGTCTTCTATTTTGCAATCAATATAATTTGAAATTCCTTCTTCAACTATGACTCCAACCGGAACTTGCGATAAGGCATTATATTTGGACTTCCTCTAAATAAAACTTTTCGACTCAATGGATGTACTAGAACTGGTATGAGATGTGGAAGCCATTGTTGAGTATTTCAAGAACATGAAAAATACCTTTACAACGCGAATTTAGGGCTTCTTGATTCTACTTCACTCCACTCTCCGTCGGTTGCCAAATCACCGCTTTGTGTTCTCCACGACCGCTTGCAAACTAGATTTGAATCTCCTTCAAGATTTATCAATTTCTTGAAATCTTAGTTCAAATCGCCTTTTCTTTGCTCTGCACTTGAAAACTTTTCTTCGCTCAAAAATAGATAGTGAGAAATGATTTGAAATATGCTTTTATACATGTCTCTCACCTACTTCCATTAATGCTCCTCTATTAGGGCGTAAACCCTAATTTGCCTTTTTTACCGTTTTCGGTCTTCTGCCAAGCAATAGGTATCACATACCGGTTAAGGTCTTTTACCGGTGTAACTGTGGGTTCACAATCATTTCACCGTTTACTCCCCCTAAGCCTCTTTGGAGCTTAGTTTGTTGGTTCTGATATTTCCACACTAGGTGCAGAAACTAGTTCCTCTTCCAACATTGTTGGTTTCTTCCTCCAGGTTTTGTTCATGTCTACTTGAACTTTTTCAACATCAACTTCTCCTTTCTGAGTGAACGATATATCATCAGATATACTCTTTCTGCTTCTGCAGAATCTTGCAATGTGACCCGGTTTGTTGTAGTGATAGCAAACCAATCCAGGTGCTCTCCAAGGTCCATTGTTCATATTTCCATTCTTCCTTTTGCATGTAGCAGCAGTGTGACCATGTCCATGACAAGTCCAACAATTTGCTCTCCATCCGATTGTCGATTGATAACCACTGTTTCATGACTGATAATTGTAGGTATTAAACTGGTTAGGGTTCCAGTTTACAAAAGATTCTAGACTAGCTCCTTGGGTCCTCTGAGGATATCTTCCGGTATTGTTCATGACAGACCTACATTCAGATGCTCTATGCCCAAACTTGTTGCATGCATAACAATGACCATTGAAATTATTGGATCTAGGTACATTGTTGATAAAATATGGAAAATTATTGGAGGCTTTGCTCCTACATACATTGGCAGTGTGTCCTTCTTTAAGATAGTTAAAGCAAATAGGTTTGAATTTTCGCTTACCTTTTCCTTTGAGTGTCGGTTGCTTCTTTGATGCTTCAACATTTGTTCCCAAGGATTCTCCTTCCTCATGTCTAGAGAAACCAAGACCATTGGTATTCTTTACCGGTCTAGATGACTCAAGATTTTTCTCTAGCTTGACAGTACTTTTTCTAAACTTAGCAAGTATTTCCTTTGACTCAGAGAGTTCTTTGGAGATAGCAGTATTGGTCTCCATTAGGCTTGAATTTTCAGAGATGGCTATGTTTAGTTCTCCTTGCATGTCTTCATTTTCCATCCTGCTCTCATGAAGGTGAGCAGTCAGTGCACTAATCTCTTGTTTCAACTTGGAGATCTCATGATCTTTGTCCTTTACCCGATCTTCAACTTTCCTCTGGTTCTCGAGCTCTTGACTAAACTGGATGGTCAGTCCTTCCAACTCCTTTCTCAGATTGGAGTTTGAATCATTTAGCTTATTTACTTCTGCAATCATGGCTTCCATATTAGCTTCATCTTCAGAACTACTTTCAGATAGCTCCATCAGCTTCTCTGCATGTTCTCTCCTTTTTGCTTGAGATGCCTTGTATTTGACCATAAGATCATCATAGGCTTGCTCAGATTGAGTGAGCCGTTGAGTAAGTTCCCTCAAGGTGTATGCCCCCATATCTCTTTCCAAGTGGTTAAACTTATAGAAAGGTAGGCTCTGATACCAATTGATGAATACTAAGAGGGGGGGTGAATTAGTATGCCAATAATCTCTGTATTTAAACACTTACACAGTCTGAAGATAAACTGGTAAAACAGTCTAACAGATAGACCGGTTATTACACATGCAAACCAAAATGCAAATAAAGCATTCACCCACAAAAGCAATACAACCATAACACAAGATATTTTATGTGGAAACCCAATTGGGAAAAACCACGGTGAGATGGAACTCACAAGTCACTATCTGTAGAATAGAAACTAGACCAGTTAAGGTTTGATCGGTTAAGGTCTTACAATGTTCTTCACCAGAACAAATCCTGTTAGGAATCTCAATCTCTGTTAGGAGATAAGTCCGATTAAAGACTACCTTGTTAGAGGATTTTAGATTCACAGAAGTGAACCACCTTGTTAGAGGATTTTACAAAGGCTTTTGGGCCTACCCGGTTAAGGGCTAAAGACTTGTCAAAGATGTGAGTAATCAACAAGTGTTTGATCTATCTAATAGCACAAACTACTTGGTTAGATCCAGTATAGCTCACTGCTAATGCATTTCAGCATTACTTTAGTCTTCTCTATCTCTTTCTGTTACAACTTGATCTTCTTAGATAAGATCGCTCTTACAACAACTCAACAACCACCTTAAACCCTAGCCACAACATAAACCCTTTCAGCAATAGCAACAACAACTCAAAACCCTAGACATGATGTCCTTTTAAAGGAATCTAATTTCATGTCGGTCCAATAGGATTACATTTACAATTTCCTAGGTTCAATGAATCTAGACATACTCAGTAACACGACACAAAAAGCACCATCAGTGTGTTGGCACCATCAATCAATCAGTGGGTTGGTAACTCATCATAGAGTATTACCGGTTCATACAAAATATCGGTTGCCGGTTTGACAAAAATGAAGACTGGTAAGAATGTGTTATGCCGCTTTGCTCCTTCGTACCGGTTGAGATCTACCAACCACTTGGGATCAACATGCCGCTTCAGATTGGGAAACACATTCTGTAAAATCACCAATAGTCTAAAGACTAGAATACAACATACTGGTTGAAACAAATACCGGTTGAGCTCTAGCTCATACATATAAAGGGGATCTCTATACAAGTGTGTGTCCATCAATGACAATCACAATAGAACCATAAAAAATGCCAACAATATCAAGAGTGCAGGTGGTAAAATGGATGATTCCACTGTGGTAAGCAAAGTACTGAGATCCCTATTGTCAGTCTATGTAATAAGGGTTGCTGCTATTCATGAGCTGAGATCAATAGACAAGACTAAGGTATCCCTAGACTCCATCATTGCAAAGTTGACAGCTTATGAGCTAAATAGTTTTGATGGCAGTGTTCAAAAGACTGAATTAGCTTTTAAAGCTTCTAGTGTACCATCCAGAAAAGGAAAAGAAGCTAGCACTAGTGGTGAACCAAGACAGAGCAAAGAAATGGATGATGAGGAGATTTTGATGGCATTTGAAGCTCTCCTTGCCAGGAAACTTCCTAAAGGAACTGACAAATACAGAGGTAAGCTTTCTTTGAAATGCTTTTCTTGTAACTAGATAGGACATATTGTTGTAAACTGTCCTAATGGAGACAACAAGGACAAACTAGAAAGGTTCAAGAAATTCAAAGGAGGAAACCAGAGAAACTATTTTATGGTAGTTGATGAAGGTGTCACAGATGAGGAATCAGAGGATGAAGAAAATGAAGATATTGTGTTTGTTGCTGTCAACAAAGATGTGTTAGACAAGAAAACTCTTGTCTCCCAGTTTGGTAATTCCAATGAGTGGATCATTGATAGTGGTTGTTCTCACCATATGACTGTTGACCGGAGCAAGTTTCTATCCTTGGAAGAGTATGATGGTGGTGTGGTTCTAATGATGCACCATGCATGGTCAAAGGTAGAGGGTCCATCTCTCTGAATGGAAAGAGTAGTGCTGACAATGTGTATTAGGTTGATGGTCTCAGACACAACCTTCTAAGTGTTGCCCAGCTAAATGACAGTGGTCTCACTCTGGAATTCAAGAATGGAGTTTGCAGAATCAAAGGAAAGAGTGGTGAATTAGTGGCCACCGGCATGCAGACCAAAGGTAACCTATTTTAGCTGAATACAAATATAAGTACATGTCTTATGGCTAAATTTGATGATAGTTGGGTATGGCATAGGAGACTCTGACATGTAAACTTTGATAACATTGTGAAGGCTAGTAAGATCAAGGCAATTAGAGGGTTACTAGTGCTAAGCAAACTAGATAATACCTTGTGCAGAGAGTGTCAATTGGGGAAAATGTCTTCCTCAACCTTTAAAGGTAAATCTTTCATTGTTGACAACTTGCTTGATCTTGTGCATACTGATTTGTGTGGTCCAATGAAAACTAGAAGTGTGCAGGGTGATAGGTACTTCATGATTCTCACTAATGACTGCTCAAGAATGATGTGGGTCACATTCTTGAAAGACAAGTCTAAAGCCTTTGTAAAGTTCAAAGCTTTCAGAGCATTAGTGGAGAAGGAAAGCGGTAAAAGGATAAAGTGCCTGAGAACTGATCAAGGAGGGGAATTCACTTCTGATGAATTCAACAAGTACTGTGAAGAACATGGCATCAAGAGGCAACTGTCTGCCCCCTAGACTCCATAGCAGAATGGCCTAGTAGAGAGGAATAACCGGACTTTGGTTGAAGCAGCTAGAACTGTGTTGATTCAAGGAAAGGTAGCTCACACCTTTTGGAGAGAAGCAGTGAGCACTACAGTCTATACAATGAACCGGGTACTCATCAAGAAAGGTAAGGATAAAACTCCTTATGAGTATTGGACCAGTAAGACACCTATGGTTAGCTACTTTAGAGTGTTTGGTAGCAAATGTTACATCAAGAGGAGTGAACACCAGAGCAAATTTGATGCGAAATATGATGAGGGAATATTCCTAGGGTATTCCACCAAGAGCAAAGCTCTCAAGTGTTTCAATAATAGAACTCAAAGAATCATGGAAAGCATCAATGTAAGAGTTGATGAAACCTTTGAGAAAATGGAGGAAATCGACAGTAAGCAAGCGGTAAATGAATCGGTTGTAACCTTCTGGGAACCGGTTGTCAGTCAACCAAGTACTAGTAATAGTGTTCCTACACCGGTAGATGTAGATGCTGATACTGATGGAGATGAGGATGAAGAAGAAAAGCAAGAGGAATCCATCAAGACCATTCCTCGATATGTCAAGCTGAATCATGATCCTAAGTAGATCATAGGAGATAAGGATCCAGGAATCCTTACAAGAAGAAAGGTCAGAGAAAACTCATGTATGATCTCTGAATTTGAGCCTAAATCATTCAAAGAGGCACATAAAGATGAAGACTGGATCAAGGCAATGGAAGAGGAACTTGACCAGATAGAGAAAAATGGTACATGGTCTTTGGTACCTAGACCAGAGCATAAAAATGTCATTGGTACCAAATGGGTTTTTAGAAATAAGCTGAATGAGGATGGCACAATGATTAGGAACAAAGCCATATTGGTGTGCAAAGGATATGCTCAAGAAGAAGGAGAAGACTATGGGGAAACCTTTGCTCCTGTAGCCAATTGGAAGGAGTTCGTATGCTTCTTGCAAATGTAGCTTTTAAAGGTTTCAAAGTATATCAAATGAATGTAAAATCTGCATTCCTAAATGGTGTACTTGAAGAGGAGGTGTATATAGAGCAACCAGATGGGTTTTCCCTATCTGAAGACAGTGACATGGTATGTAGGCTACATAAAGCCTTATATGGTCTAAAGCAGGCACTTAGAGCATGGTATGAACGTCTGCATTCCCATCTTGTGAAGATTGGATTTGAGAGAACAAGTGAAGATAACAATATCTACTTGAAGTCTGAAGGAGATCAGATCTTGATCTGTGAGGTATTTGTTGATGACATTATCTTTGGTGGAGATGACAAGATGAGTCATGAGTTTGCAGATGAGATGAAGAAAGAGTTTGAGATGTCACTCATAGGGGAGATTAAATTCTTCATTAGACTGCAGATCCAGCAGATGAAAGATGGAATCTTTATCACTCAGTCCAAGTATGTCAAAGAGGTGTTGAAGACCTTTGGCATGGAAGATAGCAAACCGGTTGGTACTCTGATGGTGACCGGTTGTAAACTATCCAAAGAAGATGACTCAGCATTGGTTGATGAGAAGGAATACTGATCAATTATTGGTAAGTTGCATTATGTAGTGCATAGTAGACCATATATTGCACATGCAGTTAGCATTACTGCAAGGTTCTAGAAAAGCCCAAGAGAATCCCACTTGGTTGCAGTCAAGCGGATTCTTAGGCATCTGAAGGGAACTGTTGATTATGGATTGTGGTATCCATATAGCAAGGCTTTCAACTTAAAAGTATACATAGATGCTGATTGGGCAAGTAATGTAGATGACCGGAAAAGCACAACCGGTGGTGCATTTTTTCTCAGTGGTAGACTTGTCTCATGGATGAGTAAGAAGCAGAGTTGTATCTCCCAGTCTACAGCGGAAGCAGAGTATGTTGCAGCTTTCATGAACTGCACTCAGACAATTTGGATGAAGCATGTATTAAATGGCTTCAACGTTTCTGTATCTCAACCGGTAAGTATATTTTGTGACAATACTAGTGTAATTAATATCTCCAAGAATCCGGTTTTACATTCTAGAACCAAGCACTTTGAGCTTAAGTATCATTTCTTGAGGGAAAAGGTTCAGAACAAAGAGATTGCACTGGAAAATGTTTCCAGTAAGGAGCAGTTAGCAGACATATTCACCAAGCCTCTCCCAAAGGCTACATATATGTACTTAAGAGGTGAACTAGGGGTGTTGCCCCTTCAGGAGATAAACTAATGGCATATGCTCCACATCAGTCAGGTATTACATAGTCAATTTTTTTTGGATTGATGTGTTGAAGGATGCTACTCCTTAGGGGGAGCAGCATAATGGAACAAGGTAGCTTGTGCCTCCACTTTGACATTGTTGTCAAAGGGGGAGAAGATTCGAAGCGGAGAAGATATCTGCAAAAATTGGGGGAGAAGATGTGAAGCAGAGAGATATCTTTGTATATTGCCATCAATGCCAAAGGGGGAGATTGTTGGCATTATGTGAACCAGTATGAGGACATAATGACATTGTATGTTGTCATTGATGTCAATATGTTGAAGAGATGAGAACCAGCATATTTGAGAATCGGTATAACACTGTGAATTGACATTTGTGTCAAAGTGAAGCAGTGTGATTGTTCAAGGTGAACCGACATATGGTTATGGGAACCGGCACATGGAAGCGTTGTATGACTACCAGTTGGTAGTCTCAACTTCAGGGTTTATGGTTGAAGTGCTTCAAGCCTGTGTGGCTCAACCGGTGACTGTGTGTGATGAGTTATCTTGATAATGAAGAAAAGATCGTGTTGCCACGTAAGCCTTGTGTGTGTGAAGGATCTTGCATGAAGGAGATTGTTCCTATCTACCTCGGGAATGTGCGAAGTCTATAAATGGTGATAACGTGTGATGGGTTATCAACCGCTATGAAATCGGTGGAAAACGAACGATGGAGAATGTCTTGAGATTGGATCAAGATTGTTGCATTTAATGCAGTGTGCTCAATGGTCAGGATTGAACCGTTTGAATTCCTTAACCTAACAGGTTTAGGGCTTAGGGTTTATGCTACCAACCTATCTGTTTTCCTATAAGGTCGATGTTGTGATTCTTTCTAGGGTTGTTGGAAAAAGTTATGTGTGTGTATCCAAGAGAAGAGATACGTGATTCTTGCCAGACCAGAGGAGAGAAGTGATACCTGCAGAGTGTAAGTGCAGAAGGTGAAGAGGAGCTTAAGCGGATCTGCATTGGTATTAAATGTTGTTACCAGATCATTGTAATACCTGTTGATCTCTAACCACCTCAACAGTTGAGAAATCCCTTAACAGGGTAGCTTTAACCGGCTTGTTGTAAATCCTTTAACAGGGTGACTCAAAACCATTGAGTGCTTGAAATCCTCTAACAAGGTAACCTTTAACAGGGTTTAACCCTTAACCGGGTATTCTAGCCATCCCTTAATCGGGTGATCCCTAACAGGATCGGTTCCTAATAGAACCTATTGTATCGGTCTTTAACCAAACAAGGCTCCTAATAGAGTGGACTTCTAGAGAGTTCACAAACAAGCTTGTGGGTATTCATCCCCACCGTGGTTTTTCCCAGTTGGGTTTCCACGTGAAAAATATGTGTGTCATGTGTGATGTCTTCTTCATGTGATGCTATGTTGTTTTCTATCAAGCGGTGAATCGTTGATCTAGTTACTTATATGTATAACTTTGATGGTAGATTACCTGTTCATGCATTAGGGTGAAATGGAAATGAAGTGTTAGAGTATATGAGAAGATAAGTGTCAACTTGTTTATGCTTGTCTCAGTTATTTGGGTTTTTTCAGTTGTACTTTGTTTAAGGACCGGTATTACTGTTTGTCTGTCAGTGCACAATGTCTGCTGACAAACCTGTTTAAGAGTGTGTTTTTGTCTGTACTGATTCACCCCCCCCTCTTAGTACCGGTATGGTAGTATTCATTCATCATTGAGTTATCAAAACCAACTTGTGCATATTGCAAGAAATATGGTCATGATGAGCATCGATGCCACACAAAGAAAGTTGATGAGTTAACTAATCTTCTTAAGAAAAACAACATCAACTTGCCATCTGCCTACACAAAAAAGGATTCATCTCTTTCCTCTTCCTCACATTCTAAGGGAAAAGGGCAAGCATTTGTGGCTACAATAGGTTCTTCACAGCAATGGATACTTGACTCGGGTGCCTCATATCACATGGGTTCTACAAAGGAGTAGTTTTCTTCATTGGAGCCATCTAATGTAGCTCACATTTACATAGGGGATGATACACAAGTAGAGGTTGAAGGGAAAGGTTCAGTTGACATGGATGATGGAACATTTGAGAATGTTCTCTATGTTCCTAACTTGTCTACCAACCTTCTCTCTATCTACCAAATCACTCACTATAGGAATGGGAAAAAGGTTGAGTTTACACCAGATTAAGTTGTGGTAAAGGAACTTGATGATGATGCCTTGGTAGCAGTGGGACAAGTCAATGACAACTCAAGGCTTTATTCATTTTCCCATTTTGTGCCAAGTTCACCTTCTAGGGCCTTGCTTACTCATTCAAATTCTGAAAGTAAGCTATGGCATGAGCGGTTTGGTCACCTCAATTACCGCTATCTTCAGCAGCTCAGCACTAAAGACATGGCCACAGGTCTACCTCGGATCAATTTTTTAGAGGGTGTATGTTCAGGTTGTTCCATGGGCAAGCATCCTGAGGAGAAGTTTGATAAAGGGAAAGCTTGGAGAGCTTTGGAAGTTCTTCAACTTGTTCACAGCGATGTAGCAGATCCATTTCCAGCACCTTCATTTAGCAAGGCCCGCTATGTCCTCACCTTCATTGATGACTACTCCCGCTTCACTTGGGTCTACTTTCTCATTCATAAGAGTGAAGTATTTGACAGGTTTCAGGACTTCAAGACTCGTGTGGAGAAGCAATCCGAGAAAGTGGTCAAGATTCTTCACACAGATAATGGAAGGGAATATGTGAACAAGAGACTTGAGGATTTTTGTACATTTCAGGGGATTGATCTTCAACATTCTGTAGCATACACTCCACAACAAAATGGAGATGCAAAATGCAAGAATAGAACTCTCAAAGAAATGGCTAGATGTATGATTCATGCATGATCTCTTGATCCCGCCTTTTGGGTAGAGGCTATCAGTTGTGCCACACACATCTAGAATCGGGTTCCTCACAAAGCTTTGCAAGGTATTACTCCTTTCGAGGCTTGGGCTAGTAGGAAACCGATTGTGAGACATTTCAAAGTCTTTGGGTGTCCAGCATGGGCTCGCATACCTCCGCAGAAACGCAAGGCATTGGAACCTCAGAGTCGGCCTTGCATATTTGCTGGATATCCTGAGGGTGTTAAGGCATATAAATTGATGGATCCTGAGACACATGAGGTGTTAATTGAGAGGAGTGTCCACTTTGAGGAAAGCTCTCCTAGCTTAGCCTCTCTACCTCCTCCAGCTTCCTCCATTATGGATAGTGATGCTAGTGATTCAAATGATGAGACTCCTTCAACTCTGACTCGCAGGGTTACACCTCTGTAGGGTCCACTTGTAGTTGAGGAGCCTCGTTCTCCACCTCCCCCTAGACCTCGTTGGGCTCGACAGACACTTGAGTCTGCGAGTTCTCTTGTTGGGGATCCTTCGGATACACGGAGAACTCGATCACAACATCAGGATCTTCCACATGCATTCATTGCTACCACTTTCGATCCATAGACATTTAGGGAAGCATTAAGGGTTCATGAGTGGGACCAAGCTATGGAGGAAGAGTATAGTTCCTCGATGAGGAACAACACATGGGATTTAGTCCATCTCCCTAAGGGGAGAAAGATGGTTCGATGTAAGTGGATCTATCGGACCAAGTTTGCAGTAGATGGTAGTGTGGATAAGTATAAGGCTTGACTTGTTGCGAAAGGTTTCTCTCAGGTTGCAGGTGTTGACTATATTGAGACCTTTGCGCTCGTAGCCAAGATGAACTTCATTCGCTTGACACTTGCTATTGTTGCAGCTCATGGTTGGGTTGTACATCAGATGGATGTGAAGAGTTCTTTTCTTCATGGTGATCTTGATGAGGAGATTTATATGGCATAGCCACAAGGTTTCATCCAGGATACTTCATTGGTTTGCAAACTAAGGAAATCTCTCTATGGCCTTAAGCAATCCCCTAGGGCTTGGTATGCCAAGATGGATTCCTTTCTTCTCTCAGCAGGGTTCACTAGGTGTCATTTTGATCCGAATGTCTACATTTTACAACAGGATGACTCTCACTTGATACTTGTGCTCTATGTTGATGATTTGATCATTATAGGGAGTATCACATCCAACATTAGTAGGGTGAAATCTACTTTGCATGACAAATTTGCTATGACTGACTTGGGTCTTTTGCACTACTTTCTTAAGATAAATATTTCACAGTCACCTTCCAGGATTACACTATCGCAGCCCAAGTATGCTCTTGATCTACTTGTACACTTTCATATGGCTGATTGTAAGCTTGCACTGACTCCCTTTCTTTCAGGAGTCAAGCTTGAGGGTCAGTGTTCTTCTCCACTAGTTGATGCCACATTGTATCATCAGCTTGTGGGTAGTCTCATCTACTTGACTCATACATGCCCTGATATTTCATTTGCGGTTGGCATGGTTTCCCGCTTCATGTAGGAAGCACATGAGCTTCATTGGAAAGCCGCCAAATGCATCCTGCATTACATTCAGGGTACACATCACTATGGGATTCACTATGCAGTAGGCACAGGACTTCGCTTGGTTGGTTACACAGACTTCGATTGGGTTGGCAATCTTGATGATCGTAAGTCTACTTCAGGTTACAGTTTTCACCTTGGTTCAGGCCCCATTTGTTGGCAGAGCAAGAAGCAACATGCTATTTCTCTCTCTTCAACTGAGGCTGAGTATCGAGGAGTTGTTAACGTAGCGATTGAGACCATTTGGCTTCAACAGATTCTCACAGAGTTTGGGTTCACCACTCCACGACCGATAGTTCTACATTGCGACAATCAGAGTGCTATTACAATCTTGAAGAACCCGGTCCAGCACCAGCGGACCAAACACATCGAGATTCATATGCACTATATCCGAGAGCCGATTCAAGAGTAGGTCATTGATTTGCAATATTGTCCTACAACAGAGTAGGTTGCAGACATATTCACCAAACCTTTCACCGAGAGTAAGTTCTAGCAGTTGTGAGCTCCCTTGGGGGTGCGGGATGTGTCATTAGGGGGGGTTAGCTAACTTCTCTTTCCTCTCTTATGGGGGGGACTTTTTCCTCTTTGAGGTTTTGTCCTCCTTCTTTGAGAGTCTTTTGTACTTTCATCTCTCTTTTGGGGGGGGGAGTTTTCCCACTAGGTTTTCTCCCTTTCTTCATTTGTGAGAGATTGCATTGCATAGTTTTGCTTACATTTGCATATTGTACATGGGTACCTATCATAGCCTAGTAGTTAGGACCCATCTTGCAATGTTGACTTGAGTCTTCATTCCCCTAAGTTGCACTTAAGGGGGGTGGTGTAAATAAATATTCATTATGGATATTATTACACTTTACTTAAGTTAACTTAGGATAATGCATCTCTTCGTAGTTTGGATTTGAGACACTTAGGGAAGTGTGCACATAGGGATAGAGCTTGTAGGAGAAATTCCACCTTTTGTGGTCTTGTTTTGTTGTTACACTCCACATTTGGTGGGTCATCCACCTCTTGTGGAATATTATATTATTTCTCCTACCTACCCCTAGTATTTCTTACCTACCCTTGTTTCTCATTGAGCCACATGTCATGATTGTGTAATCGTACATCCATATGGCCTTGCCTATATAAGCAGGCCTATATTCATTGTATTGGTGAATCCAATTGATCATTTGCATATTGATGAGAATACAGTTTGTTCTTGTCATTCTATTGTCTCTTTTTTTATGCTTTTTATTGTGCCCTTGATCTTTGCAAAATCTCACAAAGATCTTTGATGTAATGTTGAGTGGTGTTGGTGCAACTTCTAGAAGGGATCTAGGATGTTGATGGTGACTGTGTTTGTGCCTCAACTGATTGGTGTCATTGCTTTGACATGTGTGGATCTAATTTAGGTTCGGTGCTATCTAGGTTATGGACCAGTTTCACGAAACGTGTTGGTGGATCCTTCTGATGTGCTTTCGGGATGTTTTATTGATTGGATGATGTTTGTTTGGACTTAGGTTGACATGTTTTATGATTTTATTTTAGGATTATGTAATGGATCTATTGTATTATCATTTGGGTGGCTGACATAATTGTTTAGGTTCAGGGCTTGTATAAATATTTGTATGATCTCATTATAGATCATAGGCAAGGAGAGAATAATGTAATAATCATTTGTGCAGAGGATTTGGTCGATCATAGGTGATCGAGTTGGGTTTATGTAAGAGGTTTTAGACCTCCAGTATTGAGCTTAACCGGAACTGTAATCTGACATGTTTGATGCTATCATAGATAGTTCTTCTTTGCGGATTGTTGTCCAAATATTTTGAGGTGGTTGACCTCTTTTGTAGTCAGTGAGACTCCATTTTGATGAGCAGTGCGCTCTAGGCAATGTTCCTTCCTGCATGTGCCTTCCCCTATTGTAATCATATACTTTTTGCAGAAGTATCATCTGACTGTGGGTAGGGTTTCCCACAATGGTTTTTCCCTTTACTAGGTTTTCCACGTAGAAATCATGGTGTTATGTGTTATGGTTGTATGGTATTGATTCTCTAGTTTTCAATTATGCTTTAATGCTTTATTAGTTATTCTGGTATCTGTTTCTTATATTCTGGTAAAAGGTTTTAAGTGCTTTAATCTCTTGACAACTGATTCATCCCCCCTCTTAGTTGTCCACTGATTATCCTAACAGTTATAAATTTTCTATTTTTGGATCAAATAGTTCTAGTAATTCAATTTTTCATTTTCTCATGTTTAGACCCTAGTTACTTTGCAATTGAAATCAATCAAATAAACTTTCAGAGAAGTAAAGGAATATAAATCCTAAGGTATTATTTGACACTCTTTGATAAGAGTTAGTCAAGCATATTTCCTCCTTTTGTAGTTTCATATTCCAATGTTTATTTGAAAGAGGGTTTGGTCTTACCTATTACCCTTTTCACCACATAAACAACTAATAATGGTATGCATTCACCTTGACCTCAAAGATACGAGTGCCACCACTACCGAGCATCAACCCTTGATCGATGGTAGTTAGGTTCTACCTTTGTTTATTCTTGGTCACCTCTATCTCAACTATATTGAATTAACTCTCCTCTTGTTTGAGAGTGATTAGGAGTCAACTCATACCTATTTCACTTGTCATCTCCTTGATGCATGCATCTAGAAGGCCTAAATATATGCATCTTCCTCTAGCCTATAATTTATTCACCCTATTGTGAGATTTCTTAATGCCATTTTTCTTTGTGAGAATTTGTATTTCTCTTTACAAAAATAACTCTATTATTTTGTTTTGATTTTGTAATCATTTGTATTTACAATTTCATAGTTTCTATAGACACATAAATCTATCCACTTAATTAAATGAATATTTAGTATTTATTTGATTATTTAACCATCAATCAATAATTAATTAAATTAGTTCATCTTAACCCTCTTCTCCTATTAATTAAATAAATTATTCAATTTATTTGATTTAATTCACTTAACCAAATTCAGACCATTAATTAAATAAATAAATCATATTTATTTAATTAAATCTTCTCTCACATTTAAATAAATTAATATTTATTTAAATCCCCCAAAATCTCATCTCTCACATTTAAATAAATTAACATTTATTTAAATCACCTTTATCTTCCACCCGCTTGCATTTTCCTACAAATGCAAGTTGCACAACTATTTTAAATAAATAAATTATTTATTTAAAATCCTATTTATCCTCACCCACTCGAAACCTTTAATGACTTTCCTTAAAGTCTTCAAACTTAATGACTTCCTTCTAGAGTCTTCTCAAGCCTTTAATGGTTTCCCTTAAAGTCTTCAAACTCAATGACTTCCTTCTAGAGTCTTCTTAAGCCTTTAAAGGTTTCCCTTAAAGTCTTCAAGCATTTAATGCTTTATCTTCTTTTTTCTCATGTAAATAAATTAAGATTTATTTAAATAAAATCCAAAATTTACATTCATATTTAAATAAATTAATATTTATTTAAATATCTATCCAAATGCAAATTACACCATTTAATTGAAATAAATGATTTTATTTTAATTGAAAATCCCAAAATTCCTCCCACTTGCATTCTCCTACAAAATCCACTTGCATGCCTAAATCCCTTCTAGATTCTTCTAACTCTTCTAATTAGCCTAATCCTATCCTAATCATTGTCACATTCCTAAATAAAAGGAAGTCACTTCTCAAAAACCTCCAAAGTCTTCAATAACCATTAAAGGCTTTATGTCTTCAAATGGTTAACCTCTAAAGTCTTCCAAACCATTAAAGACTCTTACATAACCATTTATGGTTAACTTGCCTTTTACTTTTGGTTAGAGACTTTCCTCTAACTTAACCATCCTTTTGACTCATGGGTCTCTTCAAAGCATTTATTTTTTTGACTAAGGTAACCATTTAACCCTTGCACATTCATTTATCCCTTGGATAAAAGGAATATCTATTAACCTAACCCTAACCCAATCCCCTAGGGTAACCATCATGTCCCCTCAAGCATTTAATGCTCCTTATCTCCCATCTCAAGCCTCCTCATGGTGACACTTGTCAACATGGGATTGGATTGAAAGTCTCATATCTTTCAATCCTAACCCTTGTTAAGATTACTCAATCTCAACCCTTTCATTTCCCCATTTCTTCTATAAATAGAACTCTTCTCCTCAAACAAAGAAGGAAACATTAGAGTATTGTTACTATACTGATATTAGCATAGAGCTTTTTCATAACATCACTATCTACACTTGCATAGTATTTGTTTATCATATCCAACCATCTTGAATCTCCATATGGCTTCCATGGCTAGTGCTAAAAGTTGAGAGCTACACTCATTTGGGACTTGGAGAGGGGAGAAACAAGAGAGAAGCATCAAAAGGCATCATGGAAGCATCTTAGGGAGACTCTTCTCCTTTCTTTTGTTTTGTTAAACTTCTTTCATGCTTTTTGAAATCTCTTTTGATATGTTTGGAATATTTTTTAGTTCTTTGTTTTGGTTTTATGGTTGAAACTAACTTATTAACATTGAACTTTGTTGTTGCCTTGTCCCCATTTCCATGACATCAATTTCTATTTCCTTACACAAGATTCTATGGTATTCTCTATTTTGTAGATTCTAATATATTATATCTTGCAACTCAACATTCGATTCCTCATGCTCAACCACATTATTAGTGCATTGAAAATCAAGATGAAATGATAACAATATGTTGTTAACCAATGAAGTGATCAAAATCACCCTCACTAGTGAACTAATCATGCACTAGTTTGATAAAAAAAATGGTATAAGGAGAGCAAATGTAAAATATCCTCTTAAGGGGAATGAAGTGTCTCATAAGGTGTAAGTGTAATGTATGGAAATCAAAAATTAAGGTTTCACCAAGTAAATCCACTAAATAACCCAATTAACACTACATGCATTGAAAGAGGAGTGAATCCAATAGATCTCTAGGCTCAATCCCAATGGGGAAAGGTTTGAGATTTTGATTGGATTCACTAGTTGGAGATTGATTATTTAGTTGAATTTGGAATGTAGTTATGAAATTATGGTAAAATGAGAGATATTTGAAGTAACTTGATGAATATAGAATTCTACAGATGTTCCATGGAGCCACATACTAAGGTCTGGGCAAAAGAATAGATTCAAAACTTGTTCTCAGAAGTTCGGCTTGATTTTTTTGGACTAGGTAGCACAAATCCGTCCTGGTCCTATGAATTTTCCATTGTTGAAAGTTAAACTTGTTCATCATTGTCGACACTGCCAAAATTATTAAGTACAACTCCTGCACCTATTTCTTGCACACAAAAAGAAAGAGAAAGATGTTGGGGATAGGGGTTTGCCTAAGTCAAACCTTGATTTAGGAATTAACCTTGAATGAAATAATGCAAATACTGAAATAAATGCTAAAGATTTATACCTCAGATATGCAATAGTTGATGATGTTGCAATGCTCTTTGAATGTAAACACAAATGTTGAATGTAATGGCATGACAAACACATGAACATGAAAAATCCTAATCACACACATATGCTTGCATCAAGATCGATGTAACTTTGATCCACAATGCTTGAATGATGAATATGCAACCTTGAATCTCCAAAGATCCTTAATGATAAATACTTATCAGATGCACATATACTTTAGATTGCTCATGGATGCCAAAATGAATTGATAGGATGTCTTTAAATAGGGTTCCATAGGTAAATTACCAATTAGGCTGACCTCCAATGGTCAAGTGTAGCCATGGGGACCAAATGACATTGGGGAAACAAAGGGCCTACCCCATTTCAAGTTGGGGCTTGCTTGAGAGGGACAAGGTCATTTTGGGGCGCCCTGTTCTAGACCATGGTTCTCCACACCCTGGTCCTCTAGCAAACAAGACCACTGCAAGGATAAATGGGAGAGGGACCCATCAAATGTTGTTCATGACATCAAAATTGGAGAATAGGGTCAAATCGGACCTAGAGATGGGATGGAGATATGACACGCTAAATTAGGAGCACAAACATGAGGTGTAAATTTAATCAGTTACAATTTACGACACTACAGTAAGTAAGGAAATACATTGCAGATAATTGATCAATGATGACTTATCTTTTTATTGATATAAATGAGAGATGAATTAAGATCAAACTTAATAAGAAACATTACCCACAGTGAAACCCTTCCTAAAATATTAGTTGTTGATATTATATATTTCAAAGGATCTTCTTTTACAATTGCATAAGTGTGAATCATGTAATTTTTAAGCTTCTAGGATGATGAGACAATGACTAAACACAATCTCTCCATAGGTGTATATTATGTCTCACCCTATACCTCATCAACATGTATCTAGATTTCATCACTATGCATTGACTATTTATCAAATTTCTAAATTTAACTACATTCCAACATCTTAAATATCATTGCAAGATTATGGAAGGAGTCATATCTAGGTTTAACAACTTTCAAACGATTATTGCTCTTATTGGCTCTATACACTTTTAAACCCTATATACATGCCAAGTCTTTTGCATTGCTGTTTGTATTGTGCATTCTAAATTCCAAGTTGCACATTCTAAATTTTAGATCCTATATTATATCTAATTTAGGATAGTCTTTGCATCCATAACATGTTGTCTACCACTATTTCTATCAAGCTATTGACATAATGTCCTAGGGACTTGCCACAAGGAAAAGATCTTTGTTTAACAAACTTGAATAAAGGTATTTGTCAACACCACTATTTTTATTGTAAATCTAGATATCTAAACACATCTCTGCTTGTAGATCCAGGTGAATCTTAGTTAACAAGTCTAGATTTGCAAGTCAACATTATTTCTACACAGGATTCTAATTTAGGTCATTTTTAAATTCACAAATTTGATCTAGCAATTTTTTTTGAACTTCCACTTCAAATTTTATTTTATTTTGCTTCCATCACATCTAAAAATAGACAGTTTTAAGATCAAAATAATAAACCACTATGTATTAACAATTAACATCAACTAAATACTTTAACTCTTTTTATTCCCATTTTTTAATTTACACAATTGATCTTATGTAAACATGTTTATTTGATTTATTTTCAAATGTAAATAATGTTGGAGAGAGCTAGAATAGTGGTAATACATAATTTTTTTTGAGAAATATGATGTATTTTTCATAGTGATTTAAATTATGATATTGCTATCAAGATTCAACTGCATAGTTTTTGAGTAGTGGTTCACACAAATCTCTCTTATGAGAATGAATGGTCCACTTAGCAATCATTGCATCTTGTGAGTGAGATGGACGAGTTCCACAAAAGGTCTAATGCTTGATCCATAATTCTTATGATTCACACAAATCTCTCTCATGAGAATGATGTTAGGAAAATTATGTCTCAACCTTGCAATAATAAAAGATTATTGTTGATACATGAGTGTGTGGGGTTGCAAGGGGGTTTGGGGGAGGGTTGGGGGTGGGGGTAGGGTACCCCTCTTGTGGGGTTCGGGGCAGATGGCCCCCCAAAATGGGGTTTGGGGGCCACATGCCCTAATGGGGGATTTCAAGGGCAACACCTTCGAAGCCACATTTAATGTATAATTTGTCATTGTAAATCTTGAGCATTTATCATTAGGTCATAGATATAACGGTGGATATTTTGGTGCTTTGTTTGTCCTAGAAGGCAACCCTATTTTATGAGTGCATTGTATTACGACTCTGTATTGTGACATATTTAAAGAGTTTGATAGTTGTTGAGTTGCCTCTAGATCTATGTTGTTGATACTCCTGTAAGAAGCTTGCTTTGCAAGTATGTTGTAATCTGTTGTAAATTTTTTAACAATATATTGGGTGGTTTTTCTCTCGAAAGACATTTCCTTGCATAAATCACTGTGTTGTGGTATGCACACTATTTATGTTTATTTCTATTAAGTTTCTATAACCGTTGTGAAGATATGTAACAATTTTGAATTACCCTCATCTCAAGGTAAAGTGTAGGAAGTTTTTCCACTACCTTAACTTCCTTACAAATGAGTGATACACTGAACACTCATTGCATCTTTTAAGTGAGATGAATGACTTCAACATAAGGTCTAATGCTTGATCCCTATGTGTGTCACCTAGATACAATGAATATTGAGGCTAGAGTCTCATGAGGGGGGCTTGAGGATCTATTTTTAAGGAGTGGGAGGTCCCACAAAGTAAAAAGTAAAATTGCTTTAGGATTAATTGGAATCTTGTCCTAAGAAGTTGCACCCCCTACTTTTTAGGGCTACAAATTTGAGGAATGGAAAAAATAAGAGGTTAGAAATTGCCCCCACCAACTTAGATTTTTTTTTGCTACTTGTCAATTATCAAAAGTTTTTCAATTTTAATCATTATTTTTTTTAACAAAATTTATGAAATCACTAACTTCCATAAATTTTGAAACTTAAATTTTTTAAGTTAAATTGAACTACAAAATTCATAAGATTATCCCTCTCCGTGAAATCCCACCCTAAATGACAAAATGTTACTCATAAAACATAAATCTAAGAATTTGGCTCGAAAGCTCTAGACGGTTTCCTGTGTATGTTTGCCTTTCTTATTTTGATTGGTAAACGGCGTATTAATGTCTGGGGATTTTTACTTTTTCCTCCTGAGCAGCTACCAAAAGTCGACATGAGGCGGATGTGGAGGGCAGTAGGAGGAAAGCTTGATGTTTGCAGAGGCATTGGTCGAAACAATGTACTAGGAAAAATCGATATATTCAAATGCACTGTTCGAAATGTTTCAAATGCAGTGGAGAGCAGCGAACACCAGAATAAAATCGTGAAGTTGAACCCCGGCATGTTGTTGTTAAAGAATTGGATGGAGAAGGAAGAGCAAGTTGATATCGTGGAGACATGTTTTAGGCTGGGTGATGGGGAAGGGGGATTCTACAGGTGGAAAAGGAATTTGTGGATGATGTGCCTTGGAAAGAGCTGGAACCCCGATTCGCACTGCTACGAAAAAATCCGCTCTTCGTATGACTATGCAACACCACCACCTATTCCTCCCAATTTTGTTTCCTTGGTCGACAAGGCTATTCGGGCTGCCCACAGTGTAGAGGATGAGAAGGTTCTGCCAAGCATGCGTCCTGATGTCTGTATTGTTAATTTCTATGAAGAATGTGGGAGGTTAGGGTTACACGAGGACAGGGATGAAAGCCCCCAAAGCTTGAAGAGAGGGCTACCGGTGGTATCATTCTCTGTTGGTGATTCGGCAGAGTTTGTGTATCATGCTATAAGTAGATATAGAGATGAGAACGCCCAGAGAATCATGTTGAATTCTGGAGATGTTTTGATCTTTGGGGGCCCATCTCGACGTATTTTGCATGGTATATCTCGTCTCGATCTTCAAACTGCTCCCAACTGGCTTTTTCGACGCACTGGACTTGCAGCAGGACGACTTAACCTCACTTTCAGGCAGATTTGAGACTTCACTCAATTTGAATTTGAATTTAGCATTGATAGGAATAAGAATTCAATCGTCTCCAGTGTATTTTGAGTATTCCAATTTTCAACCCTAGGATTTTTAACTCTTAGGATAAGAGCTGGGAGCAGCTGTGATCCCTCCTTTTTATTTTTGTTGTAAAAATATATTTCTTACCAGAAAATGCAACCTGAGGCTCCTTTTTTTTTTTCCCAAATTTTGAGTATTGGAACCCTAGCTTAAGTATTCCAATTTCAACCCTAGGGTTTTTAAGTTTAGGATAATAGCTGGGAGCAGCTGTGGTCTCTCTTTATTTTTCTTGTTTACCAGAAACTGCAACCTGAGGCTCCTCTTTCTTTTCATTTTTGGAGTGTCGGAAAAGTTTATTTTTTGTAAGGGTAACTAGGGACATCAATCATGGCACATGACATCCTTTCGTAGGATGGGTATTTAAGCATTCAATGTTCCCATGATTTACTAACCATATTATTGCAGTGCCCCATTAATGGAAAGGTATTTGAAATTTGATTGTTAATAAATTCCTGAAATATTTGCATACTTTTAGTATGCCAAGATTTTTCTTGAATGTTTGAAAGTTGCTTGGAGACTTACAGTTTTGCTTGCTGAGACATTGCCATACACTTGACTTTCATAGCCCAGAGAGATGCTTTAAGTTTGTCAAATCCATAATCGAGTTGGTTGAGCATTTTTATATTGGTGCTTGACTATAGTAGAAAAGCATGGGTACTCATCTTAGTAATTGTGAAGATCAAAATGAACAGAGAAAACATTCAGCTATTAAACTAAAACGGAAATAAACAGAAAAATATACATGACAACACATGACACAAGGGTTTAACGTGGTTCATCAATAAATGGCTACATCCACCAGAAAGCTGGGAACACATATATTAATCAATATCTCCAATACTACATCATACATGACTGCATATACATGCATTTATAGAATCATATTTAGTTGTGGAACAAAAAGTTGGGAGAAGGCGAAAGGTCATCTGACCGTTGGGCTTCACATCCCAACAATCTCCCCCGTGAAAGCCAACCGGTACAGCCATGCACAAAAAACATCCCCTGCTCTCCATTTCGATTCTTATAGAACCAGGCCCATGGAAGATTTTAACTTGGCTAAACTCTGCTCATGAAAACTTCGAATGAGCCTTCTCCAACTCAATCCAGAGTCATAAATTCTTTCCAGCACAAATTCACCCATTATGCCAAAATCAGAAACAGCACTGTGTAATATGAAACCTTCATCCAGAAATGAATCTTTTAATGATCCTCCTACCTTCCCTTGATTGTAATTAAACACCTTGTCAACTTAAACAATTCCATGAGAGGGGTCCTCTGCACATTGGGGTAGACTAACCCAACAACCTACCAGACCAACGCTTGCATCATCACGGAGTCGTAAATAACATTCTTCTTTTATTGCATTTTTAGATCAATGTCGCCACTCTCTCAAAGGGAACACATAATTTGTAAACAATGACAGGATGCCATCGCATGTATGCAAATGGCAGTTAATGTCACAATCCATAACGCTTTTCTGGGCGAGCAATAAAGCCACAATCATGCCACTAACACTAGTGCCAAAGGCCACATCAACATAGGCTGCCAGGCGAGCGTCTAGATTCCTGCTCTTCCTTTGAAACGCCTCCTCCAATACAACAATGCCAAGGTTAAAACACATCAGCTTCCAGCATGGCCTTGCCAGAAACCACATACTCGGAACCCCTAACAGAGCTGTTTTCTATCTCCAAATGCTCAAAAAACTTATGCAATTTGGCAGAATCCGGACTCCTCATCACTTCATCGATTCCAAGCTTGTGTTGCCCACTCTCTCTATTACTTCTCTCTTTGAAAAATTGCTTAGCATTATATCGCAGTCCATCTTCATAGCTAGGGGAACCTATCTGAACCACAGATTCAAGTTGTACCGTGGGAGAAGCTGAGGGTGAATGTGGACCATAAGCACCTTCATATACACATGTATTAATGCCAACAAATCCACCATAAAACTCTGTTGCCATTACATGGTCCATTACACCACGATAGCCTCCAATGCCACAGCTGCCAATCCTAGATTGCGCTTGATTGATGGTGATATTCCCCCCATTTAACTCTTTGCCACATCTCTTCTGTCGATCACAGCCGCTTTGCCACATCTCTTCTGTCGATCACAGCCGCTATGGCCACCGCCCTCCGCTCTTCTGCCAATGATTCCTCCTCAGTCTAGACAGTTCGACATTGCTTCTTCGTCATTGTAATTGACGCTGCAGGAGTATTCCCCCGTCCACGAGCCATCAACCCAACTGTTCGTCTCCGTGCTCAATGACCTATGTGAACACTCTCCTGTCATGGCTCTTATGACACAACTTCCTCTGCACATGCCAGCCTTCTCACAGTGTCTCCTAATATGACCAACACTGGAAGCATTATCCTTATGCAAATGGGCTGCCACGGGACCTGATTTTGAGCTTCCAGCTACAGACCTTGCACCAATGGGCTCCATGTCAAATGAATTTGTTGTATTTCGTGTAGAAACTTGTAGATTACTTGCAACCAATGCATTCCACTCTGCCTCTACTTCTGCAATCTGCATCAATAAGTCATCACTTTCTTTTTCTTTTTGAAATCCAATTTCCTCAAAGACCATATTCTTAGCCTTTCCAAAGTCTTCTAGATCCTGCGCAGCCTTGAGCCAGAGGCTTTCTCCTGCCTCTGTGAGCTCTATAATCCCTGCGCTCTTGGGATCTTAAGTCTCCAGGCACCCCGAATCCTCTTGTGGATTCTTTCTACCAAAGAAAGGCTTTCCTATCAACAAGACATGCATTTTTGTGAGGAAAGAGTCCTTTGTTAGGAGCTTCCCATCACTTTCCCCTTGCTGAAATACGGTTTCTTCAGAAAAATCCCATTCTTTCTCAAAGTTATCTTTTTCAATATTCATGATGCGACTCAAAACCCTCAATTTCTGGTCCATACAAATCAGTTTGTCTGTGAGTAGGAGATTCCTGTCCTTCAACTTCATAAATTTTTCTTTTTCATAATCCTCCTTGAGTCTTGGTCTCAACTTCCTCAACTTCATCCTCACTCGCTTCAGCGTCCTCCTCTTCACCATCCTCTTCTTCAGTCGAATCAAGATTATCAAGAAATTCTTCAATAACAAAATCAGCACCATCATCTTCGTCTTCCATCTCTGCTCAAGCCAATCTGACTCTGATACCAATTGTAGAGATCAAAATGAACAAAGAAAACATTCAGCTATTAAACTAAAACGGAAATAAACTGAAAAATATACATGACAACTCATGACGCAAGGTTTTAACGTGGTTCACCAATAAATGGCTACATTCACCATAAAGCAGGGAACACATATATTAATCAATATCTCCAATACTACACCATACATGACTGCACATACAGGCATTTATAGAATCATATTTAGTTGTGGAACAAAAAGTTGGGAGAAGGCGAAAGGTCATCTGACCATTGGGCTTCACATCCCATAGTAATGACAACTAAATGTGAGAATACTGGGCATGTCATTATAACTAATGCTAAATCATTCACCCGCAGCAGTAAAGGGACTGAAGTATTAGATCTTAATAACACAGTTACACATAATTTGGAATATGCGAGAGATCTCTTAAAAGATTCCCCTAGTCAAATGGTGGTCATTTGCTTGATATTAACAATGGAAAACTCTGTTCTTTCAGTTTCGTTTCTAGTTATGTTTATACAACTCATGTTAGTTGCTGAGATGATCCATAAACTCCTATCACTCTATTGTGCCCCATCACATTTGAGTGCCTCAGTGTATGTTTTGTAATCTTTCGGTCTTCTTTGGTTGCTCTTGCTTCTCGTCGAATTTTAGTATCTTCGTTGCTAACGGATTCTACTCTAGTTGATTTCCAACCTTAAAGTGCTTTGCAGACTTTATGTGTTGTCCTGTGTTTGTTCATCGTAGCTTACTTTGTGTTTGTGACCCATAGTTTTTGGTTCACCATTCATGAGATGTGAATCTTCCCATTGTGGTTGTGTTTCTGTTGCTGGGGAATCTGACTGAGAAATTGCTGGTTTTGTTTTAACCATGGCAGTTCCATTTTGTTTCCCAGAGTGTGAAATTGAAGGTCCATGTAGTCAAACTGAAGGCTCCCTGTTGGTTCTACTGTGCCTGTTCATTACCAACTTTGCTCCAGAAGTTCCACTCTTTTATATGTCTACATTACTCTGTAAATACAAAGTCTTTTCACGAGCTCAAGGATTGAAGTATGACTCTCATCCTTTACTCAACCACTTAGTCTTCTGCATGCCTGGTCCTGTTTTGTCAATTGTGTTTGCCCTATAGTTATTTTTACCTTAAGGCTACTTCTATCACCATTCCATTGTGGATTTAGTTAGTTCTTAGGAATCCTTACTGATGACATGACCTGCGAGACACTCATCAATGATGTGCAATTTCTAAATACACACCATTTGCATCTGCGTTGCCTTTGTTCATCACTAGCCTGTGAGAGGCTTTGATTTGATTTGCCTATATTAATTTAGCATATTTGATTTGCATTTCACATGTTCCAGTTTTCTTTCAATTAGTTATTTTTTATTACATTCTTATTTGAATTTATTGAAGAGGTTTGGAGGTTTGGGTATTCACATTCCATTGCATTATAGCTGACTTTTGTTGCATTTTGGTATTCACATTACATTGCATTAAATCTGAACTTTTTGTATTTTGGCATTCACAGTACATCTCATCTTACATTACTAATCTGATTTGTGGATTTGTAAATTGAGGTTGGTAGGTTCGGGAATTGTTAGCTGATAACGATGTCCTTCCTCTCATTCATCTTACATGTTTAAATAGTCTGTAGTACAATTTCAGTTAAGATTTTAGATTGCATTTAGTTAATTAAATTGTGTTGCTTGGAATAGGTTTGCTCTGCCATTGCTTTGCTATCATCTTAGCTAAAATCTGGAATTAAGCTTAAAAATATTGCAAAAACAAAAGTAATATGGGCAGTGATCTATAGGTTTACACGTTGTTGTCCTTATTTCATTGATTGGTTGTTTGAATGAATACAGCTAAATGCAAGTCGTTTGTTTCACCTCTGTTTTATTTGTTTTTACAATAAAGGAGACTCAAGGATCTAGTGTGTTTGATGTTTTATTTTTTCTTCTTCGTTTGTGTTATTGGAGTGGTTAAAGTGATTTGTTTTTGTACTTGGATTAGATTTGCTGATGCATTGATCTACTCAGCAGGTTCCCCATCCGTCTAAGCATCTTGGGATTTTTCCCATCTTCTTGTGCGTCCATCCCCCTTCTCTTGTGTGTCAATCTCCGTTTCTCTTCTTGTGTGTCAACCTTGTTTTGTTCTTGCTGCTCTCTTTCTTCTTGTTTGCCAAATCAGCCTTCATTTTTGTTTGTCATATTTTTGTTGATTCTTTTCATTTTCTTTCAATCAACCAACTTGCTGCTGCTGTGCTTGTTCTACCAAGCTGTTCTTTGTCGAGTTTTTAAATGAATTTGCGTAGGAAAATACATGTATGGTTCAATTATTTTCTGATGAGTTCTTTGGATGACCCCATGTAATCTAGAACCCACCTCTTCCTTTGGTATCAAAACCTTGCTTGTCCAACCCTGACCTTAGAACCAAGCCAATTGACTCAATCTATACCGGCATATCCATTTATCTTCTGTAAACTGCCATCTATACAAATTTGTACCCTCTGCACATAAATCTCGAAAACCTGAAATGAGGCCAAAATCCTTCGTTTTATTTGAAGTCCTTTGCCCTTGCAAACATGCCCATCCCATCAAACTTCTCCTATCTTTCTGTTAAGTTGATAAGGATGATCACAACATCAACAATGATCTATCCACTTTAAATAGAAAACATCTTTCAAAGACTGTGGAGAACACCAAGATCTTGAATCTGATCAATTAGCTTATTTCCTCTAGGAGCCCTTAGAGAACATAGATCCTCATAACTTAACTCACTCTGCCAAAGCTCTGCAGAATTAAGTGTTGATAATATTGCCAAGGAGAAAACTTCCCAAAATATTAAAACTTCTGTCACCCATGAGCTAACAAGATTCTAATGCGCTGGCCATTATGGACCATTGATCCTCATGATGTTATTCACTTGTCTACCAAAGCCCTGAGGTATTAAGTGCCGTCGATGAGAAATTTTTCCAAAATCAAACTCCTTTGTTACTGAGTAGATACTTGATTTAATGACAAAGTTCATGTTATAGACATCTAGATGATACTAAGTTCAAATCTCCTACGATGCAAAAAGAAAAAAACTCCTTTGCCCATGAGCCAACAGAAATCTAATGCTATAAGCTTTACAGAGAAGGGATATATGTGTAAGCATGTCAAGCAAAGTCCAATGAGACATCAAGATCTTCATTCATCATGCCTGTATTCCTGATTTGTAAACCTGAAAGAATTCGTAGACCAAGCTGTACTTCAAATTTCCTCATAATTGTAGTTTTTACCCATTAGAGGACATCGCTCTAGATTTGCAATAAATGTTTTTCATATTAATGGAATTTAAATCTGCCTCTTTCTACCATTCAAGCCCAGATTTAATTAGTAGGAATTAATCCCTGGAATTGGTAGTATTGATTCTTGTAAAACATTAAAATGTAATATGATGAGCAGCAAATGAAGTTTAAAAGCTGTATTATTTTCCTTTTGCTTATACTGTGTCATAAATAATTGTAAGATTTTTTTTTTTTTAAATTTATTTATTTATTTTTTTTCTGATTTTAATTCTATTATTTGGTGATTAGTCATGAATTATTGTTCTAAATTGAGTGTGATTTTCTGCAAGATTATGTGTGCAACAGATACAAGTATTAGGGAAGGTAAATTAGATCAAGATGTTATGTGTCATAATTCATAAGGAATAATAATAATAAAAAAGACAATTAGTATAACAACAATAATTTGATGTTGCATCATTTAATTTATGTTTAAGGATCTATTTTATTTAATTATTTAATTTTTGGTAATTTTTATCATCATATAAAATAGATTTAACATTATTATTGTTTTATATTAATTATTTATTTTTTAGATATTTTATAGTGCCTTTTAGAAAGAGAAATGAATTGACAATTTTTTTATTTTTATTTTTTGATAAAAATGGATATACCACTAAATTATATTAATATTTTTTAATCTTTTACAAGGTGTCTGGTTCAATGAGCACTGAAGGGAAATAACTAGTAAGAAAACCCTTCAATATTGCTCCAAAATCACAAAGCTTACCTACTCATTACAAAAATGCCACCTGGGCACATTCCAAAATTCCCCTCCCCATATTACATAATCTTTTCATTAGATACAAAAGAAGCTACCATAAAAGGCATACAAGAAGATAACAACATAGTCTTCCTTTCAGATCAATGTGAAGAACAACAACTAATTACAACTGTAGAACAACAAAAAAAAGGACATCCTCAAACCACCCCTGGCTACAAAGAGCAATTCTCCAAACCATTTGTTAGTATGAGACAGAGAACAAGAAATGAAACCATTGCAAGTGAGCCTGCCAAAATGAGAACCGTGATCAAACAAAGAATAATCTAGATAAGAAGGAGAACAGGATGTTGGAAACCCGATGGAACCAAAATGAGGCCAAGCTAAAAGACCGCCCATAAAAAGAGCCAAGCAAGCAAAAGAGAAACAAGAAACCATCGCATATACCATATCACTTGTAATTTCCAAGATCTCGAAGACAACCACCACCTTCAAAGCCTCAAAAAAATCATTCGCATGAAAGCAGATTGCACCCCTACCCACAAATCTCATCTTAACATATGAGAAAGACAACCACTAGACACAAACATGAAGAGGAAAAAAAGCAATAAGAATAGAGAAAAACAGTACCCGTATATAACCCAAGCTAGGTGAGAAAGAACATCATAACAACAACATCTTGAAGCGAAGCACAACATCACATAGAAGCTGCAATAACCAACTCACCAAAACATAATAACCAAGCTCATGATCCGAAGGAGTGATCAATCAACAAAGATAAAGAGCACATCCGAACATAATTACCAAATCAATCATCCAAGTTGCGTACCACGATAAAGATTAAAGCCAGAGAACAAAAATGATCGACTGAAAAAGATTGAAGCGAAGCACGACATCACACATAAGCTGCAATAACCAACTCACCCAAACATAATTACCAAGCCCACGATCCGAAGGAGTGATCAATTAACAAAGATAAAGAGCACATCCAAACATAATTACCAAATCAATCATCCAAGTTGTGTACCATGATAAAGATTAAAGCCAGAGAACAATAATGATCGACTGAAAAGTATTGAAGCGAAGCACGACATCACACATAAGCTACAATAACCAACTCACCCAAACATAATTACCAAGCCCACGATCCGAAGGAGTGATCAATCAACAAAGATAAAGAGCACATCCAAACATAATTACCAAATCAATCATCCAAGTTGCGTACCATGATAAAGAGTAATGCCAGAGAACAATAATGATCGATTAGAAAAAAGCGTGTGAGAACATCATAATCTAGTAAATGACCAAATAAGCCTGATCTGTCAGACAAGAGGCATACCGCACAGATGAAACTCCATCACCACCCCCGTTCGTAGAGAAAATACTTACCATGTATGCCATCAGCAAAAGTGTTACCACAAGATGAGACAACACCCTTCCTAATGTAATACACACAAGAACGCCCACGACGAACAGGGTATGTGATAAAAGCATCAGATCGCAAAACAAGCATAAAGGATACCACCAATCCAAAGAAATGAACAAACTGGTGAAAGTTCCGATTACACATCGACAAGAACAAGAAAACACATGCCAGACCCTATCAAACTAGAGGCCCCTGAGCTCAAAACAGAATAAGCAAGAAATGTTGACCACAAAAGACTAAAAGAGAATGCTAATGCAAGAAGAGGGAATATCCATAGGGGAGACTTCCAAATATTCCACGGCCTCAACTGCAGCGTTATTAGCAAGAAAATCAGTGATACAATTAATTTCCCTATAACAATGAGAAATAGTAAAGGAACTAAAACACTTTAATTGAGCAAGAATTCGGTCTAAAAGGTATTGTAAGTGCCAGGAGACACATTTCTTATTGGAGACCGAATGAAAAACCAACATTGAATCCCCTTCAATGACAACATCCTTAATGCTTAGAGAAATAGCTAAATCTAGACCGAATGATAAAGCATGAAATTCAGGAGAATTGTTGGAACCAACACCAATAAATTTACAAGCAACTTTGACAATCTTTCAATTGTGATTAAAAAATGACAACTTCGATCCCAGATTTACCCAGATTCCCCTTGGCAGTTCCATCAAAATTTAATTTAAAAGAAAATTGCGGAGGAGGGGACCATTTAGCAAGCCTACGCTTGACAAAAGAGGATAAACCTAATGATACAACCCCATGAGATGGAATGACTCGAAGAGCCTCCCATTTCCATGTCACCCAATTATCCCAGTGGGAAAAGGAACACAAATGTTCCAAATTTTTATAAATATAAGAAAGCACCACTTCAGAAATGGAAGATTGAATCCTATCAAGCACATCCATCAATAAAGCAGATTTATGCTTGAAAATTTTAGAGTTCCTCTCAAGCCAGATATTCCAAATAACAATAGCCGGAGTAACAATCTAGAGACATGAGTAAAGTGAAGACGAATACAACAAAGGCCAAGCCAAAAATTGAGATAATAAATTAGGACCAATAGCAGAAGACCATCTAAGCATACCAAACAACCAATACCAACAATCCAAAGCAAATGGACAATGCAAAAACACATGACCCATGGATTCCATGAAGAAGCCACAAAGCACACAAGGAAACATCATTGTAATCCCAAGCCTATCTAATCTCATCCCTGTAAGAACTCTATCTTGAACTACAAGCCAGGCAAAGGAACCAGCTTTAGGAAGACAAGCCGAAGCCAAAAGAGCTGAGAAGGCCAAGAGGGGATAATAGAGGAATGAGACAAGACCTTGTACCCCTCCTTTACTGTATAAGAACCTGAAGCATTCTTAGTCCAAATCAAAACATCCTCCTTATCCTGAAATACTAGCAATCTCTTCTCAAGCTCCTATATATAAGCATCTTTGAGTTCTTGAATTATCAACACTAAATCAATAGATTTCCAACGAAAAATAGAATAGGGCCCTGAAGCATCAACAACACAATAATTAGCAACAAACACACCCCAAAGATCAGTGAGGATATCAGATAAAGGAGACCAATCCCGAATGAAAGATAAGGCAACATAACCATTCCAAACTTCATCCCAAAAATGAGTCTTTCTCCCATTATGAATTACCCAAGAAAGGTGAGGAAGGATAACCAATTTACAACTAGAAATAAAATTCCAAAAAGCTGATCCATTCGGGAGAGATGAAGCTGTGAATAACCGTTCTCTAGGAGTCCCCCTCAGATACTTAGCAAACATAAGGGAAGCCCATTTACATGAAGGGTCTTTATATAGCTTCCAAACAAGTTTAGCCCCCAAAGCTTTATTCTGAGTAATTAGATCTCTGATACCCGAACCCCCCAACTCCTTATGAAGACATACCCTATCTCAGGCTAATAGAGGGATCTTTATCTTACCCCCAATATTGTCATTCCAAAGAAAGGATCTTAAAGACACCTTAAGTTCATGAACAACCTTGGGAGGAGTTTTCAAAACATACATCAAATAAATAGGAATGACATTAAGAACTGACTTAATCAGAAGAATCAGCTAAAGTAAGCCATTTATGATTTCAAGAAGAAATTCTAGAAGATACCGCATGAACTACTTTATCCCAAAACATTGCCTTATCCGATCTAACAAAAAAAGGAATGCCTAAATACTTACAAGGGAAATAACCCACTTGAAAACCCCCAAAATGTGTCAACCTACTCTGAACTAAAGGGGAAACTTTCAGAAAAAACACCTTAGATTTAAGACTGTTAGCTTAATAAGTGTATAATTCAAATTGTTTTGAATGTGTAAGTTTATAAATAGAGATAGGTAATATAATTTATTTTCTTTTTAAGATTTTTTTTATCATTAATTTTAAATTAAAAAATTGATATTTAATTTTTTAATCTCAAATATTAGGAAGGTGTACGATGAGAAGATATTATTTAAATATGTTTTTTAATCTAATTAGAATAAATTATTATTTTATACATTTTATTTTAATGTTTAGAAAAAGCATCCTTTAAAGATGATAAATAGAATAGAAATAAAAAAGCTACTTGGAGGACTGTACTTCTAAAAAAGCACACAATTTCATTATTCATTTTTTAATATCTCATTTAAGAAGAGGGAATTAGGAAAAAAAAATATATGTTGACTTGCGGATTAATTTAGAATTGAATTCAACCTGTGTTGGATGTGTTTTATATTTTTCCAATCTTTTCAAATTTGCAAAAAGGAGTTCAAAGTAGGATTCTTATTTTTGAAAGCCTTTATGAACACTTTGATTTTGTTAAATTAATGAATTTAGAATAATGTTGAAGGAAATAGTATTGTTGCAAATAAATTTTATTTTATTTAAAGGAAATAGATTTCATTTGAGTTAGCAATTTAAATCTTTTTTTGGAAAAAAGAATATGATTTGTAGATATGGAATTTAAGATTGTTTGTAGAAGAAAAAACATATTGATATTTGAGAAGATTGTGAGATTAATGAGTTTTAAATTTAGTTTTGAATTATGTTTGAAATATGAACATGAAGGAGATTTAATTTCTAATATTTTGACATGAATTTTGGTGATTTGTAATTTATAAATTTGGGGGAATATGATTTAGATAACTAATGACTAGTTGTAAAACATAACTTTCATTAGTTTGGTTATATTTCTTAAATGGTGATATCTCAATATTGATGTTTTTTTTGATACATTGTTTTAAATGAAGAGAATAAAATTGAACTTGATTTTTTTTATAATTTCATTTTGTATGGTTTGATTTTAGTAATTAAAACAAGTTGAATAGTTTTATGACAATTGGTAAAATTATTATGAAAAAAAATAGTTTGCCTTGTCTTCAATAACTTTTGTTTTATGAACTAGGTTCCTCTGAATATTTTATGGAAGGTGTGTAACAAAGTTGGTTAAATTCTTACAAAAATCATCTATACCCTATTTGTGGATTATACGATGAATTTACAATTGTCTATTCATGCCAATATTCAAAAAATAAAATTATTATTAATAATTATATCAACCTCAACAATTGATATTGAAGAAAGAATATGGAAAATTCAATAGTGATGAGGAAGTGTGTTTTGTAACCTGAGGAAGTGTGTTTTGTAACCCAATGCCTTTTCCCTTCATGTTTCTAAACTCAATTCTAATGTGTGAGTTCAAAATGTTAACCAATCATTAATTTGTATATAGTGATAGTTTCAAAATTTACTAACTGACAATTCTAGAACTCTTCTCACCTTTAGGGCCAAAGACTTGCTAACAATAAGGTAAAATGAGGGTCCATCAATAGATTACAAAGGGATCAAGATCAACTGACAAGAGTGGGTAGTCTCTCGTGTACTTTGGACTTAGCTAAACTTGAGAGTATATTTAATAAAGTTTTAAACCAATTAAAATATAGCATGATTGTGCTCAACAATTGTACCCGATATACTCTTGACCCTTATATTTGTCACCAGGTTAAGACTAACTAGTTGCATAATTACTCTTATATAGCTAATAAGACACCTTGCACATGCACCTACATAAATTTGATAGTATCTTAATCATTGAACATAATCTTATTTAGTATTTCATACACATTGGTAAGATGTAGACACACATGTCATGATTCTTTGATGATTTACCTATTAGGTTTGTTTTAGATTGTTCCCTAGTTTATAACAATGAACCATGAACATGTATACCCTAAACTAAACCTAATCTACTCCTACTTCTATCATGGATGGAAGTTGTATATCATGGATTGTTTGAACCTTCACAAATATGGACCAATGCCCACTCTATTGAGAAATAGAGTCATAAATAGCAAAGAGGAAAAATATATCATCAAGAAAATATCAACAAAACTAGATTTTATTTACATGACAATCAAAGATTACATCACATGTAATGAACATATTCAATAGTTCATCTCAAATTATAATAACCCATATGTAATGAAGGAAAGGCCATTACAAAGTATGTGCAATGCATTCAAAGGTACCACCATTCACCTAACCTCAATTATAATCACACTAGCAAATATGGTAAGAGAAAAGCCATACCATGGAGATGTTCAATTTAAAAATTCACTGCTTTTCAGAAGATGTATTCTTTGATTTGTACCTTAGATAGGTAGAATTTCATGACCTAGAATTAGTAGACATTCAAAAAATTCACTCAACAATCAACACTTTGAATGATAAACAAACTTCTCTATGTGTGTGTGGTGCCTATTTTGCATGTGGGAACCTTTGGATGATGAGAAAATCACAAATTACACAAGGAAACATTTCAATGTCTATAATTATCCTTTCCCATGGTTCATGCCTAAATTGCATTATTTTTTTTTGCTAATATGTTTATACTATGGGAGACATGAAGGAACATCCAACTAAAATGGTGAACATTGGGATCCTTGCCTATAGATGTAAAATAGGATCTCAATTTTTCACACATCATTGGGGAACAATGAATAAGGTTCAACTTCAATCCTAAAATGAGAGATAAACACTTTGATTCATTGTTCCCTTTTGGATTGCTTTGTATTGGAATTGAGATTGAAATGTATGTATGTAAAATCTAGGTTAAATAGTAAGAAATTGATAAATTTCAACAATAACAGTGAAATACAAAACAAAAAACCAACACAATAGCTTAGATTTGGAAAGGGAACACATAAAGTAACCTATAGTTGCAAATTGATCTTGAAAATGCTAGACATGTTGTTGGGCACCCTAGTCTGAGGATGTATATGCACATAGAAAGTTGTAGATTCATAGTCAAGAGGTCTTGTAGATGTTATAAAGAAATTTGGCCAAAAAGTGTCGAACATAATTGGAGGGCCCCCTAGCCTAGGTGTTCTCACTTGTTTCAAATCTAGAAATGTCTGTCATTGTCTTCTCTACACACTTGTAACACTCTTTATCATTAGATTTGAACCCGTTCACACAAAAATGGGGAAAAAGTGTTGTGTTATATAAGGGCTTGCCTAAGTCAAAGTTCAAAACCCATGTTGGTATTCCCACCTCCACTACAACAATGTTTGATGAAAAATAAATCTTTTCCTTAGAATGATATAGGCTAAAACAATAATGGAAATTGTTGAATTGACAAATATTACCTTAGATACGAAACCCTTGGCTTGAAGTCTCACATAAGGCTTGATATTGCTTGAAAGATATTATTACATGCCTTCATCATGGAGGAACACATCAAAATTGATCATGATTGTAGAAAAAGATGTAGACTTTAATGCTTGATTCCTTGATTGCAGATACACACTTAGTTGCCTTGATTCAATATTCATAATAGGACTTGAATTCGCTAGATAGTTTGAATGAGAGAGGGATTTGTATTTATATGCAACTTACACCTTTTTTAGATTTAATTTTTAGAGAAGGCCAACATCGAAGGGAGTTTCCCAGTACTTACAAAGCTAGCATTCACAATTTAAAATTTGGGGCCAAACTACTTGGATAGGGGTGTTGAGCACCCTAGTCCAAGATAGGGGCATTGGGTGCCCTAGTCTTAGATATTTGGGCTAGAATAAAGGTCATGAATAAGGAAATGCACTAAGTTACTAGAAACAGTCTCAAAATTAAGAACAACTAGACATAACTTGGGTATTCATTAGGCACAACCACTAAAGTTGGTCCAAATTAAGTATGAAATTGTAATGGACTACAATTTACTACACTAAATTTAGCCCCCACTTTGGTAGGAGTATGAAATTGCTGGAACATGTTTGTTGTTACACCAAAAGATTGACATTTTAGCACCCAATACAAATGCTAGAGATAAACAGATCCATGGGAGGCGGTTAGTGCATATCCCAAATTTGAAGGGGGATGCTAGCGATTAGTCCAACAATCCCCCCCTCAACCTCACTCGAGGGGATTCAAACCCACAACCTCAATCTGATACCAAAAGATCAACTTGTTAATGCCCAATACAAATGCAAAAACACAAAGGGTTTGACATCTAGGGCTCATAAGATCCTTGGAAGATTAGTATGAGCCATATCAAAAAGGCATGACATCTAGGACTAGTAAGCATCTTGAGATACTAGGAGTCATTGTTAGGATTTAGGTGAAATAAATCTTGTGAATCCTTGTATTAATTATTTTCCTAATGTTATTTATAAATTACCCAAAAGAGATAAAATTGTTTCATCAATAGTAGTAAAAGACCTCATGTAAAGACAAAGTTACAGTTATCGTTTGGACTTTGTAAAAATGACAAAATAGCTAGGTGTCCCATTTGGAATCTTCCATTTTGGGGTTGTTAGGATACGTGTAAGATTTTGTAAGAGTATCTATGATAGTTATGATAGGTGTCATAAGATTCAACCTTGTAAATCCTTGTATTAATTATTTTCCTAATATTATTTATAAATTACCCAAAAGAAATAAAATCGTTTCATCAATAATAGTGAATGACCTCATGTAAAGACAAAGTTACAGTTATCGTTTGGACTTTGTAAAATGGACAAAATAGCTTGGTGTCCTGTTTGGAATATTCCATTTTTGGGTTGTTAGGACACATGTAAGATGTTGTAAGAGCATCTATAATAGTTATGATAGGTTTCATAAGATTCTATGACGACACCTATGATAGAATATTACTATCTTAGTCCCTTGATGCCCATTTTGGTGAGATGTCTTATGACAACAGTAAGAGCATTTGTAAGTAATTATTTTGAGCTACATGCATGATTCCAAGATGGTGGGTCATATGGATTTTTACCATGGTCTTTTGGAACCTCATTTTGGCCCATGGTAATGTTCTATATTGGTATTTTGGGCCTCCATAAGTCTATATATTGAGGGCTTCAGATAGACACATTATGTGAGTTCATTTGTGTACACAAGTGCTATTGGATTCAAGGTTGAAGAGGAGAAGGAATTAAGGATTGTATGTAATGTCTATTTCATGAATATAATACAAGAATTGCTCTCTCTTCTTGGTGATTTTTTTTCCCAAAAGGGTTTCTCTATGTAAATCCTATGTTCTGAGATGTTCTTCTTGTGTTGCTGATTTATACTTTGTTATTTTTGTTGTCTTATGGTGAAGTAATGTTCATTTCCATGATGTTTTATGTTCACCAAAGATAGGTTTATTAAGCATGTTAAAGTGGATGTTTGGCATAACAAAGAATATGAATATCTCAATGGTTTTCCATATTATGTCAACTGAATTTTAAGATTTGCATACTATCACATATTTTCATAAGGTATAGTCTAAGCATTTTAATCTCATCAATATTCTTATTGAATTAAAATTTTTAAATATTTTCCAGTAACTTACCAATAGTCATGTTACAAATATGTTGCATTAAAATTTTCCCTCCATTCTAAATCTCATTATATCCATCGAATTATAATGTCTAAGTCTTAGGAGTCTTTTTGAGTCTCCCCATGCCTTCATAAATCCACTAAATTCTCCCTAATTCATTAAACACTTAGTGTTTTTGCCTGATTTCTATCTTTTGACATAGTTTTGAAACCATCATCAAGTCCCGATGGGGTTCTCACAACCCATCCAAGCTTTGAAAATGTTTTAGTTTTCTCTTTATTTATCAAAATTCTTCAAAAATACTTGTCTTTTCTCCAAAGTGTTGGTCCTAGACTTAGTTCTCATAACTCTTTCGAGAGCCACCATGCACTTTTTTGAAAAGTTATATTTGAAGAATAACGTTTCTATCAAAACTCAATTTTTTATCATAAGGCAACTTTTTCACTTGGTTTTGAAACCATTGTCGAGAGTGGACAAGGTTCTCATAACTTTGTTAGGCTCTAAGATTGAACTTAAAAGTCCAAAATTTCTAGCTGTCAAAGAGAAGAAATAAAATTGTCAAAGCTTTAGAGAGTTATTGGTGAGTTTTGAAACCTCTTGTGAGACCCGACAAGGTTTCCGTTACCTTTTTGGTTCCCGAAGCCTAATTCATAACTTTCTCCCAACTTCAAGATGTAAAAAGATTTCAAAATAAAAGAAAAAGAGACAAAGAAAAGACAAGAAAACTGGGAAGCAAGGGAGGTTTTGAAAACTCTATCGAACTTCAACATGATTTTGAGAACCTAGCAAAAGTCTACCACTTCATTTCAAAAGGGCCATTTTTGAAAATTTCTTGCCAAGAAATGTCACCAACCCAACATTGAATGTTGTCAGAGTCAAGAAGGATAATTAATGCAATGGTGTTAAAAAAAGGAAAGTAACCTAAACTAAATCATTTCAAAGAACTTACAAGAAGGCATAAAGGGTTTTAGAGCACACAAAAGTGAAATTATGGCAAAAGGGTCAAATGCAATAGAGGAAGAATTCAATTAAAATATTCCTTCAAAAACTATAAATTGGTAAGCCCGTTGTCCTAGAAAAATTGAGCATTTTCAAGCATTTTCTTCAAGAAGAAACCACATGTCCTATTCATCACTCTGTCCAATATTTTCTTGGAACCCAAAAACATAAGTTTGATCTAAAATTTAGTCAAGGTCAAGTGTGAATACCACAGGTCTGAGAATTTGTCAGGATTAACTACTGTATTACAAAAAAATGATGACATAGGACTACAACATATAAACTTGGGTGATTTATGGGAAAGGGTAAATAAGAAAAATAGATTTCCAATCACTCATAGGTTAGTAGAGAGTGGCCTACAAGAAATAGTTGCCTTCCTTGTGGTCATGCAATGCATGGATCTATTTCTTGAGTGCATAAACCTTTATGATCTCGATACTAGAAAAATAAGGACAAATGACAACAATTTTCTCATCACCCTTGATAGAGCAACTATTAGTGGTTGCTTTAGATTACTAGAGATAAGTATTTGTAGGTTTTAGCTCTAATTCATCCTAGGTGACATTAAATAAGAAGAAAGGATATTATAAGAACATCATTGATAGGGAATGGTTGGTAGTGCCCAAAGGGGTAAATTTCAATTGCCAAAAACTCTTCACAAGTCACATTTCAATGATGAAATCTTAGACATGGTGGTATTGCTTCATAGACTGAGAGCAAATGTAAATGCTCATGAATTTGAAGAGTGGATGTTCCTCTTTGTGCAAATTATTTTTGTTGGACAATAGTATTTGGATTGGGCAACCCTCATCGGAGATAGGTTACATTGTATGATTTCAAGCTTTTGTATGAACAAATCCTTCTACATGTCATCTTATATATTATATACCCTAGTATGTATAAGAAATTGGATAAGACTTTGGCATGTACAAGTATTTCATGACCACATTCAAATATACAGTACTATTTTGATCTACAACTAGCAAAGAGCTGCCACATATTAAGAAGAGTGAGTGATGCATTCACCATGAAATTGGTTAGAGAGTTGCAAGGGGATTTAGGAAAATTGATTCCTCCTAGGGTAATTTAATTGTTGAGAAATTATAGTAGCCATTTCATCCAATTTTAGAGGTTCGCATACATTAAATTTGGGAGGTATGGACTTCCTCATAAGTTGCCCAAATATGCATAGGATAAATTCATCCTCATAAAAATTTGTAGAAAAGTTGTTGACATTGACAAGAGTTGTACTGAAAGGAAAAAGGAAAGTATCCATTTTCCAATTGGAATTAGATATTACTTATGCCAATCTTAGTATGATGCCTTGAACATTTAAAGGGACATAGTTAAGTATTCCAACTCAACTTATGAAATGAGTTTTCCCTTTGATTACAAATATATTGTCAAGAACAATTTGTAACTAGGTCCCAGTTTCCATCACATTACTCACATGGAAGACTTCTAGGCTAATTGTACTGATGACTTTGAAGTCAAGAAGAGGAGTTGGATGTGCATGATACTCAAGAAAATTACAACTTTTAGACTAAATTGGGATATTGGTGATGTTGAAGATGATGAATTTAACTTGGTTGGCTTAATCTACATTAGTCACATTCAAATACAACCCATTTTTCCAATAGATTGGAACCTGAAAGAGCATAAGGACCTTGAAATAAGAATTGTTGTTGTACTAAAAATAACCCAAATTTGTCTTTCCAAAAAGAAGGATGAAGCTTCAAAGGTGCAACCCAAACGAGGACAAAATATTATAGGAAGGAGAAACTCAAGACAAATAGCCTCCTCTTTAAGCACAATGCCACATCATGCCCAAAACATAGTTGCACTAGGAGCAGGAGGAGATGAAGAAGAACCTCCAAAGAAGAGAAAAATCCTACATAAGACTTGTGGGGATGGGCAACCCAATGACACTAAGGTGAATAAATATACTATGAAAGATATAGAGAAGGAAATAGGGAAGAATAATGAACAAGAAGAATAAATGGACTCGGACAATCTTGATTTATATGGACCTTAGTTATACCCTTCTCAAAATCTGACCAACAAAGCTACCATGAAGGGTAAATATCCTCCTTTTCCATTTATGTTGTAAAATTTATCTTGGACACCCTCATTAAGGAGAGCCTTGTAATTTGCATCTCCTAATTCTTAGTCTAATACTCAAGCCATTGGTACCTTTTCATCCCTTCATGGTTGGATAACACTATAGTATTGCAAATTGCACTGTGTGTATTTATGGCCCACATTGAGCTTGGTGCATTTATGAAAAAAATCATGATTGTGATTTTATTATTCTGACTTCATGAATTACAAAGATGAAGCATTAGCGGCCTATGGTTCAAATTTGGAATCAATTTGGTTGGATAGGAATGCCGCAAGCAAATGTCCCAAAAATATTTTGAGATTCAAATGGGTTATTCCATATCAGATCTTTTTTGACGTGTGTCTTTTCACACAAGCGTATTTGAAATGACTATTTTTGCCCATTCCAGGCAACAAGTTCAAATTTATGCCTTATTTTCACTCTCTAGTAATTTCATTTCTTAATTTATCTCTCTCTAATACACAAGCAACAAATCTCTGTTAGATTTTTTGCACATTCTTGTTGTAGCCAAGACTTCTCTCAACCTACAATCACATCTATTATCTCAAGAGGTAAGTGATAGTTTCCTACACTCTCTTTCTTATCTCTAATCTTATTTATTGATCTTATATTTGTCTAGTTGTCTTTATATTTAATCTATTGTCATTTGATCTCTAGTAATAGGGGTTTTCCTCCACAACAAGGATTGTTTCTATTATGCATCTTTTATCTAATCTTTTTATTTGGTTACCCATGGAGTTGGAAACATCAAAACAAGGGTTTGACTGAGGTAAACCCCTATATAGCCCCAAAAGTTTTCCTTGTCTCTCTGTGTGTGTAGATGGGGAACTGATTTGAGGAGTGAAAGGAAACTTTCTAGAACCTTTCTAGACTTTTTTAGATTTTTCACCATATAGATGATAGCACAATGTGTAGACATCCTTGCAATGTGTTGGTGTCTAAGCCCAAGACCTTCTCTACTTGGTGTTTAATCTTTAGGCTATAAGATTTCCCTTTCTGTAGTTGAAATATTTTTACCTTATCATACTTCCCAGTCATTTGATATTTTCTATTTGTGTTAGTAGTCTAGTGTAGTTTAATTTCTTGTTTAGTATCATCTTCCATATCTCACCAAAGTGCTATTTTGGTGAGGTAATGGAGGGCATTTTGTTCCGTAAGACCTCATTGTCTTGGGTATAGCATATTCCCTACTGTACATTTTGGTAAACCTGACGTGAATTCCTTATGTTAGATCTCTTCCTTCAAAGTTTCAATACATTCGATAAGAATTTCTTAGAGGATGGATTTGATATGTTGGATGATGCACTGGATGATTTCCTAGAGGTATACCCTTCTAGTCATAAGTCCATTAAAAATCTACATTCAAATTCTTCTTCCTTGTAGGGTGAGAATTTCATGAATGTTGTTGTCATCTCCACTACCTCTGAAAGGCCCAAATGAGAAATCATTTACATGACTGTGACTAGTTCTTCTATTAAGAGAGTTAAGTCTATTAATGGTAAACCTTTTGAAAGTAATTCTCTCAAATTACTCATGATATTTACTCAATTTAGAAACTCTTTTTATAGATCAATTGCTCATACATATAATACTAGACAAAAAAAAATGTTGATCAATCTAACAATTGTTTAGCTACTTCTCAATTAGACCCTCCTGAATGCTCCTAAATCTCTAGTTAAGCAACCTAGTGAATATGATATTATCAAGAAACTTCATGTTACTATAGCTAAGATCTCACTTTGGGCTTTGCTTTAGAATTTGTTCTAATTTATGAGGGAATTATTTAGGAAGCTCTTCGTAAGATATTGGTGCCTTTTTTTGCAAGGTTTATGGATATAAATGCATTGATAAATCATATTTGTGTAGATTCACCAACATTGCATTCTATCCACATGAGCTCCTGCCTCCAGAAGTAAGAAATCAAGTAGATCTATTAATGATAATCAATTATGTTAACAATGTTGGAATTAGGAAGACTCTCATTGATATTGGAATCACTCTCAATGTTTTAGTCTAGAACTATTACCCAAAATTAAAGTAGATTCAAATTCTCTCACTGCATCTTCTTTTCTTATTTGTGGTTTTGATAATATTGGCAAAATACCTTTGGGAACTGTAATTTTCCTTTAAAGATTGGATCAATTACTATTCCAACTCTAGTCTATATTATGCCGAGACCTTTACCATATAACCTTCTTTTGGGTAGACACATGATTCATACTTTAGGAGCAATTTATTCTAGTCTTCATGGTTTTTAAAGTTTGTTGCTAAAAATCAGATAGTTACAATCAAAGCTAGCCCTAATAATATGCATTTATGCCAAAAGGAAATAGTCAATTAGGCTTTAGTTACACCTACCTTTTCAAGCTACATTCCATCATTATCTCCTAACTTGTCGACAATCATCCTTGTGGTATCCCCTAAACGTGAAGTCCAAGATAAGGTTTTTTATTAAGAGGAATATCCTAAGAAATAGGATTCACCTAAAGAAGAAAGTCCTAAGTCTAGACTCCTACTCCATCTCCTTCTTTATCTCCTTCTAAAGTAAATGCATGTTTGGGGAACTTTGGACTTTACTGAATCTTGCATTGGCAAATACAAGGTAGATCCAGTCCACCTAGATATTTCTAAGATCCAATTTGCATTGGATAAGAAAGATGATTATGTATCTATAAAGCCAAGTGACACTTATCATGTTGATCATCTCTTCTATACTAATCCTCCGACCTCTCATGACTTAAACTCAATTTATTGGTTAGGGTATGATCTTATTTCTAATTATGGCTATTGAGGTGGGGTTTGTGGACCTCACGAGCAAGGTATTAAAGTCCCTTTAGAGGCTAAACCGCATCACTCTAATGTTAGACTTGGATGCTTCACCACGTCTTCTAAGTAAAGCCCATGGTTGAACATCGATGTGATTTCTGTTCAGCCTCTTTCTCTTAAGTTTGTTCATCCTCGGTATATCAAAAGTGAAGTAAAATCCCATGAAGTTACTTTAGATGTTTTCTCTTTAGAGGAAGCTTTGGAGATTTTTGGGTGTGTATTCTAATCTTCCTTATCACCATAAACATCAATTCTCATATTATTTTAACACTCAATCATATTTTAGAGAATCTGAGGGATGATGAGAACATATCTATGCCACATCCTAAAGACCACAATACTCTCCTTAAAGCAGATATTGTTGATGCTATCATGCATCCCAAGTTCTTTGAGAAACTAATTACGATTATCTAAATTGTCTTTCCTTAGAAGAGTCTAAATCACACTCAAACCTCTTGTATCATCATTCTGATATCTTTTCTTGGTCACATGAGGATATTCCCAATATTGATTAATTTTCTAGTGGTTCATAATATCATTCTATGTCTCGATGCCAAGGCCATTAAGTAAAAGATCCATAAGATGAACCCTAAGGTTTCTTTACTAGTTAATATTGAGATAGAAAAGTTGTTAAAATATTATTCAATCTATCCTATCAACTCCTCACCTTGGATATTGAATGTTGTCAATGTTAGTAAACCTCATGGATGCATTTGTGTTTGAATCAATTTTTGTAATCTTAATAAGGCTTCTCTTAAGGATGATTTTTTATTGCCTAATATCGATATGGTTATTGATTCGACTGCAGACCATGCCTTTCTCTCCCTCATGAATGGATTCTTAGGCTATAGTTAGATCTTTATTAACTCCGAAGATTAGTATAAGACAACCTTTACAACCTCTTGGGATACCTTTTGTTATGTATTCATGTCATTTTGGTTGAATAATGCTAGAAAACCTATCAACATGGGATGAATTTAATAATCATTCATGATTTTAATCACAATTTATTAGAAGATTATATCGATGACATCTTGGCTAAGTTTGTGACTTGTCAAGATCAGGTTAAGAATATTTGTCTTATCTTTGAAATAGTTTGACTCTATAAGATGCTCGATTGAATCCTCTTGAATTTTATTCAGTGTAGACATTGGAAAACTTTTAGTGTTTGTTGTATCTTGTCGTGGAATCAAAGTTGATATAAAAAATATTGATCCAATTGTTAACATGCTCCACCTAAAAACATTTCACAACTTTATAGTTTGCAAGGGAAAATTCAAGAAATTTATAGATTTGCATCTTAGTTGGCCAATCATACGCTTCCATTCACGCGTTAGTTGAAGAAAGATGTGCATTTTCAATGGGATGATGAGTGTTAAAAATATTTTGATTCCATCAAGAGTTATTTGGCCAATCCTCCTATCTTAATGTTGGTTATGCAAGATAGACACTTCTTGCTCTATATCTTAGCATCTCCTAATACTTTGGCAACCTTATTGGCTCAATTTGATGATGATGGTAAGGAAGAGAAGTCTATTACATTAGCTGCATTCTTGTTGATTATGAAACTTGTTACTCTACAATGGAAAAATAATGCCTTCCTCTTGTCTTTGCCATGCAAAAGCTAAGACATTATCTTCTCAATGTAGAGACGCTTGTTATTGTTAAGAATGATCTCCTTAAACATATTTTCTATAAAGAAAATTTATCAAGAAGATTGGTAAAATGGATGATGTTTCTTTATGAATTTGAATTTAAGTTTGTAACTTAGAAGTTGATCAAATGACAAGTTGTCACAAATCAGTTGGTAGAAGCTCCCTCACCTATATCATTACCTACTTTTAATTTTTCCCTAAATGAGAATCTATTTATAGTTGACCATGAGCCTATATGGGAAAATTACTTCAAAGGATAAAAATGTCAAGATATATTTGGAGTAGGTAAGGTTTTAATCTCACTCGAAGGAAAACCAGTTCCTCTTTTCTTCTAACTTGAGTTTCATTTTATGAACGACATCATTGGGTATGAAGTCATTATTGTTGACTTGCATGTCACTAATGTATCCATAGTTACACATATTTGTATTCATTGTGGTTCTAAACTTTTCGTAAATCAAATAATGAGAGAATATTAGGCTAAACAACCTAAGCTATCTCAGTATCAAGGTCTATCTTAGACTTTACTTAATCATTTCTCTCCCTACACTATTGATAGTATTCATTATGATAGCACTTGTTGTCTCATTCATTATGATGAGGACACTTGAAATTAGCTAATATAAACTTCCTCCAGGGTTTTCATAGATAGGGTTTCTTTATCCTTCTATAAGGATTCATTAATTCATTGTAATTATAACAATTTGTGCATCAATATAATTATCAGGTTGTTGAACAAATCTATCTTGCTTTATCTCTATTTTTGACAGGTTTTTTGGCTTGTCAGTGATTCTTGGTCTTGTGGGGTTGAAGAAATAACTCCAACAAGAGATTTCCCTCTTACTCAATTCTTTATCATTTGAGCATCATTATGCTGCCAATTTTGTGAGTGAGTGTGCATCCAATCAAACGTTGTGGAGAAATATACACAACAGGGAGTCTATTATAGTTTGATTTCATTAAATTATATGTTTCTTTGACTTTCTATGCCTTATCCTAAATGTTTTCTTATTTTTGTGTTTTGTTTGGCCTTATTGCTAATGCATTCACACATTGAACACAAATTTTATGTACACATTTATGTACACCATAATACTTACTTAATATCTCCCTAATCATTTGCATATTCCCTAAATCTAACAAATCCCCACACAATCTGACCCCTCACACTCAACCTTAAATGCACCCCCTTTTGGAGAAGACTTCATGTAGTTGGGCACATGGGTTTTTATTCCTCAAGTACCTAAATTTTTTAAATTCCTTTATTCCTCTCCAACACTTCTCTTTTTTCATAAATGTTTTAGTGGTGAAAATTAGGGTTTTACCAATTAAGATAATAAAACCACTAGTCTTACCTAATGGACCAAAACATTAAAAGAGGGGGGTGGATTTAATAGATCTATCCATAATTCAATTAGGAAGAGGACTGAAACTCTAATTAAATTCCCCAATTCAATGTCTCCCCCTTTTGAGTTGAAATTTGGATGTGAATTGTGAAGTTAGGGTAAAACAATGGATAATTAAAGTGAAACAATAATAATAGGTTTACTTCAAATATTAGACAGAGCCACAAATAGGGATATGAGCACAAGAATAAGATCATAACCTACTCTTGAAATTTTGGGCTCAATTATCGAGACCAAGATGGTATGTCACCTTGGTCTTGTAACTTTGAGATAGGTAAGTGGGATCTTTTTTGGATCAGGGAGACGCACTAGATCCATTGTTAGAAGCTGGGTAGAATTCTCATGACTGAGATGGTGGGTCACCCTAGTCCTCTACTTTTCACTTCGTCAAAATATGAACTTGTCCATCATCGTCAACTCCATCATAATCTTGAATCATAGCTCCTAGGTCAATTTCTTGCGCATATGAAGAGGAGAAAAGGGGTTGTGGATATAGGTTTTCCTTGGGTCAAACTCTAGTTTAAGAATTAATCTTTAATTGTAATACAAATAGAAGTGAATTGCAACAAGATGCTTTCCTTTTGAGGGAAAGGCTAGATCCAAAATTGAATGCTTGTAATTGAAATGCATACCTTAATGAAGCTTGCTTGAATCCTCACACAAGGTTTTTTGGGATGTATTAATAGAAGGTTAATCATGGATGTCATCTTGAATGCTTGAACTTGACTTCACTTCTTCTCCAATGCTTGATCAATGCTTGATTTCTTTCTCATTTGAATTGAAAGAGAGATCATAGATTACATAGACGACTTAGACTTAGACTTCTAATGAGAGGGTTAAGCCTCCTTTTATACCTAATTTTCTAAAAAATATTTGAATTTTTAGAGTAGGTTGAAACAGGATCTAAATTCTCACTCACTTGATGTGACTATTATGAGGATCGAATTTGGGTCCCGGTTGAGAGGACTAGGGTGCTATGGCACCATGGTCTTGAGCTAGGACTAGAGCACCCTAGTGCTCTAGTCCTAAGAATCAGGACTCAAATTTGGGAAAAATATAAGAAAGAAGGTGAAAATGTAGGTTTGTGAAGGGTGGTGTGAGCAAAATGAAAGTAGGCATCAAGAATCGAAAGACGTAAGACCGAGGTGAGGTCTAGGTAAGGATAAAATTGTATTTAGATATAATTTACGATGCTACAATAAATTATAATTTTAAATTCTGATGTGTCCCCTCAAAGTACCCTCTCCATCTTGTCAATCTTCCATCTCTCTCTCAACTCACCTCATGGTACCACTTGGTACAATTCCATAAGGTGATAGGACCAATCCATCCTCCACCCTTGATCTTCATCTTGCAATCTTGACCCTCCATCATTTTCATCCAAAATCCTATATATCCAACCCTTAACCATTTTCCTCCTAGTAACTTCTTTATCGTTCGAGTGCAGTTATGCTACCAAAATTGTGAGTGAGCACATACATCTGATCAAACATCATTGAAAAATCTACACAATAGGTAGTATATTGTAGTTTTTGTGGGTGAGCACACATTTGATCGAACACCATGGAAAAATATACACAATAGGGAGTATATTGTAGTGTTTGTGAGTGAGCACACATCTAATCAAACATCATGAAAAAATATACACAATATGGAGTATATTATAGATTAATTTTACTGAATTATATGCATGTTTGACTTTCCATGCCTAATCTAGAGCGTTTTCTTGTTTTTGTGTTTTGTTTGGTTTTATTTCTAAATCATTCACACATCGATCACACATTTCATGCACACAACTATTTACACTAAAAAATATGACTCCCCATTTGCAAGTTATGCAAATATAAAAAATACCCCACTTACAAACACTTGAAAATCAGTTGAAATCACTAGTTTAAATTTGGCATTTTGTTTAAACCATTAGCTTAAATTTGATGGCTAGCTAACGAAGACAAAAATAGATAACAAGAATATTGACTTGGTTTGATGTGTCAAAGATTGCATAGCCTATAAAAAAAGTTAAAGCCATCTATTAAAAGTGACACAACCTATTGTTGGGAGCTAATAAATAGGGGTTTGAATTGGTTTTCTAGAGAGGTATTCAATAGGTGGAGTCTAAAACCTTCCAACTATGTTCTACACCCATTAAATTCAAAGAAATTATCATTGATATATCATTGTTGGAGAAGAACCACTGTGTGTAGGAGGAGGGTATGCCAAGGCCTATGTTTCAAAAAATATGTGCATGTAACAAAGATGAGAATCAATGTATGTGCTAAAGATTGTATGGCACATGAGTAACACAAACCACTAGAAGAGAATATAGAGAGTATTGGCCAGTCATGTGAAAAACCCTTGTAGATATATTGAATAAGAGTAATAATGCCCAATTTAGTTGTCCACTATGGGAAAACCCCTTCGAAGATATGAACTTAAATGGAGATCCAAAAATGTGAATTGCCATCAAATGTAGAAGGGCATTGGTTGATACTTGGTCAAATAGATTTGGGGTCATCTATATTGTGACACTGGTACTAATTGGGGGCTAATATTTTGATGTTGATTGGGGTTGGGGTCAATTGCAACAACAATTTTCAATCCACATGTAGGTTTGAAATGTCTTCAATTACTCTCATCTAATAATTCATCTATATGTTTATGGAGGAAGCCTCAAATGAATAGGCTTATGGAGAAAGCCTCCTCCAATTCACAACCAAATTAAGTTTCCTTCTCACAAACAATATCTCTTTACAACATGAACATTTACACCACCTAAAAAATTAGGATGAATTGATAGTAATTTCAATCAACCTATAGATTTTTTCCCTCCATTGACTATTATTTGGATCAATAACCAATTTATGCCCTTTTGAGATCACTATTTTTCACATGCATAGGGACTTCATTCTCTTGTCAAACAAAAAAATGTTGCAAAGATAATGCACCAAGCAAAGTCTAAAAACATTAGTTATTATGGATCCATAGGCATGACCTATACTTTGAATATAAACACACTCTACCCATGCACCCTTAGAAAATAGACATGCTCTTATGTAAATTGGTTTGATCATGTGGCCTTTATAGGCCTTCACGCATGCACAAAATTCAAGCTCAAGTAGATAGATCAACCTACAAAATTCGTCCAATCACTACACTTATGTGAATGAGGCCTTCAAACACTATCCTTATAGGATTTATTACTATGTGGTTTTGACATACACCTCATTCTTGGCACATGAACATATACAAATTATCCTTCCCTAGCATTAAACAATCAGAGTCTTCAAAACATGCAAATTAACCTTTAACATAGGTGGATTTAGACACCCAAAGGAAAATTTAAAATTATTTGCACATATTTTTAAGAACCAAATGAGCACAACAAGAAAAATAATTATATGCACTATTATTTTTTAAACAAACACTCCGAAGAAACCTAACCAACACCTACATGGTGAATGTCATTAAGAGTAACTCTTGACTAGAAGCTAGGTGCGAGATTTTGGGTAGGGTTTTCCTAGCATGGTTTTGATACCATGACGGGTCCACAAGATATGAGTATAGAAAATAAGCCAAAACGATATTATCAAGGAGTTAAGTAAAATGTACAAAGAAACATTGTATATATACAGGCAAGGTAATGGAGGTAGGTAGGTAGGACACAACAACTAACTACCTCTCCAAGGATACACCACTTATTAACTTGATAATTGTTCTTCGAAAGTGAAAACTTTGCATGAAATAAGCACCTCACAAAGTGAGGACACATTTCTAAACTACATGTGACGAGATAAAACACTGAAATAGCCTAAATAAGCTTAAGAAAATATGAATAGGTCAATAGGTAGAAAGGGAGATAACGTAACTAGTTATATAACTCAAGTCTATTTACACTAACAAAATAATAGAGGAATGTTTTATTTTATATTGTAATTGTTTTCTTACTTGAATTTTGGACATTTTTTTAAGAGTAATTAAATATTAAATATTTTATTTTATTGCACAAGTGATGAATGGATCTAGAGAGAATTTATTTGTAACAACCAATTTAGATAGCTATGAATTGAATCTATCACAATAAAAGGATGTGCAATACAATCAACTATTGTTGGGGGAAGATCATTTTTGAGATGCAAGGTGGACTAGGAATCTCAAAATATATTTTTAATTATTTTTTACACCAAATAAGGTGTGGAATTTTGGGTGCCCATTTTTGTATTAGTGATTATAAATATTTCATTGTTTCTTGTTCAATTATCTTCTAGATGATTTATTTTCTCAAATTGTATCAACATGCATGTTCTTCATTTGCTTACATGTATTAAAACTGCAAGAGTTAGTAACATGTAGACAAAAATCTATTGGCTGCTAGAATTAGAGGATGAAAACCCCTTTTTTCTCGAGGGAGTTCCTATCTAGAGATTGCATTTAGTGTTTTAAAGATCGACAATTTTAGCTGATTTTTAGTTTGTGTGAGTGTGTGTGTAGGATTTCAAGAGACTTGTGTGGAGTTGAATTTTCATATTTGGTGTAGGTTTTCATGAAATGTGTGGTTATTTTATATTAATAATTTCCTTTTCATTTGTCTTTCTAGATCAACTTCCAAATTTGCATGAATATTCATCTTTTAAATTGGAGTAAAAAAGAGTTTCTTTGTGTTGAGTTGTTGTAGGTTGTAGGCGAACTTTATGTGCAAAGTTATTTTATTTTATTTTCGAGTAGTTTTTTGTTGTTCACTTTTTTGTTATTAATCAGTTGTAGGAGCATGAAATGATATATTTTAGTTGTGTAGTGTTATTGAAGTTCTAGTGAGTTTTGTGCAATTTTGAGAGAAGTCATGTGAAGTTTTTCAATATTTATATGGAATTTCGGGTAGCTAGTTCAACCTCACGTGTTTCATCTTTCATTTTGGAGGAGATTTTGATGTTGACAACATTATGTATTTACCAGTATTCAATGAGTTGTTTACTTTAAGAGATTCCAAATTTTTCTTTTGATGTATATGTTCAATAATTTTATACAATGAAAAAATATTTTATATATAATAATTACACTTTATTTAAAGAAATATATTCATGTTTCTATGCAAAAATATAAAACTGGGTGCGCATTGATTTGTGAAGAAATTTCTTAATATTTCTGGTTTTTTCGTTGCATACCAATATTTATTTATTTATTTTTATAGAGGGGTAAATGCTTTTGACCCAAAGCTATGAACTAGTGAGGTCACAAATGGGGGACCCCATCCCCACTCCAATGGGGTCTAAACTTTGGTGACAAGAACAACAACACCACATTAAAACCATTACACAATGCTAATATCAACATATAAATATTTATTTAAAGTGGGTTTGAAATTTAATATTTTAACTCAAATTTTGCATGTGTTTCTATAAATGTTATATGATTTATTATTATCCATTTCTTTTCATCAAATATTTATTTTATTATGCTATTCAAATTATTTACACTTTTCATTTCTAACATGCTTTTATCTAATTTATTGGGTTACCTAGAATGTGGCTTTTCTATTCATATTTAAGGCTACCTTCTACTAGAAAGGAAAAAGTTGTCATTTTGGATGCTTCTTCCTCTTTCCACTTGAGGTTTTATGAGATGTCTCATTATTTTATGTTGTTGTAGGAATCTAAAAATGGTCAATGCTTGTGGTGTCATACTTTAACATGTCCGCGTGACCTTCTTTTATGGTTTTTGCATTTACTAATGTTTACTCTATGTTTCGCATTTTATCTTTATCATTTGTTGACATTGTGTCATTCTTCTGCATTCTTTTCCTATTCAATTTTGATTCATGGCATCTAAGTTAGGTCTTGTCAATATCAATTTTGGCTCTCAATCACTAGTCATGATCAACCTGTCATATCAATTGGACATCTTTGTAACCTTAATCGATGTTAATTAGGGTTTTATCCTAAATCTCACCATTTGTATTATCAATCATCTTCAATCATTTGTCAATCAATTTGAATCATTTTGATCTTTGTTAATCTTCAATCATTCGTCATCGTTAATATTTTTATCAATTTTGATCGATTTGTCATCGGTCTTTGTCAATCTTTACTAAATCAATCTTTATCAAACCGACCTTTTGTCAATCTTTGATCGATTTGTCATCAATCTCAATCAATTATCAACTCGTATCATTTTGGATCAATTGGTCAATGGTCCCTTGTCAATTGTCATTTATCAATTCAATCTTTTTGTCATCTTTGATTGATTTGTCGTTGGTCTTTATCAATCAAATATGAAGTTCTTGTCAATTATTCTCTTTTGATCATGATCATAAACATTTTCTTATAGCTTTAATTGTGTCACAACCTAGTCTTAACCTAGTTCATCTCCCTTTTCTATCTCCTAGGGTTTAATAATTCTTTAATTATAAAGTCCTACTAATATCCCTTTAGGATAAATGAATTAATTTATTTTATCCTAGTGTCTTTTGAGTCACATTAAATGATATATTTAATTGGATAATCGTCTCCTTTTGTGAGAGAAAATAACAAATGAAAATTATTAATTTCTTCCACCTTTTCTCTCCTAATTTCCCCCCTCTATTTTCTCTACTAATTTGTCTCCACTTTTTGTGCTAAATCATAAGCTATTTTTGTGGTCAATTTGTCATAATCAATGAGCATAATTTTCTCAAAATTTGTCATAGAAATTTTTCATATTTTGTCATATCAAATATGCCATCTTTGAATCAATTTACCTCTTTCTTTTACCTTGATTTTCTCATGTCATTTTGGAGACAATTTTCTCTATAAATTGAGTCCTTTTTTTCAATCATTTGAACAACCACATTTCAAGTATCCTTACACTATCGAATTCATCTCATCTTGCCATCAATTTGCTTTCAATCACATTTGCATTTTGTAGGTGAAATCCACATACATATTTGAAGGAGAAAGAAGAATAATTGAGGGACAATGAAGGAGATATTTGCACTTGGTTTGTATTTTATTTTGAACATTTCACTTTCATGCCTTTATTGAATGTGTTAGGGGTTGATTTCATAGCATTTTAGTTTTGTGGTTGACTAATTGGTGTTATGATGCATTTGCCTAATTCCTACCTCACAATTGTACCTCATAGTGTTCTCCCAGCCATGGTGGAATACTTTTCAATCACATAAATTGCTAACATCTTTCCAAGAGAAAATGACACACATCTATTGACACCATATCAAATAACACTTCATTCACATAAGGACCATATATTAAATGAGCTAAATATAAGATTTATCCATAAGTACACTATAATACTTCTTCAACCAATAAATCTTGTAAGGGTTAGCCTTTAAGATGAAAGCATGTTACAATTTTCTAACGATTTCTATATTGATTAGATTATTAATAGTTCCACCATCTTTAATCATTTTAAATACTTTATTCTTATACTTTCTTTTGATCCAAATATTCCATTTCCCTTCCAGGCAACTTCTAAGGCCTCTTTATTCTTAGACATCAAGGTTCTTTGTAGCATCAAGTTATCTTCTGTCTATAATTCAAATTCCTTTATTAGATGCTCTTCATCTTCCTAAGCTACCATCATCTTTTTTGGGGTTTGAGTTTAATTTTTTACCTCATGGGATTAATTACAATTGAAACATATCAAGGGCTTCAAATCTTATAAGCTCATTGTCTTTTAGTTACGTCTAAAGCACGTCTAAAGCTTTCCCTTCCTCTCAACTTGGTCTTCAAATTATTTCCCTCTTTTAACTCTTCACTCATAGTAGTTATAAGGAGACTTCTTTTTCTCTACTTTGACTACTATCACCCCTTTTACTCACCATCTTACTTTTTCAATTGATTAGTTGTACCATAAAATATTATGTGTATTGAATTTTATGAATGTTTGGTTATGGATAGAATTTGTGCCCATCATTATCTAGTATAATAGTAATAAGTGGTCATACTTTTAATCATATTATTGATACAAAGGTTTAGGATTATGGTATTTATTTTGAGCTAGAAAATATTGTTTATATCATTGATAAATTTTTTTGAGCATTATAGAGGTAGAGGAATCTTAGAGTGCCAACTTTTGATAGGGTGAATTTTAGGTATTAGAATTTGGAAAACCTTGTGATGATTTTGACTATGTGTAAACAACTTATTGATTTGAGGCCTAATGCCCTCAATATCTCTATCTTTCTAAAATTCTTTAAGAAAAATGTTCACAAAATTAATTTGGATACTAAATGGTGAGGACTAACCATCAATTTAAATACCATGTATCATATATTGTTATTGTGTTTGGTTGCTTGCTAGTCACATAATATTGGAAACTAAAGACGTGTTATGAAACTTATGACCAAGACAATTTAATTATAATGGGGAAATCCCAAAATACCGTGTCCCACTTTTTGGCAAAGTGAAACATTGAAATCAACATTTTAAAACAAATTTCACTTTCTAACATCCATAGCAACTAAATTATTAACATTTTGAAGATGATGTGTGTAGACACCTAAAAGTTGCAGAACAAATTATGTGAATTTTATTCATTTAATTATCCTCAATTCTTGTCTTTGGGCATGTAGTGTCATGGTTAAAACACTTCGTTGGTGAAGCAGCCACCAAGGTTCAAACCCCTGTTGGGCCATTATGCTCACAGGCCTTGTGTCTTCACAGGGTTGTTGTGCTTGTGGGTTTGAACAAGTGAAGTGTGGGGATGAGGTCCCCTGTTTGTGGCCTCATTGGTTCATAGCTATGAGTCAAAAGTGTTTCACGTGGAGCCGGAGGGCGTGTCATGCGAGTGTCGCTGATCACGTTAAATTTTTTACCAGGCATTATTTAAAAAAAAAATTAAATAAATAAATAAAAAATAATCTTTAATTCTTCCAATTAATTAAATTAAGATTTAATTAATATCCCTATTCTTCTATTTTAACCATTTTAATCAAATTAAAGATTTGATTAATATTTTCTTCTTTTATCTAAACCATTTTTAATTAAATTTATATTTAATTAAAATTAATCCTCTTCCCATTTAATTAAAATCCCCCTTCTAGCCATTTAATTAAATTTACATTTAATTAAATCCCCCATCTAGCCCATTTAATTAAATTTACATTTAATTAAAAACCCCACTTGCAAAATTAAAAATCACATTTAAATAAATCAATATTTATTTAAATCCCACAAATGCAAGTTGCAACCAAAATTAAAAAAAAAAAAAATTATTTTAATTAAATTCTTTTACCCCACCCACTTACAAAATCCTACATCTCCCACTTGCCTCCTAAACCTCTTCTAGAGCCTTCTAGATTCTTCTAATCCTATCTTAATTAGCCTAATCCATCTCTTAAATATTTGCACATTCCTTAAGAGAAGTCACTTCTCAAAAATACCTCAAAGTCTTTGAAATGCATTAAAGGTTTTATGTCCTCAACAAGTTAACCTTTAAAGTCTTCCAAACCATTAATGGTTAACTCAACCCTTCCCACATGGTTAGAGACTTTCTCTCTAACTCAATCCTCATCTAACCCAAGGGTCTCATCAAGCACTTATGGCTTTGACCCTAGTTATCCTATTAACCCTTGCACAAGAGTTTGCCCCTTGGGCAAAATCTTTATCCAATGGATAACTCTAACCTAACCTTAACCCTTGCCTCCTAAGGCAACCTTCATGTCTTCTGAGGCATTTAATGCTTCTTACATTTCCTCTCAAGCCACCTCTTGTTGATAATTGTCACCATTTCATTGGTAAAAATTGTAAACATGGATTGAGTAACTTTCAATCCTATCCCTTGTTGAGATTATTCAATCTCAACCCTCCATTGCCCTATTTTCCCTATAAATAGAGCTCTCATTCTTCATTATCCAGAATCCAAGGTTTTTGTGCATCAAACTTATAGTCTCATTTCATCAGGCATTGTTAACCTCTCTTTAATAATAGTAATGAGATCATTTAGTTTTTCATATCATGTTATCAATATCATGTTAGCTTCATCTATATGCTATTTTAATGTCATTTTAATACTATTTTCATGTTAGTTTTATCTTCATATCAATATCTTGCACTGTATCATCATCTAGTTTCATATCTAGATCATTCACTAGGATCATAGTTGTATCCAATTTGATCTTAGAATCATCACATATCCCTCATTCTTTTGGTTGTCATTCTATAGGTCAAGTGCTCTTCCAATCTAAGAGCCACCTTGATTTGAAGGATCCTTGGAGATAGAGAACAATGAGATGCACTTAAGATATTTATTTCATTCTTTGTTCTAGTGATTTTGATCTCTAACATAATGTCCCATTGGTGTATTTGTTTTGTTTGCCTCTCTCGTGCAGGTACCACAATCTGAGCATACATTTTTGGGGCCCACCATGGGGCTCAAACCCCATTTTTTTAGACATTTCTAATTTTTTTCCACGGGATTCATGCCTACAGGTTTCAAATGTAGAATAACACATACGATGGTTCTTTTCGTGCATACGATTATTCTTTTTACGCATATGACGGTTCTTTTTGCGTATACAATAGATCTTACGGTGCAGACAACCTTTGTTATCGCGCATTTAACTATCTTTATTGCACATTTAAACCATTTTCCTTGTGCATTCAACTGTTCTTATTCATATTTAACTATTTTTCTAGCGCATACAACTATTTCTGTAGTGCATATAATTGTTTCTATAGCGCATACAATTGTTTCTTACACATATGATCTTTGTTTTTGCGCATATGAAACCGAGGCAAAAGTTTGTAATCTAGTGTTGAAAAATTAGGCTTGTCGAAGCTCACCCGAGGTTTTTTGTATTTTGCTAACTTCTTTTTTTGTAGATTGCTAATGGTTTTCTTGCAGACTTGAAAAAGTTAGGATAGGATTTCGTAGCTTTTTTATAACTTTTCTTTTTAAGTTGGTTAAAAATAACTCATCTTCCTATTGGTATAAAAAGGACTTCACACCTCAATTTTGGGCTTAAAATGAACTAAAACTTTCCTTTGGGCTTAAAAAGCACTTCATTGCAAGGTAAACATAACAACAAAATCACACTTTTACTTTCTTGCAAGTTAGGATTCACACTTCAGATTTGGGCTTAAAAAGAATTAACAAAATCTCAAATTCTTGCAAAGGATTAAAAAGGAAAATCAACTTTATTATTGCAAGTTAAAAAGAACAAGCCACAAATTGTCAATTTACCAAGCAATTTAATTTCAAGCAAAAACGTGCTTTCATTTTGTTGACTAGGATTTTAGTTTCCTAGTTAGACAACAAATTGCTTTGTGGGATAAAAAGAACACCATGCTTGTTGGAGAAACATCTCCAAATAGGACTTAGCTAACCATTAATTTTAAAGGTTAAAAATAATTTTTTTTGCTTTGTCTTAAGTGGCAGGTATATGCTCTCCCCTTAATTGGGTGATCAAAAAGCCAAATCCACTTTTTCATTTCTTTATTTACTTTCAACCATTAAATCTTTTAGAGGATCTGCCTTCCCGAAGCCTCTGAAGGGCTAGTGTGAAGGGTACGACCCAAGTGGGGAACAAATTTATCGCCAAGTTTACCAATCCACTATAATTAAATGTGGAGGATGATGAAAATCCCCTCCAATGGAAGTGTGTATTTGATAGTCTTCCCCTAGTATCCTTGTGATGCGAAAAGCCTTTGTTCTAAAGGCTGGGAAGCCTCTTAATTGAGTTTATCATTTGTCGTGCCAAATGGAATCCTTACTATGAACCTTAGCATTAGAAGCTTTGAACCGATTCAATTTCCATACATTGGCAATATCATAGTGCAAGAGTGGGGAAGAATCCGCCCCTAAGATCACTCACCATATATCTCCCAAGATAACTACTCAACTGTGAAGCAATTCACTTTGGGTTAATTTTTGGCAAAAGGCAAAAAAATGGGCGTCCTCTAGGGGGTGACAAGGTTGTTTGAGCTGATGGAGTATCGAGACTAGTGGGCCATGATATTGTCAATGACCTTTGAATAAAGATTTTATCTGATGTGTCTTTTGTTGTAAATCAAACCAATGATAACATTGGGGATTTAAAAACATCCTCACAAAACATACACTCAATGTTTAGCATAGGAATGACCATTGTTTTCATGTGTTCTATGTCTTCTTTTCATAAACATTAAAACATATTTCAAGTTACAAATCAACCAATACGCCAATCAAATTTCATAACAAAGAGCAAAGAAGCAAACCTTAAAGAGAAGAAAATTTCCAAATCCAAGAAGGCATCCTTAGAAAGAGATATCAAATCTTCAACTATCTTGAGACCATATTTCATCCAACAAGATTAAGGAGTATCAAAAACAATGATCAAAGGTTCCACCATCTAACAAATCCTATCAAAACAATACCTAGTTAGGTTCTCAAGTTGTCAAATTAAGTTTCTACATCGTGAAACTTGACTCATATCATTTGACATACTTTGTTGTAAGGGCAAATTAAACTAAACCTTTACTTGACAAGTAGACTCAAGTATCCAAAACAAAGTATCCATATCCAACATCAAAATCAACACTGATCATTTTGTATGACCACTCCCCACATTTTGAGAAGAAGTCTTCATCAAAAGACTAAGTTGAAAAAAAGACAACCTAGTTCTAAGGCACTTATCAAGAGGAGTAACTTTCTCTATATCAACCGTCAACTCTTTAAATCACATCGTGCATTCTTGCATCATATGTGGTTGTATATCCAAGGAAAAACCAACAAATTTGACAAAGAACCTTTGAAGTAGGGCTTACGTTCAAAAAGAAACATTCAAGCAAAGCCTTAATAGGGGTGGAAGGATTAATCCCGCCTTGTTTCCAGAGTTTCTTATCACTTACAACAAAGCTCAACTTGAGCCACCAAATCCACCAAGAACCCCAATAGAAGAAGAATAATTCACTACTATAGAGATATACTAATGCTTGTTGGTACTCGATCTCAGAAAAACAAAAAGAAGGAATCACAACCAGAGTCAAGCATGACTCATAGACTATCCAATTCTTTTGATGAATATGCAAATATGGGAGAAACAAAGCTCACCGAAGAGCTTCTCCAAGAATGTCAAGAGAATGCGGCTTTCCAAAAACTCGTAGAAAGACATAGAAGCGGATAAGAAAAATTATCTACTCATGCTAACTAGTAAAGGAGTCAATATTCCTGAGGATTTTGACACAAAAACTTAAGGAATATGAATGAGAGAATTTCACAAACAAGGGCGATAAACTATGCTTACAATCAAGAACAATTGAGAGAAGAGGAAACATAGGATCAAGAAAACATACGCAACCAAGATCGCACCCATGAACAAGATAACAATCACCAACAAGACCATACCTGCAATTGGGACAATCTTAATGAACGAGGGGAAACTCCCCATCAAAGGATAAATGCACCCCTAGCTATTCTTACACAACAAATCCAAACACTTCAAAGACAAATGCAGGACATACAACAAGGAACCACGATACGATACTCATTAGAAAACATTTGTCCTTATCCTTTTGATAAGAGATTGAACATGGTACCTTTTCCCCCAAATTAAAATATACCAAAGTATGACAAATACGATGGTAAGAGTGATCCTCGTGATCACATTCAAGAATTTTGTACTATGAGCTTGGAGTTCGCTCATGACACATAATTAATCAGACTATTCCCAAGAAGTTTGGGAGGGCAAACAATGGAGTGGTTGTCAAAACTCACACCTCCCATCAGATCATTTGATGAGTTGGTGAATAAATTCATAACACAATACTCCTATAATATCCAACACATGATCACCATGCTTGATGTGTGCAATACGAAGCAAAAGAAAAATGAATCATTCACGATGTTTCTACAACGATGGAGGCGCATGAGCGCAAGGTACCCACGAGATGTGCTTGATGGAAATCTTCATAGACAATCTGAATAGTGAAATGAGTTATCATCTCAAACTATAATGTATACCATCTTTTGCAAAATTAATAGAGAATGGTATCCAAGTAGAGGAAGCTTCCATGAAGAAAGGAACCTTGAAGTTTTGTAATGAAGGTATTAGTTCGTCAAACAATAAAACCTTTAACAATCAAAACAATAACAACAACTTAGACTAGTCTAGATTTTGGACAAGAAATAAAAACGTTGTTAATGATGGGGTAGTCGATGCCAACAATGTAAACTCTAAACAACCCGTGTTGACTTTATCAGGTAAACCACCATCCAATAATGATCAAAGAATTTTTAATCAAGGAACTAACACTTATCAACGAAATACCAACCAAGGAGATTCAACATCAAACAACAACAACAACAACCTAGGGAACAACACAAATCAAAGAGGCAATGCTAATACTTTCTTGTATCGACGAATATACACACCATTAGGAGAAACCTTGGACTCAACATTTCGAGAGCTATTGGAAAATAAGATCATCACATTACCAGCCACAAGAAACTTTGAACCCCAAGTCAAACTGCCATGGTGGAATGACTCACATTATTGTGATTATCATTGAAACAAGGGGCATAACACAAATGATTGCATGAGGTTGAAGAACCTAGTTCAAGATATGATAGACAAGGTAGATCTAACGGTAGATGGTCATAAAACCAATGGTGACCATGAAGCTTTCAAAAATCCTCTTCCTAATTATGACAAGGAAGGAGCGTCAACATAAAACAACACCAAAGGATCTCGTATCAATCACATATACGAAAACACCATCAATCACATATCGGCATATGAAAATCAAGCGAATGTCATAAAAATCAAAGACAAACAAGAACATGCGTCAATAAATGTGACAACAAAAGCTTAGAAATATGTCTTGAAGGGAAACGCATCAACAAAAACTCTCCCCAAGACTCAATATAACTTGGTCAACCAACTATGGAGAACACTCGCTCATATATCTATACATGAGTTTCTCAAACTTTCACCAAAACACAAGAATATATTGGAGAAAGCTCTTGTTGAAACAACTATTCCAAATGATCTGGATATTGATCGATTCAAAGCCATGGTGGCCCATATGACGGTGCCACATAACATATATTTTTCTGAACACGATGATGTCTCCTTGAATCATCTACATAACACCCCACTACATATCGAGGTCTTAGTCTATAAACATTGGGTAAAAAGAGTATTAATAGATGGAGGAGTTGGTCTCAATATATGTAATCTAAAGCTTATCCATGCAATAGGCTTTTCTGAGCAAGCTATTGATCCCAAAAAGAAAATTACTATCAAATCCTATGATGATGAAGAAAGATCATTTGAAGGAACTTTGATACTACCCATTCAGGTAGGTCTTGTACAAAGAGACACCATGTGCCAAGTCTTGGACATAGACTTGACATACAATATACTATTGAGTCATCCATGGATCCATGAAATGCAAGCGGTACCTTCCACGTACCATCAATGTCTCAATTTCCCCTACAATGGACATGAAGTTTCAATATCTACAGATACTAACCCTTTTCAGTACTGCAATGCTATGGGGATAGCTCAAGATGTCCTTGTTCCACACAATAGGGAAGCCCAAGCTTCCTCAGCATCCAACCATCAAGAAGAACTCAAGTCCTTATCCATGAACTTCAAACAAAAGATGAAAATAAAGGACCAAGGCATGGGGGAGTACTCTTTTGAAACCTTGTGTCTATCTAAGTTGCCAACTTCACCAAGGTCTCATGGATAACCTTCCACATCAAGGCATCAGGAAACACAACCCATCATAAATTTTGATGGTAAATTTATCCAAATGGGCACACTAGCTAAAGAATCAAAAGATAAAGACATCCTTAGCTGGCTATACAAGGAAGAGGAAGAAATAAGAGCTCCTACCCTAGAAGTAGCCGTACCAACATAACAATATGGAAATGGGTTCTAGATCATGCAATGAATAGGATACACAAGAAAAGGACCTATTGGAAAGTGTCAAGAAGGCATCATAGAACCCATACAACCCTATTCACAATTTGCAAAAGACAAAAGAGGACTTGGGTATGGCCAACATGTTTTGCCCGTGCAAAAGCAAAATCACCATAAAAAACCTCAATGGAAAGAAAAGAAAAAACACAATGAAGAATCATGGCAAGAAGCATTGAACCAAGCAGCAGAAAATCGAGGAAGTCTGAGAAAAAACATGAAGAAAATGATAGGCGACAAGAAGAACTCGCTATCCAAAGGAAGGAAGATTCTTATAAGAAATTCCATCATGTACAAAAACCTTATCAAACCAAGGCTGAGCCACAACCGAGGGAAATTTCTACTCAAAGAAGAGAAAAAATGTATGAGCAAATTCAAAGAGTATAAGCAAGCACCAATCCTGAATCAGAACAAGCTACCAAACTTGTGTCAATTATCAATGATCTTTTCTCACCATACAACACACCTGTCAGATTCAGTGAGGTAACCTGGGACAATGATTTTGAAAATGATTCCAATGAGTATGAGTGGGATAGTTTTCTTGATGTTACTGAAGACATTGAGGTGGATACAATCCACACATACACACCCATTTCTCATGGGGACAAGGCTCAAGATCTAGACCGTTTGAATTCAGACCACAACATATCTATGAGGCTAGTGAGAAGGAATGGCGACAATACGAACAAGGCAATGTCAAGGAGAGTACCATCGAATACCTCGAGAATATCATAGAGCTCACCGATATCCCAAACAACTATGATGATGTATCCATCATGACACTTATGATAGCTAATCTTAACCAACCGAATGACTCCTTACCACTCATATATCCTGACCTCATAGATTGGGACGAAGCCGAACATCATGATATACCAATTTATTCCCAAATGATGAATCAATTGTCCAATACCTGTGCTCAGTCAACCCAAAAACATGATCCACCAGTGAACCACATAACAATATCTGCAATCAGGGGAGTGCCAAGTCTCTTAGTTGCAAAATAAAAAGAAAAAATGGATCTAATGGTGAAAACCATTTAATGGTAGTGTTAGATCACTAAAACCAAAAAGTAAAAATAAAGGATGTATCTAAAGGTGAAAACCTTTTTGAGGCACTTGAAGATGGGAGACTCGACACTCTTCCTGAACATTACCAGGAGAGATCACCAATCTTGATTGAGCCAACTCAATCAATAAATATCGACACTGAAGCAACAACTAATATCATACATCTGGCAGAATTACTCGCAAAAAAAGAAAAACTAGATTTTGTCAAATTCTTCAAGGAGAAGAAAATCAATTTTGCATGGTCTTATGCTGACATGCCAGGCATAGATCCGAATCTAATCATGCATCACTTTTCCATCACTCCTGGTTCTAAACCTGTCAAACAAAAGTTAAGGAAGATGAATCCACATGTGGCATTATTAGTCAAAGCAGAACTGAATATTAAACGTTGGATTCATCCAACCTATAGACTATGTCAAATGGATCTCAAACATTGTACCAATTTCTAAACTAGATAAAAGCATAAGGATTTGTACAGACTTCAAAGACCTCAACAAGGCATGTCCAAAGGATGCCTTTCCTTTGCCAAGCATCGACACCATTGTTGATCTCACAACAGGACACACAATGCTATCTCTCATGGATGGCTTCTTTGGCTACAACCAAATAAGATAGCTCCAGAGGATCAAGATAAAATTGCATTCACGTGTCCATGGGGAACATATTGCTATAACGTCATGCCTTTTGGCTTGAAAAATGCTGGTGCAACTTATCAAAGAGCCATGACAACAATCTTCCACAACATGATGCATACTTTCATGGAGGATTATGTAGATTATTTTCTAGCTAAATCATTCACAAGAGCTGAACACCTCGACATCCTCGATAAAATCTTTCAACGATTGGAGCAATTCAATGTCAAATTAAATGCTAAGAAGTGTGTCTTTGGGGTCACATTCGACAAACTTTTGGGCTACATTGTATCAGAAAAAGGCAACAAAGTGGATCCAACAAAGGTTCAGGCTATCATGGAGATGCCACCTCCTAAAAATATTAGCCAGCTATGATCTCTATAGGGCAGGATACAATCCATCAGATGATCCATTGCTTAGTTAGCATATAAATGTCTTCCATTCAATCATACCTTTCAGATGGGAAGACAAATGTGCAAATTTGTTCCACCAGCTCAAACAATATCTAATGAATCCACCAGTTTTGGTACCACCAATAGCAGGAAAGCCACTCATCCTCTATATATCAACAACATAAGAATCATTGGGGCCATTGCTAGCACAAGAAGATGCAGTAGACAAAGAAAGGGCTATCTATTACATCAGCATGACTTTGAACATATGAACTCAATTATACTTCTATTGAAAAGGCTTGCTTAGTAGTGGTGTTTGCTTCTCAAAAGTTCCACCACTATATACTATCCCACACAATCAAGATGGTAGCAAAGATCGATCCTCTCAAATATCTACTCAGCAAGGTCACTCTCATAGGAAGATTAGCTAAGTGGGTCATGATCCTAAGTGAGTTCGACATTCAATACACAGAACAATAGGCTATCAAAGGACAAGTAATTACGAATCAACTGGTAGAAGAACCACTACAAGACCAACACTCACTACAGGTGGAATTTCTAGATATGGATGTACTCACTATCACACCCAAGCAATGGACCCTATACTTTGATGGCTCCTATACACAACATGGTTTGGGTGTTGACATCCTATTCGTCACTCTAGAGGGGCACACAATTCCAAGGTCTTACAAACTAATGTTTCCATGCACCAACAACATTGTTGAATATGAAGCCTTGGTAACATGAATCAAAGTAGCTATAGAATGACAAATCACAAAATTAAGAGTCTATGGGGATTTTCAATTAGTTATAATTAGATCAACGATGAATATCAAACAAAATATGATAAGATGATACCTTACAAGAGAATGGTGGATGATTTCAAAAAGTACTTTGTGCACATGATCACCTTTGAGTAGATTCCAAGATTAGAAAATAGAGTTGTCGATGCAATGGTCACCATCGCCTCGCTTCTACGAATTCCAAATAAACAGAATTGTTATGAATTCCTGGTGGAGCGATTGTTTTTCCCAGCCTATGACAATTCCACATCCCAAGTCATATGTGCCTTGACCGGTTCTAATTCCCCTCTATACGAGAAGATATATGACTATCTCAAAAATAATACCCTCCCACCTGACCTGTCTCACAACCAAAAATGAAGCTTCATCCGATAAGCCACCTACTATACCTTACCCACTAACACACTTTACCTCTGAGGTCTAGATGGCACTCTTCTTCGATGCCTTGATCATAACAAATCTGATTCCGCCTTACATGAGCTTCACGAATGTATTTGTGGTACATATTCAAGTGGTCCTACTCTCGCCAAGAAACTTCTGAGAATGAGATATTACTGGATGACAATGGAAAGAGAGTCCTATTAATTTGCTAGGAAATGTCCTAAATGTCAAACTCATGGTAACCTCATACATGGACCAGCACATGAGCTACAACCATTCACCACATATTTTCCTTTCTTTTAATGGGGACTTGATCTAGTAGGAAAGATTCATCCTTCCTCTTCAAACAGACATAAGTTCATTATCACTGCCACAAAGTACTTCACCAAGTGGATCAAAGCACTCCCAATGACCACCGTGACTGGAAAGCAGGTCTCTTCATTCATCCTCAACTATCTCATTTGCAGATATGACATTCCTAATTCTCATCACAGATAACGAACATCCTTTCAAGAATCAAGATGTGCAAGAGCTATGTGAATGATTCAAAATCCAACATCTCTTTTCCACACCATACTACCCATGAGGAAATGGCCAAGCAAAAAGCATCAAACAAAACAATCTTGAAAATCCTCAAGAAAACAGTGAATGATGTTGGCAAGGATTGGCATGTACAACTCAATCTAACACTTTGGGCCTATAGAACGAGTATCCGCACACCTACAAGGGCTACACCATATTCATTGGTGTATGGTTTAGAAGCAATTCTACCTCTTGAGGTAGAAATCCCATCTCTCTGAGTATCTTTGAAGGGCCTCATACCAGATGAGGAATATTGACTATTGAGTGAACAAGTTGCGGGAACTAGAGCTTCTTGATGAAAAACGACAATGTGCCTATGACCATCTCAAGGCATATAAACAATGAATGTGCATAAGCTATAATCACAAAGTCATCCCGAGGGCTTTCAAAATTGGTGATCTATTCCTACAAGAAAATCCCATAAATCAGCAAGATTGAGAAAAGAAGGGGATGTTTAAGCCCAACTGGTTGGGACCATTTGTCATCATATCATCATATAGATCAGGAGCATATCAGTTCTCAACTTCAGAAGGGGACGTGCTCGACGAACCAACCAACGACATCCATCTGAATAAGTTCTACACTTGAGTCATCCAATGCATGGATCAAGCAAGAAAAAAAAAACAAGTATCAAAATCATCACTATGGTGAAAACCTGGCAAATAGGCACCTTGTGACACAAAAAAATTTAAAAAATCAGAAAAAAGGAAAAAACAAATAAAAAAGTGCAATAAAAATAAGTGGTGAAAACTTGGAAACAAGCGCCGCTTGTGAGGGAATGACTCCTACATCTATTAGTACTTATATCATATCTTTGATCCATTTGATCTAAGCCCATAGCCATCACAAAACACTTATACATGCCACATCATCCTGGACATACTTAGCATAGTCACTGTCCCTGATAATCTAAAATCATATCACCATGGCTTGGTGATCAGTGTAAATATCCATATCGAGTACTATCTGGAGTGGGGGTAGGTTTGTGACCTCGCTAGGGGCATTTTTCCTTGAGAGTTTTAAACATCAGACCAACCATGTAGCAAGACAATAAGGATCAGACCAACCAACAAATGACAATGGCAATGCAAGAAGACTAGCTATCATGTAATTAAACAAAAGATCTATTTGCAAGATGTTTTACTTGACAAGAATACATTTCCAATAGAATGCAAGCTTACTTGTGGTTGTTAATTTTTGCTTATCATATCTCCTAAGTGACTCAAAGATGTATTAATAACTAGAGAAGCAAGGAAGGAATGTAATGTTTTCTTTGTCTGTTGTTTGGGGAGTGAAGTCTTCCACTATGCAAGTTTGTCTTACGACATGATCATGTAACATATCAGTGAAGACATTTCAGATTTGAATAGGAAAAAGGATAACTCTTGCCTATTTTACACATGCAATACTTAGGTCATCTTGGTTCAATCATACCTTAACGTTTCCATCATCTTGCAATATCAAAATCCATGTAAGTTATACTCAGGTCATTATATTGGTTCAATTATACCATGATGCTTATATCAACTTTCAACAAATCAAGGCCTGATGATGAAAACAAAGGAAGCACTGACACTTTGATCAAAACTGATGGCAACATTGAGAACAAGAATGTATATTAAGACTTGCATTAGTTGCACATCATTATCATCTTAATTTTGCATGAGGTTTCATATCATTTTAAATCTTGCATTAGTTGTACATCATTAACATGTTAATCTTGCATTAGATTGTATATCATTGTTATTTTTGCTTTGCATGGGGTTGCATATAAATCATTAGGTGCATTCTCATAGTCATATTAGGTTTGCATTATCATTATCATTTAGACAATGTTAATCTTGCATTAGTTAACATCTCATTTTCAAGATACATCTCACATTATCATTATCATTTCATATATCTCATTTTCAAGATACATCTCACATTATCATTATCATTTCATACATCTCATTTTCAAGATACATCTCACATTTTCATTCCATTTCATAAATCTCATTGTCAAAATACATTGGCAAATAAAAATCATATCATTATCACAATGCATCCCATACATGAGCATCATCATATCAAACATATGTAACATTCTAGATTGTATTATCCCCCACACACAAAAGCACAAAATAGGTTAGCAAAATTTGCATTTATCATAAGCATCTACAATCATTAAATCCAACCTTCATCTACATATCACCTTCCGAACATATAGTATATGACAATCATCATATAAAGCATATAAATCACCCATAACACACACATCACATCATCTGCATGAGTATTTGCAAAAATCATCTAGATCAAAAGCATATCATATAGCTCATCAAAATCAAAGTAGCTGCATCCATAACATATTATCATATATATGTGTGACCACATGTTTATCCAAAGGAAAAACAAGGATATCCGTCAGAAACATATCATTAATGAAATAATCAAATGACCAAAGTCCCTGGATATATATCAATAACCAATGTCCATCATATCACATGGCATTAGTATCAAGGCAATCAATAAACGTCAATAAGATCATTAGAAAATCATATGAGAATATTGTTGAGTAGCATGTCAATAAGATCAAAGTACAACAACGTATCATATCAAGAGGTCATCAAAATACAAAGATATATGTACATCAAGGTACAAGTACAAAATCTCAGATCATGATCATGGCGCAGGATCAACCTGACCACCTCCAGGTCCTGCCGGTCGAGAGCTCGAGCTATCCACACCTGCACTACTACTAGGAGCATCTCTCCTAGGACCCACAACCCCCTCACTGCCCCTTTGTCTCTAAGAACCCCCATGCCGAGAACTGACAACATAGGTAGAAGCACATCGGTCCAGTGGCACAACCTGAAAGTATAGAGTCCTATAATACTTTGCCCGCCCTGTTTGCTCAATAAGACTTTGGATGGTGTCCCCTGTAACACCCTGTGCGGCTGCCTCCTGCAATGATCGCACTATCTCCTCTTCCTGGCCACAATGCTCTAATGACATTGTCACCACTTGTCTCTGCAACTGTACAACCTGTGCATGGGTTTGTGTAAGCTAACCCTGTACCCTATGCAACAGGGACTATAATGCTGCTATATGTGCCTGTTGCTGATGATGAGGCACTCTAACATGCACACCATGTGGCTGCAGATCCTTTATACCAGCCTATTGAGGGGAAGAAGGGGGTATATTAATCCTCCTCCATCGAGCCAATGGTTGCACATCCTCTGACTCCTCCTCCGCTGCTACGCTCGCCAATCCCATCAAACCTACTCCTCCACCAACTGCCTTAGACTCTGTATTCTCATCAGAAGAATCACCACTCTCCTCCTCAGATCTGTCAGTATCTAATCTCTCCTCATCCTCCATGATAACAACATCCTCCACTTGCAACGGTCCTCCTTGCCCAACCCAATCCATCCTCCTCCTCTCCCTCTCACCTCTCCTCCTCTACCCCTCACCACTCCTCCCTCATCAAATCCTCCTACCCCACCACCACCCCATCCTCGACCATGTCCAACCACACCACCCATATCAATCCTACCACCCCTCCTCCCTCTACCCCTCCTCCTACCTCGACGAAATTCACCCTAATCATCATCATCGACCTCCTCCAGTGCAGGAATCTGCTCTCCTAGCCCTGTTAATCGAGGGAACCTGTGTGTCAAAAAGTATTGCATATACTCCATAATCATCCCTGCATCCACTATATCCTCATACATACTCCATACGCAAAAGGGAAAAGAATAGAACTCAGCCCGGGCTATCATAAAATCCTATGTGGGCCCATAATTTGTCCTCTCCTTGTGTATCTGAGTGTACATAGTCATCCCATGCAGCATCGACTACACACGCCAAATTGTTAGTAAACCCAAGGAAGGATAAACTTGTTTATCACATACGGGGTGCGGCCCAAAATAAATTTTCTCATGAATAAATATGGCACCTCAAAAATATCCTCTGGTCATGGCTCACACAATCGATAGGGCCTCCACACCACTATATCCATATCATCCAAGGCCCGCCTCCAATACTCTAACTTCCCAAGCATTGACAGATAAGCAACCTAGTTGTGTATCATCACAAAGGCTACCCTTGCTGGTCTAAACCTCGGCCCAAGCGAATGGGCCACGACTATGTGCTCCCATGCCCAAATCTGCAATAGAGTGCATTTGGAAGCTAGACTGGCTGCACCATTGTAAACCACTTGATGAAGCTCATGATATAAATGGGTGAGCAAACAAATACCCCACGCATATCATGTGTGCATGAGCTACACCATCTGCCAAAGAACTCGACCCCATCCAACTAACAACCCATGAGACCTCCTGTTCAAAATGAGGAAGTTGTTAATCAAACCTACCAAAACTAAAGGTAGTGGGGCATAGTTGTCTGCCATGTCCTGCCACACAACTGGGTAACCTATAATATGGGGATCGACAAACACCTCTCGTAGAGCATCGGTTCCACCAACCTCCTCCACATTATACTCCATAAGCTCACCTGTAATCGAAATCCATAGAATCCGATAGACATCCTTCGGCATCACTGTGATCTCACCCATCGCCAAATGGAAGGTGTTAGGCTCGATGTCCCATCTCTCAGCCAAAGCAATGAGTAGTGCCCTATTCTTTCGAATAGTGGCATGTGTAACAAGTGGATGAGACCGCAAGCCTCTATGATGCCAAATCATCAGCACTCAATCGATCTTGCATCACAAAAGTCTTCGGGAATTTCTCCCGAAGAATGAGCACTCCTCAATGGATCTATATCGATACATGGATATCATCCTATCAGATACATGTATCATACACAACCTGGCAATCAACAAATCAAGTATTTGATCAATCAATCACACCTCATATGAACATTCAAACAACATGCTTCATATCAGGACTCATATCGACAATCAAATACCATTTTAAAACAACCAAGTTCCATATCGACAATCGATCTCAATAACAAATCAATCAAGTTCCAATCAATCTAGACCCATATCGAACAACAAATTGACTCATATCAAATCAAGACCCATATCAAAATCAGACCCATAATGATAAGTTGTCCCATAGCAGAAAATTGACCCATAATGAAAAATGACTCATAACGACAACAAAACCCATATCGAATCGAACCCATATGGCAAAAAGACTCCTATTGACTTGAACCATATCGACTTTGACCCAAATTGATCCAGACCAACAATTGAATTAACACAATAGACTCATAATGATAAACATCAATTAACGACCGAAATCAACATATTTGATTCCAAATGACAATTTGATAGGGTGCAAAACTTCATAACAAATCTAAAAATAAAAAATTGCACATGTTCAAATTTTTTTTAAATCCCATAAAATGCTCATTGTCTCATATGCGCCAAAACAATCATCAAATGCGCTATTTGATCCATCGTATGCGCGACTAAAATCATCAAATGTGTTAAAATACATGTCGTATGCGCCACATTGTTTCCTATATGCACAATATTGTTGCTCATATGCGCTAATCTACAACTCCTATGCGCTAATAAAAACATCATATGCGTCAGAAGAAAAATCAAATGCGCAACAAAATTTTTCGCATGCGCTAAAAGAAAAATTTTATGTGTGAAAATAGAGGCAAAAAAAAAAAGAAAATGCACAAAAAACCCTAGCTAGCCCGAAAAATTCAAAAATCTTGCAAAAACACCTAAAATCTAAGCTAAAAATTTACAAGCAGGGTTAGAAAATCGAACTCACCGGTGGGCCATACTCCACTGGCCTCACAAATCGATGAACTCTCTCACAACGGTGATGGTGATAGGGGGTTCCATCTCCCCTCTCTCCTCCAAGCTCCAATGCTCCAAAGGCAAGTGTGCAAATGAGATAGAAATGGGCCCTAGGAGGCTTATATAGCCCATGCTGACGCAGGTGGCTGTGATGCCTCGATGGATGTGTGGGGCATATATGCACTATACCCACGTAGTCTTCACTCCATTTTTTTCCATATCCTTTTTAATAATTCTATCGGGCAATAAATTTTAAAAATCCAACAAAAAAAAAAATTAATCCAAAAAGATCAACAATCTCGAAAAGCGCATTTTTCTCAATTTATTGCCTAAGGGGGCATATCATCATTATCATCAGTCTCATATCAGCTAATATATCGACAAAATCATATTTGCACTTCATATCGAAATCAATTCTTCATATCTAGGGCATCATATTGACAACTTTGGCAACAACATCATATCGCAAAATTTTGATGACAAATTGAGCATTTTTCTTTGAATCAACACATGGTCACACATTAACTCAAAGAGGGGCAAAATGTAGACACCTAAAAGTTGCACAACAAATTAAGTGAATTGTATTCATTTAATTATCCTTAATTCTTCCAATTAATTAAATGAAGATTTAATTAATATCCCTATTCTTCTATTTTAACCATTAATCAAATTAAAGATTTGATTAATATTTCTCTTTTTCTATCTAAACCATTTTTAATTAAATTTACATTTAATTAAAATTAATCCTCTTCCCATTTAATTAAAATCCCCCTTCTAGCCATTTAATTAAATCCCCCTTCTAGTCATTTAATTAAATTTACATTTAATTAAAACCACCCACTTGCAAAATTAAAAATCACATTTAAATAAATCAATATTTATTTAAATCCTACAAATGCAAGTTGCAACCAAAATTAAAATAAATTAATTCTATTTTAATTAAATTCTTTTCCCCCACCCACTTGCAAAATCCTCCATCTCCCACTTGCCTCCTAAACCTCTTCTAGAGCCTTCTAGATTCTTCTAATCGTATCTTAATTAGCCTAATCCATCTCTTAAACATTTGCACATTCCTTAAGAGAAGTCACTTCTCAAAAATTCCTCAAAGTCTTTGAAATACATTAAAGGCTTTATGTCCTCAACAAGTTAACCTTTAAAGTCTTCCAAACCATTAATGGTTAAATCAACCCTTCCCACATGGTTAGAGACATTCTCTCTAACTTAACCCTCATCTAACCCAAGGGTCTTATCAAGCACTTATGGCTTTGACCCTAGTTATCCTATTAGCCCTTGCACATGAGATTTTCCCTTGGGTAAAAGCTTTGTCCAATGGATAACTCTAACCTAACCTTAACCCTTACCTCCTAAGGCAACCTTCATGTCTTCTGAGGCATTTAATGCTTCTTACATCTCCTCTCAAGCCACCTCTTGTTGACAATTGTCACCATTTCATTGGTGAAAATTGTAAACATGGATTGAGTAACTTTAAATCCTAGCCCTTGTTGAGATTATTCAATCTCAATCCTCCATTTCCCTATTTTCCCTATATATAGAGCTCTCATACTTCATTATCCAAAATCCAAGTTTTTTGTGCATCAAACTTATAGTCTCATTTCATCAAGCATTGTTAACCTCTCTTTAATAATAGTAATTAGATCATTTAGTTTTACATATCATGATAGCTTCATCTATATGCTAGTTTAATGTCATTTTAATACCATTTTCATGTTAGTTTTAGCTTCATATCAATATCTTGCATCATATCATCATCTAGTTTCATAGCTAGATCATTCACTAGGATCATAGTTGTATTCATTTTGATCTTAGAATCATCACATATCCCTCATTCTTTTGGTTGTCATCCTATAGGTCAAGTGCTTTTCCAAGCTAAGAGCCACCTTGTGTTGGCATTTCAGTAGAAAGAAAGATTGTTGATATTCAATAAGGATATTGAGAAAGTTGTTGAAGATTATTGATATAACTGAAGAAGGATGATAACTATCTTTATAACATTATTTTGTCATTGATGTCAAGAAATTGATTATCTGATTCAGTATGATATTGCCATATCTTGAGAAGATTGATTAGAAGAGAATTAAGATGTCGGTAAAAGACACAGAAAGAATGTGATGAATAAGAGGAGGAATAAGTTATTCAATGGGCAACTATTACCGAGTTAGACAATGATGAGATCATGATGTTTAGATTGTTTTGATATCCTACATATGTTGTTGATTGTAAGGTTAATACTATACTATGTCACCGAGCAAAGAACCTAGTCGGTAAACCCTAAGGAACCTAGTCGGTAAACCCTAAGGTTATCGATATCGGTTAATGAAGGCGAAATGTCTACCGAGTAAGGTTTAGTATTTACTGAGTTGCAACCAAGTTATGATAGTGCACATTGGATGGATAAAAGCATTATTTAATGAAGGACAATGATTAGCTGGAGATGTATAAATGATTGGTATGTCGTGCATGAAGTTTGTTAAGGATCTATGGCAAAGGAAAATCGGTAGGAAGATTTACAGCGCAGATAGAACTACATTAACCTTGTGCAAGTTCTAAGAAGGGAATGCAAGTCCCTAGGCAAGGTAAAACGTTTTCAGATCGGAAGGATACATTGAACCTAGTCAAATTTGAAGATCTGATGGCTAAGATTGATCATGGGAAATGTGATCAAGGATATTTAGCGGTTAGCAATTGTTTATAAATAAGGAATTGTTAATAAACAATGTATGCGGGCAAGTGTAAGCACAAGAATGCTACATAGTGATTACCGAGCACAGAAGCTTGAAGACCTGTTTGAATAACAGAGTAGAGAGCCCAGAAGAGGGACAAGATAAGTTCTATGACTAGATTGTTTTGAGCAAATAAGAATTTGCTTTAGCATTTTAGATGTGAAGTTGCAGATATATTTTATTACTGTTATTTTGTAAGTGACAGAAAATCTCTTAACCGAGTGGACTTAATAGTCTTATTTGTAAATCCTCTAGCAAGGTAACATTCTAAATGAGTGTTTGAAATCCTTTGACAAGGTCACTTCTAACAAAGTGAAGATCCTAACAGATCTAAGGGAAATCCCTTAACTGGGTCACATCTAGCAATGTGTTTGTAATCTTTAACAAGATTTGCTTTTAACCGAGCATACTTAGAAGAGTATATTTCTTAGTGGGTCTGAAATCCTACAATGGTTTTTCCCTATTTGGGTTTCCACGTTAAATCTGGTGTTATGAGTGTTATGATGATTATGTGTTCACGAGTTTGCATGTTTAGTAGTTTTTGGTTAAGTTGCTGAAGTATAAGTTACCGAGGTTGAATCTGTTGATTTTATGGAAGTTTAAGTTTGTATGATTCACCCCCACCCCCCCCTCTCATCTTGTTAGCTATTGGCATCTGTACTTTACTTTTAGTATCAGAACTATCACCTTGATTTGAAGGATCCTTGGAGATAGAGAACAATGAGAGAGTTTAAATGTATTATCAAAAAATTAAGAAAAAATTTATGAGTTTTCTAGCACAAATTTAATAACTTATTTTTTATAGTTAACTATATTTCTATGTTTATTCCATACAACATAACTTTTGTAAGAAAGAATAAAATTATAATTTTTAAAATATAAATTTGTAACACTGATATCTATTGTGCAAATATTTTTTTCAAAATATTTTGTTGCATTTTTTAAATTTATTTTTGAAGCTAGATAACATATAATTTAGACATAAGTTTACTCCATATATCATTTTTTTTTATGTATTTAAATTAACTTCTTTTTGTTGAAATAAGGACATCAATACCTAATGTACACATATTTTTAATTTTTAAAAAATTGTTTACTATTTTTTCATATGTCTAGAATAGAGACCTTGATGATTAAATAAATGAAACTTACAAAATGTTGATGATTGCTGATAAACCTACATTCACTAGAAAAATATGATAACTAAATTAAATATATTCAACATTATAGTTGTTGTTGGAAAGATTATTTTGAGTACTACAATCCTACATAGTATTTGATCATATTAATTCCATTTGTTGGTACAACCAATGCCAAAATTAGAAAATTTGAGAAAATTTTGAAGCCTAAGGTGGAAAGGTCATTTCTAGGACCTTCATTTGAAGGACCTTCAAATGTATGTATCTTCATTCAAAAATATTTAAGAACCTTTGAATGAAGGTATGTCCTTTCCACAAAAGAAATTAAAAAATAACTTCAAACAATGATAATTTTCATAAATAAAAAGAAAGATCTTCATTCGAAGGTCTCTTTTATACATTTCTAGAAATAATCTTTGTTCAAATATTTTTTATGTTTTACACTTTTGAATGAAGGTCATGTTCCTTGAGAACTTTTTTTTTACTCACCTCAAAATGAAGACACTTTCATTCAAATAAATTCCTTCAAACAAAGATGTTTCCTACTTTCACCCTCATCCCAATTGAAAAATCTAATGTCCCAAATTTAAAACTTTCTATTTGATTTACCGAAAGATTTATTTGTATACACATTTTTACTACATGGATTCAATTATTGATGACCATAAAGATCTTATTTTATAAATATTATCTAGTCAATACACTAGACAATTATGATGAGAATATTGAATTGCACCATTATCATTATCATTATTATCATCGAGTTTATACCCTCATATAATGAATTAATGGTTGTAGTGTTGGCATATGTATTGGTTATGATTTGATTATTTCTTTTACTTAAAGTAAGTTTATACTTAAGGGTGTAAACCCTTTATTGTTTCAAATTGTTTTTAAATGTAGCTTTGTTAATGCATGTTGTGAAGGATCTTATTTAGTATAGTATGATTATTGTATTAATATTTAATCATATTAGAGTGAGACATCATGTGGAGCTATATTGATGTTTGGTATAATCATTAAATTTCAAAGCTTTATTTATTATTTATTATTTGTGATTTGATAGGAATAGATTTATTATATATTAATAATTGTGTTATATATAATTTTTCTTTGCTATAGATTTAATTTTGAAAATTATGTTAGTAAGTGGGTATGAAATTGGATAGAAATGAAACTTGATTTTTTTTTTTTTGGCTCGATTTAAAGGGGTATTAATGTTAATTGAGCTAAATATATATGTATTCAATATTGTATCTTATTAAGATTATCATGAGAGATAATATAATTATAATATTTATAGCTAACATTAATAAATACAAAATTATACCTAGTGATAAATTTAAAAGGGGTCAAGCAGAAATCTAATTTGACTTTCAATTATCCTAATGGGTTTGTGCAAATTCTTGAACTAGTGATTACATTAGCTCTATAATTATTTCTGTTTATATGATAAAGTTTATAATATGTGTATGTAAATAAAGATAAATTATTGTGGCTAGGTATTTAGCCTAGCCAGACAATATTAAAAGGTAAGTCAATAGAGGTTCTAGTACATGTTTGTGTTGAATTGGAATCATAATGGTGGAGATTTTTAAATTAGGGGCTTAACATTCTTTGTTTGAATCTCTTTAGTATAGGTTGCTAAATAATCCAGACATAAATGAGTTTTCCTAACTACTATAATAGGAATTATTAATTGAAGAAAATTATTAGAAGGAATCTTATTGGAATATGTAATATTAATTGGAAAACTTTAAGATTTTTTTATTAATTGTTGATACTCAATGGGTTGTGATTTTATTGGGAATGGTTATTGGTAAATAGCGATCTATTACATTATTGAGTAATACACTATTCTATCATTAAAATTTCCCTCTATAATATTCTTTATATTTTATTTCTTAAGGAAATTTACTTAATTATGAAACCCTATAAATAGGGACCTATGTTAATGTTCTTTGAGAGATTAAGGTGAAAATAACTTCATGAGACTTTGATCCTATCTATAAGAGGGTATTAGGTAGTCCTTAGGTGAAGTATGCCCATATTATCCAAGTTTGTAGAGGAGGGTCTTATGGAATGGCTCCTAGATTTGGGTTGTTTCTAAGTTTTATCAATTTTCCCTATTAAATAGGCATTAGATTTAGGCTAAAATTTATATCAAATTCTTATGAACTCGTCTTTCTAATTATGTCCCCTCTATATTTTTTTTACCAAAAAACAAAAAGAAAACCCATCATCATCAAGCTTACCTATTGTGATGTTAGCAATTTGGAGGAATTGATTATGTGTTGCATTGATGTTTTGTCATTGATGGCAACACTGGCTATTTTGGTTGTTTACCGGTTTCCGATTGGTTCTGGTAGAATGGTTGGATTATAATTTTGATCTAGTATGCTTTGGTCTGTGGAATTGGTTTGGATTGGTTATTCATGTGTTATGATGCATATCACATTTAGTTGGTTCGAGATTTGATGACTCAGATCCTATCATTTGTTCTAGTAAGCCTTTTGGTTACCGGTAAGGGTTTTACTGGCAACGATTTGTTGAAGATCTTTTGATGCACGTGATAAGTGGTGTTGGTGTGGCTTCTAGAAGGTTATCCAGATGTTGATCATTATCATGTTCATGTTCTAGTTGTTCATGGTGTTTCATTTGGCTTATGGCGACCTATTATAGGTCTGGTGGTTATTCTACTAGGTTATGGACCAGTTAATGTAACGTGTGGGTTGATGCTCCCAATGTGTTATCGATTGGATTCATTGATTGGATTATGTTGTTTCGGTCTTAGGCCAACTTGGTTGATCATTAGATTGCGGGTTTTAGTTATGAATTTATTGTATTATCTTTTAGGTGGCCGACCTAATTGTTTAGGTCTCGGGTTGGTATAAATGTGATGTAAGATCTCTTTGTAGATCATGTATGCTATGGAGTATGGGATTATCTGTATGCAAACAATGTTGTAATCATATGTAGAGGTTTTGGTCGATCATAGGTGATCGAACTGGGTTTGTGGAAGAGCTTTAAGGCCTTGGGTATTAAGCTTAACCAGAATTGTACTCAGACATGGGAGATGTTATACTTGCAGTTCAATCTTCATTATGGATTGTTGTCTGATGTGTTTTGTAGTCAGTGAGACTCCTTTTGTGATGAGCAGTGTGCTCTAGGTTGTTGACCTTCCTACATGTGTAGGCCCCTTATTGTAATATTTATTCATTTGATCAATGGATAGATATTGTGGGTCTCTAATCCCACCGTGGTTTTTCCTCTTTGAGGTTTCCTACATATAAATATGTGGTGTTATGGTGTTCATCTCCGTGCTTGCATTGTTGCTTGTTGTTATATACTTTTATGTTTACCGGTTGTTGAGTTGTTGTATTAATAATGCTAAATTTCTCCATTCTGGTAGAACATTGATTCATGCCCCCCCCTCTCAGTGTTCTTGGATCCCAACAATTGGTATCAGAGCTTGGTGCCTCGGAGTAAGTCTAACAACTTGAGGAAGATCATGTATCTGAAATCTATGGAGATTAAGTTTAAGGAAGGAACTTCAAGTAGCACTTGAAGACTATGATGCTAAAAGATTGAGGAACATCAAGATGCAAGATGAGTTGAGATTTATGAAGGAATTCATTTATACTCTATAGGATAGGTTGTCATCTGTCCAAGCTAAAAGGAAGGAACTTTTACAAAATCGGGATGATGAAGAGAAGGATGCCCTTAAGGAACAATGTCAGAAGCCGAGTCAGGAGAATATTGTCATGAAGAATGAAATGCAAGCCCTAACTATGAGGATGTCCAAAGAGATTGAAGACTGGAAGAAGAATGAAGAAAATCTTCCTATATCTCTGAAAGACAGATCTGAGGAATGCATTAAGTTGGCGCATGAGAATGACGTGTTGAGAACTAAATTGGTGCAATCATAGAAGAATGAGCAATAATTGGAAAGAATGGTAACAGTCCTAAGAGTAGATCTGGATGCTGCAAATGAATATAAAGATAATTTCAAGGTTAATTCCTGCTAAGCTTGATAAGTATTGAAGGATCAAAGGGACACTAGAGATACTAGAGGTCTTGGATTTGAGCATGGAGAAAGCTTCGGTACTGCAAATCAGTATAACACATATGGTCAGAAGGTCAACTAGAATCAGAGGTCACCGGTAAGGCAACCCAATGCACATAAATTTAACGGTAGATGCTTTGTTTGCATTAAATTTGGTCATATGGAAAGAAATTGCAGAAATAGAGAAAATCAAAATAATAATGCAGTTCTCGATCCATGTTCAAATTGTAAGAAGTATGGTCTTAGGACAAAAGATTGTAGAATGAATGTGAAATGTTATGCATGTGGAAAGTTTGGATATATGGCTAATAAATGCATGGCAAGGAATGGTCAAGGTGACAGTAAGTAAATTTGGAAGAACAATGTCACTTGTTATGCATGCAACAAAATAGGACATATTAATTAATTTTGTAGAAGCAAGAACCTACCAATGGGAAGTGATAAATCTAATGAGAAGGGGAAGCAGAAGGTTAATGACATTTGGAAGGAGAATAAGAAGAAATGGGTTAGGAAGTCTAAGGCTCAATGGGAAGAAACAATTGCCCCAGATGTTCATTTGGATAAAGGATATACCTCGATGACTCAATCAACAGAGCATAATTGATGTAGAATGGATTGTCTCTCACAAGATGCACAAGAACCATCCAATGATTCTACACCTCACACCATCCAAGGGTCTGCAAGACTTACCCTCTCTAACCTCCCCAAGGTCCTTAGGCTAGGATAAGCTCTTGTTTTTTTATGAGTTCCATTTTCTTGGCTAGGAGACCTTGTTTTTTCACTCCCTTTCACACTTAACCTGAGAGTTCAACCCCTCTACCACAGGATCTTCATTCCCCACACTACACACACTAGGATGGATAATTTTTGGAAGGATTCCCAACCTATTCCTTATTCAAGAGCTTTGACACTTACCGGTTTGGTGTTTTACAAACAAACTGCATGTTTAAGTTGAACCAAAGGCCTAATTCTAGTAGCACTGTCAGTGGGGTATTCTGCATTTACCGGTTAAACTTCCTGAACAACCCTATGAAATATTTTACATTCTAGACACCCTTTTGGGGTTTACATACAATATTTCAAAACCCGAGGTGGGTTATGTCACTAATATATCTAACCCTTATCAGTTGAATTAGGCCTAATTGCCCCTTTCTAGGCTTGAAAAGTAGGGATTGGTTAAAACTCCTTCACCGGTCTGATTGCATGAGTGAATTGATGATAGTTTGGGGTCTGTGCTTCCATGTGGAATTCCAAACCAATCATACTTCAACTTCACCCACCGGATTTACCCAATTAGGGTCTATTATCCATGATTCCTAACGCTTGCCAACTCAACGTGCCAAGCTTAGGGTATGGTGACAAATCTTTGATTTGGCTTCCCCTGTCTCAAAAACCAAAAATAAAACATAAAATACATTGCAACCTAACATTCCACAAGGTTTCAGAGAGGAAATCCACCATGGAACGTTAGGTTGGAGACAATTTGCTCTCAAAACCCTAGTTTTTAGGGCTCTTGAACCCGCCTGCAACAAAATGAATTTTATTCACAACCTACAACACTTCAAGACTCCAAATCAAAAACAAAATGAAGGTAAGACACTATTCTAACAATCCATGACCCTGTTTTGGGATTCCCAATCCGTACAGGTCGTACAAACTTGTAAAGAGCAGCAAAAACTCAGAAGAACACACACAAATGGGAAACCAAAATTGTTTATTTGCTTTCAGATATTCAACAACAAAGACAATTGTTTATCATCATTCTTTCCAAGCCTTATACTAGTCTTGGATTAGTTACAAATAGTTACAACTGATTGTGTCAACCAACTAACCATTGGTGTATGAAAATGTTGCAAAGTTGTCGTGAGCAATTTTTGCAACTTTTGCAATTTGCTGCATAGGTGAGAAACTTTGCTCAAAATCAAACTTGGTCACTCTCAAATGACTCATATGACCTTAACAACTTCAAAACAACATCAACCAACTTACATTAACCTAAAAACAACTTATCCTATTAAGTGCTCTACCTGACACCCTTAAGAGCTCATATGCCAACACTGGCCAAACAAAGACTCTTAGGGCCCTTAAAATCATTTGAGAACACACTCAATGGTCCCTTGGCCTTATTAAAAAATTAAAAACATGATTCCAACATCCTGGAAAAAACTCAACAGAAATTACTAAGTGCCCCTGTACCATACTCTCGGGGTAGGAAGAACTCAAGTCCCTTGAGTGGATAGGGCTTGAACAGTGGTTCTATGTAGTATATCTCCTTGAAAAATACATGTAGCTTTAGATTTAGGGAGACCTATCCATTTGACCAAGTAGTCTCTATAGACTCCTTTCCTTGTCCTTTTGACAATCTTGGAATCCAAAATGCAATCCAATGTCATCGGTTAGCTTGGAGGTAGGTCTTGTACCCAATCTACATCTTCAGTAGCAGTAGAATCTTCTTGATTTGCATTTGAATGAGTTCCTTTATACTAATAAAAATCACACACATTAAAGATTGGTGATATACCCAAGTTTGGTGGTAGTTCTACCGCATAGGCATTATTGCCAAACTTATGCACAACTTTAAGAGGTCCAATATTTTTCATGCATAGCTTGATAGGCTGTCCCTTAGGAAGATTTTCCTTTCTCAGTTAGGCCATAACCAAATCACCTACCTGGTAGTGTACTTCTCTTCTTGTTTTGTTTGCTTGTGTCTTGTATTTCTCATTGTTCTGTTGCAATGTTTTCTTGACTTGTTCATGGATCTCCTTCATATTCTCTGCAAATTTTTCACCTTGAGCACTCCTATTGTCCATGGAATAGAGGTATCTAAATTCTAAGATACCCCTTGGATGACATCCATATACAATCTCAAATGGACTTCGAGCTATGCTTCTATTGACAGTCATTGTAGGCATACTCTGCTTATCCCAATACTAGATCCCAAACTTGACCATGCTATTTGGTGAGACATCTCAATAAATTACCCAAGGACCTATTTACTACTTCAGTTTGACCATCATATTGTGGATGGTATGTAAATGAAAAAGAAAAGTTAGTACTAAGTTTCTTCCACAAGGTTCGCCAAAAGTGGGTCACAAATTTTGTATCCCTATCACTCACAATGCTAAGAGGTAAGCCATGGATCCTCACAATCTCTTTGAAGAACAACCTTGCTATGTAGGAGGCATCATTAGTGCATTTGCAAGGCACAAAGTGTGTCATCTTGCTGAATCTATCCACTATGACCAAGAAGATAGTTCATACTCACACACTCCCATGGCCTTGTTGGTATAACTAGAGGCTAATATAAACCTGCATTTTTTGAGGTACCCTTATCCCTCTAACAAATAACACATTTCTCCACAAATCTTCTAACATATGACTATAGTTAAGGCCAATGGTAGAACTTACCAACCTACTCTAAGGTCTTATCAAGACCAAAATGTCCACGTAGACTGCCTTGATGCTTCTCCTTGATGATATTGTCTCTCATAGAGCACTGTGGTATGCAAAGTAGGTGTCCTTTAAACAATAAGCCTTCCTGCAACATAAAATTAGAATAGGGAACATGAGAAGAATTAGCAAACTTTGAGCAAACATCATATGCTTCACCAAAATCTTTATCACCTTTGTAGAGGTCTTTAAGGTCATTTAACCCCACACTTTGTAGTTTTACTTATTGAATGGTTAGAAACCTTCTACTTAAGGCATCTGATACCTTATTGGTGACTCATTTCTTGTGTTTGATGGAAAAGGTGTAGGCCTACAAATACTCAACCCACTTGAGGTGTCTTTGATTCAATTTCTTTTACCCATTCAAAAATCTAAGTGCATGTTTATCAATGTAGACTATGAACTCTTTAGGTAACAAATAATGCTGCCACTTCTTGAGTGCTTGCACCATGGCATATAACTCTAGATCATAGGTAGAATACTTTTGATTTGCTTCATCGAGCTTCTCAGAGAAAAAATGCAACTGAGTGACCTTCTTGGATCAAAACGACCTCGATAGCCAACTTTCTATAATCACACTCCACAGTGAAGAGATGATTGAAATCAAGGAGCCTAAGGTAACGGAGTTCTGCTACCTTTTGTTTTAACAACTCAAACCCCTTGTCTGCTGCACTAGTCCACTTAAACTGACATTTTATCCCACCTTTGATGGTGTTCAAGATAGGTGCACACACATGGCTAAAACCTCTAATGAATTTCCTATAAAAAGAAGCTAAACCATGGAAACTTCTTACATATCCTATTGACTTAGGAGTAGGCCAATTCACTATTGCTTCCACTTTTGATGGATCCATTTTTAAACAACATTGAGAAACTACAAAACCAAGACATACCAATTCATTTTTGAAAAACTCACATTTATCCAAGTTGATCATCAAATTTTCTTGATGTAGCTTCCTCAAAACTTGATTTAGATGTTTGACATGCTCCTCTTTTGACCTACTAAAAATTGAAATGTCATCAAGATAAACAATGACAAACTTACCAATGAACTCTGTAAGAACTTCATTCATGAGTCTCATGAAGGTGCCAGGTGCATTTATGAGCCTGAAGGGAATCACCAACCATTCATAGAGCCCCTCATTTGTTTTAAAGGTTGTCTTCCATTCATCTCCAGGTCTGGTCCTAATTTGATGATAACCTGATTTCAAATCCACTTTAGAAAAGTAGCAAACTCCACCAAGATAGTCCATTACATCCTCAATCCTTGGCATTGGAAACCGGTATCTAATTGTGAATTTGTTGATGGCCCTTGAATCAGTGCACATCCTCCACTTGCAATCTTTATTAGGTGCCAAAATAGTAGGCATTGTACATGGACTGAAACTCTTCTTTATCAACCCCTTATCTAGCAATTCCTGCACTTGCTTTGCTATTTCCTCATTTTGAGTAGGTGTCATTTTGTAAGCATCTTTGTTTGGCAAAGTTGAATTAAGTATGAGATCTATCTGATGGTTAACATCTCTCATAGGGGGTAAGGCATCCAGAATCTCATTGACAACTATGTCTTTGTACCAGTCTAGTAAGGTTTGCACCTCTTGCAGTATCACCAGTTTGGTTTTAGTCTTTGTCTCTTCTTTGGGTTTCACTAGAAGAGAACATCCTTGGTTCCCTTCATGCTTCAACAACTTCAAGATCTCTTTCCCACTGAGTAACATAAAACTTGATCCAACATGTCTTTCTTCACCCTGATCAATCAAAGGATCCATTTGAAACTTTCTACCCTGCTTGGTGATAACATAGGAATTCTTCTCGACATCATGTATGGCTTTGATATCATATTACCAAGGGCATCCTAACAACAAGTGACATGCATCCATGCATAATATGTCACATAACACACTATCCTTGTAATCTCCTATTTTAAAATCTACCCAAGCTTGCTCATCTACAAGCACATGTTGACCCTTACTCAACCAAGATACCTTATAGGGGGTGGTATGTGGCAACCTTTTCAATTTTAGTTTGTCTACCATCTCAACTGCTACAATATTCTCAATAGACCCTGAATCCACTATAACTTTACAAATCTTACCATGAGATCTGCAGGTGGTTTTGAAAAGTGTTTTCCTTTGAATAGGTTCTTTGGACTATGGTACCTTCAACAAGGTCCTTAGCATTAGATTATCTCCTTCTTAGACTGGTCTTGCCTTGCTGATTGGTGAGGTAACACTTTGACAGTCTACTTCTTGCACCGACTGAGTTCTCCTGTCTTCCATGTTGGAGCTTGAAGTCTTTTCAGGACACCAACTCAAGGTATGCCCCGCTTGATGACAATGGTAGCATTTGCTAGTGAAGATTATGGTTCCTCTTCCTAAATTGCCAAATCTCTCTCTATAGTTTCATCTAAATTGTCCTCCTTTGCTAGGATTATCACCACCATTCTCTTATTGATTGCCTTCTTCATTCTTGTTGGGATTATAGCCCCTTCCAAAGGTGTCTCTTCCTATGTATCCTCTACCACCTCTGCCCCTTTGATTGTGTTCACCTTTCCTTTTGATCTTATCTTCTACTCTCAAGGCTAACTGAAAGCATTTATGGACTGTGTCAGGTTCTATCATGTTGATATCATCTTGAATGTTTTGTCTAAGGCTATTTAGGTACCTTGCAACCTTCTCCACTTCTTCCTCTTGTTTCCTATCTCTTAGGGTAAGTTTGTTGAACTCCTCTGTATAGGTACTCACATCCATTTCTGTTTGTTTCAAATTCTGTAACTTCTTGTGTATCTGCACCTTATAATCTACATGTAAGACTTGAGTTTTAATCTTGATATTCATTCTCTCCTAGGAGATGATCTTCTTTCTCCTGGTTTGTTCTCTTTCTTCTTGCATCATGTTCCACCACACTAAGGTTGATCCCTTCAATCTTGACTTGGCCAAATTGACCCTCTTTTCTTCCGCAACTTCCTTGTATTCAAAATGATTGTTCAAGGCTTCTATCCAATCCAATAACTCTTCTCCATTTAGGCTTCCATTGTAGATAGGTAAACCTTCTATGTTGTCTTTATTGAGTGACTTGAGGGCATCCAAGAAGATCTGTTGATCTTTATCCAACTCCTTTTATTTTATGACTCCTATCACATCTGTGTCTTCATCATCAGTTTCATCACCCCATTCAATGACTTTACCCTTGCCCTTCTTGGTTTCTTTCTCTTGGGATTCACTAAGCATGTCTTGGACCAACTTCCTAATGGCCTTTTGACTCATTGCCTTTGGTGTCATGTTGCTTGCTTCTGAATCTACCTCTAGGTCTGACATACACCACTTTGTTCAATCAATTAGCTCTGATACCAATCTGATGTAGAGTGAATTGTCTCTCACTGGTTTGTGCTACCTTGTCTAGGTATCTCCTCCAAGCTACACAAGAACCATCCAATGATTCTACACCTCACACCATCCAAGGGTCTACAAGAATTACCCTCTCTAACCTTCCCAAGGTCCTTAGGCTAGTATAAGCTCTTGTTCTTTTGTGAGTTCCATTTTCTTGGCTAGGAGGCCTTGTTTTTCCACTCCCTTTCACACTCAACCTGAGAGTTCAACCCCTCTACCACATGATCTTCATTCCCCACACTACACACATTAGGATGGATTATTTTTTGAAGGATTCCCAACCCTATTCCTTATTCAAGAGCTTTGACACTTACCGGTTTGGTGTTTTACAAACAAATTTCACTTTTAGGCCGAACCAGAGACCTAATTCCAATAGTCCTGTCAGCAGGGTATTTTGCATTTACCGTTTAAACTTCCTGAACAAACCTATGAACTCTTTTACATTTTAGACACCCTTTTGGGGTTTACATAAAATATTTTAAAACTGGAGGTGGCTTATGTCACTAACATATCTAACCCTTACCGGTTGAATTAGGCCTAATTGCCCCTTTCTAGGCCTAAAAAGTAGGGATTGGTTAAAAATCCTTCACCGGTCTGACTGCCTAAGTGAATGGATAATAGTTTGGGGTTTAAGCTTCCATATGTAATTCCAAACCAATCATATTTCACCTTCAGCCACCGGATTCACCCAATTAGGGCATGTTATCCATGATTCCTAACGCTTGCCAACTCAACGTGCCAAGCTTAGGGTATGGTGACAAATCTTTGATTTGCCTTCCCCTGTCTCAAAAACCAAAGAGAAAAAAGAAAATAAATTGGAACCTAGCATTCCATAAGGTTTTAGAGAGGAAATCCATCATGGAACGTTAGGTTGGAGCCATTTGGCTCTCAAAACCCTGGTTTTTAGGGCTCTTGAACCTGCCTGCAACAAAATTAATTTTATTCACAACCTAAAACACTTCAAGACTCCAAATCAAAAAAAAATGAAGGTAAGACACCATTCTAACAATCCATGACCCCTTTTGGGGATTCCCAATCCATACAGGTCGTACAAACTTGCAAAGAGCAGAAAAAACTCGAAAGAACACACACAAATGGGAAACCAAAATTGTTTATTTGCTTTTAGATCTTCAACAACAATGACAACTATTTTTCATCAATATTTCCAAGCCTTATACTAGCCTTGGAGTAGTTACAAACACTCACAACTGGTTGTGTCAACTAACTAACTGTTGGTGTATGAAAATGTTGCAAAGTTGTTGTGAGCAACTTTTGCAACTTTTGCAATTTGTTGCATAAGTGAGTAACTTTGTTCAAACTCAAACTCGGTCACTCTCAAATGAATCATATGACCTTAACAACTTCAAAACAACATCAACCAACCTATATTAACCTAAAAATAGCTTATCTTATTAAGTTCTCTACTTGGCACCCTTAAGAGCTCATATGCCAACATTGGCCAAACAAAGACTCTTAGGGCCCTTACAATCATTTGACCACACACTCAATGGCCTCTTGGCCTTATTACAAAACTAAAAATATGATTCCAACATCCTAGAAACAAACTCAACAAAAAATACTAAGTGCCCCTACACCAAGAATGTTCCTGCACCAACAAGAAACTCATCCAGTAACTAAGGCATTTGCCTTAGGGGGAGGCAAATTGATGACAAATCTTGCATTGCCCCTGGTAGTGGTCTAAAAGCCTGTTTCAAATATTTGGAGAAGTCAATTTGGAGGTTAACTAGTGAAGATTTGTTGGATCTTGGATCTAGTTTGGTTTACGGGTAAGTCACTTTATGAGTTATGGTTTGGTCATACATCTACAGTTAAGTATTTCATAATCTTTGGTAGCAAATGCTATATTAAAAGAGATGATTCCATTGGAAAGTTTGATCCTAGATGTGATGAAGGGATATTTTAATGAAATCAAAACATATAGATGTTATAACAAAAGATTGCAGAGAATTGTGAAGATTTTCTAATCAGAACTTATGAGAGAGAATCGAAAGTGGAAATGGTCATAACTAAACCGATAGCACCTATACCAAAAAATAATGTTGAACCAGTTATCCTGACAGTATCAAAAAATTCAACAATAACTGAAGATCAGAGTAGAGAAATAGAAAGTCAAAAGACTCCTAGTTATGTAAGGTTGAATCATTCAGAAGATCAGATAATTGAACAAGAAGAAGGTTGGCAGCTGATGAGGTATGCTTAATTTCTTTAATTGTACCAACATCAGTTATTGAAGCTTGTAAGGATGAATGTTGGATGAAATCTATGGAAGATGAATTGGATTAGTTAGAAAAGGACAACAAATGGACTTGGATGTTATTGGAACTAGGCTTGATTGGTTTGCGATGTATATTCTCAGAAGGAAGGAATTGATTATGTTGAATCCTTGAGCTCCAATAGCTAGGATTTTCTGGTATGGTTTTTATTTTATGATGACTTTACACTATAAGCATGTTCAGATGCGGATTGGGACAGAGATATAGGTAACCGGATAGGCTCATCCGGTGAAGCTTTCTTTCTTGGAAAGAAACTTGTTTTATGGATTAGCAAGAAGCAACCGTGTACTTCTTTATCTACTATTGAAGATGAGTATATTGTTGTTGTTGCTACTAACTGTACACAAGTTCTATGGATGAACCAAATGTTGAAGGATATAAAGATGGATTGTAATGAACCGGTAGTTATTCATTGTAATAACTCTGTTGCTATTGACATATCAAAGAATCTAATATTTCTATCAAGCATAATTTTTTGAAGGAGTAGGTGGAAGCAAATTAAGTTAGTTTGTTTTGAGGAATCATTTGAGTACTTTAGAGACAGGTTGGGGTTTTCTTCTCCTTTGGTAGAGATCTGAGTGATGTTGATTGGCATCAGTCCAGTATGTATTATTGAAGCTATCCTTCATTCTGGATTGATGTGTTGGTGCTACTAATCAGAGGGAGTAATCAACTATATGGTTCAGAGGATTTATGATTTTTGTTTGATGTTTATGTCAGATTTCTAGCATTGATGTCAAAGGGGGAGAGATATTTATGTGAAAAATAGAGCTTAATAGAGATATTAGTCTAAGGGGGAGATTACAGATTGGTTGTATCCCATTAGGGGAGTTTGGTTCAGGTCTATGGATGGTTAATTGGTACAGAGATATTTGGTTCAGAACCTTGAATTGTCATATCATCTTGGGGAGATTGTTGGTTGTCTTCCATTGAGGGAGACTTGTTTGGCATTTCTTGGCACTTGGATGTTTTTCACATATAGTGTTGCCATCAATACCAAAGGGGGAGATTGTTGGCAATTTGGAGGAATTGATTATGTGTTGCATTGATGTTTTGTCATTGATGGCAACACCGGTTGTTTTGGTTGTTTACGAGTTTCTGGTTGGTTCCGGTAGAATGGTTGGATTATGATATTGATTTGGTATGCTCTGGTATGCTTTGGTCTATGGAATTGGTTTGGATTGGTTATTCGTGTGTTTTGATGCATATCACATTTAGTTGGTTCGGGATTTGATGACTCAAATACTATCATTTGTTCTAGTAAGTCTTTTGGTTACCGGTAAGGGTTTTACTAACATCACTTTGTTGAAGATTTTTTGATGCATGTGATAAGTGGTGTTGATGTAGCTTCTAGAAAGTTATCCGGATGATAATGGTTATCATGTTCGTGTTCTAGTTTTTCGTGGTGTTTCATTTGTCTTATGGCAACCTATTATAAGTTTGGTGGTTATTCTGCTAGGTTATGGACTGGTTTATGTAACGTGTGGGTTGATGCTCCCGATACGTTACCGGTTGGATTCATTGATTGGATTATGTTGTTTCGGTCTTAGACCAACTTGGTTGATCATTAGACTGCAGGTTTAAGTTATGAATTTATTGTATTATCTTTTAGGTGGTCGATCTAATTGTTTAAGTCCCAGGTTGGTATAAATGTGATGTAAGATCTCTTTGTAGATCATGTATGGTATGGGTTATGGGATTATCTATATACCAACAATGTTGTAACCATATGTAGAGGTTTTGGTCGATCATAGGTGATCGAATTGGGTTTGTGGAAGAGGTTTAAGGCCTTCGGTATTGAGCTTAACCTGAACTATACTCATGCATGGGAGATGATATACTTGCAGTTCAATCTTCATTCTGGATTGTTGTCAGATGTGTTTTGTAGTCAGTGAGACTCCTTTTGTGATGAGCAGTGTGCTCTAGGCTATTGGCCTTCCTCCATGTGCAGACCCCTTATTGTAATATTTATCCATCTGATCAGTGGATAGATATTGTGGGTCTCCAATCCCAGCGTGGTTTTTCCTCTGAGGTTTTCCGCATATAAATCTCTGGTGTTATGGTGTTTATCTTTGTGGTTGCATTGTTTCTTATTGTTATATGCTTTTATGTTTATCAGTTGCTGAGTTGTTGTATTAATAAGGTTAAATTTCTCCATTCTAGTAGAACACTAATTCACCCTCCCCCCCTCTCAATGTTCTTGGATCCCAACAAGGTTTTCTATATTTGGCTTTCTAAAATCTTCTCCAATCTTGGATGAACTTTTAGAGCCATCATCTTCAAGGTTTATCTTTGATGTGAATTTCTATGAATGTCTTTGGACTATTTTGAACCAAAATAATTAGATTTTTGGCATTCTAAACATTATGACAGTGTGTCAAAGATTGGCAGTAAGTGTATCAAGGTATAGAATAGTCAATAACCTACTTATAAGTAAGGTTATCACTATTCTAGCATGTCAAGAATTAGGAAGCATGATCTACCAAAACAAGTATTCAATCATCTCATAGGATTAGTTAACTTTCACTAGTATCATGCATGTGATAGATTCCAAGAGCTACCAATTTCATAGGATCAACTACCTTTTACTAGTAGCATAAATGTGGTAGATGGTAGGAGCTATTTGACTATACAAGGTTTTGATAGGTTTTTGCTAATGGCATGCAAGTGATGGATGCTAGGATTATATAATATTTAACCAATATAATACAGGAGATGGCCACAAAATTCTTATTATCTCAAGAGTTCAATATTATCATTGGTGTATTAGAAGAATGCATGTGCTTATAGTGTTGAGGTGTGGTTCTTAAGGTTCCTATTATTAAATTATTCTAGGAGATTGATAGTAGATGCACTAGTCTTCTAGGTGAGGTAAAACCATAAGACATCATGATGATGTTTATTCAATTATGTAGTGTCATAAAATTGCAACCACATTAGGGTCTTCATGTTGGTGATTCAAATCCCCAACCCTGATCGAAGACCCGAGACTTGCTCATCCCCAGAAACTGCACTTTTTCTGCCCTCCGCACTACTTGAACCTGCTTCCTATCCTGAGACAAGAGCAGGACATGAGTGTGGCGCCCTTTTCCTTGCCCTATTTTGGGGCCCCCATGTCCTATCTTTGCATTGGAGTTTGCAATTAAAGCGAGAAAACTTTTCCTATGTCGGCTTATGATGAAAAATTAGTTAATTAACCCTAATTAACGAATATATATCACATTTGCCTTCCCTTTTGCATAAGTTGGAAGTTTCATCGATCACACATTCCAGCATTCAAGAGCATTCAAGCATCCCTTTCCAGCATTGAACATTATTAAGTCTCCCTTCAAAGCTAGGTGTTGCATTCAAGTCAAGGATTCAACCATTGAAGAGGAGATACCTTTCAACATTCAATTCAATACAAGAAAATCTACCTAGATTCTATCTACAACCTCCCTTGAGGTGAATTACATTTCAGTCTTTCATTTACATTTACTTGCAAGTACTTTCTTTCATCATTTGGTTAAATCCAAAACTGGGGTTTGACCTGAAGGCAAACCCAAAATCCCAACCCCTTTTCCTCTCTTTTGTATGTGTAGGTTGCAGGTGTGCAACTGTGTTTGCAGATTCAGACTCCATTTGCAGAGGTGGAGAAACTCTTTTCATTTCACGGATTTTTCGAAGGATCGTGTGCACTTTTAGCAGGGTCTCGATAACTTTTCCTCAAATTTGCAGGGCAGCTTCGTCTCAACATATATTATCCAGATCCAAGTGCACAACTTCATCTCACGCTTCTATCTCGAGTTATAATCAGTTCTTTGCTACTTTTGCACTTAGTCTTACAACACATAATTCAATCATTTTTCATTCTAAAAGAGAGGTTAACTTGTCATTTCTATCTCATTATCAATTCATTTAGTATTCAATCTCTTCCCTAAGAGGTTGGATCTAGTGAATTTATCCCTCTTTTAATGTATTGTGGATAAAGTGTTTGAAGGGAAATCCGTAGTGAAACTTTCATCTCTCCTCGGAGGGAAGAAAAACTTTCCTCTTGATCTCTCCATCATTTACCTTTTTCACCATTACAAATTATAAGATGAATTGGAGGCTTAGCGAGATATGAAAATATTAGTAATTGTAATATTTTGAGTTATTATGTGTATGCCCTTATCATTGATGACATGAGTAGTATGGGATCATATCTTGTTGTCATAGCTAACAAGGAACTAGAAAAAAGGATGGGACCCACGATGCCATGTGGGATGGACTAACATTCCACTTTCTAACTAGAATGTGCTTAAAGGCTCATGTGTTAGTGAAGTAGGTGAATTGGAAGGTGCTTACAAAAAAAGGTTACAAACACATGCATACATATGATGTTGTATGGATGAGCTAGCCACATGGTGTGCGTGTGTTGCACACACAAGTTAGTTGCACTAAGTATATATCATGTGTGTGTCAATGAGTCAAACTGTGTATATGTGATATAAGTATGAGTTAGTCACATTATGTATTTGAGATGCATGCATGTTAGAGATATTGTATGCATGCAATGTATGCACAAAGTATTATGTATATATGAGTTAATCATTATGTACGTGTATATATGATTTGTGTATAAATCAATCCCTATATGAATTGTGTGGATTTGTACTTTGATGTTAAAGTGGAACTATCATTTAACTGGAATGCATTGAATATCATATTATTGTATAAAGATTAAATTGAAAGCCTAAGCTCAATTAATAATTGCGATTTAACAACATTTATACTTCAATGGAACTATTGAAAGATTCTTATAACAACATTTATACTTCAATGGAACTATTGAAAGATTCTTATTGCAATAGTTTTCCATCGTTGATCTCAATTTTGGATATAACAGTTTGGAGTTCACTGGATGGATATAAAAGTACACAGATTGAACTTCGGATGGTACAGACCAACGAATAAGGTATTTTATCAGAGCTATATAGGATGAGCATTTTCACATTCTGTAATACTCGCACTGAACATTTTGCTACATAAGTTTTATTTATAAAGGTAAGTTATAAATACTGGGGACATTAGAGTTGAAACTAAATGAGAAGTAGTCCATGGATTATTGATCTGCCCGGTCTTACAACTCGGAAATAGTCAGTCATCTAGTTTCATCATCTGTCTGAGGTTAAGAGGGCTCATAACAGAAGATGAGCCGTTATAAATCTCGTCTACAATGATTCGGTTGGCCTTCTCAGAGGGGTGGTAATTATCCCAGTACAAATATTTATCTCTGTCATTACACAGACTTGAAATCTCAGTGCAGCGGCCGACTCCATTGTAACTTCCTTGCCCGCAACATGCATTAGCAGTATCCACAAATCCTATGAATATAAACACCATGAAATTTAGAATGCTGAAAAAAATCTCCAAAAAATTTGAACGGTAGTAATCAAAAAACAAGCTAAAGGGCTCAATATAAGAACCCTGCTGTAAGGAAAAGACTAACAAGTTTGGCTTTACCGTATGCTGCAGGATTATTGAACAAGCCCATGTTCATTGAGTAGCTGTCGGCATAGGTGAAAACCTGAGCAGAATAGTCATTGTTGAGTCGATTTATAACAGATTCAAGCTGTGAGTTAAAGAGCAAAGCAGCATTCTGTAGTTCTGCAACACATTCGCCTTTTTCAGACCGGGTGGCCTTCACTCCAGGAACACACCCCAATGGCCCTGTTGATGTTACCAGCACTCTTCTTCCTCCCAAGTTGTACAATCGCTGCATTACACAACAAGACATTTCATCAAATGATTTCACAGGTACCAAAAAAATAAATTGTAAAGCTATTAAATCTACAAACTTTCTAGGTTTTGATTTGTTAAAGTGACGCATGTGAAATCACATTCTTTCTTTGTAATTTAAAGAACCTTCTAATTAAATATACTATTTAAATCTAAATATATGAAAATAAAAAAATAGATGAATTGTTTCATGAATGTCAACAAGGGGTGAGTTTTAACACTGCTTGAAAAGAGAAGAGTTATTACATTCACAGCCTAACCCTATATAAAGAACAAGAGATTTACCCTGAGATATTTCTCATATTCTGAGATTATAAACTGAGTGTAATTCGGTAATGTATATTGAATGGACCTCTGTGAGACAGGAAGGAGGTAGTAGTTATTGACGTAATCATTTCCTCCAAGAGTAATCGACATAAGACCCTCCGCAACAAGTTTGTTAGTTGCCTTAACGCCAAGCATCTTCGCCACTTTGTTTTTATATTCAACAAAATACTGAAACTGCTGTGGCATCTTGATAATATTTGCCTGCAAAAAGAGGTAATCATCATTTATTCTCCTCGGTAGAAGTGAAATAAATATGAATCACTAGAATAGAATAAAAAGTATTTATACAAATTGCACTCCAGTGTCGTTTAGAATCCCAACGCCCGCAGAAGCGAAATTAGCACCGCTGAGCAGTGCATTTCCCGTGAGTGAAGGATTCAAATATGGTAGCACAGATTTTGCCCCCAGCTTCATGCCTGCAATTCACATAGAAGTTCTACATTTAACGTCACTTTTATTTCATTCCATCATAGCTTCAAAAACCCAACACCCTTGGGAAGACGATCACACAGAAAACAAGACAACAGAATGGAGAAAGTTATACCAATTGGGTTAGAGTCATTCAATCTCAAAATGCAGTATAGTAAAGAATTCTGAATTATACCCGGCCAATTGGGTTGGAGTCATTCAATCTCAAAATGTAAAGTACAGTAAAGAATTCTGAAGTATACATACCTATAAAATCCGCTAAATTGAGTCCATTAGAGAATCGGCCTGTGGGTGTGTGAGTGGGATAATCTATTCCGTAAGGATAGAAGTTGGCTCTGGCAGTGGTGTCAATGTAATTGTTGTTGCCATTGTCCACCAGTGAGTCTCCAAACACAAAGTAGGCAGGCGCTGCTTTTACCTCACAAAAGAAACCTGATAATATGACCAGTAAGCCAACAAATGACCCAATAAGCATTGCCATTGTCTTCTCACTTTTCACAGTAGATGAATTGGTTTATCCAGTAGTCTTCGCTTTATAGTCCTACCCTGCTTTGGTAACGTCCTTACATGTCTCTTTCTTTAAAGTGATCCAACGTGATCACCTACATTCACAGGATTTCCACCCACTTCTTGATTAAATTTGTCTCCATTGATTGTTTACAGTTAAGAGCTGTTGTCTACTTAAAATGTCTTTATGACAGGATATCTGGTTGGGAATCCAACTTGTACAAAAGTCATCTGTGTGAGATATGGACTGTGGATAATCACAGAGTTTATTGATGATTTTGACACCATAAATATCTCAGCGAGAGCACAATTGATATTTCAACACACAATCTGTAGAGTGCATTGGTAAGTTTAAAAAAGTTTGTAGGTGGTCCAGTCAATTTCAGGGTTCATACGATTATTCAGCATTACACGGTAGAGAACAATGGGACGGTTTTCTTGTTGGTGGTGTGGATTGAGATGAATTAAGAATACATAATCTTATCAAATTGTTTAGAGTGTTACAGCGCTCAGATTATATGATTTAATCAACTAATCACATGAGTAGAGATCAAATCATATAATGTCTATCCAGCATTCAGGGTGTATATTGGAAGATATTCATTAATTAATATATACATTTTAAATATATCTATGAATAAATTTTTTTGAGAGATATTAATTTGGAGATATCTAATTGATATGTCTTTTTATAATTGGTATTAGCTTTTCATAATTCATGTTGTATCAAGAATATAGTTTCCGATATCAATTGTGTATACTTTTTGTATTGACATTTAAGTTTGTACTCAGAAATTCATCATCAAGATGAAGAAAATGGTAAATTAGATTGTAGAAATAGCCTTAAAAAGAGGGGGAAGGGAGGAAGAGAACATGGAGAATGAGGGACAAAAGTGGGCAAGAGGGACAAAAGGGTCAAAAGGGACAAAAGTAGACAAGAGGGACAAAAGTTATCCATTCTCTTCCTCTCTTGCCCCCTTTTTTAAGTCTATTTCTGCAATTGAATTCAAAATATTTTCCTAATCTTGATGATAGATTACTAAGTGTAATCCAAAACATCAATGCAAAATCATAGATAATTGATTCTAGAAGCTATATTTCTAATATCTTGACATATTTAAGGTAAATGCATGCATGATATATTTACTAGTAAATATTTGTATATTTATAATTTATATGTTATTTATAATTAACAATTTAATCATTATATAATACAGCTATAGATATTAAATTAGCTATGATAATATAATATTAATTGCCCCTTCAAAAGTTTTGATGGTGAGAAAAGGTGAAAAATACAAAATGGGTGAAAAAAGTGATAAAATTGAAAAAGGTAGCAAAGTAGGCAGTAACAAAGAAAATAAGGGAGAGCATGGAAAGATGTAGACACAAGAAAACGACAAAAGGTGGGAAGTTGGTTGATCATAATATCCTTGTTGGTCAAAACTAAAGCCTAAATCCTAAGGATTGGTATTCAAAGGAAGTGATTGTAGCAACAAAAAGTTGAGATATTTTTAAAAAGACAAGATATCACATCAATAACGAATTGGAGGCTCAAAATTACTTGGGAAAAAATAGCAAAATATTGGTATCTAATGTCAATGTGGAGGTGGATTCAAAAATTGCCTACATTGTTATTCTATTTTGTATCCAACAATAGATGAACTAAAATAATCATTATCATACCCAACTTCACTGAGATTTGACACCATATTAGTAGAATCAAGGCTTGAATGGGGCAAATGTGCTTTTATTGTCCTATGCGAGAAGTTAACTTTCTAGTCATAAGGTTCCGGTAGATAATGTTATGTCAAAGAAAAATAGAGAAAAAGTCCTAAAAGGAGGGTCATGGTTTATGAGGAACTTTAGGTTCTACCTTAGGGCTTGGTCACTAGGTTTTGATCGATCCAAAGAAATAGTCATAGAGATCCCCCTCTTGATCTAAACGTATAAACTCCTATAGGAGCTTTGGTCAAAGTTATTTTTTGGGAGGTTGGGAAATCCTTGAAAATATACATTTAGAATTATTTAGCTACAAAAGGGAAGGCGTTGACAACTCATGCAAGGATCTATGTGCAAATTAAGTCAAATTAGCTAATAAAATGAGTAGCCCAGTTAAAATCAACTCTCAAGGTTTAGATTTAGGAGCAAGATTATTATTTATATGCATTTGATGTTTAATGAAACTATAGTATCGTTCCTGCATACTTATTCTAGCAAGTGTGTGTGGGTGCCCCCTATTCTAGTAGGTGACTCACCCTACAATTCAATGTGACTGATTTGAGCAAGAGGTATCTCCCCTATTATTCGCAAAGGGGTGGGGGGCATAGTATGGCAGTGGGTGGAAAGTAATGCAGAGTTGTCTTATTCTAGTAGGTTGATTAATTAAGGGCATGTACTATTCATTGGGCAGTTTAATTTACCCCTAGAACTTAGGAAGAATATCGAACTGCTTTATCTTTCGAGGGTTCGACTAGATCCCTAGAAGATAAATGGTGCTTCTATTGAAAACCCTAGTGCCTTACAATTGAGCCACCTCCCTAGAGGGGGGCCGAGGTGTTGTTGAACTACCATAGAATAGTAGGTTGGCCATATTTCTAAAGTGTGTGATAAGGAATGCATAAGTTGCCGCTATATGGGTCCAAGATTTGGCAAGAATTTTTTGTGGCTAAACATTTGAATTTGAATTTGAATTTAATCGAAGTCGAGAGAACCCTCTATTGAATCAACAAAAGGGAGCTCAAAAGGAACTTAAATGTTCCATCCTTAGTAAATTGAAGATTTTAAGGATAAGGATAAAGAGTTAGAATTTAAATAATTTTTGAAAAAGGAGGTATTATCCACCCTCCCAATTGATGAGGGGGAAGATGGATTAGATGCCCTTTTGGAGGAAGGAAAAGAAAATAAGAATTGGTTAGAGAGATTTATGAAGGGGAAACCACTATTGAGGATTATTGTGTAGTCATAAGAAAAGATAAAGGGGATGGAAAATTATCAATCCACCCTTTGACTTCAATAGATATTTGTGTCAATGGGATTAAAGAGGTTGCAAGACTAATTCTAGTAACCAAATTGATCTCAAAGAAATATCTAGAAAATAGACATATGTGTCAATTATATTTTTTTATGGAATTCGATGTGAGAATCTCTTGCTAGGATAAGGTGACATTAACCTTGAAAATCCTAACCCATTCATATGTCTCCATTTTCCTTGGAAAGTGTTCCCTAGGACACATGAGAGAAAAAAATTAAATATTTGTACTTTATGGCTAATTATATTTTCATTTTCAAGAGGTATACATGTGAAGATGATAAGGATAAATTAAAATAGACAAATTACTCTCTTTTAGGCATCCACATTCCAATATGAAGGATCATACATTGGGCACCCAATATTGGGAAGAGAAAGGGTGTCTATTGGGAGATCCAAAGACTCATCTAGAATTATTAAGAATCCAAAAGGTCAAAAGTTTGAGAGGTTATCTAAATTAGGTGCCCATGTTAGAATCACTTGAAGGGAACTAATTAATATTTAATTGTATCTATTAGATGTTCATTGTCCAAGGCATGGGTTTTACCAAGTGATATTTTGCATCTTGTTTTGGGAAACAAAAATGGTTTTCCCTCTCCCTGTTTGCTATAAATTGGAGTCATGGCATAGTTGTTTCATCACAGATTTCTTTTATTTTCCAAGTGGTTCTGGGTTTAGTTAGAGAAGTGTAGTGAAGTGTATTATTGTGTTCTCTCTTTTGAAGAATAATAATATATTTGTCCTTATTCTCTAGTGGATTTTTTCTTGTTCAAAAGGGTTTCTCCACATAAATATTGTGTCTCTTTTGGTAGGCTAATTTTATATTTATGTTTAATGGTGCAATCACATTTTTATTTCAGATTTGATAATCTAATTTCAAATTTATAGTCATGTATAAGAAAGTTAATATTACAATATTTCTTCACCTTGTTTCTTAATATTTGGTATTAGAGCCGATGGTTCTGTTGAGAGGAGCACATGTGTCTTTCTCTTTAAGTGTTCAATTTTTTTTCTATAGTGAGAGATTTTGTTTTGTGGTTTTATAGATATGAGAAAAATATTGAAAGCCATGGCTTCTACTTCTTGCATGGATATTGATAAATTCAATGGTAGGAGCTACAAGATGTTGAATAGGTAAGAATCTTCAAGAAAACCATGCCAAGACCATCAATGAACAATTAAGAACTAGATTGACTTAGTAACATCAAGTAAATGCATCCAAGCACCAAAAATATTTCTTGGACCTAAAAGAATTTGAATATAATTACTCAAGAGCTCTAATCAAATCAAGAGGGGATCCTCATTTTGTTGATTCAAAGTATGGGGTGTGTCTAGAAGGGCAAAAAACTCCCCTCATATTCTTAGTTAATTATATACTGCCATCATAATCTCTTACAAACTTCTTATAGAAACTTTCAGAACCATGAAAATATCCTAAACTCCAACATTTGCTAATGTATGCCACTTAACAATTACTCTTCCATTTTTTGGATCCATATCAAAACCTTAAATTGAGATTACAATCCCCAAGTATACCAATCTTAATTTCATGAAATTACACTTCTTTATATCAGTACATTTTTTTTTCTTCTTTCAATATTTTCAATAGTAATATAGTTTTCTAGGTGCTCTTTCTTAGTTTTGTTGAAAATCAAAATATTATCCAAGTAGACAATTATCAATTTACCCAAATATTTCTTCAACACTTCATCCACTAGCTTCATGAATATATTAAGTGTGTTAGTCAAACCAAAGGGAATAACCAACCAGTTATATATATAGTCCTTCATTTATCTTAAATATAATATTCCATTAGGCTCCTTCTCTAATTTCGATATGATGATATGTGCTCTTCAAATTAATCATTATAAAATATTTGTCTCATCTCAAATGATCCATTATATTATACATCCTTCATAATGAGAATCTATTATTTTTATGATCTTTTTGCTTTCATTGGATTTTGTACATAGTCTTTACTCACCATCATTCTTGGGTGCTAGGGATCAAACTTTTCCTGATCAAACCTTTCATTATCAATTCTTACACTAGTTTTTTTAATTTTCTTCATTCTATGTGGAACCTTATTTGGCAAAATTTATCATATAATCAAGTCAATGTGGTGATTGATACTCCTCATCATTGGTAGTCCATCTAACATATCAACCAATATGATGTCTTGATACTCTATCAATAATTTTATAACACTTCACATTTCTAATGCCACAAACTATAGCAACTAATGAAAAATGCACATTATCATGTCTAAATCCATTTAAGTACTTCCTTTCATCCACTAAACATTTTTTGGTACCACTTACACACTTTCCTTTCTTTCTCCTTCAAATACATTAAGATACATTTCCTAGATCATTCATTATTACAATGTAGGTATTTTTTCTCCCATCATGTCTAAATTTTCAATCATATTTCAGTACACTAACCAATAATAATTTACATATATAAATCATCATAATATCACACGAAACTCATCATGATATGTACCTATCTTGAATTTCACCAAAATTTGTTCAATCTACCAATACCTTTTGTTCTCCTTGACCAAGCAATACTATATGGATTAAGATAGTACAACATCTTCAACCTCAACTTGTAAACCATTTTTTTAGAATAAAATTATATGTTTTACCACTGTCAATGATGACTTAACGAAATTTTCTTTTCATCTTGCATACTATTTTTTTTTTTTTGTATTGGATATTATTCATCCACCACATTTATTCTTAGCAAATCTATTCTCATTACTAATTAGTCTTCTTTCTCTAGATCTATAGCTAATATTTTATATTATTCATCTACATAAGTAGTTCCTTGTCTAGCTCTTGCCTCTTGGTCTCTTATTTATAGTTTGTGTAAAGATTCAAACACTGCATGATCTTCAAGTCGACACTAAAAAAAAGGTTCCAAAAAATTATCTACCATCACTTCTCTCATAGAGATTCCTTTGCCTCTTCGATATCCATCCATTATATGATTATGGTACGAGCTACTACTTCTCTACACTTGTGATAATAAATAGTGATTCCTCCTTCATTATGGTATGAGTTACTATAATTGCAGCATGTATTTCAACTCTTATTTGTTTCCAATTCTTCATATTGACACATACTTCTCTATAGTATTCCCCATTTTTCTCTTTCGAAGTTCTATATATCCTTAAATGTTTCATTTAGTTGAACATTTCTATTATCAATCCAGCTTATATTCTTCTTCTATTATTTGGATATTCAATGGAGTCAACTCCTCTTGAATTGATCCTCTTAAACCATTGATGTAGCTTCCCACCCTCTCCTAGCCCTCATTATGATGACTTGCTCTAATTATTGGCATGCAACATTATTTAGTATAATCATTCACAATCATATTATTTTACTTTATATTATGCAACTTCTTCAACAATTTGAAATGATAATTTTGAAGAATGAATTTAGATTTCAAATTTATTCCAATGCTAGGTTTACCTTTTTTATTTATTTCTAACTAAATTTATTTTAATGATAGCATGAACTTCCAAATTCGTCATAGAAAATTTTACCCTATCTAAATCATCAATATCTTTATACTCATTTTTTTGTAGATTAATTATCGAACCTATCAATTCTTAAGAATACTTGACATAGCTATATTAACATGATTTCTTACTTATCATCTTCTTCGTGTCATGACCCTCATTTATTTATTAAATTATAATTACATTTATATGAATTAAAGAATACTACAAAATCTAACATTTATAACCTATTCATCATCATGAAATGTCATCAAGGTGTTAACGTTCTTATAATCAATTTCATTACCTTATGAAGTTTATCGATCTTCTTTTTATTGGCATTATTATATTAATATGTATATGACATTGATTGAAGTTTTAGGTCACTATTTTTTTTTTTATTATTTAGATTCAATCTAGATAAGATTTCATGATTGACTAGTGGATCATTGTGTGTGGAATTAATTTAGCAATCATAAATCTCTCTATAATTAATAAAAATGATCACTATATAATTATTAAAGTAGACATGTTTCAGTATATATGAAAATTAATGTATTATTGAATTTACATGATAAATTTTATTATGTACTATTATAACATGTGTGTATCTATTGTTATTTTATTTTAAATTGCTTCATTAACATAATGCAATTTTTTAAAGAAAGTTGATCTCATAGAGATAATATTTTTTGTGAGATTCCACCATATAATGTCATTTTCATCCAACTTTAAACTACACACACTAAGCAGCATATTAAGCGGACGCGTCTATTCTTGCTTCAAAACGACAGTTGGGATTGACTAACATGCATGTTAGTCGCGCGTTTTACACCGTCGATTTTGCAATTAACGGTTGTGATTGACTAACTTGTCGCTAACACACTATAAGAAAGATCCGTTTTGAAACCAGAATAGACGTAGCCATATTAAGCCTAGAAGTCAAAGCTTAATTGTGTGATTTAACCCATCAAATCATTTTCCACTTATATCATTTTTCACTTATATTGTTGACTGTTAAATACTTACATTGTATATATATTGTGATTTTTATCATTATTCTTTTCCTCCATGATCATTGAAAATGGAACCACTAAGATGCAGTATGCCTGGCTAAAAATAGTCGGCTGGAAAAGGAGAAGACAATAATTATATGAAATAGGGAAGCAAGAACAAAAGTGACGTAGAGAAGGTGAGAGAGTGAGGAGGTGCAAAGGAAAATGTTTGGCGTAAAGAAGGAAGAATTCAGAGTTCACGTGCTTCCATATTTCACATGCATGCCTACCAGAGCAATTTATATTCATGCTTTTCTATGCTCATTCCCATTCCATGAGATCTCATTTTATGGAGGTATTATACATTAATTCAGTTCGTGTGTCTTGCCAATGCATTTGTAATTCTCATGCATGTTTTGTACGTTTGATGGGATTCTATATTGTTTCAAGAATTTTAATAATATTGTTAGAGTGTTGGGTGTCTATGGTATATTATTAAAGTGTTTTTTATTGTAAACAATTACAATATAAAATAAAATATCTTCTTTAGAATTTATATGAATTTATATGTGATTATGTGTATTCTTATGATGAACGAATACCAATTTGATACTATTGATTAGTATAAACTTAGAGAGTTGGGTGTATCATATTCTTGATAGTTTATAGAATCAAATGACATTAACAATCTTATTGTTGGAGAAAACTTTAATAAGCTCTGGTATTTATGCCAACACTATGATAATCTATAATCATCAATACAAAGTGATATAGATACTAATATAATCTCCCATTTTCTAGAATTAACCTATTACAATTTTGGAATATCTACAACAAATATGACTTATGAATATAGATATTTTATTGAATAGCTCTAAGTTTAGTTCAAGTACATACTTCTTATTTGTATGCTTTAATATATCCTTCTAATAAACTTTGTACCATCAATCATCATAGTATTTACAAATGCTTCCTTTCAAATTTTATTTGTTAGCTCTCATATTCCATCATTTTCAGGTTCGAAAATCCTGGTTATTATTATTTACTATTTATCTTCAAATGGATGATGGTAAATGTTATTTAAATTATCATATTAATTTCTATGGTTATCTAGTTTGTCATATATGGTTATCTATTTATTAGAATCATTTGATCATAAATTAGGGTTTCACCAAATGATATGGTAAAACCACTAATTTTTGCTTATGAGTCAATTACATTAAATAGGGGTGGATCCAATAGATCGAGCCTTAGTTCAACGAAGATAGGGCTGAGAATTCTGATTAGATCCATTGGTTGGAGTTTGATTCCCTCTTTTTAAGTTGAATTGTGAAAATGTTGAAATTAGGGCAAATGTGTTGAAATTGAAGTAATTATGCATAAATAGTGAGCTTCAGTTGTAAAACGGAGGCATGGACCTAGATCCAAGTAATATGAGAGTGTTTGAATCTATTCCCAAAAGGTCATCTTGAATTGTTGAGATCAAAATGCCCATCGCTTTGGTCCTCTGCACTTTTTGTTATCTAAAGGGGAACCTGTTTGTCTCTATGAATTATGTCGATCCTAAAAGTTACAGCTTCACACTTTTTCTTGTGCATAGTAGAGAAGGGAAACTGGTTGGGAATAGGGATTTGCCTAAGTCAAACCCCGATTTAGGGATTAACCTTGAATGAATAATGCAAATACTGAAATAAATAATGGAAGGATATACCTCAAATATGTAATTATTTATGATGATGTTTTGCTTCTTGAATTTAATCACATATGTTGTATGAAATGGCATGAACATGAAAAAGCCCTAATCACACACACATGCTTGCATATGAATGATGTAATTTTGCTCCACAATGGTTGAATGTAGCCTTGAAGACCTCTAAAAATGCTTACTGATGAATTCTTTATGGATACAAGAATGCTTGATATATCTAGTTATGATGGTTGGATGAAATTAGGTTGATCAAATATCTTTATATAGGGGTATCTAGGTCATTAACCGATTAAGCCAACCTCCAATGGTCATGCAGAGCCACAAAGTTGAATTTATGTCGAAGTGATAGGGCCTTTCTCCCATTTCAAAATAAGGCCCAATTAAGAGGGACCAGAGTGCTAGGTTCTCTAGTCTTAGGAGCACCCTAGTCCTTCTTAGTTAGGGACCTCAATTTAGCCCTAGGAAGAAGGACACCCCTCTAGGAAATCAATTAGTGGGTGTACATGACATCAAAACTAAATATAAGGCACTAGACAAACCTAAATAGGATATGAGGGACATGCTAAAGTAGGGGCACAAACATGAGGTATAAATTGGCCCAGTGACAATTCATGATGCTATATTTAGCCCCATTTTTATGGGAGTATGAGCCTATGCAAATAATTATGGTAAAGTAGATGAAAGAGATGAAAGAGAGGAGCAATTAGGAGCATAATCACAAGGAGTATAAGACATCACTATTTTTGAGGAACCAAGCCCCCAATCTTAGGATATTAATGTAAGTTCTAATACTTAATGTAAAGTACAAATGCCAATAGCTAACAAGATGAGAGGGGGGGGGTGAATCATACAAACTTAATCTTCCATAAAATCAACAGATTCAAACTCGGTAACTTATACTTCAGCAATATAACCAAAAACTGCTAAACATGTTAACTCATAAACACATAATCATCATAACACTCATAACACCAGATTTAACGTGGAAACCCAAATAGGGAAAAACCATTGTGGGATTTCGGACCCACTAAGAAATATACTCTTCTAGAGTATGCTCGGTTAAAAGCAAATCCTGTTAAAGATTACAAACACATTGCTAGATGTGACCCGGTTAAGGGATTTCCCTTAGATCTGTTAGGATCTTCACTTTGTTAGAAGTGACCTTGTCAAAGGATTTCAAACACTCATTTAGAATGTTACCTTGCTAGAGGGTTTACAAATAAGACTGTTAAGTCCACTTGGTTAAGAGATTTCCTATCACTTACAAAATAACAGTAATAAAAATATATCTGTAACTTCACATCTAAAATGCTAAAGCAGATTCTTATTTGCTCAAAACAATCTAGTCATAAGACTTATCTTGTCCCTCTGCTGGACTCTTTACTCTGTTATTCAAACAGGTCTTCAAGCTTATGTGCTCGGTAATCACTATGTAGCATCCCTATGCTTACACTTGCCTGCATACATTGTTTATTAACAATTCCTTATTTATAAATAATTGCTAACCGCTAAATTTCCTTGATCACATTTCCCATCATCAATCTTAGCTGCCAGATCTTCAAACTTGACCAGGTTCAATGTATCCTTCCGATCTGAAAATGTTTTACCTTGCCTCGAGACTTGCATTCCTTTCTTGGAACTTGTACAAGGTTATTGCGGTTCAATCTGTGTTGAGATCTTCCTGCCGACTTTCCTTTGCCATAGATCCTTAACAAACTTCATGCACGACATACCAATCATTTATACATCTCTAGCTAATCATTGTCCTTCATTAAATAATGCTTTTATCCATCCAATGTGCACTGTCATAACTCGGTTGCAACTCGGTAAATACTAAACTTTACTCGGTAGACATTCCGCCTTCATTAACCGATATCGATAACCTTAGGGTTTACCGACTAGGTTCTTTGCTCGGTGACATAGTATAGTATTAACCTTACAATCAACAACATATGTAGGACATCAAAACAATCTAAACATCATGATCTCATTATTGTCTAACTCGGTAATAGTTGCCCATTAAATATCTTATTTCTCCCCTTATTCATCACATTCTTTCTGTGTCTTTTACCGACATCTTAATTCTCTTCAAATCAATCTTCTCAAGATATGGCAACATCATACTGAATCAGAAAATCAATTTCTTGACATCAATGACAAAATAATGTTATAAAGATAGTTATCATCCTTTTTCAGTTATATCAATAATCTTCAACAACCTTCTCAATATCCTTCATGAATATCAACAATTTTTCTTTCTACTGAAATGGCAACAATTAACTTAGTCAATCACATGCCCGGGCACACAAAACAAGATAAAAATTAAAAGGAAAACAAAGGCAAACAAAGACAAAAGACAAAAAACACACACAAAAGAGTAAAAGCCAAAACAAGACCTCAAGTCAACTAGCCGAAGAGACCTCAATATCAAAATATCTCAACCACTAATGTCATTCTTGAAAATTAAATCTCAAGAACACAAGTTATTACATAAAAGAGAAAGAGTGAGCATCATCCATTAACTGCAAATATAAAAGCTAGAGTTCATGAGAAGAAAGGAGGAAGCACAAATACACATTCTAGATGTGTTTTTCTAGGTGATCTATGAGTTCAGAAGAATGAGAGCTTGGACATGGATACACGTTCTAGATGTGTTTTTCTAGGTGTTGCATGTTGGGGAGGAGAGTAGGAATAGTCTAGTTGTGTTTTGCTAATTCCTCTCAACCTTGTGCATGCGTGCAAGTGATGTCTGGTTCCATGTGTTAAGAATCTCATATAAGAGTTTAAATTATTTTGTTTCAAGAATGCAACAACCTGTGTATGACATATAATGAAAAATGCCAAGGGGCAAGTGTCTGGTTTTAGGAACATCTCATATAAGAGTTTGTTTGCTCTAGTTTCAAGAATGTGTAATCTCGTGTAAGACAAATATATGTTTGGTTTTAAGGACATCCCATGTAAGAATTTGTTTTCTCTGGTTTCAAGAATGTGCACCTCGTCTAAGACATAAATGTTACATCTAGTTTCAGGCATGAAGCATCTCATGTAAGAGTTTGTTTTCTCTAGTTTCGAGACTAGACACCCCATTTAAGACATGCAAAAAATATAGTACAAAGAGTGCAATATGTATGTCCCCCCTTAAGATGTCAACATAGCCCTATTTTGATGTCTTAATGAAGCTAGAAACAAGGATACCCACCTTCAACACCAAGGAGATATCCTTTTAGGCAACAATGTTCATAAATCCAAGCTAAAGAGGTAATACTTTTACAAGCAAGGATAAGATAATTGAAAAAAATATATCTTGCAACAAGTGTAAAGGGAATCCTTGGAGGAAAAGAGATCTTTGCTTAAAAGACATCTACCTCCAAGATGAGTTCTTGATCAAACATAACATCTTCTATCAAAAGAAGCCTAGAAGAAGAAAAAGAATGCATACCTTCTCCCTGTTGCTAGGTGAAAGGGATTCTTGATGAAGGATGAAACACTTTTGGCCCAATGTGGGGGATAAGTTTATAATAGATATATATTCCCAATTGTAAAGAGGTCGCATTCAAAGACACATATCTCTTGTATGAGAGAATAATTGAGTAAACAACAACTTCACATAAGGAATGACATCAAATCATTAGTAAATACCGCTCAACAAAAGAAAATTGGATCCTTAAAAAGGATAGGAAATATCAATTCCCCCCAGCATAGGGACAATGAGAAGAATTACACAGCTTATAAGGAGAGGTTAGACATAAGAAAATGTAAAATGCACTTACATGAAGGAATATTAAATGCAAAAAAAGACATTAATATATATAAAATGAAACTCTAAAGAAGAGGTAATCTTCAAAGAGAGAGAGAGAATTAGAATGAAGGATCATAAACTCCCCTAAGGAAAGATTAATCATAATGTATATACTATTCCATTCATGAAAGGACATCAAAGCATGAAAAATGTAACCCCTAAAAGGGAATAGTGAAATTTTAGATAGAGAGAAGAGATAGGATAATATTCTTGTCACCCCAAGTGTAGAGGCAAGAATGACTTATGTTGCTGCCCCAAGATGATTGTAATTGAAAAAGCATCACCTCTTATGACAAAGAGCTCCTAATTAAGTTAACTACTAGTGCCATAGGATGAGGAGCAACATGGAGGGTGAATGGAGTGCTAAGGCACTACCTCTTCACCAAGGAAAAGTGCAAGATCAGTTGTAAGAGCTATGTGAGCCCTATCATATTGTTCTTCCATAAATGTTTTAAATGATTTACACTTTCCAATAGAATGACAATAACTATGATAAAAAATACAATGTTCATCACCTTTCTTATGCTTATAATTGTAATTAATTTTAATGAAAGGAAAAACGACACTCTTAGCATACTTAATATATGCGGGAAAATGTGGAGACGAAAATGAATAACTCGAGTTCAAAAGACCCACACACCAATGAGACTCTTGGTGAAAGTATATGAACTAATTCAATTATTTCAACTTTCCAAGGGGTGTCACATTGTTCTCTATCTCACAAGATCCCTAAAGTCGATGTTTTTCTCTCAGATCATTGAGCAAAATGACTAAGGAATGACAACTCCAAGAACGAGTGATGTTTGATTTATATGCATGAATTCATTCTAAGATATGTATGATGTTAAAGCTATGATGATTAAGATAGTATGAAGATGATGATATGATAAAATATTAGAAAATTATCCTAGCATGGATATTCTATAATATGAAAAATACTCCTAAATGCTATGATGATATTATATCAAAGAGAGGCTAAAATGCTTAGTAAATTAGACTATAATGTAGATGCATGAAACATTGTTGATATGAAAATGAAGAATGAGAGCTCTATTTATAGGGAAAATAGGGCAATGGAGGGTTAAGATTGAATAATTTTAACAAGGGCTAGGATTGAAAGTTAATCAATCCATGTTTACAATTCTCACCAATGAAATGGTGACAATTGTCAACAAAGGGTTGCTTGAGAGGAGATGTAAGAGGCATTAAATGCCTGAGAAGACATGAAGGTTACCCTAGGAGGTAAGGGTTAAGGTTAGATTAGGGTTATCCAATGGATAAAGCTTTTACCCAAGGGGTAAACTCTTGTGCAAGGGTTAATTTAGGATAACCAAGGTTAAAGCCATGAATGCTTGATGAGACCCTTGGGTTAGCTAAGGGTTAAGTTAGAGAGAAAGTCTCTAACCATGCAAGAAGGTTGAGTTAACCATTAATGGTTAGGAAGATTTTGAGGGTTAACTTGTTGAGGACATAAAGCCTTTAATGTATTTTAAAGACTTTGGAGGCTTTGAGAAGTGACTTCCCTTTACTTGGGAATGTGACAATAATTAGGAGATGAATTAGGCTAAATTGTAAGTGATTAGAAGAATTTAGAAGGGGTTTAGGAGGCAAGTGGGAGATGTAGGAAAATGCAAGTGGATGGGGGAAAAAGATTTTAATTAAAATAAAATTACTTTATTTCAACCAAAATAGATGCAAGTTGCATAAATACAAGTGGGAGATTTTAATAAATAAAATAGATTTAATTATTTGCAAGGATCAATTTAATTAAAAAGGGAGAAAGGGGAATTAATTAAATAAAATGATTTATTTAATTAAAGGCTAGAAAAGGTTTAGGTGAATTTAATTAAATAAATTGAGTAATTCATTTAATCAAATAGATGAAAATGAAGAAATTAATTAAATAGAATTTAATTAATAGGAGGAATGGGGTTAAAATAAATATAAAATATTTATTTAAGAAAGTGGTCAAATTTATACATCTACACTTAAATCTCCAAAAGATTCTAGTGGCTAATTTCTCTTGGTCATTAGTGGGAGTAGGTCTTGTCTCTTGTGATTTAGAACAAGGGTTATTAGAAGAAGATGGATTCTCATCTACACGATTTTAATAGTCTCATTATCAACTAGTTATTGCATACTTTTTGGAAAATCCGTATAATCATTAGCATGATGGTCATGAGTTTGATGATATGAATAAAAAGGAGCGTTTGAAGAAGAAGCACCCTTAGATGAACGATAAGTTTTATGTCTTGCAAGATAATCATTAAAGTTTTGAATTCTAAGGAGATCATCCATAGGTGAATCATGATAATGCCCTATTCCTTGGTACTAGTTTACATGTAGGAGGGTTTATAGGGACTCTAATTCATTATTAAAATTTTCCAAGTCCTTGTCCTCTAAAACCATGTTTTGATAGTATATTACAACCACTCCTATAAGAATTCCTTAATTGAGAAGGAGGAGGAACATTATAATGAATTTCTTTAAAATTTGTAGAGTAAGTGTATTTAGAAGGAGAAAAGGGAAAAGTCTACAAATTTGAGGAAGGAATATCTTGTGTAGGGAGATTTTCCTTTCTATCATCATGCATATTATTTTTGGTAGGTTGGGAAGGAAGACCCTTATCATCTAAGGCCTCATCTTTACTTAATGTTATGTGGGGAGAGAGATCATGAATTAAATGCATAATATCATTTTCTCTACAAATATTTTGATGATTAAGATAGGCTTTAGGAGAATAAGGGGGTGTTGGAATCCAATAACACTGAGAGGGGGGTGAATCAGTGTTATACCAGAATGATCAATTTTAACCTTATTAAAACATGCATACACCAACCGGTATACCGATACATACATAATTGAAAGAAGTAAAGCAACCAATAAGCCAATCACAAAAATGAGAACCATAACACACAAAATTTTATGTGGAAAACCTCAAAGGGGAAAAACCACAGTGGGATTTGTGACCCACAATATCAATCCACTAGCCATATGAAGAGATATTACAAAATATAGGGGTCTGCACTTGCAAGAAGGCTTATAGCCTAGAGCACACCGCTCAATCACAAAAGGAGCCTAACTAACTACATATAATTCCAGACTACAATCTAGAGAAGTGTTGAACTGCAAAAGATAGCATCTCCTATGTCAGAATATAGTTCCAGTTAAGCTCTATTTGTTCCGGTCTGAAACCCTAAATCCTTTACTAGAATAGCCCTTACATAAATATCCTCACATACATGATCTCTCAGATATATTTCTTATTATATCACATCCACATATTCCATAATCTCACACCTCACAAAATGATCTAATCCAACTGACCTATATACCCTATACAACTTATCATGCCCTATGTTGGCTTACAAAGATAATTACAATATCAATATACATGTCGGCTAGATAACATAAATACATGAATGTCGAAAACAATTGCCAATGTCGGATCCAAGAGATATCGGCCTCCAATACTAATAACCTTATTCTAAACCTTGTCAGCCTGCATTGTCGGTAACCAAAGAGAACCTTCTATCATTCCAGTGTCGGTGTCAATGTAGTGTCTGTGAAGTGCCTACCGGTACACAACTGAACCAAAACATGAAGCCGAAACAAGATACCATGTTGCCATCAATGATAACATAGTGAAACCAACCAATTGAGTATCAATTGCCAACAATCTCCCCCTTTGGCATTAATGACAACTCTCATGTGAAAAATGGTCAAGGTTTCATCTGTTGATTTCATCTTGCCTACTCCCCTTGAGCTGAATATTCTTCAATACAAAATACTTAATACTTCCATAGTTTTCATCTATATTCTCCCCCTAATGCATACAAATCCCTTTTTTTTATTTTTTCACATCTATATCACTCCCCCTTTGATATCAATGTCATCAAAATTTCAAAAAGAAAGCCAAAAATCCAAAACTGTACATTGAGTATCCCAAAAATATCTTACCAGAGCTTAACAAACTTGAAAATTTCTAGATATGCCTTCTCCAATAGCTCAAGAAAAGTATCCCAACCAAATTTGAAAGTGCTAGAAATAGATACAAGTCCATTTAGTATATGAGCAAATGATTCTTTATCACTTAACTCTATCGGTGTGGGCTTTCCAACCATATCCATACACTCCTTCTTATATACACTGAGTGAATCCAACCAAGGACTCACCAAGCCTCTAATACTTCTAGCTCTTCTTATGATTTTGTCTTTTTCTTTCTCAAGAATGGAGATTTGGGCTTCCAAAACCAAAATTTGACCATCAATGGATGTAGTCAATGAATTCAATCCATCAAAAGAATTGGCTATACCTGCAATTTTCTCCTAAAATTCCTTAATCTTCTTATCCACATTAACTGTAAGTACATCTATGTTACAACATACCCGATAAATATTTGTACACTATTTTAAAGAATTTTCTATTAGTTTCAACTTTTCACCAGTCTTCTTCTTCTCAGATTCAATTACTTGATCAAATGTAGCTCGTTTTGCCTATGTGAACCTCTCTAGAGCTTACTTGTTTGAAATCTATTGCAAGGATTGAAAGTCCTTTGAAATGTGCTCTGTAATTATCTTAAGCTTGCTAGATGGGCTCGCTTCCCTGTCAATCTTGCACTCTGGGACTAGTCTGTGTAAAATAGTGATAGAATGATCAATAATCCCTTTATCCATAGATCCCTCTTTCATCAATTTTTGTGCAGCCATCATAATGGGTTAAGTAGGACTCATCTCGATTATAATGTTTTTCTTTACAACCTGAGAGGTTTCAATTGACAACAATGATGGACCTACTACCGGTTCCCTATCGGATTCCCCTTTCTTCTCCTCTGATGTTTTATCCTTTATAGCTTACTCACTTACACCGGTGGCTTCGCCACTTGGTGCAGTCTCTGTAATTGTCGGTTCCTTTGTAGGAACTGTAACCTCAACCTGTACATTTGTACCCGGAGGAGTGTTATCCTCAACATTAGTATCTTGTACATTATCAACTTTTATACTCTCTATATTTGTCAGTATCTCAACATTTGTCTGTACATTTGTATCTACCGGAGACTTAATATCCACTATCTTAATGTTTTTCAAAATTGAGGGTGAAGTACCCATAATACCCTTTCATTTTCTTTCAACCGGGGTGTCTGCAGTGTTTGTCTTTGATTCCGGTGAAGTAAAGAAACCTCAGTTCTCTTCAAAGAACTTAACCCATGCCTTGTGGGTCTCCTTTATTATCTCATTTACCCTTCCTAGCATAAGACCAGTTATTCTATGTTTGTTGTTAAATACTTTCCTATCTGCCACCTCAAGTGTCCTATCCATTTCTTCTGAAGTAATAGAAACACAAACAAATAGCAGCTTTTGAATTTTTATGTGTTTGTCTTCTTGCATTGTTGATAGTCTCCTAGCATCTAACATATCATACAATTTTGTCAGTATTTGGTCTTCAATTTCTATGAAGGCTTTCTTATAAATATCCAAATATAACAATATTGCTTCCTCTACCTCTCTTTGATCATCATTCTCTAAACGATCATAGTAAAACTATACATTCTTTAACATGCCATCGTTAGTTATTTCATCTACTAACTCTGCACAAGTTTTTGGTGGAATGATGGTTACATTACCAGATTGAATTGTCATATCAATGTCATTCTTCTTCTTCTTCTTTGTAGTACCAGATGGAGTTGAAGGTGTTACTTTTGGTGCTTGCTTTTGTGCTGGTAACTTGAATGTAACTTTCCTGACCGGTTTCTTTTTAGCCTCTACCTTGGTTTCCTCTATTTTCTTCCTTATAACCCTTTTGAATGCCAGGGGTGTGTCATCCTCAGATGTAGACTTTAGTGTGATAGACTCAATGAACACTTCTGGTTCTTTCCTCTTCCTTCCTTTCTCCGGGACAACATCAATCAATGCTTTGATGTCCTGTCAAACCTTTTCTACAAACTTGCTTGCCTTTCCTTCCTACTTCTCTCTCTTCTTTCAGTTGAACTCTATTTCAACCTCTTGTGTCTTCTATTTTGCAGTACCACAGGGCTTCTCAGCCTCATCAATAGGTACATCAATCAACATCTTTGCATAGGAATCAAGGATCTATGCATTAACTTCATAGCCCATTTCCTCAATCCAGATCTTCCAGGGCTTGACCGCTTCCATGAGTGTTTCATCTTTCTTCACCATGAAGCATATGTTAGTTGAGTATTTCTCAACAATATGCTTAGGAACCCTTTCCCTAGATTTCATAGACTTCTAGAATCCCTTAAAATATCCCTATACTTTGTCATCCCTTTGATTGCCCAATGTAGCAATTGACTATTTCAATTGTCTCCCTACTGGGATATCAAATGCCCATTGTCTCTTCCCAAAACCGAGAGTGTCATTTATGAAAAATAACATTAAAAATATAATTAATTTTCCATACCGGAAATTCCCTTTCTTTTCACCTTTAATCTTTCCTAGGTTTATTAACAATTCATCTAACATCCAACCACATAGATCCAATTTCTCATTTTCTCTCATCATCTTATAAGCTACAAAAATGTAGGAGCTAGAAACAAAATTCTGTTGGTTTGACTGAGTTACCTTATAACCAATGATCATGCTATCGAATTAGATGTCTGTGTCGGTAATAGTGCTTATTCTCATAGATCTCCTGTCAGAAGTTGCGCCAGTGATTTTGTTGACATAATCATTAGAGACCTTATCTGGGCGTTACCCAACTTGTGGCAAACCAGTGATTGCCCTAATGGATTCCTTGGTGATCTTGTAAGATCTATCCAACTAGATAAACTCTCCATGTACTCTGCTTAAAACATACCTAACTATTTCATCTTTGAATTCTGGAATGTCCAGAATGTCGATAAACCCTAAGTCTTCAATGTGCTTGTATTCAGGTTTGATCTTTCCAGAATCTCCCATTATCTTGCTCATACACATGCTCTTTATATCAAATATCCTGAAATCCTCAATGTGATAGTGTATGTATGCCCTAACATCTTCGACATACACAACTCCTTCCGGAACATGGGAAAATGCTCCAACCGAATCTTCCAGGGTAGCCACATGTGAATACCGCTTGAAAATTGACCTAGGACAGTCTTTGACCTCAACAATAGTTGGGTTTGCAACAAAGATAGGAATAGATTATGGTCTTGCTTCCATGATTAAAGAAAAATCCTTGTGAACCATTTCCGGTGAAACCCTAGCAAACTCTTCTAGTCGCCAGTGAAATCTCTCAAGAAGATATCTGATCGCACTAAATAGCCTTATGTCCAAATTTTCCACATGCATAGCATTTAACATTCATTCTGCAATCTTCTGTCTTATGACCATACTTATTGCATTTAGAACATTGATCGGGAGCAAAATCAGGGTTCTGATTTGCTCTATTTCTACATTGCCTAGCCATGTGACCAAATTTATTGCAAACAAAACATCTACCATTAAATTTATAAGCATTAAACTACCTTACCGGTGCCTTATGGTTTTGATCTTCATTAGAAATATCGAAACTTTGTCCTTGCTCAAATCCAAGTCCACTGGAATCTCCATTCTGCCTTTGTCTCTTCAATAACTCATCTAGTTGTGCTGAACTAATCTTGAATTTCTCTTTATAATCACTTGTAGTAGTTAGATCATCTCTTAGAATTATCATTTGTCTCTCAAGATCTTGTTCATTATTCTGTGATTGTACTAAATCAGTTCTCAACATATCATTCTCATGAACCAACCTACCACATTCTTCAAATTTGTTCTTCAAAGATACAACGAGATTTTCTTCTTTTTTCTTCCGGTCCTCAATCTCTTTAGACATTCTCATGGTTATAGCTTGCATTTCATTTTGCATGACCATGTTCTCCTGACTCAACTTCTGACACTAAGTTCCTTAAGTGCATATTTCTCTTCATCATCTTGATTTTGCAAAAGTTCCTTCCTCCTAGCTTGAACAGATGGCAGCCTCTCTTGTAGGACAAGAATGAATTCCTTAGTAGAATTTAATTCATCTTGTAGCTTTAAGTTCTTCAACCTTTCAGCATCATAATCTTCAAGTGCCATCTCAAGTTGCTTTTCTAGACCCATGTCCATGGATTATGGATTCAGGATCCTCCTCAAGCTGTTAAACTTTCTCTGAGGCACAAGGCTCTGATACCAATTGTTGGAATCCAATAACACTGAGAGGGGGGGTGAATTAGTGTTATACCAGAATGATCAATTTTAACCTTATTAAAATTGCATACACCAACCGGTATACTGATACATACAAAACTAAAAGAAGTAAAGCAACCAATAAACCAATCACAAAAATGAGAACCATAACACATAGAATTATATGTGGAAAACCTCAAAGAGGAAAAACCACGGTGGGATTTGTGACCCACAATATCAATCCACTGGCCATATGAAGAGATATTACAAAATATAGGGGCCTGCACTTGTAGAAAGGCTTACAGTCTAGAGTACACTGCTCAATCACAAAAGGAGCCTCATTGACTACATATAAATCCATACTACAATCCGGAGAAGTGTTGAACTACAAAAGATAGCATCTCCTATGCCATAATACAATTCTGGTTAAGCTCTGTCTGTTCCGGTATGAAAACCTAAACCCTTTACCGAAATAGCCCTTACATAAATATCTTCACATACATGATCTCTTAGATATATTTCGCATTATATCACATCCACATATTCCATAATCTCACACCTCACAAAATGATCTAATCCAACTGACCTATATACCCTATACAACTTATCATGCCTTATGTCGGCTTACAAAGATAATTACAATATCAATATACATGTCGGCTAGATAACATAAATACATGAATGTCAAAAACAATTGTCGATGCCGGATCCAAGAGATGTTGGCCTCCAATACCAATAACCTTATTCTAAACCTTGTCAGCCTGCATAGTCGGTAACCAAATAAATCCTTCTATCCTGTCGGTGCCGATGTCGGTGTAGTGTCTTTGAAGTGCCTGTTGGTACACAACTGAACCAAAATATGAAGTTGGAACAAGATACATGTTGTCATCAATGACAACATAGTGAAACCAACCAATTGAGTATCGATTGCCAATAGGGGATCTAGAGATATCGAAACACCAATATTTTGATCTTGTCCCCCTTTCGCTAGGGTATGTGTATGAGAAGAAGATGGTGCCATGAATGTTGTTTTTCAATGCTTTCTCTCCATTAGAGAGATCATTGATAGGAGTATTTTCTCTTTCTTCATTCACATTAGATACCCTAGGAGAGGTACAAGTATTAGGTTTTCTATTAGCATCTCTAGGATTAGGATCTACAAAAGCTTTGATGTGATCTACATATGTAATGTATTTTCCTAAAAAAATCACCATAAAGAAACATGCACTATGGATAAAAGCTTTGAGATTGAAAATATTAATAGGAAGCAATTTGGAAATTCTAAAAATGCAATATGCCAAAGTGTTATGAATGAAAAGAAGCAATGTGAAATGTGTTGGTGTAAATTATGTCTCATCATTACACTTTACTTAAGTTGACTCAGGGTAATGCATTTCATCGTAGTTTGGATATGAGACACTTAGGGAAGTGTGCACATAGGGATGATGCATGCAAGAGAAATTCCACCTTTTGTGGTCTTATCTTGTTGTCAAATTCCACCTTCGGTGGGTGATCCACCTCTTGTGGAATATTTTATTATTTCTCCAACCTACCCTCACCTACCCTTGTTTCTCATTGAGCCACATGACATGATTGTTTGCTCACATATCCATATAGTCTTGCCTTTATAATCAGGCTCATCTACATTGTATGTAATTTGTAATGATTTAGTAATGATCTAGTTGATAGTATTTGCATCTTGATTAGAATACAATTTATTCTTATCAAATCTATTGTCTCTCTCTTGTGCTATTCATTATGCTCTATATCTTGGCTATATTTGACAAATTCTTACAAAATGAAAGAAACCATTATCCAACACATGATTATGATAGATATACTTTTAAAAAGTAATGTAATTGTATGTTAAATGGAAAATCAATCAAATCTATTAAGTGGCAAATGTTATGAATGTTTAAAATCAGATCTGAAAATAAAGGTGATGAATTAGGCAATCCACAAATCAATTAACCAAAATAAATTAAGGTTTTTGTGAATTAACCTCAAAATTTATGTAATTTGATTAAAATAAAATTTATGGATGCAAATTTGAAAATTAAAAATGTTCCCAAATCATATTCGAATTTATCCAAATTAAACAACCCCCAAGTTCAATTTTAGAATTATAAATTAGGGTTTGTTGAATTTAACCTCTAAATTTATGAAATTCAATTGAAAACTAAACTTGTAAATGTAAATTTGAATTTGAAAATGCATAAACAATTAGATTTGAGAACATACATTAAAAATAAGGGTGTAAGACATCATGTTCACCAAAATGTAATGGTAAAAAATTAGGGTTTCACCAAATGATGTGGTAAAACCACTAATTTTTGCTTAGGAATGAATTACATTAAAGAGGGATCAATCCAATATATCTAGCCTCAGTTCAATGAAGATAGTGTTGAGAATTGTGAAAATTCTAAAATTAGGGCAAATATGCTAAAATTGAAGTAATTATACATAAACAATGAGCTATAGTCGTCAAATGGAGCCACAAACCTAGATATGAGTAATATGAGAGTCTTTGGATCTGTTCCCAAAAGGTTGTCTTGAATTATCGAGACCAGAATGCTTGTCGCTCTGGTCCTCCATACTTTTCATTGTCCAAAGGGGAACCTATTTGTCTCTGTGGATTATGTTGATATTGAAAGTTACATATTTGCACCTGTTCCTATGCACATTAGAGAAGGGAAAATGGTTAGGAATATGGGTTTCTTAAGTCAAACTCTAGTTTAGGAATTAACCATGAATGAATAATGCAAAATAAAAATAAATAATGGAAGGATATATGTCAGATCTGCAATTGTTGATGCTGATGCTTTGCTTCTTGAATGTAATTACATATGTTGTATGTAATGGCATGAACATGACAAAACCCTAATCACACACACATTCTTGCATATGGATGATGTATTATTTATCCACAATGGTTGATTGCAACCTTAACGATCTTTGAAAATGCTTAATGATGAATGCTTCATGAATGCAAGAATGCTTGATATGTCCACTTATGATGGTTGGATGAAATTAGGTTTATCAAATGTCTTTATATAGGGGTATCTAGGTCATTTATCAATTAGGATGATCGACCTCTAATGATGATGCAGAGCCACAAAGTTGAATTCCCTCCAAAGAGATAGGGCCCTTCTCCCATTTCAAAATAGGGTCCAACTAAGTGGGACCAAAGCACTAGGCACTTTGGTTCTAGCACCCTAATCCTTATGAGTTAGGGACCTCAATTTAGCCCCAAGAAGGACACCCCTCTGGGAAATCAATTAGCCGGTGTACATGGCATCAAAACTGAAGATGAGGCACTAGATGGACCTAAATAGGAGATGAGGAGGGGACATGCTAAAGTAGGGGCAAAAACATGAGGTGTAAATTGGCCCGATGATAATTTACAACACTACATGTATTCATTTGATTATTATTGCTTGCAAATATTAACAATATTATTATAGTTAATATTTTGAAGGTGATATTCATTTGTATTGAATTCATAAGATTAATAATAATCAATTTAATATTGAATAAGTATAGCTAAGGTTTTTCATCATTAATGTGATATTTTCTAAGTTATAGCTAACTATTTTTTATTTATTTACATATGCTAGTTATCAATGCCATATTAGGATTGAATAGTTATCAAGTAATTATAGTTTTTATAATATTAGTTTTTTTTTACATATCATTTTTTATAATTTTGGCTATCATTTTACATTGTAACCAGGTTGTCCCTATTTTAAATAGGCCTACTAATTTTTAAGCAATAATTGTAAAATACCAATATGAATTTCACTTAAGACCTCAAGAATTAAAACACTTAAATAGGTGAAACCTAGTTTATATTATATTGATTTTGTTTTTTCTTAAGATTCTTTCCATTTGGATTGTTACCCCTTGTGTGCTCTTAACTCACCCAATGGGGATCTTGGGGATTAGAAAAGTAAATAATATTTTGGTTTGATCTAAAACCAAATTAATATTTAAGTTCACATGCGAGTGGAAGAAGATGAGTCTCGATTAAGGGGAAGTTTCAGCCTTAGAAAAAATGAACCATTTTCTAAATAAGAGGTACTCATTATGCTTTGGGATCCCAATGCTAAAACTGAAATGGGTAATTGTTTCCCTTCGGGATCTTGAAAAAAACAGGCACCATTAACTAAAAGTATTTATTATTTAAATAATGACTATAATAGGTACCTATATTTGAAAATAGGTACATGTTTCTAAAGAAAAAAAAAAGGGTACACGTTTCTAAAAAATCCATTATTTTTCATTTAAAACATAATGAATCGTACCCTTTTTTATAGAAACGGGTACCCATTTTGTAGAAAAGGTATTCATTATTTAAAATGTGAAATCCTAAAGTAGATTATTCTTTGGGTTTTGGCTTGGGAAAGGCCTAGTGAGCCAAACCTTAGCCTTGGACCTACAAGTACAAGGCCATGTGAATGTCAATAGAAAATACTAACTTTCTGAATATGTTTGATACCTTTTTTTGTAGAATTTTTTACAAAATTAAAATCCATTATAGATTATAGTGTGCAAATTTCAAATATGCAATTTCTTATCATTTGATTTATTTATTCTATTTTTTAATTTTTCAATTAATTTCTTATTTGGTTTTTTTTTAGTTTTTTAATAACATATCATTTTTAGTTTTTTTGAAAAGAAAATTATATGACAATAATCTACATCCAATTCTTTTCAAAATGAAAAAAAATGAAAAAAATATAAAAAATTTAGGTCTCATTATAGTGGTCGTCCATGAAGAGTTTTCAAAACATCAAAATTAGGGCCAATTAAAAAAAATATTTAGAAAAAAATTACAAAAAAAATCTTCATCAATACTTAATGTCTTACACATCTTTTCCTCAAAGGATTCAATTATAATTTTTATTTAGGTCAAAATAAGGTGGTTGTACATGTGCACGGTATGTACCTAAAACACACTTTTAAACAATGGGTTTTAGACGTACCTATTGTTAATCAATCTGTATCATCTAGGAATTAAAATAATTTACATATTTGAAAACTAGACTCAGCTTACTACATTTCATATTATTGAACTTTTTTGTTATTCAATCATTAAGTGCTTCAAAGTTTTAGATCAATTTGTGACAAAAATTGAAAATCAGAAAAAAAAACTTCCACTTTAGGAACTTTTTAGGGACTCAACTTCTTACAGGCACCCACACTATCAATCTAAATAGATGAATTTACTTTTGCATAGTTTATATTAGATTATGTACCTTTTCTAATTATATTGTAAGTAATTATGATTTATATAGAAAAAAATTATCGAGTTTAGAGTTAAAAAATTAGCCTTATTTTAAAGTGGTTATAATTATTAGTTTATAATGATATAACTTAACTCAGTGATTAAGAAATATAAGTTAATAAGTATAGAATTATGTATTAAAGATAGCTTGAGAAATGACCTTTGAATTAAGAATAATGCAGATTACTAATGAGTATGGACTCTTGCATATTAATCTCAAACAATGGCAAGTGTTAATATATTGTCACAACATATTTGTTTTAGTTTAATAGTCATGGTTATAAGAAATTATTTTATTAATTACATAAATTTATATAAGTGATCTAGTTTGTTGTGCCGCCTAGATGTAATAGTAAAATAGTTATTGAACCAAGGTTGACCTTAAAATGTGTATGTTGTTAAAGAAAAATTGTTTAAAGATATTGGGTATTAACATCCAATATACAAATCCAATAAAATTTTGGAATAAAATAAATAAATTATCACTTTAGTGTCAGTTTAGTTAGATCTTTAGGAAACACATTTTGGAACTCCTTAAGAATGAGATAATCATTAAGTATTGATTTCATGTTGTCTATATCACTAATGTGCACAACATAGATAGAGCACCCCTTCCTTTGGGCCTTCCTAAGCTATATGACTGCGATTTTCCTAAGTTCAAGTGGTTTGTCGATCTCACAAATCTCAATTGGATTCCCTTAGTCATCTAAGAAGTTAGCAATCGTATCTTCACAATTGACTATGGACTTGTGCTCAATCAACCAATTTATGCCTAAGATTACAGCATTTGATCCCAAAGGTGCCACATATAGACTAACTTGGGTCTCAAAATTAGGAAGCTCTAACTCACTACAAAAGAGACAAGACTACCCTCTTTTTTGCACAATTTCTATATTGAACCATCCAATAATTTGCCATATTCCATGGCCTAATTGGTAATTTTGAAACTATCTTTAGATCTATGAAACATTCTATTGCTCCAATACCTATTAATATAAAAATAGATTGGCCATAAATCTTACTTGGAAATTAGATAGGTGAGGCTTGAAATTCAACTTTCATGTTGTCCATCGCTGCATATATCTGATGTTGTAGTGCTCATTATTGATTCCCTTCTCTTTGCACATTGGACTGTTGTGGACAACTAGTAGCATAGTGATCTCCCCCTAAAGTATATAACATCGATTGCATGACCCTTGTCCTCCTCCTTGCCTATCTCTATTGAAACTCCTTTTGTTGTTCTTGAAACTATTGTTATTGTTGTTGGGATTCTTATTGTTCTCATTGTAGATACCTTCACCTTTCTCTTGGGAGTTATTACCCCGCTTCAAATTTTAGATTTGTTGATTGTTTCCTCCTTGTTGATTATTGTTATTCTGAAGTTTCTTGTTTCCGAATCCAATCTTAAAATTCAAACTCTTACATTAGTTATCAAATTGTTGCAAATTTTCTTCTTGCTTGATGGTCTTCCAAAAATCTTCATCCATAGTTTGAGAATCATGCATATCCATGTTAACTCCAATATGTGGATTCAACCCCAAGATGAACTTCCTAATGCAAAAAAGTTTGTCTTCCTGATAATGTGGTACATACTTGAGAATATTTGAGATCTTTTCCCAATACTGTATAATCGTCATGTTTCCTTGGATTAAGTTTTGAAACTTTGTCATTTTCTTGTTAAAGAATAATTGAGATAACCACCTCTTCCTAAAAATTTGGAGGAATAGTTCCCAAGTGGTCTCCCTAGGCAATAACTTCTTCTCAACTTTCACATTATCCCACCAAGTTGTCGCTTCACCTATGAGTTGGTAAGTAGCCCACATCACCTTGGTATCATTAGAGAGGTTACAAATCTTAAAATACTTTTCCATCTCGATAACCCAAGTATTTTCTCTATCTCCAATGGTCTTGCCATCAAAATTAGGTGGTGCTATCCTCTTGAGGTCCTTGCCCAACTCCACCTCAATCCTAGCTCAATTATTACCTCCTTGATTCTCATTTCTTTAATCCTTACCTTGAGGGTTCTCATTACCCTGATTTGGCTCTTCAATCCTTGAGTTCTCCCCTTGTTCGGACCTCCTCGTATTCCCTTGACTTCATTCTCCAAATTATACATCCTAGCTTCTTGTCGGTTCGAGAGGTTGAGGATATGATCCAACCTATCATTTTGAGCATTATTATGCCCACTGCTAGATCCTCCACATTTAGTGTTTCTAGTATCCATCAAGATCGACTAAGGAAAAACCTATATTGAAATTCTCATCTTAGTGTAATGAACAAAATCCCTAATGTTTTAACCTAGATCTTTTATATCAAAATGAAAGGTATGAAACCCAAATTCATCACATAAATCCAAATAAACGCCATAAATACTAGATTTATATATAGATATGCACTTTTCTAAGTAAAAGTAATTGGTGCAAGAAATGTTGGCTCTGCCTATTGACAAATATAATTTTCAATTAGATCAATCAATGAGAAATACCTCAATACATGCTACATCATCACACATGTTATAGAATCCAAATCAAGAATCATAAGTACATGATTAAACATGGTACAATAATTGACTTAGGCAGTCCATCACCAATAAGACAAATAATACAATCAAGAGTAAAAGTAATGTGTGCAAACACTGAAATCTTCAATAGTCCAATCCAATAATATTTTGCAATCAAAGATGAAAACATGGTCAAGGTGTTTTTTCCACCCAACCACAAAGCTTACGCTTCCCCAAAGATTTCTTGCTGACATGAAGAACCACCGACCCTACACAAGATGCTTAGCAAAAGGGAATCTGTGAACACTTGAGGGAATTTGGTGCATGCGTAATATATCTACATGCATAATCATACCATATGAGAACATGCTATGATTGATACCAGGATAACAATGAGCAATATTTATAATTAAATCCATCTATTTCAGTGGTCTAAACTAGCTTGGCCAAGCATATACCAGATACAGTAAAGTAAAAGTAGAACTGGAAAAAGCACATTCTATGCTCTTATAACCTCATATTCGACACCTGTCTCGAAAGGTAAACCTTCCACAAACACTCATGAAGACAATCTTCCCTAATCTAAAAATATAGCATAACTTACATATATTTAATGTGTGTAGATATATAGACATGTGTGTGCCATATAATGATAACCAAAAAAATAAATTTGAGTCATAGTTCCAAAATAAATAATATCAACATGAGTATATATCAGCTTGTATGATATAGAGGTATATGTATGTGTATATGGGTATAAATACCCATCTACATATACACATACTTATATAAATATGAACATTGTTTCAAGATTTTAACTTTCAACCATATACAAATAGTAGCAAGCATGAGGAATAAAATTTATTTTAAGATTTCAGTAACATTCAAAACAAAGAATATATAATTCATTTCCAGATTTCCATACATTCAAAATAGAGAATGTATAATTATTTTTTAAATTTTAATGCATTCGAAATATTATATATAATCAGAATATATGAAAACCAAAATGGATTAAAACAAAGATTTATTGCAAGAAAAAATGTGTTGATCTATCACACAAAAATTAAATTAAATAATGTACTCACTTGAAAGTTCA